>NC_045629.1:41510597-42135597 GCF_009829155.1 Mustela erminea | reverse complement strand
TATGGCATATATGTTTTATTTTACACTACCTAAAAACAGAATTTTTCTGGGTTTATAAATTCCTTTACTTAATAAGTATTTGTTGGGTTAACTACTATGTGCTGGATACCTTGCCAGAAGCTAGTGTGAAATGGTGAACTAAGTAAAGGTCTTCTTTTCACAGAAATTGTGGTCAGTATAAGAAATAGATAATAAACATGCAAACTAACAAATCCACTTTTTTTTTTTTTTTTGTCTGTTTAACAGTAGAATGCTGATCAGGGATTCCTGCCTTAAGGCTACTGGAAGTCAGACTCTGAGCATTTGTACTGAGATATGGAACAGAGTGGGGAATTGTCAGTAGACATGAATCCAGAAAATTCACTGTTTGATTTGGGAGCTTTGGGCTCTAAGGCAATTGGATGAACCCTGCAGTTTATGCCTTTCCCACCATTTTACAAAGTACAATTGATGCGTGCCTGCGAATTTCCTTCAGATCACCTCATCAGCGCTCAGGAAATAATATGAAATGCGTAAGTGGGTTAAGGGTCATTCTTCATAAACAACAACATCACCACCACCATAGCTCAAGAATACTCAGTATATCTAAGTCATTCCGAGCATAGACAGTGATAAAACAAATTTGTTTTCCCACCTTCATTTATCTTCCGGTAAAACAGGCGATGTCTCCCTACGCCCGACCCCCTGATCTATTTAAATCTTAGCATTTTGCGGTCTTAATGGAACTGAGAAAGGATTCTTAAAAGAGAGCTTCTGGAGTGCTAGTGGAAGGATGGGGAGGACTTCGGTTTGTGATGATCTAGGCTTCTTTAGGAAGGACGCAAGGGGACCGTTTCTGGGCATGACATTCACAGAGGGTCTTCCCGGAGTCGTTCGCCCTGTTCCGGCGCCTTGGGTCTTCTCTTCAAAACACGCTAATAAAAGCACTCAGAAGGAAGGAAAAAGTTTTCCTCCTGGCTCTCAATAGTGAATTACAAACTGGCGTTCTCTCCTCCCATTCTTAAAACTCGAAGGGTGGTAAGGCAGCGATGCTGACAGTGTGCATTCGCAGATGCCACCATATGGGTCTCGAAAAACTAGTTGCACTGATGATTCCCTGCACATGTAGGAGACAGTTTGCATTGTTGGCATCGTCCCTGCACAGAAACAAGCACAGCTTAGCAAGGCTGAGCAGATGGAACTAGATCTGGTGCCAGGGAAGCAGTGAATTAAAGGTTATACCCACCAGGTTTGATGCGGTGCCAGTTTGAATTGGTACAGAAGCTTCAGCCCACCTGCTTATTGGCCTCATGACATCTGGCATCTTTTTATTTTATTATTTTTTTTTAATTTGGACTGAATTGAAGGCAGCAAGGAAAAATGTCATTTTAAAAGCCAGTTACAAGTCAATGGATTTAAACTCTTAACCAAAAAAGGCCTACAGGTCCTTCGCATTAATGTTTCATATTAATGATTTTTTTATAAAACCTTGGGGGAATTGTACTCTGATGTGCCGAATTGGGCTGGGTTTTATAGCAGAATATAACGGAGAGGGCGGACTGCTTTAAAAAAAAAAAAAAAAAAACTGGCTCAAAGTTGCTAAATAGTGACAACAGAAAAAGGCTATTATCGGTAGCCTGTGTGGTGTTGCTGGGAATCAGGGAGGAAAATAAACTTGTTTCTATTTATTTAAGGACTTTTACATTTTAATAATTAGAAAGCATTGTGGCATTTCACCTGGAAGCACACTCTAAAAGGTGTTTTGCACCCTTAGTTGGTTCCTGTGAAGTTTTTCCTGTAGCAGTGTATTTAGTTAGGCTGTATTTCAGCTGTAATCCCCACTTGCTCCGCACACATTCGTATACTGTGTACACAAATATGCAACATACCCAGCCCCAGGGTAGCAGTGTGTGCATACTGAAACCTGTTTGTATATCTCTTCCATTTGGGATTTTCATGCCTGCTCCCTGGGTGTGAAATGAAAGCACGCAATCGAGTTGCGCTCTGAGGTGATTAGCTTTGTAACGAAGCCTTTTGATTCAAAGTATATGTTAGACCTGGCTTAGAGCATCCACAACTTATCGATTTTAAATTGAGTTTTAAGGATATCGTGTCTCTGCATCTGCATTCTAGAGGGAAAAGAAGTCATTCAGTCAACGTATTAGACGTCTAAAATAGCATCAACTTTTTACCCCACAAATCTAACAGGTATTATGGTTCTGCGGATTTTTTTCTCTCTTTGGAATTGGCTTCATTTTTTTTTTTTTTTTTCTCCTTTAGAGGTTACAATGGCTGTGAGACTTTGTGGTAGTGTAGTCATTTCCTTTCAGGAAAAAATAAAATCTATAGAAGAGATGTTGCTAAAGAAGAAAAAGAGGTAGGAATTCCTTCTAAGTTGTGCTCAGTGAATTCAGAGGGAGAAAGAAGAGAAACCAGGAGCAAAACTCTAGTTGTGAACAGAAGGAAAGAAATTGGAAAGCCAGTAATTTGTTCTCATGTTAAACTCCACAAACCGTCTATAGACAGACCTTGGAGAGTCAATAATATCTGTGTGGTCCTGCGAATAAGTAAGAGAAATGATAGGAGTCTGATGGAGAAATCTACATTCATTCTGTTAGTTCTGAATCTGGAAATCTACTGTCTGCTTTAAAGCCATTGACTGAATATTGTAATGACTTCTTAATATTAAAAGTATTAATTATTAATGTAAAAGTATTAAAACACATTAAAATAATTTTAAAATATTAATGTGTTACTAATTACTAACATTAAAGTATTAACTTCCAATTCTAAATTGCATAAATCACAACTATACCTCTTCCAGCAGTAAATCCAGGTAAGAAAACCATTTCTCAAGGAGAGGATTTGACTACGAATTAAAAAAAAAAATCTTCTGAGCAGCAATATTGGAAATGATGCTGGAGTTTTACGAACCCACTTGTTGTTATCAAAATCCCTAGGTTCATCTTAAGTTTAAGTCTCAAACTGGTTTGATCTAATTTAAAGGGTGATCAGTCAGCAGCATTTCACAATAGAATAAAGACAGAAAAGAATAAAATCACCCACACTGCAAGCTGCCACCCTTACCCTGGAAGCAACTAGCATTTCCTCCTGTTCATGTTAACTAACTCATTTATATTTGATACTTCTTCATAACTCTATTAGACTGGAATTTCTTTCACAAGCTTCTTAGGCGTTCCTCTGTAATAATGCTCCTTCATTATAGTTATCCAAAGACATCTCACTGTTGTCACAGTCAAAACTTATACATTATTCAGTGTTGTTATAAATAATTCTTGGTGTAGACCAGGTACTAAATTGCTACCTCATATTCATTGCAGTGAGAGACTCTGTTTCAAAGTTCTGCAGATAAAGAGGTAACCCAAAATATTCCAGGGGAAATAAAAGAAATATGTTTTTCCACTCCTCCAGCTGAGCAGTTTTAATGAGGCAATGATCCAAAAAAAAAAAAAAAATCCCAATGAGAGATGGCACTGAAAGCTGTAAATTGATAGTCACAACAAGATGATATCCAAGCATAATTTTTATTTACCACATATCTGATAACATTGTCCTCTAGGCTCTCTGTAGTCTAATATATTGCTGAGTACTCTCTTCCTATATATTTACAATCTAATACTTATTGTTAACAGACACAAGGGCTCATAAAAATTGGTCTAAGATGTAAGTGAAGAGCTCTATGGATTAAATGGAAAGCAAGATCTTAAGAATTCTCTCAGCAAACCAGATTGTGGATTTTATATTTATCTTTTGAAAGATATCTTCATCATCTGTGTATAAAATAACCAACTTGAAGTCCAAGTAAGTCCCATCTCAGGTTTTCAGAACTGGAGTTTTGTTTTCCTACTCATAATGGGCATTTCTGGACCATCCTAATTATATTCTCATACCTCAATATAATGTCATTTGTGTTGCCTACAACTTCTTTAACATCCATAATAGTTTGGGGATGTTAATCAGATCAGTAAATAAATTTATATCTTTAGATTTTTCTTTCCTCAAAAAAGTCATTGTTTTGAGTGCAGCTCTTCATGGTCATGGTGTCTTTTAAATTTCTAGTCTCTTAAACATCACCCATTTATTTATTTGGGATTCCTTTAAAGAGAAAAGGTAATCCATTTTGTTATTAATAGCCAGCATTGATTTTGAATATTTATGGCCAAGGGTTCACTTTGGGTACTTTAAAAAATAAACCCAGAAAATCAATAATTTACCCTCAAGTTAATGAAATAAAAGAAAAGGCTCTGGAGGATACAATTTACATGGACTCGGCATGCAGCATAATCGTGTCACAGGTTTAGCTCAGGCAAATTCTGCTCTACAGCTCCTATCATCATTAATGGATATTTTTGTATGGTTTACGATATGACCATACTGCAAAGTAATGTAAAATGTAGGGCCCAGTACAAAATAGGAGTTCAGAGTATTTGTTTAATGGCTGTTTGGATAATGAAATGAATCAGTCTTCCTTCCCTCCTTCCTTTCTTCCTTCCTTCCTGCCATCTTGCCTTGCCTTGCCTTCCTTCCTTCCTTCCTCCCTTCTTTCCTTTCCCTTCCCCTTCCTCTTTCCTGTCCTCTTCCCCTCCCTTCCTTCCTTCCTTCCTTCCTTCCTTCCTTATTTTCTTCTTTCTTTCTTTCAGCAATAATAATGGAGCATATATATGAAAGTGGCTGACAGCACAGATTGCCTGGGTTCAAATCATCTCTGCCCTTTGCCAGCTGTGTGAGTCAGGACAAATTACTTAACTTCTTAGTGCCTCAGTTTTTTCCTCTGTAAAATGGAGAAGCTGTAACAATGGCTAATACCAAATATGTGAAGCTTTATAAGAAATAACATATTTATTAAGAATTTAGAGAAACTCTGCATACATTGTAAGTGTCTTATAAGTAGACGAATAAAGATAAGTAGGTAATAACGTTCCCAGCACAGAGAACAAAACAAGGCAAGGTCTTCGTTCGTAATGTGCTCAAGATATTCAGATATTATTCTAGCCTGTAAATACCTAACATTGCATAAAATCAACTTTTATTTCTTTATTTTTGTTTTTATTTATTTATTTTTAAGATTTTTACTTATTTATTTGAGAGAGTGAGAGAGCATGACCAGGGACAGGGCAGAGGGAGAGGGAAAAGCAGGATCGCCACTGAGCAAGGAGCCTGATGAGGGGCTCAATTCCAGGATCCTGAGATCCTGACTCCAGCCGAAATCAAGAGTTGGATATTTAACTGACTAAGCCATTTGGGTGTCCCCAAATCAACTTTTAATTTAAGTGAAAGTTTAAGTTTTGAGCTCAAGACGATGGTATGTGCCATATTAGTAATCAATATCTCTTTAAATCAACATAACTTATCTTTATTCTAGTAGGTAAAATTATGAAATAATTGCAGTATATGTTTATTATTCCTAGCATTTTCTTACTTTGTAATCAGTTTTCACTTAAAGGAGAAATAATCTAGTGTCAGTTTATCACTCATTTTAGTTGTTATTCTAGTTAAATTTGTACGTCTGTGAATCATTTGCACTGTGTCTCTTCAACCAGACATGGTTAGATTTTAAGCCCTTTTTCAATAAAGATAAACTAAAAGCATTTCTTCCCTTTAAAAGACTTTTAGTTAGTGCAAGATATAAAAGGTTTGGGGCTCAGTGAAGGGGTCCCTGAAGACTTAATATATAAATTACACATCCTATTAGTCCCAAACAATTGTTGATTCTAAGCCAGCAATATTTTTCCATTTCTATCTACATCCCCGGTATGACTGCCTTAGTTCCTGGCCTCATTATTTACCATCAGAAATTCTGAGAAGTTTCCTTCCCTGCTTCCTAGCTTGCTTGATTCCTTTCCCTGTATTTTGTTATCTGTACTGAATCCAGAATAAACTTTCCAAAAGCCTCCCTGATCATGCTGCTCTCATGCTCAAAAATCTAGTAACATTGCATTGCCTCAGCAGAAGTCCCAATCTGGATTGCCCGTAACACCAACCTGGTCAAACTCTTTGTCTCTGAAGATGTTGGTTCAGTATGCATTTGATGAGCTCAGAGTCTAATTTTAGGAATTTGGATGAAATTGCTCCAAGGACCAATGTTTGAGAACCATCAGCCAGAAGAAAAAGGCAAACTGCACAAACCCTCTCCAGACTTGTCCTTGCCTCTCCCCAATTCCATACATCTACTCTCATCTGGTTGGAGTTTCTACTTCCATACTCTGCAGGTGCTTCACTCCTGGTTTGGCAATCGCCTCCCTTCCGTGACCCCTGGTGATGCCTCTGGAACCACTGGCAGCTCCTCCTGCAGTAGTCTCAAATGCTCTGCCTCCATTGCATTTCATACTTTCTTACTTTTATTGTTTTGAGAATTTATAAAGCATGGAGGGCTGGAATAACAGCATTAAAAGATGTATAGTTCAACTGGCAAAAATAATTCAATGCAATAAGTCCCATTTTTTGCTTAGGTCTGTTGAATAACACTAAAGACAGTTCCAATACAAAGCACCCATCCTTCCAAGTTTTTCTCTTTCTAGTTTTTCTCATAACCCACCTGTCATCACACCTTTTTCTTCCAGACTTCCTGGAGAGTCTTTGACATACCCTGTTCCATTTGACTTTTACCTTCCTTGCCCCTCCCTCTTCCTCCTGATTATGTGATTTGAAAATTCCAGAGAATAAAAGCACTTTCCTTGGAAGGCTGAGAAAGTAAAAAAAAACACCCAACTACAGTTGTCCTTAATGCTTAAGAGTTGTGTCTGGTGGTTGTGCAGGAGGGAGATTTACGAACAATTATACAAAACCCTCCCTCTCCCATTTCACCTTGAGTACCTGAAGATTAAGAGTCCATTTTAGTGATTATGACTTCTCTTTGCAAACACATATCTCAAAATATGTTAGAATATGAAGGTGACTAATGTGTTTTTAATATGTATTATACCTACTTATCAGATTTTCACTAAGGAAGATCTACCTTATTTTCTTTAGAGTAATAAGGAATTAATAACCTAGGAAGGTATTTTGTCTCCTATTATAATTTTCTCTTGTTCTGCCACCATCTAAAGAAAAAGTTCCCTGTGTTTGTGTATACCAGTTCCAATGGTTATGTCACAAATTACTACAACTTTCATGATATAAGCTGTTATTTCTCTGCAGATTCCTTGGGATAGGTATTCAGGAAGGACTTGACCAGGCATTTCTCACTGGGGTTATGTGATGAAAGTCAGAGGACTGCTGTTGGCTGAAGGTTCTGCTCCGGCTGGGGATGCACATTCCCAGGATGTTGTCTGAATACCTCTGCACATGGTGGCTTGGGTGCCCTTACCACATGGCATCTGGCTTCCTCCTGAATATGTGATCCCAGAAGCCAAAGCAAAACCTGCAGTGCCTTTTATGACCTAATTGTCAGAAGTCACACATTGTCATTTCTGGCCCATTCATTGCATCACACAGGACTAATCTTGATTCATTTTGAGACAGGATAGCGCAAGGTTGTAAATATTGGGGGTGTGGATCATTTGGGGTCATTTTGGAGCTGGCTGCTGAGTGTGTACTCATTTCTGAGAGAGAAACTGTATATTAGCTACAGTTGTAAGAATTTGAGAGCATGAAATATTGAAAAACCTAATATTTTATAGCTGGGAAAGATGGAGACATTATGGTTTAATCACGTATTCTTGAATCACAGGTCTAGAAGTGGTTTTAAGGATTAGCTAATTCAGTCAGCTGATAAAGTTCACCGATAAAGAGAGGGTGAGCAAAGACATTTATGTCAGAGTTGAGATAGGTGGTCAGAGCTTCTGTACCCCAAGCCAATAAATGATCAAAGGAAGAAAGCAAGCACACAGGCAAACGGAACTGTCTAGGAATATCTAAAAAGGGAAACTGCACACATGTTCTTTTGATGCATAAACATAATCTGAATTTGAGTCAATGTTATAAATTACTTAATTTTTATGACTACCATGCAGTATGTTTGTGACTTTGCTTGTGTAGGTGAACTGTGCCACACACTAATTTGTGTGGGTTTTATTTGCTCACAACATTATATTCTATTGACATGTTCCTAATTGTGCTATTTGCTGATCATACAATGTAGTTATTTACTGAGGAAATTAAATGAAACATTATCCATTCACTTATCTCATAAAGATTATAGGCATGTTAAAATAAAATTCTAAACTTTAAGGTAAAGAATATTGGAAAATATTTTTAAATTAATTGAATGAATTAATTTTTGATGTTAAGCAACATCTTAGAAAGCACTCAATTAGAAATCAAATTGTATAAAATAGAATGTCCTGAACTGTTTTTCATTGCCTAGAAATTATGTCCAGATAAATTTTATTTGTGTGGTTTCCTTCAATAATGATGTTCTCCTACCTAGTCTAATGGTCACAGACAAATCTATTTTAAACTACTGCCATTCCTTCATTATTTTGACAACCCGAATTGAATATTGCAAGTTACAGAGTGCAACTGTTTTATAGACTTTCTTTGCAATTGGAATACAAGACAAATAAAAGTACACATAAAAAGGGTCATTTGATTTTGAAAGTTTTACTGCTGCAGTTAGAGATCGGCATACATAGGGATAAAAATACTGGGCCCTGCATTAGTTCTGCCATATATTTTACTTTGGCTCCTTAAGAGAATAGGATGTGACAGGGGAGAGATATAAATTTTCAATCTGTTTTTTCTTTGGAGAAAAATACACCTATTTCTATGACCTAGGAGAACACTGTGCTGGAATAGGGCAATGTATCAATTCTGAGGTTAACTCTGTAGAGTGTTTGGGCACAACTCAGGATGGGTGTAGTCCAGGCAGCTGATTTGCTTTCTGTTCACATCTCTAAGGGTTTCTCCATGAGGTTCTAGTTTTAATTTTTGAAATGAAAATAGGTATAACCAGTAAATTACTTAATCTATTTTTCTGCATTAAATATATACATAAATGGTTTTAAATATCATTTTCCTGTAGTTGTAATCCTAATAATTAGCTATTGTTAGCAGGCATTCAGCTAAATGGTAAATCTAGTAGGAACTATGCAGAGTCCAAATGTGAATAATCATTTAATTTAGAGTATTTATTATCCTTGAATTTTAAAATCATTTTACATAAAATGTTAAAATTATACTTTCCTTATCTATTATTTAATGACCCACACTGTTGTGTGTAAGTGTCCTGTTATGTGTGTGTTAATCTCCTGTTATAAACCACCCACCGAGTTTTCCCTGTGTAACTGAAGGGCCATAGCGTACTCTTTCAGGGACTGTCATAACTTGAAAATGTCAGTCTTTTTAGGGTGAAGGAAATGACAATAAGAAGAATTAACACTTGAAGTTAAACTCCTATTTTGGTTGAGGCCTGTGCATGAGACAATTTTAAAATGGATGCTTTGTAAAGCTTACAATGGGTAAGGGTAAAAAAGAAAATGTTAGAATGATTAATCTTTAGACAAAATTTTTTTTAATTTTAATTTTTTATTTTTTATAAACATGTATTTTTATCCCCAGGGGTACAGGTCTGTGAATCGCCAGGTTTACACACTTCACAGCACTCACCATAGCACATACCCTCCCCAATGTCCATAACCCCACCCCCCTTCTCCTAACCCCCCTCCCCCCAGCAACCCTCAGTTTGTTTTGTGAAATTAAGAGTCACTTATGGTTTGTCTCCCTCCCAATCCCATCTTGTTTCATTTATTCTTTAGACAAAATTTTTAATGGAAGAAATGCATATCCAACAGAAAATATAAAATTATATGTCCTTTATATCTTGGTAATTTTATTTTTTTATTTTTTTTTTAAAGATTTTATTTATTTATTTGACAGACAGAGATCACAAGTAGGCAGAGGGGCAGGCAGAGAGAGAGGAGGAAGCAGGCTCCCTGCTGAGCAGAGAGCCTGATGCGGGACTCCATCCCAGGACCCTGAGATCATGACCTGAGCCGAAGGCAGCGGCTTAACCCACTGAGCCACCCAGGCGCCCCTATCTTGGTAATTTTATTTATTTCTTGCCTCTGACTTTATTTCTTGCCTCTGACTTTAATGTTGTTTATTTTTGGTTTATTACTTTGTTATTGTGAGCTGCCTAGCACCAATTTGATACCAGTTTAAAAAATAATAGACAAATTATAAAAATGTTTTTGTTGTTGCTGTTATTGTAAAGTAGGTAATCCTGGTCCTCATTTTGTAAACTCTCCAAATGCCCTCTTCATGACCCCTGTCTATAGTTTATTTCTTTCCCGCCTTTCATGTTTGCTTTGGCTTACCAACTAGTTCCTGCCAAATGAGTTAGTTGAAATAGGAACATTAATTTTTATGCATGGAAGCATGTCAGCTACAATGGGAGGGAAGGGGTGGTGAAGAGGGAGGAGCCAGGTGGAACAGAAACAACCAAGCGTGGATAGTCCACCCGACTGTGCTGTCACAGGAAAAGCTCTGGTTGTCACATTTTCATGTGAGCTTTTTACCAAAGATGCCAGTGGACAAAGGTTGCAATAATTTTCTCAAAAATCCTATTTCTTGGTTTGAAACCTTCTTCTCAACATAGGCCTTTTAGGCTGTTCACTATCCTACAGTCTGCAGTAATCCTTGTTTCAACACCCCATTATCGAGATACACCAGAAGGACATTTTAAAATGGACAACAAAGAATATAAAAAGACAGAAAAAATTAAAATAACAGGAGTAATGATTTCCCTTTACCTTTAAAGTTCTTCACAGTTTCTGGTGGATAAAACAAACTATTTATTTTGGTTCTTCCAACAGTTTTCCATGGATCATGCTATGACCCAGAAATGTCTGCTCTGCTTGCTGTTGGTTGGCATTCCAGGCAGGTGAAACTCCCCAAGAGCATGACAGAGAAGCTTGGGTCCTGGAGAGAGTACATTCTTTGGAGCTAGAAATCTTGGGAGGTAAGCCTGGGCTTCAGAAGTTACTATGTGTGAGTGTATGAATACATCCCTTACCCACTCTGACTCTGTTTCTGATCTGTCTAAAAGGTGGATAATAATAATACTAGTCATAAAATTATCCTCCCAGTCTTCCTATTTAGAAGATTTTGAAGGCTTTCGGAAATAGTAATGATGACAATAATAGGTAGCATAATGTTTATCCTAAACCCTAAAGCACCAGCCAGCACGGGCATGATTTTCTGGCTCATTATTCCAGCAATGTTGCCCACCACTTTGTGGTGTTCACATGTAAGGCTGAGTGTACACCTACGTGAGTATAAATGCTTCTAAGGCAGGGCCTATATTCTTCTTATTGTTGGTGCCAGGCATTTAATAAATGATCAGTAATGTTTGCTGAATGAACATCTAAATGAATATAATAGGTAGTCATGTGAAGAGGGACTAATTTTGTCTTCTATACTCTCCAGAAATAAAACTATACTTGTAATAGGATGTCATAGGAAGACAAATAGAAGTTCAATACAAGAAAGACGAAAATTAATCCTCAGAGAAATCCAAAAATGGAACAGGACGCCTTTTAAAATAATGTCTTTGAGATCGCTGAGTTTTTCTTAGCAGAGGTTATTGTACCCATCAGGAAAAACTAGGAAATGCTGCAATAACGAAAAATGCTAAAATTCAGGGACTTCAAACAATGTCTTTCATGCTGTGTATCCATCATGGGTTGGGAGGGATATTTTGACCATTTGATCCACCTGGACCCAGGCTGATGGAACAACCATCCTCTTGAATGGTGCCCAGTCAGTCATCACGGCTGAAGGAAAAGGAATGTGCTGTAGAAATTTGTAAATGGACAGCTAAACGCTGCAGCCTGTGAGTGACACATTATTTCTATTTACAACTCACTGGCAAGAACTAGACATTTGACTCCAAACATAAGGCGACCAGGAAGTAGAATCCCACAACGTACCTAGAAGATAACAATATTAATGACAACTGTACTTTGGGTTGTTGTAAAGAGAATTATGAGAAGGTCAATCCTTGACTGGTTGATTTTGCCCATGCACATATTTTTCTAACCCTTCTGCAGTGTCTGCGGGCTTTGTTTTCTTTTAGCAGATCTCACATATGTTGCCCTTGTACTTCCAGGCCATTAAGTTCTAAATACACCTATGTTCAACTGCTTTCTATAATTACTGACTTGTATTTGTGTCTGTGACCATTTTGTTGGTTGTTTGCTGTTTGGGGGACTTTACCAAATACTAATTCTTATATTCTATCATGATTCCATAGCTTTCACTATAGAAATGTATACCAGCACCTCCCTCCACCTAGTTATTTTCTTTTTTGAATATGCACATTTAAGACAGCTTCTCATTTTAAGGGAACTGCTCAATGGCCATAATGAGACCTATTTCTTGGGAGACTAGATTGTACTTTTAAGAGTGGTTTACATTGCATGGACACCCATTATGGTAGAAAACTGAAATTCCAGGCAACATGATGGGAAAGTGCGGCTTCTAAGATAGCAACCCAGGGAGCTATTCTCGTAACAGATTGCTATTTGTGGTGCCATATTCTTGCTTTCTAATATACCTTGCATCAGCATGGGTCTGTCTGTACATGATGAACAGAAGCAGATTTTTGTGGCTCGATGAGTTGTTTTAGGAAAGCTGCAAAGTTAAAGTGAACCTAGGTCCTGCCTTGGATAGAGTAGAAATCCCATGGTCAATGCATAGAATCTAGTGTTGTAGTGAATGTGTAGTTCTCTCTTTTGGCTGTTTTGTTTGATGACTGTATATGTGTGTGTGTGTGTGTGTGTGTGTGTGTGTGTGTGTACATGTGCACATGTGTGTAGCAGAGGGATGACTGATCATCAAAAACGGGTATAACTAAAATCAGGTTTCAAAACTCTTCTTTATTAAATATTGTTAGATGGAATGGTGTCTTAGGAAAAGCAGGAGGCACAGTGGCACCGAGTGGCAAAATGCCTTTTATAAGAATCCTCACAAATACTGAACTTGGTCTAATGACAGTTAAATCAGTCCTCCTAAGCATATCTCAACATATGGTGGCTCTCACTGTATTATTTTGTCTAAAATGTTGTGGTTATCTTGGCTTGTGGCACTGGAGTAATTACAGGGTACTACACTCCCATTTTTGCTCACTGGTCTTTAGTGAGAAGACTTAACAGCCATTTGTCTAGGCTACTCTGAATGAGAAGCAATTTTTCTCCTCTGCCTTACTGAATGATAATGAGGTGATGAGTGTGTTCCTTTTGGAAAGACATGCTGACCTGTCCATGCTGGGAGTTTGATGTGTTTAGCAGCCACTATCATGAGGCTGTGGAGAAGGTAGAGCAAGACAATATCTTTGGGGTGACTAAAAATATACAAATGCCAACGATATACAGTGGAATTTGTCCGGATAGTACCCTTAAGTGACTGTCATGTGAGGAAAGAATGTGTCAGAAGTGCCATCTCATCCTAAGCGAAGTATGTCACAACTGATAGGTAAGGACGTCACTGCCTAATGTCTCTGGTTTAAGTACAGAAGACTTCTGCAATTCTCCAAATGGTAAAGAATGGCTTAGTTTGAAGCCAGTCTCTCTCTTGGTGTGTTTGTACCCAGCAACCAGAGGAAATAGAATTCTTATCTGAAATTTCTCTCAGATGCAGATAAGACTCCGAAGAAACAAATGTGAAAGTCCTTATTGGCCCAATTTACTCGTCATGGGTTCTTACTCTTGGTGTGTGACTTATTATGCCAAATCACATGGTTGGGTAATTATAATATAATTGACAAATGTCAGGCCTCTGTGACTATGGAAAAAGCAGGACATGGTGGTAAAATAGGTCACAACTAGTCAATTCAGAATGTGGAGAGCCAGATATAAATGCCTAGGTATGCAGGTTAACATACTTTATACTCATACACGAATAACTTTGAAGGCAGGGTTTTCACTCCACTTTATTTTTAGGAAGTCCCACGTAATCCATTAAAACTTTCACTGCAAAGATTGTGTAAGTTATACAGTGTAAGTGAATCCACGTGTACCTAGGTCACAACATGACATGCAAAACCTTTGCATAACTAAAAAGCACCATGCTTACTTTTTTCATGATCTGTTGGTTAGTTATTTTCTGGTGCTTGATTTGTTCTTACCCCACCAAACTCCCAAACGTCCTAAAACATATTTGGAATTATCTAAGGCTTATGTACTTAATGAACACTTTAATAACTGTGAAGGTATAAGATTGACAGAAAACATTATGTTTTAGTATCTCTCAGAAAGTAGACTTTGAACCTGGCATACGGTACCACTGGTAAAGGAATAGCTCTTCTTAGGATGCAAATCCCTCTTAGCACAAGAATTATTGACCCACAAGATGTATAATGGCTCCTTAGTTTATTATATCCAGTCCACTGCCACACAGGCATGCTTACCCTTTGTGCTTTTGAGAGTTCAGCAAAGAACACTGATGTAAACCCACTCCAAAGCTAAACGCAATCATTAGGTCACGATTCTTGTTTCTCTATCTCCCCAGCACCCTTCAGAGTATCCTGTTGTAATAATGCACATTGCACATACATGTAATTGAATTCAGGTCACAATTCAAGCCAGCTGCTCTGGAATACCAACTCGCAAGCATCACTCAACAAGAGAATATGTCTTTATTCTGCACAGAGGATACAGAGACGCTGTGCTCTAACCACGTGACACGGAGTGCTTCTGAATACCAATGGTGTTCGCTAGGAAGAGAACTTCTTCAGATGCAAGAAGCCCAACCTTTCAGGGATAGGAATCCTTAAAATAAAACTAGAGGTGCAGAGCTACAAATATGTTGATGTACGATGAATTCCAGTGGTGTACAGTTAAGAAATAAGGTTTCTTTGTGACCCAGCAACATAATCACATGTGAGGCATTGCCTCTAAATCACAGGCATTTGTCGTTCGTGCTAATTGGTGAACTAACCTATTAACAAGTCTCTTAAATGATGCACGATTTAGATAGGTGAGCGGAGATATCTGTTATGTTAGGAAATCCTGAAATTTGTGTTACTTGAGTACAAAAAGCAAAGGAAAGTACCTGCCTGGAGGCCGATGTGCTTTATTCCATTCCGAAGCAAAGGAGGGCATTTGTTTTAGTCGTTGCCAGCCCCCACCCATAACTTTAAAACTCCCAACTGTGCAGGCTACAGGGTGTCATATTAAATTGTTGTCAGCATTAAACAAAAGTCCTAAGCACATAATTCAGAGCAACTGATACAAGAGTTAAGTAGAGGTTTAAACAAAGGCATATGAGTCGGGCAGAGCCTTTTGAGATATTTATTTTGAATAAAAAGTTAAACTTTGTACAGTTTGAGTACAAACCCTTTCAATGAATTTTATATAATTTGAGAGACAAAGAAAAGCGCCACTTGAGAAGGCTGATTAACTGAATCGCTCTTCATTGTGAATGTCGCCGGTGATGAAAATATATTTATCAATACACTTTTTAGTCACACAAAATGGACACCATCTAATCCGAAGAAGAGAATCAGAGATTCACAAAAGCACTGTTGAATGTCTTCTGACGATGGTTTGGTGAGTGAAATGTAAAGCCAGGATTTACAAATATTACACAAGTGAACACTGTTACTGCACTCAGGCTGAAAAATCCTGTTCAAATCCAATAAGTGGTTTAAGATGTGCAAATAGAGGCTTCTGCAGGGAGTCAGGCATTAGAAGCCACCTGGAGCATGTGCTAGAGATTGTATCCATCAATACAGCAGCTGGGCTGAAATTATAAAGAGAGCTGCTTTTCATCACGCTTGTTTTAATGCATACATTTCTCCTGTCACTGGCACCCCAGGAAAACTACTAAGCACAAAAATGAATGGTGCCTATTACCTGATATTCATACTTGTGACAACAGAGGAAAGAATCACAACACAACAGTAAGCAAAAAAATTGATATCCAAATTATTTTTAAGTTGCTGCAGTAGGAGAAAATCTTGAGAACCAATTGGCATTCTTTTAATATGAGAAGTGGGAAGGGAAACAGAGTCATTTCATAGTTGATCATAAATGTCCTTCACCTCTGACACGGACAGACTCTACAATTATTTTTCAAAGCAGGGTCACATTTTAAACTCCATTTTGTACTTAAAAGAGGGAAAAGATGTCTTCTCTAGTAGGAGACTTAATGCAAAATGCTGGTTGAAGAAAATATTAGAAGCCTGTGGCTAGATCCAGCCAATTTCAGTGTTAGAGACAGAGAGACCACATTCCCTGAAGTGGTTCTGTAACCACTGGGCTGACGGACTGGTGTCCCGACCTCTCTAACCTTGTATGTGACTCATAACTAAAGAGCAAATGCCAGCTATTGCCTAATTGTGCCTTCATGATGATGGTACAGTCCATATATAACATACGATTAAACTGATGCCTTGGGAACAACACGGAAACAGCCTCAGTAATAGCTAATTATTACAAAGGCAAAACAAATCAATGGGAACAAAAAAAGAAATCGGTGCTTCCTTCGAGTCTGGGCTGAGGATGAGGTTGACTGAAAAGAGGCATGAGAGACATTTTTGGAAAGATGGAAATGTGTTCCACCTTTGTTGTGACAGTAGTTACACAGGTGCATACGTTTGTCAAAGTTCATAGACCTGTGCAATTAAAATGGATGCATTTCATTGTGTATAAATGATCCCTTAATAAAGCTGATCTTTTTTAAAGGATCAGGATCGGAAATATCATTTCAGTTTGTTGTAGTTTGATAAGAAAAGTGATATATTATATAACCAACCCCAATGTTCTCTTTCTCTTTTCATTTGTTGAATATTTAAAATTCACGTTTCACCATTTGTTGAGGTGGTTGCGCTTTACTCAAGAGTGAATTTGAGTTTCAAAAGGAAACGTTCTATACACTGGATGGGTTTAGATGCATTAATCAGGAAAACAGGTCCTGTCTTGACACTTAAGGCTCCAGGTTAAGTTGATACAACTTTTTTCCTCCCACAGAGTAATGTGTGGTTTACAGAGGAGGCTGATGCAACAGGTCAGGAAAAAGCATGTCTTTAGGTATAATGGAAACAGTGATGAACTGGAATGTTAAGAGGCCTAATATGTTCCTACCCCACTTCCATTAATCTCCGTGAACAATTATGGGTCACTTAGATTTCCCAAGACTCCATGTTTTCACCTGTTACTTAAAAACTTTGTGTCTAAACTGTAGTTTTCAAGCTTATTTGATTTTACTGGCGGAAATCTTGTTTCAAACAATATATTTGACAGACTCACAATAAATAAAATAGGTAAGAGTAGAGGTATTCTGGAAGGATTAGAGAGTGGGGGACAGAGGTTGTAATTTTGTATGTTGCCCACCACACACAAACACACAGGCCCTTTGTTGGAGACCTGAAATTTCTCCAAGAAGTGTCAAAAGCCACTGTTCTTAACTTCCACTCCTACTTTAATGTTTTAGAACTCTATTTAGAAAAATACCCTGACAATTAAGAGTATGTTTTATTTTTCAAGTTTTTAAAATTTTGCTTAATGGTAAAAATACATAACTTTGTTTTAGGGGAGAAGATTCAGATTTAATAAGGAAAATGGAAACTTCCATATTATATTTTTTAATTAAAATTTTTTTTTAAGATTTTATTTATTTTTTTATTTTTATTTTTTTTAAAGATTTTATTTATTTATTTGACAGAGAGAAATCACAAGTAGATGGAGAGGCAGGCAGAGAGAGAGAGAGGGAAGCAGGATCCCCGCTGAGCAGAGAGCCCGACGCGGGACTCGATCCCAGGACCCCGAGATCACAACCTGAGTCGAAGGCAGCGGCCCAACCCACTGAGCCACCCAGGTGCCCCAAAGATTTTATTTATTTATTTGACACAGAGTGACACAGCGAGAGAGGAAACACAAGCAAAGAGAGGGGGAGAGGAAGAAGCAGGATTCCCACTAAGCAGGGAACCCAGTGCGGGGCTTGAAACTGGGACCCAATGCAGGGCTGGATCCTGGGACCCTGGAATCATGCTGAGCCAAAGGCAGATGTTTAATGACTAAGCCACCCACGCACCCCTATATTTTTGTTTATTTATCTTTTTTAAAGATTTTATTCATTTATTTGACAGACAGAGATCACAGTAGGCAGAGAGGCAGGCAGAGAGAAAGAGGGAGAAGCAGGCTTCCTGCTGAGCAGAGAGCCTGATGTGGGGCTCCATCCCAGGACCTTGAGATCATGACCTGAGCTGAAGGCAGAGGCTTAACCCACTGAGCCACCCAGGCACCCCTATATTTTTGTTTTAGTCAACATTTTTCTATACAACTTTTTGTATAGAAAAATGATCAGTTATGATCATAATGTATGTAAAAATTTTCTTTGTCAATAATATTATCACATTAGCACTTTGATTCAAATTATTTTAAAACCCCCTGGTATTCCATTGAATGAATTTATTACCTGCTGTTCAGTAATTGTTTATATATATATATATATATATATAAAATATTTTATTTATTTATTTGACAGAGATCAGTTAGGTACAACATGGTTCATCACCATTAAAAAGTTCATAGTCTAGTGGTAGGATCAAAAGGTACATGCTTTAAGAACAAAATGTCTTAGTAGCTCAGAGGATGATCTAGGGAACAGTTCTGCCCTGGGTGGTTGAAGTATCCTTTACATAAAATTACAGTTGCTTTGTGCTTTTAAGTATTTAATCAGATGGATCCTGAAGAAAAGGAATAGGTTTGGTAGGTACAATTGTTGGAAAGACTAGCATTATATACAAAGGTGAAATGTCATGAAAGTCTATAGCATGGTTGAAGATTGAGGCCAACTTTATGAGCTTGAGTGCCTGGATACCCTGTCCTTGTAATGAATTGGGAAGAATGAGTCAAGCTTTATACTGTCCAAAAGGTCTATTGAAGGTTAATAAAAATACATCTTATTTTTTCTTGATGGTCCATTTTCTAGGATTTCCCCTTAAGTTTGAGATGAAGTACTCATTTTTCTGCCTCTCAGCTTCTTTCACATTAAAAAGATGAAAAAAGAACTCATAAATGGGGGCACCTGGGTGGCTCAGTGGGTTAAAGCTTCTGCCTCCGGCTCAGGTCATAATCCCTGTGTCCTGGGATCAAGTTCCGAATCAGGATCTCTGCTCAGCGGGGAGCTTGCTTCCTCCTCTCTCTCTGCCTGCCTCTCTGCCTACTTGTGATCTCTGTCTGTCAAAGAAATAAATAAAATCTTTTTAAAAAAAGCTCATAAATGTATTTTATTACTCTTAAAGTATAAATTTTTTGAAGAACTTAAATGAACTAGATAATAGTTTATGCTGTATTTAATCCAGACTGTAGACCAGTTTAATAATCTCTTTAATGAAATTTTTCTGAAGACTCAAAGTGTGTTAATACTAGTTAAATATTTTAAAAGTGTAAAATATTTAGAGACAGCCTAATAGAGGCTTAGTTTGATTCTTATGGTTCAAGTTGATATTTGACTTTAAATAACATGACTGGATATTTAAATTCTATGAATTGAAGATCCCGAAGTGTTGGTGATCTTGTCCTATCAACACTAAGTTAGAGGTAGACACAAGTAGAACCCAAGGTCAGATGAGAGCTAAAAGTTGGGACTCACCTTGGGATCAAATGAATTTTTAAAATCTGACTCCTTGAAATTTAACCACTCCATAATGAAAATCTATCACAATATGATCAGCTTTTAAGGTTCATCAAAGCCTTCTAATACTAGTGATTAAAAGAAAATCAATTACACCCACAAAATGTAAACAAAAGAATCTCAAATTCCTTCAGATTATCGATTTTCAAACTCCTTGACTTGACTATCTCTTCAAGGTAATTTTACAGTGAACGAATTACAGTATGTAATTCGCTATCATATATCAGAAAGTGGGCTGAAAAAGCAGGAATTAAACACAGGATCCTAGCCATTCATCCTCTTGATTTAACAACAGGAGAGTATAAGCATAGGTTTAGTAATATGAGCATTCAGTTCTTGGTAAGTCATTTCCTATTGTTATACGAAAGGGAGCAATTCCAATTATTTCTTTGAGGAAAGTGCTAGAAAAACATTAAGAGAAAGGGAAACCCTCTTACACTGTTGGCGGGAATGCAAGTTGGTGCAGCCTCTTCGGAGAACAGTGTGGAGATTCCTCAAGAAATTAAAAATAGAACTTCCCTATGACCCTGCAATTGCACTACTGGGTATTTACCCCAAAGATACAGATGTAGTGAAAAGAAGGGCCATCTGTACACCAATGTTTATAGCAGCAATGGCCACGGTTGTCAAACTGTGGAAAGAACCAAGATGGCCTTCAACGGACGAATGGATAAGGAAGATGTTGTCTATATACACTATGGAGTATTATGCCTCCATCAGAAAGGATGAATACCCAACTTTTGTAGCAACATGGATGGGACTGGAGGAGATTATGCTGAGTGAAATAAGTCAAGCAGACAGAGTCAATTATCATATGGTTTCACTTATTTGTGGAGCATAACAAATAGTATGGTGGACATGGGGAGTTCGGAGAAGGGAGTTGGGGGAAATTGGAAGGGGAGGTGAACCATGAGAGACTATGGACTCTGAAAAACAATCTAAGGGGTTTTAAGTGGTGGGGGTGGTGAGAGGTTGGGGGAACCAGGTGGTGGGTATTAGAGAGGGCACGGATTGCATGGAGCACTGGGTGTGGTACAAAAACAATGAATACTGTTATGTTGAAAATAAATAAAAAATAAATTAAACACACACACACACACACACACACACACAAGAATACTTGTTTACCAAAAATAAAATCATCAGACTTAAAAGAGGAAAAATAGTGTACCCATCCCCTAGATTGTCTGTTCACTTCAAAATCCTGTTACCCCCAAAGAGGGAACTTGGACAGAATTGAAATCTTTCATGTTTCTGTCTTGCCGTAACATGTTTCCCATGATGCTCTTACTCTGTGTTATTTTTAGCTGGCAGTTAATAATGCAGATTATCCAGCTAGGAAAATTAAAATTTAATCAAAAATGGACAGGCTTTAAAATAAATATTGAAATTTAAATATCTATTATCTAAATATCTACTTGGTAAGAGAAAGGGTTTCCCTATGGGACAGTTTCTAGATTCTTTAGTTCAGAATTTAACTTATTTTTGAAAAAACATGTTGAACTTCTCTAGTGGAAATTTGCCATTTGGTTTCTTAAATCAGTTACAGTTTACGGCATTGATTCATGAATCATTCCAAAAAGTAAGCCTGAATTACCAGTGTATGACAGCAAGAGGTGGATTTTCAGCAGAAATGGAAACATGGCTTGTTTATCTTGGAGAGCATTCTTGTCATAATTTTTACTGGGCACATATATTTTGTAGGCTATTTTGTCTGTTTTTCCTATTCTCAGGTAGAATAAACGAAAAAATATTTTTAAAAAAGAGAGAGGATAAGAAAAAGACACTACTTGATGGTCCTGGTAAAGTTATTAAAGGATTCAAGTCCCCTCTATCTGGAGGTGCAGACATCCTTTCCTTCAGTACAGGGGACAGTGCAGAATATATGATGTGTTCTGTGAGCAGAAAGGGAAGAAAAGGGTTCATCCTAATGTTACACCACCACCCATTGTGTACCCCAGACCAGCAAGCTCTTTTCCAACTAGCTGTGAAATAGACTGGCCTCACCTGCTTGAACAGATGCCAAGGAGTATGACCATGCCACAATCGTGTCACTGGATGTGGCACAGGGACATGCCAACAATCATGTTTCTGTAGGTCCAACTCCAAAGATGGGATGATGGGGCCGAGTCAGAATGCACAGAGCAAACGATGCCTCACCTACCATTCAAAGGCAAGGGATTAGAGAAAACCACAAGCTCTGAGACTGATAAAAGATAGCTCTCTGCTGGATGATATAATAAATCTGCTAGCCTGGTTTCCAAGATAGCTAAAACCAGAAGGACTGTTGATAGACTAGTCTGCAGGATTGGAAGGGGGTTGTGGAAAGTAATTTGAATCACTTTGCTTTCATGAAGCTCTGAGTTGCTTCCCATACTTGAGTGGGAGAATATCCAAATGAAGGTAGAAATGACTATTTTCTCACTTGAAAAATAAGAAGGTGTCATAATGGACTAGGGACATGTATAGACTATAAGGTGGGAGAATGTACTGGCTTAATTGTCTGAGGACCAAGATTCAAATCCTATTTTTGGCATTAGGGCAATTATTGAATCTTTCTGAGTCTCTACAATAGAAATGCTTGTAACACTGCCTTTATAAGAACATTAGAGGTCTATAGGAAATGATATGGGTGAATATGCTTTATGGAGAATTATGTGATATGTCATGATGAAGTGCACCCCTTAGTCATAAAACATGAATGCAAGTTGCTCCTGAAGACATTGACCTCAGTTCTGTCATTTAATATTTAGGCAAATTAGTCAACTTATTTATAAATTCCTTGTGTTCTCCTTCGTCCCTCTCAGACGTAATATTTTGTTTATCTCAAACTAGACCCTACCTGTTAATTCCTTTAAGCTTTTGAGAAAACTTTCCACCTACTATGTGCAAGACTCTATGCCAAATGCTGGGAACTTTTGTAAATTATTTTAAAATTGTCCATTTTCTATAAAAAATTAGTTTTTTGTGTTTCTGGGAGAAAACTATGTATACTTAAAGGCTGTGGTAAGTTTATTTTATTTCACTTTTTAAAACAAATCATTAAAGCATAATTTTCAAAAGAAAAACAGAAAACAACATTTTTTTACAATCTTATTACTTTGATCAATATTTTTAAAAAATGGGGGCTCCTGGGTGGCTCAGTGGGTTAAAGCTTCTGCCTTCGGCTCAGGTCATGGTCCCGGGGTCTTGGAATCGAGCCCTGTATTGGGGTCTCTGCTCAGCAGGGAGCCTGCTTCCCCTCTCTCTCTGCCTGCCTCTCTGCCTACTGTGATCTCTGTCTGTCAAATAAATAAATAAATAAATCTTTTTTACAAAAAAGATTAAAAATATTTTTCAAGACTATCGCTACCAAGTGTTTTGTACTTTGGGGACGTAATTTATAAATGCATTATTTACTTGGTTTCTGCATTTGCTTATACATATAGATAGAATCAATACAGGATTTACCTATTGCAAGCTTTGTAGGTTCCAACAAGACTTAATTCCTATATGGATTTTTCTTCGTGGCTAGATGTATTTTCATTTTCAAAGTTTACCACACAAAACAGAGACTATACAACACTTACTTGGGGCAATATTATTTTTCAATTTAAAAAAAACTGTTTTCATTTTTCTTTTATTTCAAGTTTTGTGACAGCTAAGAATTTTCCCGTTCAACTGAAATAAGGAGGAGTTGTAATCTCAGTTTAAGACCCACTGAAGTCATCCACCCACTGCCCCACCAGTGTTCACGATCTGGGGGAGAATGACTAAGCCTTGATCTCAGAATCACTTGCCAAATTTGACTTCTTCAACACATTGTTGAAGGAAACATTGTGATACCATTGCATGTTTGTTCCCATTTCATTTCCAGGAACCGATTTTTTTTTTAAGATTTTATTTATTTATCAGAGAGAGAGGGAGAGAGAGTGAGCACAGGCAGACAGAATGGCAGGCAGAGGCAGAGGGAGAAGAGGCTCCCTGCCGAGCAAGGAGCCTGATGTGGGACTCGATCCCAGGACGCTGGGATCATGACCTGAGCCAAAGGCAGTTGCTTAACCAACTGAGCCACCCAGGCGTCCCAGGAACAGATTTTTTTATACGAGGGAAAAGCATTCTGTGAGACAATGCATGGAAACCCATAGAAGGTTGTATGGCTAGTAAGTACTAAATAAATATTAGCTATTGTCATTGTTGAGATTGACCCTTTCAGATATTCCAGTTATGATCGATTCTCTTGCTGGTAATTGATTACATCATACTCTTAAACACATGTTTTGAAGCCTAGGTGTATTAGTTTTCAAGTATGTAATGCATTGCTGTTTTTCTCCCTACGTGTTTAGAAAATTCCAGCATTGCATCATGATCCACAGCAACATGTGTGCACATCACAAGGAAGTAAATGGCACACAAAAGTGTGTTCTGCAGAGGTCTTTTCACTTTGTCCTTTCCGAAGGCATAGAAAAGAAGGGCAGGGATGAAGGAAACAGCCTCGGTGCTTGACTGGCTCACACAAAGCTTGTGGACCTAGAATCAAAGTCCTTTTAAATCTTCTACGCATCACCCTCAGTGCAGTGGCTTTTCTCCTAGAACTTTATACTAAATAGGCTTTCCCATACCTAGTGAGACTCTTCTTCTAAACTATGGTTTCTCAACCACTACTGTAACATTGTGATCTGGATAATTCTTTGTTGTAGGGGTTCTGTTCTGCGAGTTGTAAGATGTTTTTGCAGGGGTATCCCGGACCTCTACCTACTAGCCACCCATAGCACCTCCCTGTGCCTCCAGGTTGTGAAAACCAAAACTGTCTCCTTAAACTGCCAAATGTTCTCGGAAGGGAAAAGTCACCCTTAGTTGAAAACCACTGAACCTGGATTGGGACTTGAGCACATTCTACCCATCAGTGTTTCTGCTTATGATTCTGATTCACAACACACTTCGTTAGAACACAAGGCATCATTGAGTTCACTTAAATCGATAAGCCATTTTCATTCCCAAATTGCTCTCTTACCTGGCCCTCCTTTTATTCAGGTGTTCATTTATTATTCTTCACTTTAAAAAATTACTGAGAGCCAGCACTGGGCAAGCCATCTTAATTCAAGCCCTTATGAATCTTGCCTGCCCTCACTGAGGTGTGTCCTCACTGTCCCCTCCGCCTTTCCCCAGCCCCCATCTGGTCCCTAGAATCATGTCTCCATCCCAGTGGATCAAATGACCTCTCTAAAACCCAAATATGGTCATTTCTAGTCTTTTAAAAATCCTCTGCTAGTTCCCTTCAAAGTGCAAACATTTTGCCATCCAAACACTTAAGCTTAGCATGCAAACAGTTATGATCTGGTAAAACTGACAACGTGATATTTTTTATACACACTGAACACAAGTTCTCAAATGTACATGATCTAAATGTCCATGCTTTTGCATATCTACCCACAATGCTCTTAAACTTAATAATGGCTTGAATTAATTCTGATTGCTCCTTCAATGGTCTACTCTGCTGTCCTTTATTCTGGAAAGTTTCCTTTACTCCCTGGGCAACAGAGAGTTTCCCCATTCCACTCACCAGAGAGAACTTACAATAGCCCTTATCATAGACTATTGTATTTTTTTTAAAGATTTTATTTATTTGACAGACAGAGATCACAAGTAGGCAGAGAAGCAGGCAGAGAGGGAGGGGGAAGCATGCTCCCTGCTGAGTAGACAGCCCGATGTGGGGCTCGATCCCAGGACCCTGGGATCATGACCTGAGCCAAAGGCAGAGGCTTTAACCCACTGAGCCACCCAGGCTCCCCTGGACTATTGTATTTTTTTTTTTTTTTACATTTCTCTCTCTCTCTGCTGGAATGTGAGTTCTGTCAAGGTACAGGTCAAATTGGCTTACCTTTGTAGACTCATTATTAAACAGGATGTGATTCAAAGTTAGTGTACAAAATAAAAATAAACTAAAAATTAATTGAATTAAAAATTGTGGAATCCACTCAAACGAGTTTCCTCCTATTATATTATTCTGCTTATTTCTTTCATATCACTTACCATCATGGTAACTTAAATCCTCATTTTTATTTATCTGCTATTCATTCATTTATTGTCTACTTTCACCCTCACCACCACTACAATTCTAGCTAATAACCAGGGCAAAGAACATTTTCTATCAGCTTGGATGCTGTGTACCAGCACCTACAATGGTGCAGGGAAGATAGTAATAACTCAAAATTTATTTATTTGTTTGCTTGTTTTTTGCTGAATGAATAAATATAAAAGGTAGACTGAAAAGCAATAGTTGATTAAGGAAACCAAGAATGAGTGTTCACAGATGCAGGAAGAGAAGTGAGAGAATGTATTCAAATAAGAAATACCATATTTTACCAATGTGTCGTATTTTACTTGAAAAATAGATATTTTGAGAAAGCATGCAACAATGACAATAAACCTGAACTCAGATAGAAAAAATAAAAAGAGCTTCCCGTTTTTTTCCGTTACCTATAGGAAACAGACTTGGCAGCTGCTGTTACAAATGAAAAGAAAAATTGTCACGCACAAGGTTCATGTTCTCATGATTGATGGACATTTCCTTTTGAAAATATGCCTATTTATAATCACAAATAAAATTCCTGTTGTCTCATGAACAACAGACCATGAGTCTTATGGATTTGCCTCCAAGAGTTAAATAACCGCCTAATTCCACTTGACAGTAAGGATAAAGCTACTGTTCTCCTGTGATAGATAATCCCCTGCATGGGGTGGTGGGACTGGGGGAGCGACAAGGAGGCAGGAGAGAGGGGACATCCATCTTGCTAAGCAATTTATGAATTGAACCCTAAATCCTTAATGGACTAGGTGGTGAGTCAGTGTGCTAATGCATACTTGATTGAATTTGGTTTAAAATGCTAAGTTAAAGTGTGCAGGTGTCTTGAGCAGGTGCACAGTATTCTGCTAATAAACAGAAGACATTAAACCTGAGGCAAAGCTTATTTTGCTGCATTATAGAAATTTCACAGACCTATAGAAAGTACATGAAATATTGCTTTAGGGAGGGCTATTCATTCAGTATCTCTTCAAACCCTGTAAATCAAGAAAACAATGTGCTAGTTCAGATTTGTGTTATGAGGTTTTTCTTTCTTAAACATTTAAAATGAAATATAATGATAATTCTCCCCTAATAGAGTATCATTGTATTTACATAAGTGGGTCTGAAAAATGCTATACTTGAAACCTCAAAAAATATGTGTATGTATGGAAATCATATCATGCTGTATTTTTTCTGAAACACTTAGGAACACAGTTGGAGTCCCAGTGTCATAATGAAAAATTGCTGTTAATTTTCAGTTTATGGATGTGAAGAGCTGGGAGCTCAGGCTGCACTGGGAATTAGCTTGTGCAAACTACAGAGATCTATTATTTAGGGTGCGCTAAAATTTGGTGTAGTCTTGCTGTTCCAGAAAGAGGACCAACTGGCAAAGGAATGTTTTACTTTGGGAGTGGCAGCTTTCTATGGGAAATAATTCCATATGAGAGATGCATGTGAAGAAATCTGGCATATTTTCTATCTTGCCCCAAACAGGTTTGAATAAGATGTCATTCAGTAACTTTCACACAAAATGGTTTAGTTTGGACATCTACCCTTATGGTGTTTATTAAAATATCACTGCAGGAGCAATAGCAAGTTTCATTATTTACTGTCCATCATAGAGCCAATTCACTGCTACAGATTAGACGCTAGAACTTAAATAGCAATACCATTTAAAGAATAAGAATTATTTATTTATTTATTTATTTAATTCTAAGACTAACTTCTTTGGTTCCTATAGTTCATATCATAATATATCATATATAAACCAGAACATGATAGAATATGCTTGACGTGGTCTATGTTAGAAATTAATATACTGGGGCACCTGGGTGGCTTAGTGGGTTAAAGCCTCTGCCTTTGGCTCAGATCATAATCTCAGGGTTCTGGGATCAAGCTCTGCATCCGCCTCTCTGCTCAGTGGGGAGACTGCTTCTCTCTCTCTCTCTCTGCCTGCCTCTCTGCCTACTTGTGATCTCTGTTGGTCAAATAAATAAAATCTTAAAAGAAAAAAATTAATAAACTGTGTTTATCTAATATAATTTTTGGTGTTTCATTTTATGAGATGGAGAATTATCAATTCACAGTATAGAAGTGATTTTCCTGTTTACTGATAAAAATCTCTTTGGGGTGCCTGGGTGGCTCAGACCATTAAGCGTCTGCCTTTAGCTCAGGTCAAGATCCCAGGGTCCTGGGATTGAATCCTGCATCGGGTCCCCTGCTCAGCGGGGAGCCTGCTTGTCCCTCTCCCTCTGCCTCACCCTGCTTGTGCTCTCTCTCTTTCTCTCAGTGTCAAATAAATGAATAAAATCTTTTTTTTATTTTTTATAAATGAATAAAATCTTTAAAAAAAAAATCTAATCTTTGCTCTTAGATGTGCCTTAACTGTATTGAAAACAGTTATTCAGTTGAAATCTAAACAAGGTTTCTAAGAGAGTTTTATAATGCACCCTTTTTTATACTTTAAAGACTGAAACAAAATTTTGTCTGATTCTTTCTTTTAAAAGATTTTATTTATTTTTTGAGATAGTGAGAGAGACAGAACACAAGGGGGAGGCAGGTGGGGCTCAGTCCCAAGACCGCGAGATCATTACCTGTGCTGAAGGCAGATGCTTGACCAACTGAGTCACCCAGGCATGCCTCTATTCTTTTCTTATCCCCCTGACGTAACCCTTAAATGAAGAGGCAACCCAGTGTTGGTTCACTAAATCAAGTACTATGTTTCACACTTCCCAATGAAACAATATGGATGCCAAATTCTAAACTTTGGGAAATATTACTAAACATTTCAAATTTTATCACACATTAAAACCATCCCATCTAAACATTGTCATATTAGTAATTTTTCCAGCTTTACTGAAATATTATTGTAATAAATGTCAACTCAAGGTTTGCAACATAGTGATTTTGCATACACGTATATACTGCAAAATGATCACCACACTAAAGTCAGCTAACATCTCTATCCTCTCATACAGCCACCTTTTTCTTTTTTTGTGGCAATAGCATTTAAGAATTAGTCTCTTAACTTTCAAATATATAGTACAATGTAATAGTTACCATACTTGACATTACATCCCCAGAATTTCTTTATCTTATAGTTGGAAGTTTGTACCCTTTGACCAACAACTTCCCATTTTCCCCACCCTCCTACTCCTGGCAACCGGCCCTCTATTTCTGAGTTCAACTTTTTTAGATTCCATATATAGGTGAGGATATATTGTATTTGTGTTTCTCTATATGACTTATTTCACCCAGTATAATGCCCTCATTCTTTCACATGTGAATATCCAGTTTTCCCAGCACAATTTATTGAAGAGGCTGTCCTTTCTTCATTGGGTGTTCGTGGATGCCTTGTCAAATATCAGTTGTATGTACATAGATTTTTTTTAATGGGTGGTCAGTTTTTTTCCATTGATCTATGTTTGTTTTTATGTCAACACCATACTCTTTTGATTACTATCACTTTTCAATAAAGTTTGAAATCAAGAACTGTGATGCCTCCCATTTTATTCTTCTTTCTCAGGATTACTTTGGCTATTCAGGGTCTTTGGTGGGTCCATACAAATTTAAAGATCATTTTTTAAATTTCTATGAAAATGATATTGAAATTTCTATAGGGATTGTACTGAATTTATAGATGGCTTTGGGGAGTATGGACATTTAAAGAGTATTGTCTAATTCATGAAACAGGGTATCTTTCAATTTATTTGTGTCTTCCTCAGTTTCTTTTATGAATATCAATTTTCAATGTATGGATCTCTCACCCCACTTTGTTAAATTTATTCCTAAGTAATTTTATTATTTTTGATGTTACTGTAAATAGAATTATTAGAAAGTTTACTTTGTTTTAATTTGGATGCTTTTTTCCCCTTGTCTAATTGCTCTGGTTAGGACTTCCTCTACTATGTTGAATAGGAGTGGTGAGAGTACCCGCCCTTGTCTTATTCTTGATCTTAGAGGAAAAGCTTTAAACCTTTTATCATTGAGTATGATATTAGCTGTGTACTTGTCATATATACTTTATCTAGGTACATTCCCTAGCCAGTTATTGAGAGTTTTTATCACTAATGGATGTTAAATTTTGCCAGATGCTTTTCTTGCATCTATTGAGATGATCATAACATGTTAACCTTTTATTTCTGTTAATGTGATGTACCACATTTATTGATTTACATATGTTGAACCATTCTTGTATCCCAGAGATTAATCCCTTTGAGCATGGTGTATGATGCTTTTAATGTGCTTTTAAAGTCTGTTTTGTTGAATACAATTTTTAGAGAACTTTTACATCAAGAATATTGGTATATATATATATATATATATGGTCTTTATCTGGCTTTGGTATCAGAGTAAAGCTGGTTTTGTAGAATCAATTTGGGAGTATACCATCCTCTCCAATTTTTTGGAAGAGTTTGAGAAGTTTTAGAATTTATTCTTTAAATTTTTGGTAGAATTCACTAGTGAAACCATCTGGTTCTGGGCTTTACTTGTTTGGAAATTTTTTATTATTGATTCAATCTCTAAAATCCTTGATCTGCCCAAATTTTCTTTTTCTTCATGACTTAGTATTGGTGGGTTGTTGTTTTTAGAAATTTATCTGTTTCTTCTAGGATAGCTAATTTCATGATTATTCATAATAATCTCTTACCTTTTGTATTTTGTGGGGTCAGTTACAAATTCTCCTTTTGCACTTTCGATTTTATTTGTGTCCTTTGTCTTTTTCCTAGGTGAGTCCAGCTAAATGTTTGTCAGTTTTATTTACCTTTCAAAAAACAACTCTTTTGTTTGTCTTTTTGTTGATCTTTTTTACTGTTTTCCTCTTCTCTGTTTCATTTCTTTCTGCTTTGATCTTTGTTTTCTCTTTCCTTCTGCTAACTTTGGTTTTTTTCATTTTGTTTTTCTAGTTTCTTGGTGTAAATTTAGGTGTTTTTTTATTTGAGATCTTTATTTTTTCTTAATGTAGGCATTTATCATAAAAACATTCCTCTTAGAACTGCTTATGCTGCATCCTATGTATTTTGGTATGTTATGTTTTCATTTTCATTTGTCTTAAGATTTTTAAAATTTTTTCTTCTTTGACTCATTTGTCATTCAGGAGTATGTTGTTTAATTTCCACATACTTGTGAATTTTCAGTTCACAAGTGGAAATTGTGGAAAAGATATTTAACATGCTTTTAATCTTCTCACATTTGCTAAGACTTATTTTGTGACCTAACATATGATCTATTCTGGATAATGTTACATATTATAGTATTATATTGTGTTATTGCAATATTCTGAATTTGACCTTACACTTAACTTTAGAAGTATGTTTTATATTTTCATATCATTAATTGTTGTCTTTCTATTTATGCTTGAAGAACTCCTTTTAGCACTTCTGGTAAGGCAGGTATAGTGGTGTTGAACCTCCACTTTTGTTTGTGTTCCCTTCATATTTGAAAGACAGCTTTGATAGGTAAAGTACTCTTGGTTGGGTTTTGTTCTTTGTTAGCATTTTGAGTATATAATTCTACTCTCTCTTGGACTACAAGATTTCTGAGAAATCCTCTGATGGCCTATTCAGGTTCTTATAACTAAAAATTCTTTTTTTCTTAGAGCTTTTAAAATTCTTTCTTTGTCTTTTATTTTGGAAAGTTTTATTTCAATATGTCTTGGATAGATTGTTTGGGGTTGAAATTTGGGGATTACTTATTATCTTAATGAACCTGAGTGTCCAGATCTCTCCCCAGATGTGGGAACTTTTCAGACATTAGTTCATTAAATAAGCTTTCTGTCTCTTTCTCCCTTTCTTCTTGTTGGCCTCTAATAATACAAAGATTGTTTTTCTTAATGATGTCACATCTTTCACATAGGTCTCTTCACTCGTTTTCATTTCTTTTTTCTTTTCATTCCTCTGAATGGATGATTTCAAATGACCTGTCTTCTAGTTCACTAATTCTGTCTTTTGTTCAGTTGAGTATTCTCTTGAAGATCTCTATTGAACTCTTCAATTCAGTCATTGTATTCTTCAACTCTAGAATTTATATCTAGGTTTTCTTTTTAAATGGTTTCTATTTCTTTGTTAAACTTCTCATTTTGCTCATAAATTGTTTTACTAATTCCATTTAATTGTCTGCATTTTCTTGTAGTTCACTGAATTTCTTTAATAGTATCATTCTGAATTCTTTGTCAGATAGTTCATGGATCTCCATTCTGTTAGGTGATTGAAGATTTATTAGCTTCTTCGTTGGTGTTACATTTCCTTCATTATGTACGATTATTAAAATCTTGTGTTTGTGTCTTTGCATTTGAGAAAGTAGGAACCTCATCTAGTCCTTACAGAGACAGCAATTTTCATCGTAATATTGCTCATTGGAAGAGAGTAGAAACGACTTTCTTCTTTGAATCTGTAAACATTCTTGCTGAAACCCAGAGAAGCTCTTGTTCTTAACTTGCACAGGGTCTTTTTTATCTTTCTACACTGGACTACTTCCATGTAGGAGCTTTGTATGCATATTGATTTTATCAGGAAATCTAATTACTAATACAAGTACTTGACACATAAGTAGCTATTTGGAGGTTTCTCAGAAAGTTAGTTTTTAATTGTAATAAGAATTACATTGTCTTAATTCATAAACATTAAGATTTTCTGGTAAAAAAGGGAATTAGCCTTAGAAAGCAAACTCACCCTTTTTGGGTTATTACAAATTATAAATTGGCTTTGAAATAACTTTCCTTACCTCACTGCATAAATGTAGACTTGATTGGGAATGGCTGATTGCCAAACTCCTGTCTTATCCTTAAGGCTGAAGCATTATTTGGGGGAAATCACTGCTCTGCATGACCATCTTGCATCTGGCAATTGGGGGCAAGCTATTTCTTTCATCTAATTGGTACATCTTAGAACTATTGTTCTTCTGGTTCTCTGGGAATGGAGAAGGAAAGAAAGGGCACTTTGTATCAAAAATCTTGATCTTGTTGGATTTGGAATTCATTAAACATGTCAGAAAGTGCTAAGCATAGAATTTTGTAGATGTTTTGTTTTCTTTTTAGTTTCTTTAGTGCTTTCATCCATGTAGTACTTTTTAGTGATTTAAAGTAGGATTTGCTTACAGAAATTTTGCACTAAATGAACTGCTGTCCTGTTGAAAGCCTGCTTATCCTACCTCTGTTTATTTTTTCATAGTAGAAAACCATCCAGTACACTAGTAGCTTTTATTGCTTACTTTTCACTCTGTGGTTTTAGGGACTAAAATTGCTATAAGATATGTAACTCAAAGGTCTTTGTTCATCATTTTTTCATCTTTTTTCTGGTAGTCCTATAACAGGTGACCTAGAGTCACCCAGGTTCAGAATCACTTGAAGATACTTAAATGCAATATTTGACCAGTTATCATTTGGGAAATTTGGCACCAAATTTTAAGCATCAGTTTACAGTGAATTTCAGTGTCCAAAACGAGAATTAGTGGTCTTCACTAAGGAATCAGCTGTTTATAAAACTCTTCAATGTTTATATCCCATATATAACCTCACTTTTGAACACGGTCATTCTCAGATGCATGTAATTTGAAATCGACTATACCTACCTTAGTGGTATTCTTTTTTTTTTTTTTTTAAAGATTTTATTTATTTATTTGACAGAGAAAGATCACAAGTAGGCAGAGAGAGAGAGAGAAAGGGAAGCAGGCTTCCCGCTGAGCAGAGATCCCAATGTGGGACTCGATCCCAGGACCCTGAGATCATTACCTGAGCTGAAGGCAGCGGCTTAACCCACTGAGTCACCCAGGTGTCCCCCTTAGTGGTATTCTTAATGTAGTAGTTCCTAAGCTTCAGTGTGCATCAGAATCACCTGGAGAACTTATTAAATACAGATTTCAGGGCCCCACCTAGGAGTTTCTGTTTCAGTAGGTGAGGTGATGAGGTGGTATTTATGACAAGTTTCCAGGTGATGGCTGATGTTGTTTCCAGTTGGGGACTGAACTGTGAGAGCTACTCTTCAGCACTACTCCAGTAGAAAGCCTTAAAGTGATTTGAAGGGTTAATGCAACAACCAAAGGTGTTTGTTCTGGAAAGAATTCCTTGATTATTCTGAGAAAAGATTCAGTCTTCTTTCCCATTAGTTCCAGAGCCAGCACTTATACAAGGCTTTGCAATTTTTTCTTTGCTTCTCCTTTTCCTTAACTTGACTTATATTCCCTGAGGACAAGAACTATTTTTTTGTTCACTATAATATTCTCAAGATACATTGAATTTCAACAGAGCATAATGTGTAACGGGTTTATTGGTATATTAAAGGAATATAAAATGAGGGCAGATTTTTCTCTTCCACTTTGCTTAGACAACATTTCACCATTTGGTATTGTCATTTGAATGTTAGAATGATCTTAGAAAGTATGATATGGAGCCAGAAAAGTAAAAGGAAAAATGCTAAATCCAATCTGATGTCACTTAATATCTTAAAAGAGCCAAAGAAATTTTAAAAAATTAAAAACCTGCAGTATGAAGAAAGTTAGTCAGTTTCAGGGTGGATTGCCAGCTTCCTTAAACAAAAAGCATTTAGCAAAGTACAACTTTACTACAGACCCAAAGCCAGAGACCTCTTCATTTGCAGCATAATCTGTCTTTCCTGATCTTAAGGATAATATCCTCAGACATCCACATCCTCAGCTCTCACACTGGTCACAATCTCTGGCTGAAAAACAACAAGACTAACTGAGAAGGCAACTTTAAGAGTATGTCTGGAAAGTGAATTCCAAATTATTTAGAATGACACAATTCATTTCCTAAGTGAATATTTTTTAACCTTGGAGAAAATATACAATTAAATGGAGAAAGGATTAACCAAATCAAACTCATAGATTCAACATTTTGTGATAAGGAGTGATCTATGTATTTTTAAAACTTAAGAATTTATAACACTTAAGAAAATTTAGCCTAGTGAATTTTCTAACAGATTTAAATTTGAACACGTGATTGAGGATGGCTTTTGCTTGCTATTTTCATTTGAAAGTTACGAGAATCTTTACATTAAAGGGTACTGGGACATAGAAGATAACTTCAGACTTACCATATCCATAACTTTAATGTATTAGTTCTACAAGCATTATTTAGCTAATCAGGTAGATTTTATTTGTTAATCAACAAATGTGAAACACTTAACAAGGAAATTTTAAAAATGAATTTATTAAGGCAGATCAAAATGTTTAAGTAAATTACTCAAGTTAAAAAGCCCTCCTAACACTGATTGTTAAAATACCATAACATGGTATAATTTGCATCTTATCTAACCTCACTTTGGAACATGGTCCTTTTTCAAAATTGGAGATCAGCCTTAAGTACCTTAGTGTTATTCTAATGCAGTAGTTCTTAAATTTTATTATATAATTTGAATTTAACAGGTAAGGAAGAACAAGGCTTATGAGCTTATACCTTTGATAAATTTATTATGAATTTTAAAAGCTGAAATAATTAGTGAAAAATGTTTGTATTTGAGTCACCTGTTAAGAACAGCAAAAAACTTATGCTTCTAGAAGGGCAGTTATTTATAGTTTCACAGGTGTAGCTGCATAGAGTGCCCCTAATATAGGAATTGGCTGGGTCAATTGAAGAAAGATTTGGAAACATTTCTAACTTTTGGCCATTGGATGACTGATCTAAAGAAGAGTCAGTTAATTACAACGAGGCAATATTGACCCAGAACATACAGACATCAAGTTCACTTTGGTCCTTGCCAACCAGAAGCTGGATTAAGTTATGTCTGTTACAGATGCTTGGAAATCTTTTCCACGTTTCTGCCATTTCTTTGCTTCTTTGCTTAAAATTAAAAAAAAAAAAAAAAAAAGGTGTACTCACTGAAGAACAAGTCATTAAACACCATGTACTCATTCTTTAAAAGACAGCTATAATTATATAGTAAACTTTTCAGGTATATGCTAAGTGTCTACTTCATGAAATATGGACCAATACACCTCATTTTCAGGATTTTTTATAAGACATCTCAACCACATATATGCTTTCTTGATTTCATCCACCAAATCTCACCAAGAGACTCATATGAACTTTCTCACTTTTCCAAAGGCAGATTTATTTATTCCCTCATCTGTGCTTTTGTGTCTATTGCTCTTCTATCTTAGAATTCTCTGACATATTAGATATGTCTATTGTAATTTCACTGAATTCCCATGTCCTCTATGAAAACTGTCCTGATTCCCTGGCTCTCACTGAATTCCTGCTTCTCTGAGACATTCTAAAACATTTATCTCTATGCCACTCATTTTCACACTAATGTGCATTTTGTAAATATTTTACCACCACTGTATAGGTTTCAGTGGTATAATATTTACCAAGGATGTTTATTAGTCCCTGAAATACTTTTTTACCTCCACTCCAAATAACGCACACATACACACACACTCTTGTAAACTAGACCTTGGATTCCAGCACCACAGAGAAGTGAGGCACAGGCAAATACAAAGGCAGACAAATGAAACTAGCTGTCATCTTTCTAGGACATGAAGCCCAAATTGTTGTATAGCCATGGATTTGGAGAGAAAAGAATTTTCATAACGAGTTTTATTTTTCCTATGGCATAGAGAGGAAAAAACTAAACTAAACTAAACTCTAATTCTCTCTGGTCTTGGTGGGGAGAGGAGAAAGAGAGAGAAGAGAAGAGAAGACTAGGAAGCATAAAAGAAGCTGAAAGACTGTATCTGGGGTTTTACTACCATGACCAAGAGATAAAGTGTAGGTACCAGTGAGGGGAGGGTTACAGAGAGCAGCCATTTCTCCAGAATTCAGATGTGGAGAATGGCCATACCTGAGGTTCATACCAACTTAAGATCTCCTTGTTCTCCACTCCACAGAAATGGTTTAAAAAATGCTAAATATTGTAAAGTAATCTTAAAAAGAAGAGTTGTGGGATGCCTGGGTGGCTCAGGGGGTTAAGCCTCTGCCTTTGGCTCAGGTCATGATCTCAGGGTTTTCAAATCATGTCCCACATCATGCTCTCTGCTCAGCGGGGAGCATGCTTCCCCCTCTCTCTCTGCCTACTTGTGATCTCTGCCTGTCAGATAAACAAATGAAATCTTTGAAAAAAAAAAAAAAGAGAGAGAGAGTTGTAAAATACCATAAAGTTAAAAAAAAAAAAATCATAGAAGAGATTCTAACATTTAGTGAAGAAGGATTTGTAGAGGAGGAAAAATCCTTCAGTGACCTAAATAAGAAAGTCTAGAATTGCCTACATTAAGTGTTCAGGAGGAAGAAAAGACACAAATTAGACTGAGTTATAGAAAGTAAAAGTACATGGATTACATACCACTACACACTGAGATAATGGATTGAAAATCAATGTTCTCTCAATAATAGTATCTTCAGTAGCCCATTGTATGATGGCAAGTGCCCCATTAACTTTGTTCACCAAGCGTTGTCCAAATAATTCTGAGAGTTTCCTAGGCTTAGTCTACATAGCTGGGGGCAGTCTCTCTACCCTTCCCCTCCAGCTGTCTCATCGGGTAGCTCTTTGCAGTTTATGACCCTCCTAGTGAACATAAGAGTTTTATTGATGATAGCAGCTGTGGGGTGGGGACACCATCTTTTCTGTCCCAAATCCAGTTAGGCCTATCTCTAATTCATGCATAGCACTACTGAATTAACAGGATTTTATTGAAGTTAGAAGGTGGTAGAAAAAAAAAAAGTAAGAGTTCACAGCATCACAGGTCTTTGGCATTATCACCTTGTCATTCCCTTGCCTCTACCCTCCTCTCTTGCCTATAAAATGGTTTCTCCCTTGTCACAAGATGACTACTAGCAGAGTTCAGAGGTATGTGCTTTCTGGTTTGCATCTGAGGAGAGAGATACCTTCTCTTTCTCTAACCACAAAACAGGAGTCCAGTGCAAGTCTCAGATTAGAGAAATTCAGAACGTATGTCTTTCCCTGAAACAAACCCCTTCACTAGGAGAATACTGTGACTGGTTGGGTTAGGCCTGGATTAAAAGCTCATTCCTGAATCAGTAAGCTTTTTTTTTTTCTTTTTAAGATTTTATTCATTTATTAGAGAAAGAGAGAGCATGAGCGGGGGAAGGAAGAAAAGGGTGAGGAGAGGGAGAAGCAGAGTCCCCGCTGAGCAGGGAACCTGATTGAGGGCTCTATCACAAGATCCGAGATCAAGACCTGAAGAAAAGGCAGATTGCTAACCAGCTGAGCCACCCAGGTGCCCCCTGAATCAGTAACTTTGAGAAGATAGGGAGGCTGCCCTAATAGCCTAGGTCAGTCAGGACTCACACAGAGAGCTGAAAGAAGATCAGATCCATTTCCTCTAAAAGGCTACTATACATGGAATGAAATGGAAGTCAGCAGCAATTGTCCCCACACTTGTCCTAGAATCTTATAGTGGACTCTGACCCTGCCTGGCTCCCTGCCACCTCTAGCCATCTTCACATAAGAAAGACAGTCAGTCCACATGTCACCAACAAACCCAGAACAATATTCAATCTATAGAGCTCAGACTAGGCTGCACTGCTAACTACCTGTCTCAGAGAAGAGGAAGGTTTTTTTTTGTTGTTGTTGTTTGTTTGTTTGTTTTTTAAAATCTCATATTCAGGTCAAGTTTTGCAAATACTTCTGTGAATTTACATGTGTCATTGGCAATGCCTACTTCTTTTGCAGGACATTTTACACTCTCTTACAGAATAGCCTTGCTATCCAGAATATACATAAGCACAGAAGATACTGCTGGGTTATTAAATTGTGGTCAATTTATTACGTATAATAAGATTTAAAAACTATGAAGAAGTCACACCTTTATCTAGTTGTTTCATTTATACCCGACTAGATTTTCAGTCTTCTTAAAAGCTAAGTCTTCATTTTACAGGTTTTTTTTTTTTTTAATTTTATCATGACTGCAGCAATTTCACAAAGTTCAACCTAATATATGTCTTTTTACAAAACAGTAACATTTGCAAAAGGTCATGAGCTCTTTGAGGGCAGAATCTATGCAAAACTCACCTTTGTATTTACAGGGTCCAGCACAACATTTGGAACAGAATGGAACACTTAACTAACATTTATTTGAATAAACAGATTGATGAATACATGAGTAAATACCAAAGATAGTAATTGATGATGTATCCAAAATGCATAATAAATAAATTAATGTATTTGATATATCAAAGAGAGCATGCCTATTTCCCTAGGAGCTGGTGAGGCAGTCTCATTCTTGCCACTGAGATATTATGAAATAAACTACAGCTTAGGCAATGCTCCATTAAATCAGCTGCCCAGAAAATTTAAGGTAGTTTTTTGGTAAGTGTTTATGTATATATTAGTTGGCTTTGGCACATTAAGCACAAATTTGTCTTTGAATATATATTGTTTCTTTATATTCAAAAACCACAAAGTATTTCTCTTTTGAATGAATTATATGCATTTGTATCAATCATTTTATGACCAGGGGTACAATTTATGTCACCTGGTAGACCCAATATTCTCTCCTTTGTCTTTCCTTTCCTGCCTCTTAGCTACTTTTAATTACTTAATTCCTATTTCCAGAAAACAGTTGTCTTTTTTAAAACTTTCATTCGCCAAACTAAAATTGTATTTGTGGCTCTTGTTTTTCTTTTACACATACATCCTTTTCCAAACTAAAACACTAATCTAAAGTGTTATAATAACTTTTAAGTTATTCCTTTGTGGCCCAGGTTAGTCACATTGAAATTAGTCATCTCATACATAGAATGGTACACTATTAAACATATCCACATGAATAATTATTAGTAAACAAGTATTATTCAAAATTTTAAAATAGAATATCATATGTTTACATTTATAAAATGATTTGAAATTTATAAAGCTCTTATACATATAATATTTCTTTCAAATCTTATAATAAATCTATTAACTAAAGTAGATTTATTGTCTAATTTATTAGAGGATACAGATCTAACTCATGTGACCTGCCATGACCTTGTTGGTTCTTCAGAAATACTTATTACTCTTAGTATTTTCAGGGTCTAGAATAGTGTCTGACATAGCATAAGTTGGCAACTAATAAATATTTTCCAAAACAAATTATTAGATGTCATCCAACTAGAATCAGAAGTTATTGCCAAACCTACCAAATCTGATGTATATTCTATTACATCAGACTGACTTTATCATTTTTGCCTTTTTGAACTTTAGGAGAGGTACATATCCAAAAAAATATTCCTTAAAATTATCCGCTGCTCTAGCTCCTTCACCATTTGAGTACAGATAGGAAACATCGCCACAGGATAAACTGAATTCAGTTCAAATCCAGGGTTGAGCATCTATAATATAGCAGCTAAGGTCTGGAAAGATAAAGATGAGTGAGAGGCCTTTGTCCTCAAGAAAATTGTAAACCAATAAAGGAGGGAATAAATGTAATTTAGTTGTTAAGTACTATAATCAAAGTGTGTTGAGGGAACTAAATCAAAAGTACAGTAGGTGGGATCACACTCAGAGTGTGAAATGAGTAACAATAGTGTAGCTATCAGTGTGGGCAAAATAATGGTGTAATAATAAAAAGCACTCAAGCTTCAGGGTTTAAAACAGCAAACTCTGTTTCTTATTTATGCAACGTGATAAACACAGCAGTTCTGAATTCTTCATTCACCTTGGTTTTCACTCCCGGATTCAAACTGATGGATCAGCCACCATCTTGAACATTATTGGTTGTCGAGGGAGAAAGAAGGAGAGAGCTCCAGAAGGTCTCACATCAACCATTAACTACCATTTCCACTCATGTATCACTGGTCAAAATAGTTACATGGGCACACCCACTGATGGAAGGGCCAGAAAGTGCAATCTTGACTTGTGCATGGAAGAAAGAGAACTCTTTAACCAACCATGCTAATGAGTACTACAAAGAGTAAAATAGGAACCAGTATGACCTAAGCAGTATTTAATACAGTGAAAGCACAGGTTCTAATCTTGCATGTGACTCAATTAGTTAAGTTAGAGCTACTTCTACAATGCAACCTCTCACTTACAGTATATTAAAAATAAAAGAAATTCACAAGCTCCCTTTGCCTGAGTATGGGAATTGAAGAAACTAGGCATCCCTAATCAGGCAGTTCCCCTGCCAGAACCACCGTGTTTACAGTTCTCTTAGCTGAAAGTCCTTTTTACCCAATGCACTAAAGGACTCTGGTTGTTTTTCGGTTCCAGGTAGCAATAAATAAACACAGTAGCCCAGTTATTATTTAGAGCTGCCAGTTTTTACAGCCTGAAAGTTATAGTCAGTAATCAGGGGGATCTCCAAGGAAATAAGGAGCCAAAGTTTGGGGGGCAATACCCTAGCTCCTGTAGCAGTAATAGAACTTGTGCATGAGGCAGGGCTATAACGATGGCACAGAGTGCAGAGCACATGATCTCCATGTTGCTGTTGGAGGGAAACACTTGATGCATTTTTGCTGATAATGATCAGAAGGAGAGAAGCCTGTGGAGTTTGTATCAGACACAGACTTCCCAAGCTATAGGATCTGTATTCTAACCAATAATAAATGTCAGATATTTTTATTGAATGACATTACTGCCAACGTACCATGGCTCTGCGGTTGAGACTCTTTGTTTTATTTTTTCAAAAGCTGATAAATTGCCTGCTTGTTGAAAATGCTCTGGACTGCTAAAGAAATAAAAATTTAATCTAAAACCAGAAGCAGAAACTCATACACAATTGACTTATTTATTTTGAGGGTGATTAGGTGTGTATAAGCAAAAAAAGATTCTGTTGAATTCTTTCTCTTTCACCTAAAAATCTACTCTTCTAGACCGCCAAGGAGATGACTTGAAGAGAGGCACATATCCAAAAAAATATTACTTAAGATTATCCATCATCACTCAAGCTCATTCACCATTTCATCCATCTGCTTCTTGCACTGATAATTTTTCTAGACTTTAAATCTCACCATTTATTCTCAACAGAAAAAGAAAGACAGGGCCACTGGACTCTGCAGGATGCATGGACCCTGACTGCTTATTTTAATTCACTATAATACATAAGTGTACAAGCCTCTGACAGCTCTAAAACCCTGCAGTCTCTAGCATGTTGATTTTGCTACTCTATATATTTAATTTTCTTTTAAAAACGTATCGTATTTCTCTGAGCATTCATTTGCTTTTCAAATTATGGCTGCCTAGCTAAGGCTTGTGTACCAGGTGCCATGTAAAAGCATGTTAAAAGTAGATAAAAGCAATTTACCCTGCCCTCTAATTAGAGATGTCTCATCTTTACCACTGACAATAGCAGTATGCAGCTGTGGCAGTAGAGAGATAATAGGAGCTGGAGCAGGGAGAAATTAAAGATATGCTGGCTGATGCAGAGTGTCACCTCTCCATTGCTCAGCTTGGGTGGGCTTCAGAATGAAGAGTGATTTTTAGTATTTCTTCTTCCCTGACTGTTCATTTATTTCAAATTAATAATTGAGCTTTAAATGCAGGACGGGGGGATACATCAGGGAGAGAGCAGCAGGCTATAGGAGAAAAGACGGTGACTTTCTTAATGACTCACCGTTAGACTACATTTTGCCTAGTGCTATAGCTCACCTGTCATTTAACACCTGTTGGATACCCATCACTGTACTTGATGTAATAAGGTTTAAAAAATACAGAGAAAACATACCCCTTGCCCCATGGAGTTTGCCATCTAAAGGATTATTCTTTATAAGGATCATATCTGATATGTTGTCATCATTTGTCATATGCAAAGGAAAAGGTAAATATAGAAAGTGATCATCTTGGAGTACAAGTGTTCAGTATGGGCTGTTTGGAATAAGTAAGTGTTGAGAAAATTCTTAATGAAGTGATCAGCCAGAGTGAGGGACTTGGAAGGAAGGGCCACTCCCGGGAAAAGATCATGTCTAGAGGTTGTAAGCAGCAGGCATGTGAAAGAACTGTTGGGATCAATTTTCCTGTGGAGGGGGAAGGGCCATTGGCAAAGGACCTTAAAATGTGCAAAGCAGACCAAAATGGCAAACTGACAAAGGAAATTTAATCTCAGATTGCATAAAGTGATGTGATTAAGATTGCATTTGAGAAAAAAATATCCAGGTAAATGTGTGCTTATTATAATGTAGTGGGAAGATCCTGGAGGTTAATGTATGTAAAGAAACATCTAAGTAACAGTTTACTGAATGGAAATCAGGATGAGAAATGATGCTATAAGTGAGGAAAAAAAAAGACTAAAGTGTGTAGTAATGAGGTATGAGAGTGTGGTTGTAGAAATGGAGAGGAAGAAAAGTTAAAGTTCGTGTTTAACATGATACGTAATTCAAGAAATAGTCCATGGAAGACACTGAGAATACATTTAGCAGACAAGAATAGCGACAATAATGAAATAAGTACAAAATATAGATTTGTGTGAGAAAATCATGACTTTAGTGTTTGGTACTTCAACTGGCATCTACAGTGAAATGAAATGCGAGATTGAAAAGACAGTGAGCCTGGAGTGGTAGATCTGGAAAGCTCTTGTCTAGAGATGGTAGTTGGACCAAAACAAATGGATGAGTTACTTACGAGTAAGAACAGCGGTAGAAGAATGTTAGAGAATGAAATCACAGAAAGCAGGAGGGAAAGCGTGGATGATAAAATGTAAGAAATTGAAATCAAGTGGGGGATAACCACGGGTACCAATTGTTAGCAAAACTCTAGGGAGGAAAGAGCTTTAAAATGAAAAAAATGTTCATAGAGAGGAAAAAGAAACAAAATATTCTCCTAGAAGAAGAGAATTAGTGAATCCCTTCAGTAGAGCGGCATAATGGAGACCGAACAGAAAGGATTAAGGAAGGACAGAGTGGTGAGAAGTGCTGGCAGAAGGCGCAGGCATTCAGTGCGAGGAGAAAACAGACTGAGAGCAGTAGTGAGTGTTAGCATCACCAAGTTAATAACTTAAATAAAGCTTAGGGAAATCGGAACATTTACATTTTTTAGCAGGAATTAACTATAGAGGGATGAAATGCTGGAGGGCGGAATAAAAATAAGATGAAAGTGTAATATATATGCGTACACAGTTCATTTATATGCATCTATAACCTTGGGTAATGCACATCTAATCAGAGGAGAAAAACCTGTTAAGTTCAAAGATGGCATCAGAATTATCTTGGAAAAGATAATTTTATTTTGTTTCTGAAAATAACATATGGATCTGTATTGGTTCTGTAATGATAGCCCTCGGAACATTACTAGCATGCAGTAAGAATTCTACAAAAAAAGGTAGGTAGCTCTGCATACTACATTTTCACTTACAGAGGTAGCCAAGAGGAAGAGAGGAAGGGTTCTGGAGATGGAAAGAAGATCGACTCTGGGGATGGGTTTGGGGATGTACCGGGAGGTCTTGTTTTCAAACGAGAAAAAGAGTTGGCTAGTGGGATTCTCCCATTGATGAGAATGGCAGTAGGTATGTCTCATATTCACTAGGACAATGTTTGAAATGTATGCAACACTTTGGTGAAAGCTTCACATTTTCTTAACGTATAAGCTCATAACTCTGTCTCTCTCTCTCTGTGGTATGTTAAAGTAATCAAGGAAAGGGGCTTTGTTTTATAACTGGGTTACACAGGGGAGAGAGAGCAGAATAGCTGAAAGCTATAAGACATGAAGGTAATTAAAGATTTAGAAGAAATGCAGAACAGTGGTGTCTAGGAAAAATGTAAGTCTGACCAAACCCCATACCGTCAGTCCCCAGAGACATTGTGCATAGGATTTTGAGACAGATTTTTACTTAAATCTTGAAAGACAAGGCAAATGAAAATATGGGATGCCTTGCATCGGCCAGGAGCTAATATTTGGGATGTATATAGGGCATGGATACATAGAAAATAATTTACCAATGACAATAATGAGATATACTGTTTGTTCAATGTTTATTGCTATGTAAACACAGTATCACAATCCTAAAATGTTGACCTTCAGAATTAACATCTGATCTTAAACATTTAAAACCACTTGCTATATATGTATTTCCTAGGCAAATGCATATCTGAAACAAAACATTGATTTTTCCAGCCTGTTATGATCATACGTGAAGAGACTCAGAAATTATTTATTGGAAATGCACTACTAAATTCATTAGAGGGATATTTTAATTAGATTAATTTTGCATTAACAGTCAATTAGAAGTTACAACTGTTCCTTGCAGTGAGACAAAAATATGCATCACTCTTTGGCAGGAAATAAGTCAAAATCCAAATGATTAAAAGTGTATACATACAATGTATGTGCTTGTAAAGGCTGATTGAACTAATAGATACATCCAGAGTAAGTATTGCCCAAGATCAGGGCATTTTTACCTGATAGAATTAGCAAGACTAGGTACTAGGTATGTTGAACTTTGAAAGTAATTTTTGTCCACCTCTCTCTATGGATAGGAGTATCCTACCCATAGAGTTTTGGCTTCCATTTAGAATTTTGCTTACTCTTAGGGAGGTGGATCTGCTCAAAAATGGTCAGATATAAACTCACTGGGTTTCTAGGGCTTGATTGTACCTACTATAATTAACACATATTACATAATCTCATTTTATCGTAACTTCTGAAAGTGAGAGAACATGTTTTGGTTTTCTTTTTTTTTTTTTTTTTTTTATTTCCAGCATAACAGTATTCATTATTTTTGCACCACACCCCGTGTTTTGGTTTTCTTTTCTCTCATCTTTAAATCTTCATTCGGACTACTCCATGTGATAGAAACAGCTATTTTTCTTCTTTTCTCTAACCTGGACCACATAACTGTTTTCACATCCAAATCATATCCTCCAAGAAATAAGCATTCACTGAATGATTTACTGTATCATAGGTACTATGCAAGACACCTGAGACCATCACAAGACAGATGTTTCTTCCAGGAGCTTAATGAGAGAGCAGTGTTTTTAAAATACACCTTCCCTCAGTAAACCATTAATATAAAACAGAAATGAAATTATCAACCAATTGAACTCAACCTGGCCTACTTGCAGCACCTACATGTTCATAAACATTTTGAAATATATAATTTGTTGTTTATTTTATATGTGCATCCAAGGTTTTGTTATGTAAACATTGAAAATAAATGTTAATATTAACCACCAATGGGACTATACAGAGATGATTAAAATCAGTCACGTTTATTTATTTTTATCAGATATCCCTCCTCATCCACTAGTAAAGTACAATCCAGAGCCTAGGACCTTAAATTGAAGGGAATAAAGGGGAAAAAATGATGACTACTGACTTTACAGGTGAAGAAAGCAAATTAATTCACTATTTTAGGTGACAGCAGCATCAAGACTTCAATCTAGACTTCAAATCAAGAGTTTTGAAGTCTAGATTTGTGTGTCCTTATGATGCCATTAGGAAGGAAGGCAGGAAGGAAGCAAGAGAGGGAGGGAGGCAGGGAGGAAGGAAGAAAGGGAAGAAAAAGAGAAAGAGAAAGAAAGAGCCAAAGAGAAAGATTTCAGTATAAAAAGACAAATAGAGGTTAGTGGAGTTAATCTTAAAGCATATACTAGGTGTAATTAGGGCCCTAAAGCAATAATTGCAAAAGTTGTGGAGCCCTTGCCACCTCCAAAACATCACATGTGGATGCAAGAATCATACCAACAATATGCATAGTTGAATAGGAAGTGAATGGAATAAAGCCATACCTAAGGAAACAAGGGGACACATAAGTGTGTGTTGTGCTTAACAGTAAGCTTAGGGAAAACAGTTCCACATAATATTGAGTCATGTACCCTGTTATGAGATTTTCATTACAATGATCAAAAGAAATCTATTTCTGTAATTGGGGAGATATTGTAAATGAATCCAACAGCCCTAAATAATCCTGTCCTTGTTCAAACTGTAACTTATGTTCCCTGATGGGATTTATATACAGAATGGTTTGCGATTGACCTTCCTGGTGTGGTGCCTAGAATTCCCACCCGTCACTCTGCCTTAAGCATAGTGCCTCAGAAGGCCTTGTGGGAGTAATACATGAATATACAATAGTAATTTGCATGTCAACATAGACTTTTAAAATTCAAATCAGCTAACTGTCACGTTGTTGTAGCGGAAAAAAAAAAAAACCAGGTTTTGGAGCTGGACAGAACTGGGTTTGAACCTTCCTCTTCTGCTACTTCACTGTATGTGTCATTTTGGGTAAAGTACTCAACCTCTGAGCTACAGTGACAGAGTATAATATATATGTGAGATGCCTGTCAAGCTTCTGATACATATATGGGCCCCAAAGGTAAGCTTCAATGGGAGGGGAATAAGTAGTCAGATTCCAGCAAGGCCAAAACACTTCCTTTTATTTCATAAAATATCTGAATATCTGAACAAGAAACATCTCCTCTCTCTCTCTCTCTCTCAAGGTTGCGTAGACAAATTACTGAACTGTTTTTGTTGTTTTTTTCCACCTCTCTCTAATCTCCTTAAAGCCCGTATACTAATAAAGTGTCTGAATATCTCACGGGCACCTCAAATTCAATATATCCAAAATGAATCATAATCATTTTTTCAACATGAATTCTTTTTTTTTTTTTTAAGATTTTTTTTGTTTATTTGACAGAGAGAGAGATCACAAGTGGCAGAGAGTCAGGCAGAGAGAGAGGGGGAAGCAGGCTCCCTGCTGAGCAGAGAGCCTGATGCAGGGCTTGATCCCAGGATCCTGAGATCATGACCAGAGCTGAAGGCAGGGGCTTAATCCACTGAGCCCCTCAACATGAATTCTTAGTGGCACCAACAGTCTTTCAGTCTTTCAGTTCTTGACTATATTCAAATATTAGTCAAAGTAGACTCACAATGGTTATTATGTACAGGATGATGGATAGCGGTTGTCCACTGATCAGAATCCTCTAGGAAAAGTCTGGACTACATGGGACTTGTGGATTGTCGTAATGACTGCAAGGTGTTACTCAAACTTAGTGGGAAAGGACAAGAGATGCTGAAATCCCTGCAGTGCTGGGAGAAGTTTGTCACATGGAAGAACTGTGGAGCCCAAAATACCAAGAGAGGCCACACTGAGAAATGTGAATAGAATCTACCTCTTCAAAGATATTTCTCATTCCCATTTTCTATTTTCTGTTCCTATTTCTGTTGTACTACTCCAGGTTCTGCATTATCTTGAATCATAGAATGCTATTGCTTGAAGGAATTTGAAAGTCATTTAGATCAAGGTCATCCATATCTCTGGGAACTGAGGTCAAAAAGGTTCATTTCCTGGCCCAAGTCACATGACTATTTGGTTGCAAAGCTGAAGTTTGACCTCAAATCTGACTGTTACTCCATTCAATCTGCCTGAGGTTATATTATCTAATTGCTTTCCAAGTTCAAATTCACCCTCTGCTGGACAGAGCCTACCACTAACTCTTAAAGAATCATTCCCAGAACATCCCAGAACATCACTTTCCAACTGAAAACAGCCCTAAGTGTTTCCTCCTTGCCTACTAAATATATTCTTCAGCCTTGAATACTAACCACCCGTGATCTGGGCCAACCAGGCCATCTAGTGTTATCTCACCCGGCTCTCCTTCTGCCTTTTTCAAGTGACAAACTGTCCCTCTGGCTACCTCCCAAGCACATATTGGGCATTTATATCTTCCCTCAAGGTTTTCCCTTTGCCTAAAATATTCTACACATTCCCTCCTGTCAAATCTCTACTGACATTCAAATGTCTCCTTCTCCATGAAGCTTTAAAAAAATAAATTTCCTCAACCAGACATGCTTTTTCTGTAACACTTTTAATACTTTATAGCTTTTATTGGAATCACTATGGTCTGGTTGGCACTATAGCTATTTGAATATTTTGTTCTATTTGAGGACAGAGGTTGATAAATTTGGATAATCTCACCTACACCATATTTGGCACATATGAGGTAGAGAGCAAAATTTTGGAAATAGATACACAAAATATCTAGCAGAAAATCTGGGAGGAAAATATCAAGAGAAAAGAAAAAGCTTCCATGGCTACCTGTGTACCTTAGAAAAGCTTTGAAGCACTTCTCACTCCTACTTTAGCACTCTTTTTCATATTATAAGTGAAATTCATTGGAAATATGTTCTAATTAAAACAAACAAACAAAAAACAGAAGAATGACATCATCCCTGTTCTTTCTGTTGCCCACAATGAAAGTTCCATTTATCTCTGTCATCTAACCTATGCTGTCAGCACTAAGGATGGAAGCCTCATTAATAAAAATCAAAGCAGATCTTTTATCTTGTGGATGAGAACTCCCAAAATATCCTCAAGACAATTGTGTTGCACATTACATCCTGGAGAAGTGAGATTCTGAATCGACAAAATCAGTTGATTCAGAACTTGGTTGAGAACCATAACTGTGTAGGAAAAATCCTTGTGAAATCTACTATTCACCACTACAAAACCTGAAGTTCAGCTAAGAATAAGCAATAAATAGGGCTGGGGAGTAGACTCTAGCTTCCTTGATACTGACCACTCACTTCCAAATTAAACTCTTGATACATTTGTAAGTCTTTGTGTGTGTGCGTGTGTTAATAAATTTGGATATACTTTCCATACAGCTATGTATTTCTTAATGTGTCCTCACATGAAAAAAAAAGATCACATGATCAATACAGTGAACTAAATATAAGTGAGCTAAAAATATATGGCTGGAATATTCAGGCATAAGATGAGGAACAAAGAAACAAAAACATTTAAAGAGCATATAATCCAATTTAAAAGAACAGAATCTTAATCTTAAATCATTAAATCATGAACTAGGTAGTCCCTAGTTTTATACTGATCTCTTAATGCTGGTAATGCACTGGAAATCAGGTTGCTGTGTCATGGCTATTGATGCGTTCACCGAGAGTTGTTAGAGTTTTTGTGCATTGGTGAAACTTTTGATAGTACTGGACATTATCTCATTTTTATGTAGTTGATTTTATTTTTAATTATTAGACAGGAGAGTGATTTCATAAGAACTGTTTTCTCTAAGTTTAGAATAGAATAATTGGGTTTTTTAGAGTTGTAAGGATGTGCTGAAAGGTAATCATTATGCTATGCTATAATTCAATCTTTTCCTACAAAAGTATTATACAGTTCACCTTTAAAAAGTTACTGCACAAAACTCAAGATCTGGGTTCTTCCAACCTGCAGTTCACAGTAATTAATCCTCCAAGGTTTGCTTTCTGAATCTAGAAATATAAATGATGAGGTCATTACATAAATTACATCCTAAGATATCAGATGGCCTTTTATTATATTGCATTATATTTAAATAGAGCTCAGCTATAAGTAGGTGATTTGAAAAGTTACTCTGCACTTCACTAATAGCTTATATTATTTCCCAAAAATTCCTTTTTGTAGAAAAGGGCATGCCACTTCTCTGCTGGATGCTCCAGCAAGTCTTGTTTACTGTAACCAGGAGATGAAATTTCCAAACAAACCCTGCTGTTTACAGCACTTGGAGAGGCATGTGGCCTGCCATTCCAGCCTCTCTCAAGCATGTGCCCCACCTGCTTTTCGGCTTTGGCTGGAACAAGTTGGTTGGGCCACAACACAAGTGTGAGAACATGAGAATGTGAGATGCCACAGGCCAGGTGACATGCCAGTGCCGCAAAGCTGGTACATGGCAGGGCATCATTGTGTACATAGAAAGGCCACATGCCACACCAAAATGTGGCAGTCACTTCTCCCAAATTAGATGAATAATTTCCCTTTCATTATGTTCTCACAAACATGTTGTAAAACAATAAGCCTTGAGCTACATGAAGTCCAAAAGTTCAGGGTTTCAAATGAGTGACAAATGAATATTCATGCTTATTTTTGAGTTGATTGACAAGTAGAACTTTTTTTTTTTTTTTTAACCACACTTCTGTGTGATTTAAGAAATATTTCTTCAAGGCAACAGAAATCATTCTCCTACGTGTGTGTCTTCTGATGTGGCCAAATGCTGTTGAGCAGCAAATAACTTTTTTTTTTTTTTGTCTAATAAAGCAGGAGAGAATTTACTAGAAGAAATGTCATAGGATCTCATATAGTTCCTCCTGGTTCTCTCTGAATTTCATACTTCTGTATGCTATCACCAGGTCCATGCTGCTAATGCAACTGCAGTTGAATTCATTTCAAGTGTTGGCAGGAAAGGATAAGGGAAAAAAATAATTACACTTTTAAAATTCTGTTGAGTCTAGTGTGGGTTACAGAATTCATAAATGTGCAATGTCAGGTAACCCAAGGTATTTTCTGAGTTCCAACTCTACTGCTGAATAAGTCTGTGGACCTAAAAATTGAAAAAAATGTTCTTTATTTTATTTTCTTCATCTTAACAATGGGACACTCAATCCAAGGCCAAAATCCTTCTGAAATTTTTGAAGAATCAATAATGAGCATTTCTTTTTTTCTTTCTTTCTTTCTTTCTTTCTTTCTTTCTTTCTTTCTTTCTTTCTTTCTTTCAGTAAAGAGCATTTCTTTCTTGACAAGAGGACGTTAGCTGGAATCTTGAAAGCATTTATCTCTGCTATCCAAAATTTACACAAGAAAATAAGTGTGGAATTTGTGACTATTAACATTTTTTCCTCACATGATATCTTTTCAGACATACAGTCTTTAAGATTAACATAGAGTCTTTAGGTTAAACAGATGAAAAAAATCTTTATTTTTTTCATCTGTTTAACTACAAACCATGAATCTCAAAGAGGAGACTATACCTAGTTATAGCCTTTGTCAAAGATTTCACGTAATATTAGAAGTGAATCAATGATTTTTAAAAGCTAAAAATTATAATTGTGGAGAGCTGTAATTTAGGCTTACATCCTCTAGTTCTTGTATTGTACAGCTGCTCTCTAACTTTCCTAAAATAACGCAACACACTGGAGTGTGGAACAGAGAGTATCCTGTAGGGACATAGTTCGGTTTTAGATGAACAGACTCATGGTCCTGTTGGCTATAGCCAAGGACTGTTCACCTTCACCAGAAACACAGCATATTCATCGTTTACATAAAAGAAAAGCCACTGATACTGTGCTCTGCTTATAATGTTATGTTGCCTAATAAAAGTATTTGGGGGAGTTTATTTATTCCCTTTCTGTTTGCTGAGTAAATTATTGCTTGTAAAAGGTTATGCTTCTCCAGAGAGTATTAGAAATAAAGTCTCTGTTCTTTTTACCCAAAGTCTGGGCAATTTCCAGCATTTTTTAAGCCTAGAGTTTGAATAAGAATGTCATCTCTTTGAAATAGTCTGCTGAAATAGAGATTTAAAAGCTCAGACACTGCCTCTTGATGAATACAACAGACCGAGAGGAGAGTGGGGAATCCTGAGTCTGTGTGGAGACAGCTTCCCATTAGAGTTTCCGTATTAGTATTCACCACAGTAGGTGAAGCTTTGGAGACCAAGTATGATTTTGAATTTTGAATATCCAAGCAGAATATTCAGATGTAGCTTATATACTCCATGTTTTAAAAAATATGTATACTTCAGTAGAGAATCTACAAAAGAAGTACATTATCCTTGTTTGATCATATTGAACTATCTGAATTCTGTAATTTCTAGAATTACAGTTCTAAAATATTTTACTAGTAGTATGGAATCAAAATTGTAAACCAAATTAAAAAAAAAAAAGCTGGTAAATAAAATGCTTTTCCTAAACATTTTCATTCTCCTCTCCTTTTGGCCTTCATTCTTTCTTATTTCCTGTTTACATTTTTCCAGATTCTTGCATGTAACAATAATCCCCTTCCCCCCACACAAAGACCATGCACACTCCTAGGAGGTTATAAAGATGTCTTTCCATTATCTACTGACTTTCTTCTTCTTCTTCTTTTTTTCTTTTAGTTTCTTCTCTCTGGGACATAGATGAGCTAGAGGTAACACTTGGGAGACACTCATAATTGAAAGATGAGGTGAGATTAAATGATCATACATTATTTCACATCTGCCTAAGGTGAAAGCAATGCTGGTCCCACCCACTTAAATTTAGTGATTTAGTGTCTGATGTGCCATTTTAACAAATTTTAACAGTGGTACCCAGATTAGAGGTGGATAGGCAGAATAGCCTACTTTCATTGCCTGTGACACACAGTAGATCATTAATAAATATTTGATTGAGTTGACTAGGAAAAAATGTTATTGTGGAATGTGTCATGTCGGCTTAGAATTGTTGGAGTATGGCTACATTGAGGAGATATAAGCAAAAAGTGAATCAATTCTGCCCTAAGAACTAGAAACTATGATAAAAAGGAATTTTAGAAAAATAAATGGGCAAAAGAAGGAACAAATATTTTGAATTAGTGAGAGTATACTGTTAAACATTAAAGACAAAGCTGTATTTGCTGCATCTAGGGAGAATGACAGTTGAAGCCAGTTGAAAAATTGAGAAAGGATGTGTTCATGATTATAACCTGTTACTATAGTAATTTGTTGGACCCAATTTTCAAATTTTTTATGTTTTAAAATAAAGAGGAACATGTACATGAAAACACAAATTTTAACATTGAAGTTTACCTTACTATCATATTTTCAGACAGAGGTTTCATGACAAATTTATAACAAGGGGTGGAAGCTACAAGAAAATAACAATGTGTTTAGATTTTGTTAAGCCTGCTAAATCATAGGGAAGTATAATCACCACCTAGTGCCTTTTTTGGTTTTAGGGGAAAGATTTACAAAAAAAATTTAATGCCCTAACAAATACTATTGAAAATATATTGAATCTGACTAAAGGGTAGACCATGATGAGTCAGGACACTGGGAAATGAAGTGAGATTATATTTTGTCAAGGAAAAATTGAGTGATCTGTGATAAAAAGGGAACGTTTGATGCCAAGATGAAATACAAAAAATATCTGAATCTACTCATTCCTTCAAAAATACTATAAATCCTGGGCATTAGTTTATTGTTATATTCTTTTAATTTCTGATTTTCAAAGTTTAAAAAAGCTGGTTGCATGGTTCTCAGAATTTACACATAACACTCGGGAGACATTGATAAAGCATCGAATACATTAGTAAACTTCCTGTATTTCATTAGAAGACTTTTTTTTTTAAGACGTTATTTATTTGACAGAGAGAGATCACAAGTAGGCAGAGAGGCAGGCAGAGAGAAAAGGGGGAAGCAGGCTCCCTGCTGAGCAGAGAGCCTGATGCAGGGCTTGATCCCAGGACCCTGAGAAGAGACTTAACCCACTGAACCACCCAGGCGCCCCTAGAAGACTGTTTTAACCCATGTTAGTGACCAAGATTGATAAAGAAGATTATTTTACATGAAAATATTCTTACATTAACTATACGATTTGCCAAACCACACATGGAAATTTAAAAAGAGAAAGATATTTTTCTTTGACCTGAAAGGAGGACCACACATATACTTTAGTGAATTGAAAACAGCTGTGTACAGTCTTTGGCACAGGCAAGCTTTTTGAAAGATTACATCTGGACGGTCAGTTTTGGGGTTTTGATACAATCACCGTTAAGGTATTTACATATAAATATAAAAATATGTTGAACGGCTGAAAAACAGTTTTAAAAGTTGAGAGATACATTCCTTGAATTCGGTGTGTCCTTGTTCTTGTTTTTCCCTTTTCTTGCATTCTACTGGTACATAATTTGAATAAAACTGTTCAGAGGCAAATATTAACCATTAAATTTGAAGGAATGAAACAAACAAAAGCCCAGGGCCAGACGGCTTCCCGGGGGAATTCTACCAAACATTTAAAGAAGAACTAATTCCTATTCTCCTGAAACTGTTCCAAAAAATAGAAATGGAAGGAAAACTTCCAAACTCATTTTATGAGGCCAGCATCACCTTGATCCCAAAACCAGACAAGGATCCCATCAAAAAAGAGAGCTATAGACCAATATCCTTGATGAACACAGATGCGAAAATTCTCACCAAAATACTAGCCAATAGGATTCAACAGTACATTATTAAAAGGATTATTCACCACGACCAAGTGGGATTTATTCCAGGGCTGCAAGGTTGGTTCAACATCCGCAAATCAGTCAATGTGATACAACACATCAATAAAAGAAAGAACAAGAACCATATGATACTCTCAATAGATGCTGAAAAAGCATTTGACAAAGTACAGCATCCCTTCCTGATTAAAACTCTTCAAAGTGTAGGGATAGAGGGCACATACCTCAATATCATCAAAGCCATCTATGAAAAACCCACCGCAAATATCATTCTCAATGGAGAAAAACTGAAAGCTTTTCCGCTAAGGTCAGGCACAGCAGGGATGTCCGTTATCACCACTGCTATTCAACATAGTACTAGAAGTCCTAGCCTCAGCAATCAGACAACAAAAGAAAATTAAAGGCATCCAAATCGGCAAAGAAGAAGTCAAATTATCACTCTTCGCAGATGATATGATACTATATGTGGAAAACCCAAAAGACTCCACTCCAAAACTGCTAGAACTTGTACAGGAATTCAGTAAAGTGTCAGAATATAAAATCAATGCGCAGAAATCAGTTGCATTTCTCTACACCAACAACAAGACAGAAGAAAGAGAAATTAAGGAGTCAATCCCATTTACAATTGCACCCAAAACCATAAGATACCTAGGAATAAACCTAACCAAAGAGGCACAGAATCTATACTCAGAAAACTATAAAGTACTCATGAAAGAAATTGAGGAAGACACAAAGAAATGGAAAAATGTTCCATGCTCCTGGATTGGAAGAATAAATATTGTGAAAATGTCTACGCTACCTAAAGCAATCTACACATTTAATGCAATTCCTATCAAAGTACCATCCATCTTTTTCAAAGAAATGGAACAAATAATTCTAAAATTTATATGGAACCAGAAAAGACCTCGAATAGCCAAAGGGATATTGAAAAAGAAAGCCAACGTTGGTGGCATCACAATTCCGGACTTCAAGCTCTATTACAAAGCTGTCGTCATCAAGACAGCATGGTACTGGCACAAAAATAGACACATAGATCAATGGAACAGAATAGAGAGCCCAGAAATAGATCCTCAACTCTATGGTCAACTAATCTTCGACAAAGCAGGAAAAAATGTCCAATGGAAAAAAGACAGCCTCTTCAATAAGTGGTGTTGGGAAAATTGGACAGCCACATGCAGAAAAATGAAATTGGACCATTTCCTTTCACCACACATAAAAATAGACTCAAAATGGATGAAGGACCTCAATGTGCGAAAGGAATCCATCAAAATCTTTGAGTAGAACACAGGCAGCAACCTCTTTGACCTCAGCCACAGCAATATCTTCCTAGGAACATCGCCAAAGGCAAGGGAAGCAAGGGCAAAAATGAACTATTGGGATTTCATCAAGATCAAAAGCTTTTGCACAGCAAAGGAAACAGTTAACAGAATCAAAAGACAACTGACAGGGGCGCCTGGGTGGCTCAGTGGGTTAAGCTGCTGCCTTCGGCTCAGGTCATGATCTCAGGGTCCTGGGATTGAGCCCCACATCGGGCTCTCTGCTCAGCGGGGAGCCTGCTTCCCTCTCTCTCTCTGCCTACCTCTCCATCTACTTGTGATTTCTCTCTGTCAAATAAATAAATAAAATCTTTAAAAAAAAAAAAAAAAAAGACAACTGACAGAATGGGAGAAGATATTTGCAAACGACATATCAGATAAAGGACTAGTGTCCAAAATCTATAAAGAACTTAGCAAACTCAACACCCAAAGAACAAATAATCCAATCAAGGAATGGGCAGAGGACATGAACAGACATTTCTGCAAAGAAGACATCCAGATGGCCAACAGACACATGAAAAAGTGCTCCATATCACTTGGCATCAGGGAAATACAAATCAAAACCACAATGAGATACCACCTCACACCAGTCAGAATGGCTAAAATCAACAAGTCAGGAAATGACAGATGCTGGCGAGGATGCGGAGAAAGGGGAACCCTCCTACACTGTTGGTGGGAATGCAAGCTGGTGCAACCACTCTGGAAAACAGCATGGAGGTTCCTCAAAATGTAGAAAATAGAACTGCCCTATGACCCAGCAATTGCACTACTGGGTATTTACCCTAAAGATACAAACGCAGTGATCCGAAGGGGCATGTGCACCCGAATGTTTATAGCAGCAATGTCCACAATAGCCAAACTATGGAAAGAACCTAGATGTCCATCAACAGATGAATGGATAAAGAAGATGTGGTATATATACACAATGGAATACTATGCAGCCATCAAAAGAAATGAAATCTCGCCATTTGTGACAACATGGATGGAACTAGAGCGTATCATGCTTAGCGAAATAAGTCAAGCAGAGAAAGACAACTATCATATGATCTCCCTGATATGAGGAAGTGGTGATGCAACATGGGGGCTTAAGTGGGTAGGAGAAGAATCAATGAAACAAGATGGGATTGGGAGGGAGACAAACGAAAAGTGACTCTTAATCTCACAAAACAAACTGAGGGTTGCTGGGGGGAGGGGGGTTGGGAGAAGAGGGGGGTGGGGTTATGGACATTGGGGAGGGTATGTGCTTTGGTGAGTGCTGTGAAGTGTGTAAACCTGGCGATTCACAGACATGTACCCTGGGGATAAAAATAATTGTTTATAAAAAATAAAAAATTAAAAAAAATAAATTTGAAGGAATGATAAAACTATTGTAAAAATGAAGAAATATTAATTCTCTCCTTGACTGTTGAATTTACTAAATGATGCTTTGCAAACCACTTAATCCATACGGTATACAATTTCCTTGTATAGCGAGGATAACACTACTTTTTATTTAACTGGGATTTTTAAAGAAGATATTAAAACTAAATGAAATCTTAATGAAATTTCAATGTTCACATATTGTCTATAATCTGAGTCAGTATTTCCTCTTTTGCCAGACCATTTTCAGAACATGTTGCATTCTTAATTTTTCGAAAAGATAATGTAATTTCTTTTATTTTGGTAACATAAACTGGAATTCATAGGTACTGAATTAAGCAGGTGTAAAGGAGATGAATTTATTATATCAACAATTTTCATTTATTATATTTATTTTTATAATGCCCATCAAGTGGCAACTCAAGGCAGCATGTGGTGATTCTGACTGCAATGTAATAGTCATAAAAAATGTATTTATAAGACCCTGTATCGACATCTTCTGTGAATCTCACCCTAAAATGTAAAGCAATAACCTGGGAATAGTTATGAATATCTAAAGATGCAAGAGTGACTTTCAAAGGGATTTCCTCCCCCAGTTTTCCCCTTAGAAAGAACTAAAAAGGACTAAAGATATCAATTCAATACATGTATTTTTTTCCCAGACATCAATTTTCTTGGAAATAAATCTGAGAAGTAGAAAAAATAATTTACTTTCTGCATGGGTATTTGCTGTAAGAACTTTCACCATGATGGAAAGTGAATGGAAAGGTTAAGTAGAAGACGTGCATCATTGCTGTAATTTGTAAACTGATGTGATAACCTCATGTTTAATATTTTATGGAGTAGAAGGTGAATGCTAGAGGGAGAAATGTCACTTAGAGATAAGGGAAATCATATGCTAAGAATGTGTATAAATGTGACTGAGAATTAACTTGAGTGTTTCTTTATTAATTGATAGACTGGTGTAACATGACGATGAAATAATGAATGTATCCTAGCAACCATCTTTTCCTAACAACTGTGGCCTGTAAGGCTGTGATGACTGTCAGCCACATTTTATTAATTCAGGAGAGGTGAGCAAAGATAATTTCAATTAATAAAGCCTCTCTACAAACAAAGTATAATGTAGATTTGATCACATCTATGACTAGAATTTTTTTAATTTTATAGTATAATAGTATACCTAAATGAATGAATTATTTTAAGTTGATAATATTCTAGCTCTGAATACTAGTAAGACACTCTATCATTTACTTAGTTGATATACAATCTGGAAAAAATCTTTTTTAAAAAATATATAAAGACCTGTCAATATTATGGGTCTCCTTTTAATATAAAATACAAAAACAAAAATAGGCATTTACTTATAAGTTGATGTTTCTATTTTTATCAGATTTATTATTCCAATAATATCAAAATGAAAGCATTATATGCCCTTGTTTTGATATTCTAAAGCTGATGTATTCCTCTGTTTTAAAATTCATGTCTGTGGGTATCCTCTCTCCCAATACTGAATTTATCCAAATACTATTTTTAGTGAGTTAAAATCGATTCAAGAAGTTCTTATTAAGTACCTACCATTTGCTTAAATGAAAGATCAACATGACACGATCATAAAAACACTTCTACTGAGTTTTTAGGTGTACTATTTTCCCAGTTTCCATCTCCTCTGATTTATTTATTTTACTTTTTTAAAGATTTATTTATTTATTTATTTATTTGACAGAGAGAAACACAGTGAGAGAGAGAACACTAGCAGGGGTTGTGGGAGAGGGAGAAGCAGGCTTCCTGCCAAGCAACAAGCCCAATGTGGGACTTGATCCCAGGATCCTGGGACCATGACCTGAGCCGGAGCAGATGCCCAACAACTGAGCCACCCAGGCACTCCTCCTCTGATTTAAAAAAAAAAAAATAGAAAAGGATTCAATATAGAGAATTAGTGAAGGCAAGAAGCTACAGAGCTGCCAGAAACTGAAACCATCATCACTGCCTCCAACAGTGAAGTGAAGGATTTCAAAAGAAAATACCTGAAAACTGTTGCAAGGATGCCACGCCTGCCAAAACCCATGTTTTATTTGTCCATTGCAGTCAAAGTGATAATGTGACTTCGTTTCCTTTCCACCTTCCATGTTTCATGCACTGGCTGTCATTGGAAAGATGATACCTAGAACTCCTTTGATAGAAAATCTGAGAAGTCTAGTTCTCAGGCTTCTAGCCTGTGCAACACAAGGAACAGCCAGGATGAAAGGAAATGGCGCTGACCCCCCAACAGGCAATATGGCACCCATCTCAAGCCAGAGAGCTCTCCCATGGGCAACAGTATGGCAGTTCCAATAAGAACAGAAAAACTGTTGGAGGGATCTGTAGTTTGGGATTGTCTTTGGTAATTTAGTAACTAGAATAGAAGAGCCAAAAATTATCTAAGATACCATGTGATGTATCTCCACTTGTATCACTAGTACCATAAAAATTTTGTCTGTGTTCTAGTAAAGCTAAAAATTTATTTTATGTTTTTGTAAGATAGCAATATGATTGTTAAATCTGAAGGGATCTTTGGAAATTTGGAATCATTTAATCTTATTTAACAGTCTAGTTAGATTTGCTATTAATATAAAAACGGGATACATTATGAATAATAGAGGTTTTTTGAAAAACAATTACAGAAGTAAAAGCAGCACTGGTTAACTAGCAGAATAAGTCCTTAGCAATATCTACTCAGATAATATATTTTAAAGTTTGGATGTCACGTACTCTTAGTACTTTTCCACATTGAGAGAAATAATCCCATTCCCACCCCCCCCCCCCCAGCAACTATGGAACAATTGATGAGTTCCCTAAAGGAAAGAATTAGAGTTTTCTGAGACACACGTGGTTGTGATGATGCAAATAGATCTCTCCCAGGACAGAGAGGTGTCTGTCTTCTTCACCACTCCATGCCAACACTTAGCATGGTGCCTGGTACATCTGAAGTATCCAATAAATATGTGCTGAATAATACATGACTAGTATTTAGTTTGGTACTATAATTCACATATTATTTTAGAAATTGTATTTTTTCCTTAGAGGAATATACAGTTATAGAGCAAGGAATTTCAAAACATGCCATTTTCAAATCATAATAATTGTTCAATCTGGATTCAACAAAAACAAAACAGAAGTACAGAGATTAATGTACTTTTCTCTCTACTTTGGATATGCTTAAATTCTTTTTGTATAAATTTTCTTTTAAAATGTCATTCTGGGTGATCTGAAGCTAACAATCTCAGCCACCATTCTAATGAGTCAATAGATAGTTTCAGTTTTGCAGTCTTCTGTCAAAGAGTCTACTACCGGCTGATACCCAAGCTCTGCTTCGCAGCCATGGAATTGTCTGGAAGGTGCATTTCTTCCTGACTCATCTTCACCCCTCCCTTCTTATAACATCATGTTATGTCATATGACATCACTGCCTAGGGCTTTCTTTGTTTGCATCTTATAGAATAATACAATAACTTATCAGCTATCCATTTTCTAAGTGGCAGGAATCATGCTTTAAACATTTTATCTCATTTAGTGTTCGCAGTAATCTTATGAGGTAGGTTGGAATGCTATCCTCAATTTACAGAGCGGAATGGGAGGCTTATTGAAGCTGAGTCATTTACTCAGTGCCATGTAGTCATTATAATAAAGAACCACACTGTCATTTAGTTGATATACAATGACGGAATCTGTCCAGTCAACAGGAACAACAGTCTCTGTGAAGGAACTTGGAAAATTGCACCTTGCTAAACCCAGAGAAAGCATTAAATAAGCATTGAATGACTAAATGGGAGATTCTTTAATATCACTAAAAGTAATAAATATGTATTGAAGCTTTAAAACACATACATAGATTGGCATAAAACTGTAAATAGTGTTGCTACATTTCTTTGATTCTGTGTTCATTAGGAATATGATACAAAAGAGCTTTAAACAAACCAGAGAACTGTTAAGTCCAAGTTAAACATGTGCATAGCTGTGTTTAATATGAAGAAGATGAGAAAACCATATCTCCAACCAGCTTTTCAACAAGCTAATTTGTTTCTTTATTTTTTTCCCTCATTTTTAAAGTACTTTCAGTTTGATTTTTTTAATCTTGAGTTTTTGATTAGGATATTTAGGATATTTTGAAGTCTTTTATTCTTTGTTGGCTGTGACCAGAATCTTTCAAATAACATTTTATGTTTCTGGAAAGATCTGAGAAATTTGAGATAATATGTGACATTAGTTTAAATGCAACTTTCTGTTTTGGAATGTTCATTAGAAATAATTTGAAATTCTATACTTGTTATTTATTGTTTAAATAATTAGCTCTTGACACAAAGCAATATCATTATCTATAAACTATATTCACAAATAATTTTCATAAATCTTCAAGTTCATAAAATCATCTTCTTGTCCCAACAGTTCCAGAATGAAAATTGATACCATGTGATACACAATTTATGTTGTCTCCTACCTATTCGGCATAATTTGGAACTGCTGATGAATAGAATAAATGTTTATTGTTACTTAAATTATAATAAATAAATATAAAATATAAATATTATGATATAATAGAAATAATGTAAATATATAACAATATAGGAATAAGATACATATATAATAATGTAATGTAATAATACAAAATAAGTAACAAATGTTTATTCTTCAGAATACAGAAATAAATATTCAGAACAGAGCAAAGGAAAAGAATTGTGAAGAGCCCCTAATTCTTGCCTCATTTTAAAAAAATGAACAGGACAAAATTGCTTTTTAATGTCAAATTTAAAAAAATCAGGGGCACAGGGTGACTCAGTTGGTTAAGGGTTGACCTTTGGCTCAGGTCATGATCTCAGAGTCCTGGATTGAGCTCCATATTGGGCTCCCTACCTAGAAGGGAGTCTGCTTCTCCCTCTCCTTCTACCCTTTTCTCCAGCTCATGCTCTCAGTCTCTGTCTCTGTCTCTCTCTCTCTAATAAATAAATAAATAAATAAAATCTTAAATTTTTTTTTTTTTAAATCAAAATCAGCTTTTTAAAGTTAGTGTTACAGATTCTCCTGAGAACAACTTTTGAAATGCTTCTTATCTGGTAACACAAAATGGCTATTTAGAAAATAGACACCAAACATCTCCCAAATGGAAAGTAAATGCCCAGCAGTAAAGTTACCTGTTCCTTGCAGCTGACGTGGGCTAATGCTACCACTCCATCCTTCAAATCCACAGGGAAATAAGATCCATTGACGCACCGCTGTCCCACTATCTCTCCCTATCAAGCTTACATCACAAGGCATCTGCAAACCCTCTTACTCTTATCCTTCTCTTTTTCCTTAGAATTCTTCTGGCAAAACCACAGCTGTAATCATACTCATCCTTCTAGCACGCTTACCTGTGCCCAGGTGGCTAAAAGTTGCTGAAGAAAATCTCATGACCACAACAACTGATCACACTTGAGTAAAGTGAATGAAATTATAGAAAATACAGAAAACATTCTTGATAATAGAAAATCATCAAGCAGGTACTAAAGATACCTCCCATATTCCACAGTAGATTTTTTTCTCTCACTCTTAGACTATTTCACATTTTCTCCTTCCTCAATCTTCTGTGGTAAAAACTCAGCTGATGACTTCATACTTCCTTGGTAAATGAGATAGAACCAGATGAAAATTGTTTCATCCTTTACCCACAAAATTTATTTTTTGGTTACTGTTTTATCCCTTATAGGTGGCCCATTTTTGAATAAATGGATTGAGCTAAGTTAAGTGAAACTCTTTTTATAATGAAAAATTTGTACAATTCCTATCTGAGGCCAACCATCACTCATCTACATTAGGACTTCATTCTTGCAGTTATGCCCTCTCTTCCCTGAATCATCAGGTGTTCTCTCTGTGTTCGCTAGGCATAATTCTCTAAGATGATAAAGGAAAGAAATATTGAAAACCGTGATAATCGTGGGAGAATAAATAGGCATTCACATATAGGGAGAATTCTGAAACACGTTGATGGATCTGTGTAACATAGCTGAGTTGTCCCGTGGAATACCAGAGTCACCCCATGTTGCTGTTTAATTCCTTTGCAGGTGCTGAGTCACAGGAGGCTGTGGTGTAACACCATATGTTTTGTCTTACTCTGTTCAGGCTGCTGTAGCAATTTACCATCAACTGGATGTTTTCTAAACAAAAAACATTTCTCACAGTTCTGGAGGCTGAGAAGTCCAAGATCAAGGTGCCAGCAGATTAAGTGTCTGGCGAGAGACTGGTTCCTGGTACGTCGAGGGCCATCTTGTTGCTGCTGTATACTCGCATGGCAGAAGGGGTGAGGAATCTCTCTGGGGTCTCTTTTATAAGGGCACTAGTCACATCCATGGGAGCTCTGACTTTATGACCTGATTATCTTCCAGAGGCCCCACCTCCAAATACCATCACATTGAAGATTAGGTTTCAATACATGGAGGATAGAATAGTTTATGGCATATTCCATCCATCCAAATCAGATCACCTAATTATTTTATGTTTTAAACAGTCCTCAGTCAAATGATCCAAGGATCAAAAGATCCAATGATCTAATACCACGTTGACCAGGAAGGTTAAGAACCTTTAGGAATTACGATTGTAATCAAAGAAAGCAGTAACAGCAATTACTCCTATTTCCTGAAGTATATACTCTGCTTAGGGAATGGTACCAAATGCTGTGCATACTACATGCCCTTAGAGAATACACTTGGTGAAGTTTAACTGATCTCTAAGCATGGTCTATGCTCTGAAAAAGTTTACATGGATAAAATCTGGCCTGTTTTGGAGATATTTGCTGCATTCTAGCTGGAAGTTAGTGAGTTAACCCCGAGCCATCTGGAACATTCAGCTGTTCAGAATAACTCATTTCCAGGGAGCTCTGTATAGCTGAAGACTTACTGTATGAGTTTTCACATAATGTGAATAGAAATGTGAGTATTTGTAACATTTAAACACTCACAATTTCCATAAATGAAAGAAAGTTCAGTATGAGATTTATCATGACTCAGTTTTTTTTTTCCTCCCTCCTCAGAACGGTACTTGCATATTTTGGGTAGCTTTTGAATAGGTACCGCTGCAAAATGCAGTAGGTGACAGTTAAACATACGTTTCAGCATTTGCAGGGGATGAATCATGCTCTTTCCCAGTCATTTGGCTTTTCAAGATCTCTGTTAAAGAAAAGATGCAAAACCTCTCTCTTGTGGCTCTTTCATCAATCATCAAACTTGTGGCTTTTAGAACACATTGGTTTTGAGAAGCTTTTCATGAAGCACCTTGAAACAGCTTGCCATGGAAATGGAGAAAAAGGAAGGCAGATGCCTGGAAAAGGAAATTTTTCTTTTAGTTAACATATCACAGAATGGGCTCTGTGCCCAAACTTGAGAATTTGGAGTTCTCATTGACATCAAAAGAAGTTTCTTTTTTCTTTCTTTCTTTTTTTTTTTTTCCAGAAGGCTGCTGGATAGGTCCTGAGATTGGAAGAAAATTTTTACTCTTGTTCTTGTTCTTTCTGAGGTCTTTTGCACCTTTGTTTTGTAGGCATTTTCCATGTAAAATCTGGATAGCTCTTTTCATGTTGAATAATTATGTCTCTCTGGATGTTTCCAAAAAGGTTAGATATAATGAATTCCTAAGAAAACACACGCAATAGTAACTTTCTTATCAGATGTAAAGTGGTAGAAGACAGAGTTAGAACTGTCTTTCATCAAGGTAATATTTATAGCTAAGCAAATCAACATTTCAGCTCTGCAAATCCTAAATTTGTTGCCAGACAGTATCTGGAGATTGTTTGGATGCTTTGATTAAATACAGATTCCTTAAACTTCTTTTCTAACAAAACCAGAATTCTGCATTGGTTCTTGTTCTTTGTTTTTTCTACTTAGGCCTTGTGATAAATGAGATGTCTGATTAATGACTCACATCACTGAATGTAGAGAGTCTCTTTCATGATCGTAGTCACCTTAATTAACTTATCCTACAGTTTGTAATCTGACACACGTCACAATACTTAAAAAATAAGCATTTGAATTGGTATTAAATACATTTTTGATAGAAACAAAACTAGGGAAAATAAGCTGTATTTTTTAAGTTAATAAAATGATTTTTCCCCAAATTATGCTTTTCTGTATGTACACAGGAAAAGATAAATTCTCAGTACATTGAACCAACACTGAGAGTGCATCCTATGTTCCAGGAACTGTGATAGATGCTGGGGATACAAATACAGAGTGCCCATCCTAGAGACTTCGTAGTGGAATAGAAAAAAGACAGTGACATGATAAAAGACTAGGAAGTAAGATGAATGCTAAGGAAGAAAAAAAAAAAAAGATGCATGCTAAGGTACCAGTGTTCATAGAGGGCAGAGAGAGGTCACCAACAAAAGTGAGGGGAGAGCAGTGGTTTCCTAGAGAAGTTTTTTTTAAAAAAGAAAGAGAAAGAAACTGGGGAAATTATCAGATGAAATTACAGGCCAGAAGATCAGAGTGGAACTTTAAGGTGACCAGACCTTAATATCAACCACCAGTCTATGGAGGATCACAAGTAAAGCAAACTTCATAGTAGATTTTTCGGTGAATCTGTGGCAGATTGGGAGACACTGGGAAATAGATTTTTGACATGGATGAGAAAGTCTTCCTATCAGGAAGGATTAAAAACAACAGAATTATTTCCATGCAGTAGTTGTAGCCAAGAAGAATGTCCATGAGCTCATAGGGAATAGTCCCAAAAATACACCAAAAAATTACTAAGGTTTTAGAGGGGATGGAAATTAACAGGTGTGGGCACGAATTGATAAAAGAAATGATTACTAAAAATCCCTAGAAGCTGGCATGGCTGGAGGAAGACTTAATTATATAAAGCAAGAACAAGGTGTTGAGGGGGAGAGCAGTTGATCAGGAACCAAATCATCATTGGCTCTATAACGTCATGTTGAGAATTCTTAATTTTTTGTCTCTCAGTTTTGATAATTTTGCCTGAACATATTTGAATTTTTATTTTTTTAAAGATTTTATTTATTTATTTGACAAAGAGAGATCACAAGTAGGCAGAGAGGCAGGCAGAGAGAGAGGGGTAAGCAGGCTCCCTGCTGAGCAGAGACCCCCCCCCCAGGACCCTGGGATCATGACCTGAACCAAAGGCAGAGGTTTTAACCCACTGAGCCACCCAGGAACCCCCATATTTGAATTTTTAAAAGAGAATCACGACTGCAGTGTAGAGAATCAATGCAGGTGGAGAAAGCAAGTGAAATGTGCAGGACTGAAGAGACAAGAGGAAGAGAAGGGGTAGGGCAGTAAGAGCTATGAGAGCGGCACAACCAGGAAATAAAAAGAAAAAAAGGAATGAAGAATTGTTTAGCAGCATGAACATGGATCGGTTGAATGTGTTTAACAGGAAGGATCTAAGGGGTGAGATATAAAAAGAAGCATCCACCGTCTCCAGGTTTCTGGCTTGGGCACGGGGTGGGTGGCAATGCCAGTCACTGGAATAATGATTACAAGAAAAGGGAAACATTTGGATAAAGTGGGTGAAGAATGGCTAAAACTTGGTGAGTTTCAGAGATGGATGGGCTAATAAATGTTGGTCTAGACTTCAGGCTATGAGTTGGTGTTGAAAATAGACACTTGTTGTTTTTCTCCTCTTCTGTTCTATATAAATATATTCCACTTAAATTACAATGCTGTTAATTATACCATGTTTGAATCTCTGGCCAAAGAATTTCATGTTTAAGAGAGAATGTTTGGGGAAGATAAATCACGGAAGATTCTCTCTGTATGGACGTGCTATTTTTCTTGGTCAACATGAATTTAAATAAAGGAAATATTTGGAAAAACACCATTTAAAGGGAAGTTAATTCTATTGTGATCTAGGTTGTCTGAACCAAAAATATTTATGTCGCCATTTCTCTTCACATAACATCACTACAAGTCAAGACACTTTTATTACTAAGAATTCTAGCACTGTTATGCCTGGTACAGCCAGCACAGAATTTCTCTGGATTAAGCTTTAAGAAGTTAACTTGTCAAAGGACACAAATGTAACATTGTGAGTCAACTATACATCAATTAAAAAAAAAAGTACTTGAAGAGAAAAGGAAAGTTAACCATTACTTGGCTTTAAGATGAATGTTAATCAGGAATGTATGGTCGTTAAAATCAACTTAGATCTCAGATCTGATACTTAGTTGCTGTATAATTTTTGTAAATTTACATGCAGTTCTGGACCTTAATCTCATCATATGCAAAATTAAGGGCATAATAACATCTAACTCATGATGGTGTGTAAGAAATCAATTGTGAAATAAGTTAACCAGAGTATATCTAGCATATTAATAAGCAAAAAATGTTATCTATTATTAATATACAACTTCATTAATGAATAAGGATAATAAAAAATATTGTAACAATAAAGGTTAAAATGGAACCATAGAGAGAACAATTAAAATACATTTACTAACGGAGGGGCTTCTGGGTGGCTCAGTTGGTTGAGTGTCCCAACACTGTGGTTCCAGCTCAGGTCATGATCTCAGGGTCCTGGGCTCGAGCCCACACTCAGTAGGGAATCTGTTTGTCTCCCTCTCACTCTGCCCCTCTCCCTGCTGTCCCTTTCCCTCCCTCTAAAATAAATAAGTAAATATTAAAAAAAAAAAGTAAAATAAAATACATTTACTAATGGAGAGTAAACCTCTTAAAGTCAGGAACTGTGACTTCTTTAGTTTCTGTATTATCTGAGCATATAGTAACACTCTAATAAAAAATAAAAATTAGAGTTAAAATATGAGAAGCACATTACTTAGTGTAAATTTTAAATTAATATAAGTCTAAAATATTATGTTTTAACAGTTATTCTGCTTAATGAAACACCCCAATATTCAAAAAGAAAAGTACAAGAAAACAAAAATCAGTAAGCTTAAGAAAAATGGAGATGCTAAAACTAATGGATTAAGAAAATAAAATTGGGCTGGGAGATATTAGAGGGGGAGACAAACCATGAAAGACTGTGGACTCTGAGAAACAAACTGAGGGTTTTGGAGGCAAGTGGGGTGGGGTTTGGGTGAGCCCAGTGGTAGGTATTAAGAAGGGCACTTATTGCATGTAGCACTGGGTGTAGTGCATAAACAATGAATTTTGGATCACTGAAAAAAAAATTAAATTAAATTTAAAAAAGAAAAAATAAAATTGAAACTTGGAGCTAAAAATATATAAAGAGTATTTTGATATATGTGCAAATTTAAAGAATACAAATGAAATAAAAATACTAGTTCTCTAGATTTTTTCATCTTCTACTTTTTTAATCTCCAAAGAATAGTCTCCCAGCAAAAAGCTGGGAAGCAGAGTGCAGTGCAGTGTGGAGTGGGTCTTTCTCTGTCTGAGGTCCCTCAGGAACTTAGAGAAAGTGTCCAGAGGTCTGACCTGCCTCTCTCGGCTATCACAGGGAAGCCATACCTTTGTGGGGAATATTTTAGCACCATGAAGTCAAACAGGTCTGGTTTCAAGCACAAAGTCATGAGATTGGGAAAGTTCCTTTACCCTCTTTAATGTTATTTTCCTCATGCAGGGGGGGAAAAAACCCAACATGGTAACTTACACTAAATGGACAGATTCTTAGACAGAAACTACTGAAAATGACTCACGAAGAAACAATCAATCTGATTAAACTTATTACAACAAAAATTTCCTTGATTCTAGCAGTCCCACCAGCACCCCTCTGCCTCAAGACTTGAGCTGTCACAATGGCATCTCTTCTCCAGGTTCTTAGTCCTTCACACACTCAAATTGGGCTTTACACCCTTGGTCCTTGATTCTCAAGCCTTCAGATTTAGACTGGAATTGTGCCACTGGCTTTGCTGGGCCTCCTGCTAACGGACGGCAGATGATGGGACTTCTCAGTCTCCATAATCACATGAGCCAGTAATTCTCTTTCTGTATATCTCTATGCTGTCTACCTACCTACCTACCTATCTATCCCTCCATCCTATTGGATTCTCTGGAGGACCCTGACTAATGCTGTGGTTGACAGGGACCGGCAGAAAGGAAAAGACGTGAGTGCTTATAGGTAAAAGCTTTCCTTTCGGGGTGATGAAATGTTCTAGAACTAGCAGTGGCACACAGCTATGTAAATTGCTAAAATTCACTCAGTTGTATACTTCAAAACTGTGAATTTTAGAACATGCAAATTACATCTCAATAAATTAAATATATATGTATATATTGATCTTCAAGTAAGATTTGACTCCAGGTATGGATTTTATTATTATCAGAGTAGTAAGGCTTTTGGACATGTCACTTGGATGGGCCCATCCAAGGCCTTGTGAAGAGATGCTGTTCACGCAGTCATGAGGGTTTTGTAAAGTGAGCAAAAACAAGGTATTTCAGCTTCAATTGGTTAAGGCCTGTGTCCCATGCCATACCAATTCCCCCTGAAATTCCTTTCCTTAGTATTGGGTGGCATTGGCATAGCTGCAGAGATTTGAGAGATGTGGCTAAGAGGAAGACTCACTAATAAATGCGATTGCTTTATCTGGAGACTGCAGGTGACCTGAGATCCATAGAAAAAACTAAGATTATCTTATTTTCTTTGCAGAAAGTGATAGCATATTGTACTGTAAAGAGATTTTTGAAGACTGCAGCCCAGGAGTGCCTGCGTGGCACAGTTGGTTAAGTGTCTGCCTTCTGTAAGGGTCCCAGGATCCTGGGATCAAGCCCCACATCCAGCAGGGCATCTACTTCTTCTGCCCTTCCCCCTTGCTCACACTCTTTCTCTCTCTCACTCTCTCAATGGCTCTCCCTTTCTTTCTCTCACATAAATAAATAAAATCTTAAAAGAATGCTGCCCAAATACATAAATGTCTCTTAATTAGTAAGAAATAATACCATTTCTCTAAATTTTGTGCTGTTTGTGACACTTGTCAGCTCTTTAAAGTTTATAGTTTATTATGATTTTTCTCTCATGCAAAATAAAAATTAATAATAGTTATTAACCTTGTAATCTTTTTCTCAAAGAGATTACCACAAACAGTGTGGCATTAGAACCCGGAAATCTGGATCTACCCATACGTGACACTTAACATTTTATATTAAGTATTACACTAGAAGAAGAGAAAAACACACTTCTGAAAAATGCTGGGGAGGTTTTAACTTTTCCTCTCACTGTCCTGTCATGTGAGAATGATATTTTTCAGAATGGTGAATATAATGAGATATGCTCACAAGGTGTGAGTTAGGTCATGGGGGCTGAATGACTCCTCATATACGCAAGTAGCACATTTACTTCTTCAAACTAAACTTAATTAAGGAAATAATAACAAAAATTCAGCAAAGAAAAATATCCTTGTTCTCTGAGAATTGACCACTGGATTCTCCTGTGTCCATCTTCATCCAAAACTGAAGGAAAGGAAGCCACTTTGGGTTATTTTTTTTCTTCCATTGAATATACCCTGGACATTCTGTCAAGAATTTAAATTTAGAAACTCTTCCCTAAAGTATACATGTGGTGCCCAAAATAATCTTGTCATAACAAGTGTCTTCAGTACTATTGAAAATAACTTTCCCGATACATCAGAGTCTTTATTATAGTTGTCAAAAGCTTTGTAGTTGTCATGTATTTAATAACCTGAATTAAGAAAGTACAGATGAACGTAGGAGGCAAACACCTCCTAGGTTTACCTTGGTTATGGCTGCCAAAGATTGATCAGAGGAAAAAAGAGATCAACATATGATCCCATATGAACATTTCTGTATTATTCCAGATGGTTGTCCCCCAAAAAAAGTTTTGCTAGCAGAGTTATATTTACATGTGAAAGACCTATTTAAGGGATATTTGTAAAGTTAGGAAAAGTAACATTTTTATTTTATATCGTTCATTGCTTTGGGCCCCAAACTGAATAAAAAACCCTTTAGCGTATATGGTTTTCAGAGCATGAACTCAATGCTCATAACAGTGTGTGAGAATCGAGTCCAAATGTTGAAAACATAAAGCAATAAGGCTTTCAAGCTTACAGCCAGTGCTGTTTCATCTAGGAGATGAGGATGGATGACAGATCTTCTAAAGCCAACGGTAGTCAGGGATACCTAATATCAACTCAAGCTGAGAAGCTACAAAAGTCAAAAAAAGAATCCTCTGGACTTGTCTCCCTGAGTGTTCAAGCTTTACTTAAAAGCTTTAACTTTCCTAACTAAAAAGTTAGGGTAGGGTGGAGTGGAGGAGGCAGGGAACCCAGCCAAATGTTGTGATGATATTCCTAAGTAGATGATTCTGTCTCTCCTGTTCACTTGCATTTGTACAAGAGAAGTTCAAAAGGAAGAATGTCAGGAGTTTGGAACTGTAGATGCCTGAGTCGCATGTTACACTATTTGCTGGATTATAGGGCCACATTAAATCTCCAAGCATCCACTTCCATACACATGACTTTGGAATGTGAGCCCCACCTGCCTCTCCTGGGTGGCGTATTCAGAACTGTAGCTGAAAAGAAAAGTGGGGAATTATATGTAAAGATCTACCAAAGGAAATGGTCATTACTACCAGAGGATGGGGAAACATATCCATTTGTGTGTCAGTAACGTACAAGAAGGATACATGGGGAGAATATTTTTAATACTTAAGATTTCAGATCTTATCCTTTTGTACTTTCTTTGAATATTAATATAGCACCTCCTTTGGCCCATGGATGTTACTAGCACTTGATCTAAAGCTTTTAGAAAAATCTGAGGATTTGAGATATTTTCATATGGACAGGAAAGAAATCTGATGGTTTTTATCCTGGAAAACAAAGTCTCTACAAGTCAGTAACAGTCTTGGGTTTCACACTGAAGATAACATAAAAGCACTGTGCTTCTTCTTGTAAAAGAATACAAAATTCCCTCCTGTTTTGTTTCGTTAGATACAGTGATGTCCTTTCTCTTCAGAGATGGCTATCACAAAAGTGTTCAACAGGTACAAATTTCCAGATATAATAGAAATAACTACTCCAGGCGTAGTGTACAACATGATAGCTGTAGTTAACACTGCGCCAGGGTATATTTAAAAGTTGTTAAGAGGGGCGCCTGGGTGGCTCAGTGGGTTAAGCCTCTGCTTTCGGCTCAGGTCATGATCTTAGGGTCCTGGCATTGAGCCCCGCATGGAGCTCTCTGCTCAGCAGGGAGCCTTTCCCCATCTCTCTCTGCCTACTTCTCTACCTGCTTGTGATCTCTCTCTCTCTGTCAAATAAATAAAGTCTTTAAAAAAAAAAAAGTTGTTAAGAGAACAGATCCTGAGAGTTCTCATTGCAAGGAAAATTTTTTTTCTTTTTCTATTTTTCTATCTGCATGAAATGACAGATGTTAACTAAACTTCCAGTGATAGTCATTTTACAAATGTAGGTCAAATCATTATGCTATATACCTTAAACTTAGTGCCATATGCCAGAGATATCTCCGTGAAACTGGGGGAGAATGGCTCTTACCCCTATCATAGACTCAGGAAATACAGAGGTAGAGATGGAAGAAGTAGTTTTTGTAATGCCCTGTGCTAGCTCTCTTCTCTGAATAGTCATTATGACCTCATTTCCCCAATTTAGGAAGGATTGAGTTGTACTTTGACTTGCTACTATTTTTAAATCTACACATCCCATCATTTAAAACATATGTTTTAATCAAATCAAGCAAAGATGTCTGGGGTGATTAGCCTGGGATTTTCATTCCTTAAATGCTCTTGGCGTGGATATTCAACCCTCCTCTTTTACATTCCCCAGATACTATTGATTTCTCCAGTTATAAGCTTTCCATCGCTCATGTTTATTTTAGCTTGTTTGCAGGAAAGCCGACACCATACAGTGACAAGAATCACATTCCGAGCCTAAATGCTTAACATTTAACAGGGTTTTAACTAAGAGACCTAACAATGCCAAGTGTAAAATAACCTGTCATTTCTGGATGATCTACTTTGTTTTATGAGAAAAGGCCAAATTTATGGTTTAAAACAAGGCCTTCATAATGTGGTTGTCAAGGAAGTTTGATAAAACAGAAAATCAGAAGAAGTTGATCGTAGCAGAAACACAGAAGTGCTAGTCGATTACTATATCTCTCATATTTGTTTTTAAGTATTAATTGCCATCCTTCTCTCACACTAGGTGGTCAAGAAAGATATGATATCAATTTGTGACAGTTTGTAGACAGACGTGGAAGGGAGCTTTTTCTGATGTAAAATGTTAATGTCAAAAATGCAAGTGAAGAAAGTTAAGGATTTTATTTTCTGAAATAAATGTTCTTCTCCCTAGAGTGATTGATTTAAATCTGCAAGTGAGATTTAAACTTAAGATACGAAGTGAACAATCAGTAAGTCCAATCCGTACTAGTACTTAGAGAAGTATATAATGTTTGCTTACCAAATAATTTCCTTTGCCTAATCATACTGAAGCCATTCAGGCAGCTCTGTTCTTGAGCCAGAGTGGAGCTGGTGGGACTACTAGAATCAAATAATTTTTTTATTAGATTTCTCACTAAAATCTGGGGAAGGCAATAATCTCCTCCCCATACATATTTTGCTTGAGTGTCCTATACCCAAGTACATCATCCACGATAACCTTGTAATACAAACCAAGCCTCCTGATGGTCTTCAAACACACATTAACTCACACTGAAACAAATACTATGGCCTACTACCGCTAGGTTTCTCTGCAATGAACAGTGTATTTTGCTCACTGTGGGGAAAAGGCAGGAGGCAGCCTATTGTGTGTTGTAACAGTTATCTCTGAGTGAATAGAAGGAATTGCTTCCAAATGCAATCACAGAATTACTGTAGATTAGTGTAGCATCTGAGTTTCAGTGCTGAGGTAAAATTGTTTCCTCTATTGCATGACCATGATCTTGAAAGTTTTCATTTTATTCCAATAATGGAGATGCTTGATCACATACTGAGTCAGGTAAATCACAAAGCTGACTCTTCAGCAGTCCTGGGCAGGCTATAACGAATGCCATAGCTGAGGACAGCATTAACCACAATTCAGATGAATAAAATCCAACACAAGCTCATTTGATTTGGTTACAGTGGGAAGAGGGACTTTGTCCAGAGACACAATAATGCAACAACAATAAATGCTCTTGTTCCACATTGTGAAAAAGAAGCCCAGGTATCATTCACTGTGCTCTGTAGTCTTTGATGATTAGGGACAGCACACCCAGTTCAAGAACACTGGGTATCATTGAAAGAAACAGCAACTTGCAGGGTCAGGGGAATATTGATATACATTTGAGGATGAAAGAGCTGAGGGACAGCAGCATTATAGTATCAATTACAATGGCAAACATGCGGCTGCTTAAAATTTTTAACTCGAAACATGAAAAGGGACTGTGATTCAGTGCTGCACATGAATAGCCTATAGCTTCAGCTTTGAAGCGAATGACCCACTTTCCTTTCGTGTGTATCTGCCAAAAATTGGTAGCACCTTGCTTGAAATGTTGATGAATTTGAGATCCGAACAAGCAATACATACACAGTTGAACAGAGGCTATAACTTCACCCTTTAAATGTGCACATTGAAGAATAATAATCACCTTATGCTAGATTTGATTTAGGTAAGAACCAGATCTCTCTGCCTTCATGAGCTCTTAGTGAAATAAGAGTCAATAGATAGAATATGATAGAAGATTTGAAATATTGCTAAAAAAAAAAAAAAAAAACAAGCTTTGCAAGCACCAGCAAAAAAGGGGGGGGTGTACTTCTTTTAAAATTATGAAAAAAAATTCAGGAAAACAAAAGAAAGTAGTTAAAGAACATGATTCTATTATTATCAATTACATCTCAATTGGTACCCCATGTAATCACTCCCAGTTACAAGGTTCTGTAGTTAAGGAGGCTTAGGGATTGACCAATTGAACCTTCCAAGGTAAGTTACAGAACAGAACAATTTTTAGATATGCTAATTTTAGTACACAAAATACAATTGCCCTACTCTACTATTAGGAATACTATACTATTGGTAATCAATGTAAGTTTTAATGGTATTAGAAGATACTGGAATCAGGGGACCTAGAACTCCCAACTTCACTTCTGATCCTCATCTCATTGTCCACATGAGATTCCCAAGGAGCCATGAACTCAGACGTGAGGACAAACTCAAAATTTAAATTTGCCTTAATTCTTGTTGGCCGGTCCCCAATGTCCTATCAAAAAGCAACCTGGACAGCTGGGTTGAGCACTTGGCTTAGACTCATGGATTCATTTTCTCCATCTCAGCTGCAGCTGCTCACTAGTACCAAACTTGGGTCTCACAAGTATAGGAGGCATTGGGGGGCATTGCCAGGGTGTCTCCATCACCCATAAAGTGGGCAAATTTGACTCTATCAATATTTCCTTTTGACCAATCCAATTAACTCTACCTTCTCCCCAGACAGAGAATAGAGGTGGGAAGAACAAGAAAAGAATTAGAGGAAAAGAGTCTCCAATGGAAGGAGAGTGGTGCTTAGAACTCCCCTCCTGTTCAGAGGCCAATGACTCCACTTAGAAAGCACACCTAATTCAATTCCACGGACAGTTACATTCTATCACTGGATAGTGATAAGAAAGAAAGGAGAGTAGAAATAAGACATGATTCTTATTCTCAAGAAGACAGGTCTAGCAGAAAATGAGCTCTAACCATAATACAATGCAATAAAAGCTTTATGTATTTATAAACCAGCTTAGGTAGGAAATCCAAAGAGGGAGTCATTATTTCTGCCATGAGTGTGAGGGTGCTTAGAAATGACTAAAGCATAGACATTTGAGAAAGTATTGAAAGACAAAAGTAATTTTAACAAATTATTGAGATTAAAGACTTAATACAAGGGAAAGGGAGAAGTCAGAGAAGGCAATAAAAGTTAAGGTAAGGAGATCTGAAATTACATACCATACGTGGTGAGCGCTCTCCCTAGAGATCTGGGGATAAGGAGGAACAGGAGACAAATACAAGCTACCTTGGAGACACTGTAGGTTCAGCTCCAGAGCACTGCAATAAAGCAAATATCACAATTGAGTGAGTCAAATGAATTTTTGGGTTTCCCAATGCATATAAAGTTGTGTGTACACTATAGTGTTGCAGGTTAAGTGTGCAGTAGCCTTATGTGAGCAATGCATGTACCTTAATTTAAAAAAAAAAATGCTTTTTGCTAAAAATGCTAACCATAATCTAAGCTTTCAATGAGTCATAATCTTTTTGCTGGTGGAGGGTCTTGCCCTTGACATTGGTGGCTGCTGACTGCTCAGGCTGGTGATTGCTAAAGGTTGGAGTGGCTATGGCAATTTGCTCTTTTTTTCTTCCTTCCTTCCTTCCTTCCTTCCTTCCTTCCTTTTGACATCTTCCACGTTTTTATTTAAATTCCAACTAGTTAACATACAGTGAAAAATTAATTCCAGGTGTAAAACTGAGTGATCCATCACTTCATACAACAGCCAGTGCTCATCACAAATGCCTTCCTTAAGCCCCATCACCTCTTTAACCTATCATAACCATTTGGCTGTTCTCTATAATTAAGAGTCTGTTTTTGGTTTGTGTAGCAATTTCTAAAATAAGATAACAATTAAGTTTGCCACACTGATCGACTCTTCTTTTCATGAACATTTTGTCTGTAGCATGCAATGCTGGTTGATAGCATTTTGTTCACAGTAAAACATTTTACTCACAGCAGAACTTCTTTCAAAATTGAGGTCAGTCCTCTCAGATCTTGCTGCTTGTTTATTGACTAAGTTTACATAATATTCTAAATCCTTTGTTGTCATTTCAACAGTCTCTACAGTATCTTCACCAGGAGATTGCAGCATTCAGTTACATCTTCAGACTCTACTTGTAATTTTTTAAAAACGATTTTATTTATTTGACAGAAAGATCTCAAGTAGGCAGGGGGTGGGGGGGGGGGGAATGCAGGCTCCCTGCTGAGCAGAGAGCCTGATATGGGACTCAATCCCAGGACCCTGAGATCATGACCTGAGCTGAAAACAGAGGCTTAACCCACTGAGCCACCCAGGCGCCCCTCTATTTGTAACTTTAATTCTTATGCTACGTCTACCACATCTTCAGATACTTCCTCCCCAGGTTTCCCACTGAAGGTTTGAACCCTTCAAAGTCATCCATGCGGGTTAGAATCAATTTCTTCCAAACTCCTGTTAATGTTGATATTTTGGCCTCTTCCTCTTCTGATGAATCATACATGTTCTTAATGGTATTTAGCATGGTGAATCCTTTCCAGAAGGTTTTCAATTTACTTTGCCCAGATTCAGCAGAGGAATCACTGTCTATGGCAGCTATAGCCTTACAAAATATACTTCTTAAATATAAGATGTGAAAGTCAAAAGTACACATTGATCAATGTGCTGTAGGATGGATGTTGTATTAGCAGGTATGAAAACAACATTAATCATTGCATATCTCCTTTGGAGCTCTTGGGTGACCAGGAGGAGTAATAGCTTGAAAGAAATATTTTTTCTAAGCAATAGGTCTCAAGAGTGGGCTTAAAATACTCAGTAAACCATGTTGTAAACAGGTGTCCTGCTATACAATCTTTGTTTTTCCATTTGTAAGACACAGACAGATTAGATGGAGCATTTCTTAAGGGCCTTAAGATTTTCAGAATGGTCAGGGAGCACTGGTTTTAACTTCAAATCACCAGCTGCCTTAGCCCCTAACAAAAAAGTTAGCCTGTTCTTTTAGGCTTTGAAGCCAGGCATTGACTTCTCTCTAACTGTAAAAGTTCAAGATGATGTTTCTTCCAATATATATCTGTTTTATCTACATTGAAAATCACTGTTTAGTGTAGCCACCCTCACTGATTATCTTAGCTAGATCTGGATAACTTGATGCACTTTTTTTTTATCAGTACTTGATGCTTCACTTTTATGTTATGGAGATGGCTTCTTTCCTTAAACCTCATGAGCTAACCTCTGCTGAAGTCACACTTTTCTTCTGCAGCTTCCTCACCTCTCCCAGCTTCACAGAATTGAAGAGAGTTAGGACCTGGCTCTGGTTAGCCTTTAGCTTAAGGGAGTGTTTGGCTGGTTTGACTCCTATCCAGACCAATCAAACTTGTCCATATTGGCAATAAAAGGCTGTTTCAGGGAGACAAGATGGCGGGGAAGTAGGAGGAGACGCCATTTCAACCTGTACCCTAAAGAGAGGTGATTACCTACCAAAGAACTCTGATCACCCGTGAAATCAACCTGAGATCAGAATTATACATGTCGGATCTCTACGGAGGCAGAAGACGCCAGTGGGCAGGTAAAGTGGAGTGGGAACATTGGACTGATACCGGAAGATAAACAAAAGGGGGAGGGAGCCACCAGAGGTGACCGATTGGAAAGTAATACCCCAGGACAAGAGTGCCCTGTGTCTGGGGACCAGCATTAACTTGGAGTCTGGTTGAAAGGACTCAAAAAGAGCAAAGGATCATGGGGGGAAACTGTGGGAATCAGGGCGGTTAGGGACAGGGGCTTAAGTCCTCGGACCCAGGACAACCACCTCTGGTGCTGAGCCAGAGACAGCGCGGCGAAGAAACCAGGTCTTGGTCCCTGAGCAGCCACCGCGCCTGAGAGCGTGCGGGGTGCGGCTCCTGTGAGGCGTTGGGAGCCTCGCCAGCCAGCAGAAGCACAGCCTTTTTGTAGTCCCCATGCGAGCACCATGCCATGCTATCAGAGCCTGAGACAAGCGTGCCCCACACCCTCCCCTGAGAGAGGTGTGGGCAGGCACTAGCCCAGCGCTCTCAGACCTGGAAAGACCAGGCATTCCCAGCCTGGGCCAGTGGGAAAATCTCAGTGTGCGATCGCAGCTTGGAACCTCTCTGGAGGTCCAGAGCTGCCCAGACAGCTGCCGCTGTTGTGGTTTTGGGTACAAGCAGGAGTTCCTGTGTCCCCAGGGACCGCGACTCAGAACATACTCTGCCACCAGCCGAGAGGGAACTTATGTGCTCTGCAGCACCCAGAGGGGAACAGACTGAGGCTTCTCTCTGAGAGGGAGGTCAGGGTGCAGTTTGCTTTTCTCTAAATCTATAAAAACCATCAAAAGCTGTCAAGGTGAGAGAAACAAACAAACAAAAAACGAACAAACAAACATAAAAACCTCCAGAGAACAAAGGCCTGAAAAACCAGTTTCCTCAGATCCCACCCCCTTGAGGGGGGCGGAAGGACTTAACTCAGGGAACATTGCCTGAAAACCCACGTGGCAGGCCCCTCCCCCAGAAAGTCAATCAGGAGGAAAAAAAAAAAAAAGACAACAAGAGAATAACCACCACTACTTCATAGATACAACTTTTATTTTCAATTCATTCCCACTATTCTGGTTCATTTATATATAGATAGATAGATAATTTTTTAACCTATTTACCATCACAGTGAGATGTCCAATACACCAAATTCCATAATAACCTTTTAACCTGAACTTTTTTATACATATACCCGTGTTTTTCTTTTGCTTTTCTATTTTTTAATTTTTTAAAATTTTAGTTTAGTTTAGTTTAATTCAGTTTATTCTTTTTTAATTTTTATTTTTTAATATTCATATAGAGTTAAACTTCAAGGTAATCCCCTTTCCCCAATCAATGCTACCCCTATAGGTAAACCAATTTTTAATCCCTCTTTATCTTAGGAAAGTTGAGTCCTTTAACAAAGATATCAAGATACATCCAGAAAGAATCAAAATAACCTTCCTCACCCATGCTGAGAATTTATAACCACGCTCCCATCTTTTTCTTCCACCAGGGTTTCTGTGTATTTGTGTTTGTCCTGATAATATATAAATCTTATACTTGGGGTTCTTTTTGAAGAGGTTTTTTTTTTTTCTTTTATATATATATATATTTTTTCTCTTGTCACATACTTTTATCAGTCTTTTTGTTTGTCTGCTTTTGTTTGTAAACTTCATAAATCTTACTTTGGGGCCCATTTGGGCTGAGCCTTCTCTTTTATATTTCTTTTTTTTTCCTGTCTCTCTCTCTCTCTTTTTTTTTTCTTTTTCTTTTCTTTTTTCTCAGTTTATTTATTCTTTCATTTGGGTGGGGACTCTTGATTGCTCAGAAGTGTTCCAGGGTGCACCCTGACTGCACCACGGTTGATATATCCAGCTACATCCATTCAGCCATCTCTCACCAAAATGACTAGGAGGAGAAATGCCCAACAGAAGAAAAATTCAGAGGATGGGCCTTCTGCAACAAAGCTAATGGCTATCGACATAGACAATATGTCAGAAAGGGAATTCAGGCTAATAATTCTCCAGGCAATAGCTAGGTTGGAGAAAGCCATGGATGACCAAACAGAATTGATCAGGGCAGAACTGAAAGCCACCAGGGATGAGGTTCACAATGCTCTCAATGAGTTCCAATCTAATCTAAATTCCCTAAAAGCTAGGGTAACTGAAACAGAAGATAGAATTAGTGATCTGGAGGACAAAGAGATAGAGAGAAAGGATCAGGAGGAAGCCTGGAACAAACAGCTTAGAAGCCACAGAAATAGATTCAGGTAAATATATGATGCCATGAAACATTCCAACATCAGAATTATTGGAATCCCTGAAGGGGAGGAGAAAGAAAGAAGTCTAGAAGATATAGTGGAAAAAGTTCTCCATGAAAATTTTTCCAGTCTCGTGAATGGAACCAGCATTCATGTACTAGAGGCAGAACGGTCTCCCCCCAAGAATATAGATTCTCGAAAGTCCTCGAGACACCTAATAGTAAGAATGAAGAATTATAATTGAAGGCAGCTAGGACAAAGAAGCTTTTTATGTACAGAGGAAAGCCCATCAGAATAACGTCAGACCTGTCCACAGAAACCTGGCAAGCCAGAAAGGGCTGGCAAGACATATTAAGGGCACTAAATGAAAAGAACATGCAGCCAAGAATACTTTATCCAGTAAGACTGACATTCAAAATGGATGGAGAGATAAAGAGTTTCCAAGACTGGCAAGGCTTAAAAGAGTATGCGACCACCAAGCCAACACTGCAGGAAATATTAAGGGGGGGTTCTATAAAAGAGGAAAAATCCTAAGAATATCATTGAACAGAAATATGGAGACAATCTACAGAAAGAAAGACTTCAAAGGTAACATGATGTCAATAAAAACATGCTATCAATAATCACTCTAAATGTGCCCATAAAAGTACACAGGGTTGCAGATTGGATAAAATGACAGGACCCCTCCATATGTTGTCTACAAGAGACCCATTTTGAACCTGAGGATACATCCAGACTGAAAGTGAAGGGATGGAGAAGCATCTTTCATGCCAGTGGGCCTCAAAAGAAGGCTGGGGTAGCGATTCTTACATCAGATAAATTAGATTTTAAACTAAAGAGTATAGTCAGAGATATAGAAGGACACTACATAATTCTTAAAGGGACTACCCACCAAGATGATCCAACAATTGTAAATATCTATGCCACCAATATGGGAGCAGCCAATTACATAAGAAAACTATTAATCAAGATAAAGAGTCATATTGATATGTATACATTAATAGTAGGAGATCTTAATACATCTCTCTCAGTAATAGACAGATCATGAAACAGAAAATCAATAAAGAAACAAGAGCATTGAATGACACATTGGACCAGATGGACCTCAGAGATATATACAGAACATTCCACCCTAAAACAACAGAATACTCATTCTTCTCAAATGCACATGGAACCTTCTCCAGAATAGACCACATACTGGGTCACAAATCAGGTCTCAACCAGTACCAAAAAACTGAGATTATTCCCTGCATATTCTTAGATCACAATGCTTTGAAACTGGAGCTCAATCACAAGGAAAAGTTTGGAAGGAACTCAAACACCTGGAAGCTAAAGACCACCTTGCTTAAGAATGCTTAGATCAACCAGGAGATCAAAGAAGAACTGAAACAATTCATGGAAACCAAGGAGAATGAAGACACTTTGGTCCAAAACCTATGGGATAGAGCAAAGGCCGTCCTAAGGGGGAAATACATAGCCATCCAAACCTCCCTCAAAAAAATTGAAAAATCCAGAATACACCAGCTGTCTCTACACCTTAAAGAACTGGAGAATCAACAACAAATTAAACCAACTCCACATATAAGAAGGGAAATAATCAAGATTAAAACAGAGATCAATGAGGTACAGTAGAATGTATCAATGAAACTAGAAGTTGTTTTTTTGAAAGAATCAATAAGATCGATAAACCATTGACCACACTAATCCAAAAGAAAAGAGAGAAAGCTCAAATTAATAAAATTATGAATGAAAAGGGAGAGATCACAACTAACATCAAGGAAGTAGAAGCAATCATCAAAAGTTATTATCAACAGTTATATGCCAATAAGTTAAGCAACCTAGATGAAATGGATGCATTCCTGGAAAACTATAAACTCCCAAAATTGAACCAGGAAGAAATTGACAACCTGAATAGACCAATATCTAGTAACGAGATTGAAGCAGTGATCAAAAAGCTCCTAAAAAACAAGAGCTCAGGACCTGACAGATTCCCTGGGGAATTCCACCAAACTTTCAAAGAAGAAATAACACCTATTTTCCTGTTTCAAAAAATTGAAGCTGTTTCAAAAAATTGAAACAGAAGGAAAACTTCCAGACTCTTTTTATGAAGCCAGCATTACCCTGATCCCCAAACCAGGCAAAGACCCCACCAAAAAAGACAATTTTGTACCAATACCACTGATGAATATGGATGCTAAGATTCTCAACAAGATCCTAGCAAACAGGATCCAACAGCACATTAAAAAGATTATCCACCATGATCAGGTGGGATTCATCCCTGGATTACAAGGATGGTTCAACATTCGCAAGTCAATCAATGTGATAGAACAAATCAATAAGAGAAGAGAGAAGAACCACATGGTCCTCTCAATTGATGCAGAAAAAGCATTTGACAAAATCCAGCATCCGTTCCTGATTAAAACGCTTCCAAGTATAGGGATAGAGGGAACATTCCTGAACTTCATGAAATCTATCTATGAAAGACCCACAGCAAATATCATCCTCAATGGGAAAAAGCTCGCAGCCTTCCCGTTGAGATCAGGAACATGACAAGGATGCCCACTCTCAGCATTCTTTTTCAACATAGTATTAGAAGTCCTAGCAACAGCAATCAGACAGCAAAGAGAAATAAAAAGTATCCAAATTGGCAATGAAGAAGTCAAACTCTCTCTCTTTGCAGATGACATGATGCTTTATATGGAAAACCCAAAAGAGTCCACCCCCAAACTACTAGAACTCATACAGCAATTCAGTAATATGGCAGGACACAAAGTCAATGTACAGAAATCAGTTGCTTTCTTATACACTAACAATGAAAATACAGAAAGGGAAATTAGAGAATCGATTCCATTTACTATAGCACCAAGAACCATAAGATGCCTGGGAATAAACCTAACTAAAGAGGTAAAGGATCTGTACTTGAGTAACTACAGAACACTCATGAAAGAAATTGAAGAAGACCATAAACCATAAGGAAGATGTAGTCCATATACACTATGGAGTATTATGCCTCCATCAGAAAGGATGAATACCCAACTTTTGTAGCAACATGGATGGAACTGGAAGAGATTATGCTGAGTGAAATACATCAAGCAGAGAGAGTCAATTTTCACATGGTTTCACTTATTTGTGGAGCATAACAAATAACATGGAGGACAAGGGGAGATGGAGAGAAGAAGGGAGTTGAGGGAAACTGGAGGGGGAGGTGAACCACGAGAGACTGTAGACTCTGAAAAACAGTCTGAGGGTTTTGAAGGGGCGGGGAGTGGGAGGTTGGGGGAGCCAGGTTGTGGGTATTGAGGAGGACACGTATTGCATGGAGCACTGTGTGTGGTGCAAAAACAATGAATTCTGTTACGCTGAAAAGAAAATGAATAAATAAATAAATAAATTACTGCTATGGGGAAAAAAAGAAGGCTGTTTCACTTTCTTATCATCTGTACATTCATTGGAGTAACACTTTTTTTTTTAATTTTTTTGAGAGAGAGAGAAAAAGAGTGAGTGCAAGTAGGGGGAGGGGCAGAAGGAGAGAGGGAAACAATCCCAAGCAGGCTCCTCACCCAGCATGGAGACTGATGTGGGACTCAATCTCACAACCCTAAGATCATGACCAGAGCTGAAATCAAGAGTGGGATGCCTAACCAACTGAACCTAACCGACGAGTTACTCCAGGCTTCTTCAGGGCTGTTTCCTTTGCATTCACAAGTTGGCTAACTGTCATGAAAAGCCTAGCTTTCAGCCTATCTCTGCTTTCAACATGCCTTCCTCACTAAGCTTAATCATTTTTAGCCTTTGATTGAAAGTGAAAGATATGCAACTCTATCCTTCACTGGAACACTTAGCAGCCACCGTGGGGTTATTAATTGACCTAATTTCAATATTGTTGTGTCTCAGGGAATAGGGAAGCCTGAAGTGAAGAAAAGAGGGGAACACTTCATCAGTAGAACAGTCAGAACACACACATTTATTGATTAAATTTGCCATCTTATATGGTGCAGTTTGTAGTGCCCACAAACAATTATAATAGGAACATCAAATATCACCAATCACAGATCACCATAACAAAAATAATAGTAATGGAAAAGTTTGATATATTGTGAGAATTTCCAAAATGTGACACAGAGACAGGAAATGAGCAAATGCTGTTGGAAAAATTGTGCCAATAAACTTGACACAGGGTTGCCACCAACCTTCGATTTATTTAAAAAAAAAAAAAAAAAAAAGCAGTAAGAGAGGAGGGTGAAACATAATAAAATGAGGTATGCTTGCACCTGGAAATCATCCAAGAAAGGTATGTTATTGCTAATTTAGGAAGGTCCTTGAATATTCTGCTAAGAAATTGAGTTTTATCTTTGATGATGATGGGAATCATGGAAGATCTAGAAAGTTGAAGTGTAGAAGTGTGAAAAACCATAGTTGTTTCACAGCTTGAATTCAATATTTGTTGAATGACTACTGCGTGTCTGATATGTGCAATTTGAGGGCTTTGTGGGTTAGTGCGTCAAGCCCTTTTCTGTGGTTTTCAACTATAAAATGAATCATGATGGAAAAACTTACAAATACATGCTTCTCATAGCAAAAATGATTAGGAAACTGAATGGTACCTTTTCAAATGATTAGCTGATCCACAGTAGCCTATAAAATCATCAAGTCTTCCCCACCTAAAAATTTAAACAAAATAATTTGAGATGCAATTAAATGATCAAGCACAAAGCCACCCCTTTGTTCTACATTTGCCATTGCATTTTCTGTTTCATAGTTGTGTCCATTCTGAACAATTATGCACGTGGAGGTACTTTGTTAATATGCTCCAAGTGTGAGGCAGGGTTATTTGTCTCTGTGACCAGCCCCAGCTCCTGGGTGCTGGATCTTACTGGACATCACAACTTGGAAGGCCTTCTGTCACTTCAACCTTTAAAATCTTCAAATTAAATTCCCCCTCAAAAAACCAGTTTTATTCTTGTGTTCCTTATCTCCATTGATGGCACCAGCACCAGTACCATCACTAACTTGCCTAAGCAACACATTTCATCACTCATTAGGATCTTTGGAAGCCCTAAGCACAAATACAGTGGCATAGCCATGCTTCCACTAAATAGACATTCATTAAAAAAAAAATTCATGGAGTAAGTACTGTAAAGAAATCCAACAAAATTTGAATTTTTTCCCATAAACTTTATTGTCTTTTTTGAGCTCCATAATGTTAAATTATTCTAAAAATATTTTTGGTGCCCCTACTTTGTGGGTACCCTCACTGTCTCCTAAGTAATCAATATTGTTAAACCCAAACTCCCTACGCTCTCTAGGTTCATATCCTTTATAACTCCTAACTGGTTAGCTTCCTTTTTGTGCTTAAAACTTTATTCCTTCCAATCCATCCTTCAGTGTTTCCAGAATCTCTGATAAACACAGATCTGATCATATCATTTCTCTTCTCTTCTTCAGAACCTCCCATGGTTCTCATCGTCTTCAAAGTTTCTTCTCCTTTGCCTTAGGCATGAAGGACATTCTAAGGAAATAATCTTCTCAAAGTCCTTTTCAGCAAATAGAACCATAGAACAAATAAAAATTTAATAAACAAACAAACAAAAACAATAATTTGTAAGAGGAAAAGTATCTTAAGATTTCCTCTTTATTTTAGGATGTCTGGATGGTACAGTTGGTTGAGTTCCTGACTCTTGGTTTTGGTTGAGGTCATGATATCATGGTCAAGAGTTTGAGCCCTGCATTGGGCTCTACACTGAGTGGGGAACCTGCTTTAGATTTTCTCTGTCTTTTCCCCAGCCCCTACCTCCTGTGCACACTCTCTCTCTCTCTTTAAAATGGATAAATAAATCTTTAAAAAAAAATTTCACCTTTGTTTTGGAAATTGAGTTTTACTTGTTAGTAACACTGACGTTTGGCAACCAAAGGGAATGGTTTTGTTTCTGTCAAAGAATAGACTGTTGGAAATGACTGTTTGGAAAGCATTTTCATAATGCATTATAATAAAGAAGTTAGAGCTTTAACAGAGTTAACATATGCTATTAAAAAAAAAAAACAATAATACGAAGTTCTCAGAAACTGAGACTATCCTAATTGAAAAAAGAACATGGTAAGCACTTCCATATTATCAAAACAAACACCAAAGAGAAGAAAACAAATTTGAGATAATACCATATTGTCTGATTACAGTACAACTAATTTTTAAATAAATAAGAGATAATTTTAAAAGTCTCACACATTTGGAGAGTTTAAAACTTCTGAGAAACTAATAGGTCAAATAAGAAATTATGATGGAAATTAGAAAATATTAAAATTAATGGTAAATAAAATATTGCATATTAAAATTTGTTAGATGAAATCAAACTGGTTCTGAGAAGGAAGTGGCATTTTTTTCAATTATTAGAAACAAATTTGAAATCCAGTTGACAAACATCTTTCAAGAAGTTATAAAAAATAGAATAAGCCAAAAGATAGTAAAGGTGAAGATATAAGAAAGAATAGAAACTAATAATATAGGAGAGAAAGGAACAAACCTGAGATCACAAAATAGGAAAAAAATATGTGATAGAAAATACAAATCAAAATATACTCTTGATATTGACTCTTAGGAGTTCAGATGTGAGAAGTTACAGCAGAACTTGGAAATTACAGAAATAACTTGTCAGTTAATATGTGATCATTGTAAAAATGTTATAAAATGCTTGAAACAAGCTCAGAATTAACTACTAATATTTTCTTGGGAATCCTTCCAAGTAATTTCAGCCTCATCAGTGGTATAAAGTGTGTATGCGTGTGTGTGTGTGTGTGTGTGTGCACACGCATGTGTATGTACATATGGTCACATGATTCGTGTTTGTTGTTCACATGAATTGCTTTCCTACTAAATATTCTTTTCTATAATTCTGCAGCTTTTCCATTTAACAGTACACTTAAGACATTTTTCTTACTTCAGTACATACAGATTTACTCCATTTAAAAAATCATTGTTTAAAATTCTGCCTAGAATGTGTACCGTAATTTATGGTGGATATTTAAGTAATTACTAGACTTTTGCTATTGCCATCAGTGTTACAGTTAATATCCCTGAACATATATCTTTGCATATTATAAAGGTTTTTCCTATGAAATTGACTATTTGAATACACAAGTAACTCATGCTAATTGTTTTCAAGTATAAATTGTTGTTAATGTGCAAAAAAAATACAAGTTTAATTATCTGAATCCTTGATAACCTTCTCTGAAAGCTTTCTATATCCCTCAAGCACAAAAAATAAGTAGATGATAAAATTGTCCCCTGTCTAGACTGAGGCAACGATGGTGACATTTGTTTTCAATTATTAATTAAACACACATGAAGCCCTTTAGATGAGCAGGTGATATGGTTATTATTAGATGTGTTGCTTGTTTACAACAAGGGCATATTTAAAGCCTGAGATCAAAGTTCTACAGCTGATTTAAAAACAGTAGCATTAATTGTGCTAAGACCTGGGATCTGGGGAAGCAACCAGGAGAGAATGAAAATCACCCAAACTACAACAGAGTCACATCATTCTGTTATTACTCCCAGTCAGACCATTACAGTAATCGAACCATAACTTCTTTACTCGGACCTTCGCTCTGCATTGGTGCATTGGTACAAAACCCAGACAAACCCAAACAAAAACTATTCCGTGCTATTCTCTTAAGGAAGTGATGCACTATATGTCTGTGAAAGAGTTATATCATTTTTCATCTATTAATTTCTTTACTTAAAATACTCTTCTTCATCACCTACTACATACCAACTCAATGCTAAGCAATGAGCATATAAATTAACAAAATTGGTTATCATCCCGGACCTCACAGGATTCTCCTTTGCTCCTGCTGCTTAGTCAGCATAGTAATTTTTTGGAATATTTTGGTATATCCCCCTTCCCCACTATTTTCAGTCTTATTCTAGCTTAGGATCGTTATCATTTTATTCCATAATTATTATATTTTTATAAGTATTTACCCTTCTCTCATTCCTAATCTATGAACCCTCTACTGTTGAAAGTATTTTCCTAACACACCATTCTCATCATGTTCTCTCATTAAAAAACAGTTCCTCTATGCTGTCTACAATGCCCAAAACTCCAGCATTTCCAAATTTTCCCCAGTTTATCCAACCAGCCTTCCAGCAGATGCTTGCCTTCCTGCCGTCCACCCCCAAAACACACACATAGGCTTCCTACTCCAGGAAGTACATGCTCCTTACTACTGGGATCTTTTTGTGACTGAAGCTTAGTTCAAAGTCTAATTTCCAGTGGATTTCCTCTTTCATTTTCAATTATCTAAATTCTGCTCCTAATTTAAGAATCAAATTAATCCCTACCTGAACAGAATTAGTTATCTTGTGTTTGTTGTATGACAGGCACCGAATTGAGTGCTGGGGTTAAAAATAAATACACAAAGTATAGTGTTTCCACTCAATGACAAACACAAGTAACTGCAAGATAAAATGACAGATTCAGAGAATACATACAGAATTTACTATGGAATTAGAGAGAGGATTTTTTTTAACACAATTAGAAGCATGGGTAGAGATAAGGAAGGCTTCTTGGAAAAGGTTACTCTCAAGAGGAGTCTTAAAGGGTTAGAAGGGGTTACCCAGGTGAAGGGAACAGGGCCATTCCAAGCAGGGAGATCAGCTTGAGCAAAGACATCAGCAGGATAAACAGCACAGCACAAAAATGGAATTACCAAAAATTCAGTATTTCAGGAGAGCAAAACAGGAGGTAAATGGTCATGTAAGATAAAGACAAAAAAATAGACCAAACGATGCAGAACCATTGGCAAGTTTTGTTAGGAAAATGACAAGTTCAGAATTGAACTTGGATACATTCTTCTTGTGCATTCTATAAGGACGAGTTTAAGCACATAGTCTTAGAGGGTGGGAAACTAATGCAATAACCTGGGGCTTACATTAAAGAAGTGTAAGTAGTTATGGGGATGGAGAAAATGATTCAAGATTTAGGAAGTGAAGTGCATAGCACTTGGTGATCATATGCATATGAGATCTGAGGGAAAGGAGAGACCCAAGAATAGGATCTCAGCCCCAATTTCTATTTTGATTAAGTACATGTTGTGTTCTGAGTCATGAATTAGAAGGAAGAGGCTTGGGGTGGGGGGGAGTAATGAATTTAACATTGAGAATTTCCCTTTTGGTTATTTATCGATGTCCTGAGCTGTTCCAAAGGATTTAGAAAAGTGCATGGAACTAAAAGTTCCTGTAGGATAATGAGATCGAAGTGACCATGAGGTTCTGCACCATTTCAGAGCTGGAGAGAGAACTGAAGCATTATTGACATCATACCATGAAGACTACTACAGTGTATTACCACCTCTGGTGGCAGTCAACATCTGGTAAGTGGATTTGCTCAAGGAACTGCAGAAAGTGAAAGAAATTTGAGTTGACGGCAGAACCTTGAGGAATATCACCACTTAAGATGTAAACAGTTACGGTGAAATTCATGGAAAAGGCCAAGAAAGAGTGCTCAGAGATGTGTAGCTGATAAAAGACAGATTGGCGGAGTAGTGTAATAGAAACCCAGAGTGTAAAGTGTCAAGACATAGGGAGTAAGGAACCTTGTCAGATGCAACAGAAACATCTATCCAATTCAGTGGGCTGGTGGCAGGGGAAGCCAGACCTCAGTCTATGAAGAGGTGAATAGGCCAAAGAGGAGAAAATTCAATCCCACATTCAAGAAATAAGAATTAAAAACAGTGTGTGGTCAAGGGAGGATCTTTAGGATGCAAGGTATTTCTTTGTTTATTTTTTCACTTACGTATTTAAGCTATTTTGTTTCTCTAACAGAGAAGTAAGTCAGAATGTCCAGGATAGAGAAGATAATTGATGGAGGAAATCATAAGAAAAGGCAACTCAGTGCACCAATGGGAAGGGAAAGACCACTCTGTTCTTAAGACTAAAAGGAAGGAAATGAATTACAGGCATGTAAATAAGTGTGTAGCTAAAGAGGGCAGAACTGAGGAAGAGCATATGTCATGATCTCATTTCTCTCTTCAAAGTAGGATACTTTCCCTAAAAGTGGTCCCAAGGAGCTCTCTTTCTCCATTTGTACTCGTATGGTACTATTTTCCGAATGATTTCTTAAAAATGCTCTAGAGTGCCTTTTATTTCTACGCACACATACATGCACACACACATACACTGTTTAGCCAAATTCATTACTTTCCTGAACAATTAATATTGGTGCATATTGGCCAGCACATATGCACAAAACGGGCTTACTCTATGAATAAAGAATAAACATAGATTCAGTAGTAAAGTCCAGCCCTCCAGAATTTCTCATAATCATATACAAGATTGCAAGATTTAAAGAAATGTTGAAAAGAATAAGTAATGGAAAGAAAAGAAATTAAGAATCACTGCTTATTTTTAATTTTAGTCCATCCAAAAAGAAAATGAAAAATTCTAGAGGTTTTTAATCATTTGGGATTTTTCAGTATTAACCAAAATGAGAAAGACAGAGAGACAGAGAGGGAGAAAATAGAAAGAGAAAAAAGAAAAATATAAACTTAGAAAAATAAATATTATTTTGCTACATTTTGGATCCTCCACAACATGATGTTTGGCATATGGGAGGAGTCAAGAAATATAGAGTAATGGGTTGTCCTGTATACGATTCCTACAGAAACATGTAGCTCCTTAACAATGGCATCATCGCAAATAGTGAAGAACCTCTGAGAATTAGAAATAATTAAAATAAGAACTGGAGCAGAGCTCTAGGGACATTGTGTACCCATATGAAAGGCCACGTGATAGCTCTTCCTGACCCCAAGGCCTCTGGGTGTTTGGACAGGCTTGATGATAATGTCGCCAAGTGGGTTGTTGTGGATGGCAGGTTTAGGCCTGCACTCAGATCCCACCCACCAGCACAGGGGCCCCCAGGGAAATAGGGCCAGACCTGCTTGGCTTCAGCATTATTTCCACTTCTATAGATAGCCATAGTACTCAAATAGAATCTAAGGAAGTGAGATATTTTGTAAACAGGAAAACAGGACTGCCATTTGTCCTGGTTTCACCCCAATGTGGGGAGCAAACAGAGTCGATCCCCTTGCATCCCAACAAAATCTTCCCTTTACGACTCCACCCTGCATCTTCAGGGAGCCTGGAAGAAAACGTGCTCTGCAGTGTGTGCTTTCTCTTCCCTTTGCTTTGCCATCCTGTTAAGGGACAGACGAATTATGGACTTTCATGCTCAGGTGCATCTCGCTCTTGACACAGTTCTGCTCACTAAAGCTAGAGTAAGATATATACAATACTGTATTATGTATTTCAAAGTCACTAAGAGGCTAGATCTTAACTGTTCTCACCACAAAGAAGAAATAATAATTATGCGATGTGGTAAAAGTGTTTGCTAACATTATGGTGGTGATCCTATTGCAATAGGCAAATGTATCAAATGCACAGTACCTCTTAAACTTCCAAACAAACAAAGTTTTGCTAGGGTTACCATTCCATTTAGTCAGCTCTACTCAGCCTCAGATACCTCTCAGCCCATCAAACTGTGGTGGCTTTCCTGCGAAAATTCCTGCCAAGTCCACAGTCCTGGACGGCTTTTGCCTGCATATCTGATTTGCTCTCTCTTACTCGGCTGGGACTCTTTGTGCTCTGAATACTGACTCACTCTCAGCTTCCTTGGCCCCTCCCAACAAAACTACAATTCTAGGAACTCCCAGCTCTAGAAATATTAATTCTATTAAAATAAAAGCATAATAGCACAAGGATGTTTATTACAGCAGAATTTGTAACAGCAAACAACTGGAAATGACCTCAGTACCCATTAATCGAGGATGGTTGAATAAAGTATATATCCACACTATGTAATATTACACAGATATTTGCAAGGTCTAGAAAGCTATGCTGATTTTTTTTAAAGGACTTGAATAGAAGCAATTATAATGTGATCCTATTTTTTTTCTAAATGTGAAGTCTTTGTATGTCTATTGGTGTAGATTTTATATGCATTAAATAAAATACAAAAGGACAGGCATCGGATTGTTCAGATCAGTTATGTCAGTTGGGTGGTTGGAAGGTTATCACATCCATATTGTTGAGTTCTTAAGCAGGAATTACATTTATAACTTTAAAAACAAAACACCTAGAAATTCAGGATACCTAACCCTCATCCAGACTTACAACATCTCAAGGGATTAAATGAGAAGGCTTAAGGTTAAATAAAATGAGTAAGTTTGTGTAAGGAAATAATTGTAGACCCATTAAATTCCTTCTAACTCTTGGAAACAAGACATGTTATTCTTATTTTATTTTATTATTTACAAAGATATTTCTTCTATTAATCTCCTATGTCATTAGGAAATCTTAGCAATTTTGATCCATTTTGAAGATCTACATGAATTTTAAGTAAAGAAATAGCTTGTCTATTTACTCTCCTTCTGACCACTATCCCTTGTTAAGACTTAAAGGTTTTTTCTAGAAAGGACCATAGTTCCATTTTTAAGAGGGGCTGGTGAACACAGATGCTTTATAGGAATGATCCTGTCAGCTGGCAGATTGACATGTATTAAATTCAAGCAAGTTACCCTGAGATGCAGAAAAATAAGGCCATTCTTCTCTCAGGTGATGATTTGTGAAATCTAAATCTTTTCTGTATCAAGTATTTCAAAATTCTTAATTGGGACAAAAAAATGTAGACATCGAACACCATGGGCTGCTTTTGGATGTTAAAATTGCTCATGATTTTCCCCTCTGTCATTTTCACAGTCGACTTGTCATTCCTAGGAAATGCCAGGATTGCTCATAGACTGACACGGAACGGTTGGCATCTCACCGGAAGGTATGTTTTAAAATAATTTGATGTAAACTAAGAGAAGTTTCCTAAGACACTGGAATCCAGAGCTGTAGAGCTGCTGAGCTTGAGAATTCTTAAAAATCCTAATTTAAAAGCTTTCTAAATATAAAATTGGGGGATGCTTCCAAAGCAGGTTCCTTATACAAAAAAACAAAAACAAAAGCAAAACAAAACAAACAAAAAAAAACCCCACAACTTTTTTTTTTTTTAATTTCAGTTAAAAACTGTAAACTGGGACTTAGTATCATGTTAGTCCTTATTTTCTAAAAATATTATAACTGTTAAACCCAAGTATAGGAACCTATCCTATGCTTTAGTATATTTATTCTTCATCACGATGTTGCACACATAGAACATTTTCAATAAATGTTAAATGGATAACGGAATTTAGTCATACACTTCTTTTTTGTAAGATTTTGTTTATTTATTGGAGAGAGAGTGATCTTGAGAGAGAGCACAGATGGGGGGAGGGGCTGGGTCTGGGAGGGAAGAGAGGTGGGAGAGGAGAAACAGGCTTCCTGCCCAGCAGGGAACCTGAAAGGGGGGAGGGGAGTTCCATCCCAGGACCCTGGGATCCTGACTTTTGAAGGGAGCCGAAGGCAGACGCTTTACTAACTGAGTCACCCAGGCGCCCCAGAATTTAATCATACACTTCTATAAAACTTTTTATACCTTAGGAATGGTATTTTTATATTCAACTACAATATTAATGATAGAATATTAATGAAATACTAACAATAGGAAGAACAGATTTCTGAAACTAAAGAAGTGGTTTGATGCCAAGAATTTTATGTGTGGGTGCACACGCATGCACATATGCGTGTGCACACACACACATACCTGTATAAAACTTTGTACATAAGATAAAACCTATATAAAATATTAAATAGTGCAATATCTTTTCTTCTTTTTTTTTATTTTTTTTTTTTAAAGATTCTGTTTATTTATTTGACAGACAGAGATCACAAGTAGGCAGAGAGGCAGGCAGAGAGAGAGAGAGGAGGAAGCAGGCTCCCTGCTGAACAGAGAGCCCGATGCGGGGCTCGATCCCAGGACTCTGAGATCATGACCTGAGCCGAAGGGAGAGGCTTTAACCTACTGAGCCACCCAGGCGCCCCAATATCTTTTCTTCTGAACTGGCAATTCTTGCTTCTGAAATAGGGTAAGGGATGCAAAAAGTTCAGAGAAAAAACAGAAGTCAAATTGAAAAAGTGTGATAATGGTGTCTTTTTTTTTTGAAAAATAAATCAATAAATTGAGGAAAGAATGCAAATAGAGCAAGTGATGGTGATTGCTCCACTTAAAAGCCTTTTTTAAGTTTATTACAAATGGCTCTACTATGGGTTAAAGTAAAATCTATTCCAAATTTATCAGGGTAATGGAGCAGTTTCAGTGATTAGCTATTTCATGTCCATGCAGCTGTAAGGCTATATAGCCGAGGATCCTCTAGGAGCAAAAAGGAAATTATGATCATTTAACTTTTTTAGAAATATCCCTCTCTTTTTCTTCTCCCTCTGTTTTTCCTCTTAGACCCACTCATCTTTTCTTTCTCCTTGCTGTCTAATCATAAATATTCCTTTTGTGGGCTGCTAAAAACATTTCTTTTTGGCTCTTCTCCCTTGGAGGAGTTACCATTTTATTTCAGACTCACTGTAGACCAGCACCTAGAATGGTGAGTAAATTCCAGTTCCACGAGCACCAATTCGTGTCTGTGATCCTAAATTCACAAAGTCTTTCAACCTTACCAGTAAAATTGGGAGAAAAAGAATGGTTTCTCTCTTTTTGAGTCAAGCTGCATTTCTAACATAAATCTAGAACTTCTTTCAACTCTTTTTGACACTTGATTTCCTCTCTGGCAGCAAGGAGCTTTCCTATTTTTTTTTTTCAAGAAATTTGTCAAATTCTCTGAAAGTATCCTTTAAACATTCCCCTCACCCCCCCCCCAAAAAAATAGCAGCAACAACAAAACCAGCTTGATCAGTTAATGGTAAATGAATCAGAAACATACGGATTAAATTCCCCTTAAAACACACAAGGATTTAAAAATTAAGCAAAGAATTACCGAGTTAAATATTTGTTTGCCAAATTCCAAATGTTTGAAAAATAGTTCAAGATGTTTGTTGAACCTGAAATGGGCCTGAGTTACCCATCCATATTTAATTCAGGCAAAAATAATTCTTAGCAGCTGAATGCTTTAGTTAGTAGACTTAGGAAGAAAGAAAAATCAATAACAATATAGATCTTTTTAATTTTTTAATTTCCATTTTTTCTAGCTTTATTGAGAGAGACTCAACATATAATACTGTGTAAATATAAGGTGTACAAGGTGTGGATTTGATATGCTTGTGTATTACAAGCTGATCTCCTCTCATAGCATGAGTTAACACCCACAATATGCCACATAACTGCCATTTCTTTTTTGGGGGGAGAATATTTAAAATCGTTCTTTTTAAAATATAAGCATTCAAATCAAAACCAATTGCCTTTGTAAAAGGTACTTTAGAAAGATGTGATGATTCCATTCTGGATTTTCCAGAACACACCCCAAATTATGTTTTGGTAAATTATACATAATCCTCCTTTCCACAGCCTGTGTCTTCCTATGCTCTTCAGTTTAGCTATTTCCTTTAGTAATATGGCCAAAAAATATTGTGGGAGGGTGAAAGTGATCATGTCAAGAGCTTCTGACTGAAAGAAAAATCTGTTCCCAGAGTAACTTTGACGTTTAGTGATTTTAAGAATGTCAATTTGGTTACTTCATCACCTGCTCTTACAGATATTAGTCCCACCAATCCTGATGAGGGATTCATCCCATCCTGACAGATAAGTCCAAGACTAGCTAACCAATAAATAAGTGTGTTTGCTGGAACGTTAAAGCTGATGATAGAGAGTTGGTGAGTACTATAAATGACATATTTTTCCCAGATGTATTTCCTAGATATAGAAGTCTAATGAAGTGAATGGAAAAGAGAAATTGTTGGAGAAAAAAATAAAAAAGAGAGGAGACTTTTAAGTACTCTTTGTTAAGGTTATGACTTGGGGCCAATATGGTTGCAGCTGTATACATTTTACTGGGAAGAAACTGGAATTTCAAAATGGAAAGGGGCTTTGGAAATGATCTAGGCTAGAGCACCTTCCACATCTTCCAACTTCCAGATATTTTACTCAGTATCTTTAGTTTAGAAAATTATATAATGATAACTCTACACATTAATTTTCTATTGCCATCATACTAAACACAAATTTAGTGGCTTAAAACAATACAGATTCATTATTGTACTGGGCTAAGATCAAGGTCTCAGTACATCTGTATTCCTTTTGGAGGCTCTAGGGGACAATCTGTTTCCTTGCCTTTCCTAGTTCTTAGAGGCTACCACATTCTTTGGTTCATGGTCTTCTTTCTCCGTCTTTAACCCCAGCAATGCTTCATTTCTTAGACCTTGCTTAAGTGTTTGTATCTTTCTCCCTCTTCTGCCTTCTTCTTCCACTTATAAGGATTCTTGTGATTAATTGGGCCCACAAAGATAATCCAGGATAATCTCACTATTATAAGGTTAGTTTTTTTAGTACCCTTAATTCCATCTCTAATCTTAATCCCCCTTTTCCATGTAACATAACATATTCACAGCTTCCAGGGATTAGGACAACATCTTAGAGGATAGAGTGTGGGCATTGTATTACCTGCTGCATGCTATAATCTCATTTGTAGATGGAAGCCCAATGGGAGAGGGGATTAGACTATTACCTTTGGGGCAAATTTATTTTTTTCCATGTTTCTATGTGAATGGAATGGCATCATAATAACCTGCCACCTCTAGTAATTCTGGATCACTCAATGATTCCAAAACTAGAAATGTGTCTTATCTCCTGCCAGTCATCCAGGCATTGGTTTGCTTTTAGGTCTGGTCAGGCCAGTGCACAAACTAAAAATAATCAATGAATCTTTAATTATTGAGTGGCTGAAAGGCCTGGAAGTGGACTCCTGACTAAGATAATCCATTGGTGCAGTATTTTGGGGATTTGGAAACCAAAGCCCTGCAAGGTAAACAAAAGCAGATCTATGTAATAGGAAGTTGGAGTTCTTATCTCATAGTGGTCCGGAGTGTTTCCTGAATGTAAATTAAAAACATTTTTGCCAATAAGGATAGCAAAATGCAGCAGAAAATAAACTTCTAAATAAAAATAGGAAAAAAAAAATTGGCCTTTGTGTTAATGTTCTAAAAAGTAAGCACTGCAGTAAGCTCTAATCTCCTAAATTCAGAATTGTAAACTTTATGAGGGAAAACAAAGCATTTAATGATTTTCTTGAGGCACAAACAGTACTAAAAAATAGATAAAATATGGTGTAATTTTCCAACTACATTCAATACAACCAAATGATAAAATTTTCAATTAATTTCTAATTCATTAGTCGTAACAAGGATGCATTTAATTTTCTCATGTTTATTAATACCATTTTTTTCCCTATTGTCTCACCTCTTCACTCTTCCCTAGATCATGAAGTATTTAGCACAGTGACCAGCTAATTGGTCGCTCATTCTGTCTTTATAGGAAGAACAAATTTAAAATTAAATTTAAAATGTATTTAGAGCATATGAATATTCATATGTTATAAATATGTAAAAAGTAAGTTAAAAAGAATGAATCAATGAATGAATGAATTGGTAAGAAAATATTAAAAACAGCTTTGGGCAAATAATTACCTCAATGTTTAAATTCTCAGGAAAACAGTACTTTAAAAGTGCTAAAAGAGAATGATAAACTGTATGTCAATATCTAGCAAACCAGGAACTTTTAAACATACTGTTTGGACCCATGCTCCATGACGATATATCATGATTTCCAAATTTCTCGAAGTCCCAAATGGGAACATCTAGTTGGTCAGAGGGATGCAATGTATCAGCACGCTTTTTAAAGTTTTCGTTTGGGAAGCATGTTCTGAACTCTTACCTGCTGTATGACCTCTCTTATGTTATAAAGTATTTGCATGCTGGGCAGTCCAAATAAATGTCACTGAGTTATAAAGATAATCTTAAAATGAAACAGTTGTTAATTATCATTAGAGCTAGGAACATCTATTAATTTATTGAGAAAAAATAACCAGCTGTTATTTTAAGCCCATTATATACATCATCTAATTTATCTCTTCAAAGTACTGTGAGGTAGGTGTCATGATGTGTCCTTCGCACTTAAGGTTCAAAAAAAATTGTTAAGTAGCCTGCCTTAGGATATTATAACTGATTCTAAACCCTAACTACATTAAAACCAACCTGAAGTCTTTTTTTAAGACAATACTAACAAAACCCTTTTGATGGGTTACAACAGAACCCAAGTGAGTGTTACATCTCCATTCATTCTGTTGTACATAAGGACAGGAAGTCTACCTATGAAAAACCCAATTTCAACACTCAACACCAACTTCAAGTTATTCCTGGGAAAGTAGCAAAGATGACTTTTGTACCACTTACTTTGGAAAAGAGGAGATGAACTTAAAACAATACTGAGGGGCATAAGCAAAGAAAATGATCTTAAATCACTACTTTCTCCTTTTGATATAATTAGTACCAAGTCCAGTGACTAGTTTCAAAAGTCATTGGACTGAGTTACCAAAATAACTCCAGTTCTTTAAATTCAACAGTGTTCTAGAATTGTGAAGGACTAATTCAATCTGAAGAATGGTCTAGAAATTTTAACCTCAAAGAGTGTTTTTCTAGTGACTTTGATTTGTCCTTGAGGGCACATACCAGAAAAGATGAAAAGAAATGAAACCTGATGACTTAAAAAAGTTGAATTAATTATTCAAATATAAGGTATTATTTCCTTCATTAACTTTTTCCCCAGTATCATCAAGATAAATCTTGAATGGAATTATAAATTTTTCTTAGTAGTATTTTCTGTTCTTCCTAATATCTATCTCACACCACAAAAATATTTTGGTAAGTGAATGTTTATGTTATTACAATTATAGTTTTGTAGTTTTCAAAATATGTATCATTTAAGGATTTGAGTCCAAGTTAATTTAATAAGCATCTCATACTTCTCTTCCATACTCTTTTTCCAGATATTCTGTCATCTGATCTTTGAGGAACCACACAATATAAGGCAAGACCTCCTGCTATTTTCATGCCAGTCTCCCTGAGTCCTATTATTTTTTTTTAAGATTTTATTTATTTATTTGACAGACAGATCACAAGTAGGCAGAGAGGCAGGCAGAGAGAGAGAGAGAGGAGGAAGCAGGCTCCCTGCTGAGCAGAGAGCCCGATGCGGAGCTTGATCCCAGGACCCTGGGATCATGACCTGAGCCAAAGGCAGAGGCTTTAACCCGATGAGCCACCCAGGCACCCCCTGAGTCCTATTATTAACAATTGAAATTTCAGCAACCAAATGCTCTCCTCCCCTTGTATGCTGCATGCTGATGACTTCTTAATTAGTGTCTTCTACCTAGGAAACTCCCCTGAGTTGTAGATTCCTATATCCAGTTTTCTGCAGGCATCTCTGCCTGGATGTACCATAGGTACCCAAAACTCAACATGTCTGAATACTCTTCACCTTCTCCATCACCCAAGCTTTGCTTCCACCACTTTTGGGTCAGGCTTTGTGCGTTCTCTACTTCATATTCTTGAGTCTTCTGTTTTGACACATTTTACTTTCCAGGTATTTCTTGGCTCTTCTCCAACCTCTTTCTCCCAGCTCACCATCAAAAGATTCCTACTGGACTCCTTTAAATCCATCTTTCACAGGGTCACCCAAATGAATTATTTCAAATCTAAATATGACTAGAGCATATTCCAGAAAAGTCTTTATTGTGTCCAGAATTAAATCCCTGCTCCTTTATGATGGATATAAGATTCTTTGTGAGCCATACCATACTCTCCAGAATTTTTTTTTCTTTTCTTGTCAAGATAGCCAGAGTTGATCATGTGGTTCTGTCTCATTGTTTGACACTTTTTATACTCTGGTGACATCAAATCACTTGAGCCCCTTAAAAGGGCACTGTTTCCCCATATTCTTTGCCCCTTGAACTGGCTCCTTTCCTTTGTAAGTGAAGATTCTTTGTTCATATGTCACCCATTCCTAGAAGCTTTTGCTAAGCCCCTTCATACATCCATACCCACCAGTGATGAGTTCCTCTCTATGTTCCCCAAAACTTCTAGGTTCATCATTACAGAAGAACACAGGATCATGCCAAACCGGAGCATTTAAGAATATCTGAAAATATCTGAGGTCTTTCTATTTCTACGTCTTACACGCTTTAGGCCGTGTGTAAATGTTTGCAGTTGAATGACTAAGTAAAAGATACAAGAATGCAGTTACATAGGTATTTCAAGTTCCTTTTTTTTTTTTTTTTTTTTTGGTTACACCATGCTGTTTCTAATGCTGATCCTATCTACTTCAAAATCCAAATAAGTACTGCAATTTTGGTAGGACAGAAATCACTAGTTTGAAATGTTACATTTTCATAGTTTGATACTATACACAATAAGTAGAATTTTAAATGAAAATTGATTGATCTGGTAAAGTGTTCATATTCTGCCAGCTATTTTCACAGTTCTGGGTCCAAAATCATTATAATATAGTTTCTACTTTAGCATTCATCAAAACTATAAAAGAAGTGTTGCCATTCATGGATGTATTAGTGCAACAGGGCCCAAATGCTGCTTTCAAAGACTATTTTCTTATACAGAGACATTTTATAGTCAGGCAATCATCTTGTTAAACATTTCCTCTAAAATTTTAAAAATCATTACCTGGGAGTCTATCACTGTGGCACTAATCACACCTCTACAATTAAGCTTATTTCAACCCTTTCACTGGAATTCTTTTTCTTTAATCAGGGGTTTATTATTGGACTGTTAATGTGAAAGTTGAAATAAAAAAATCTCAGCTCAGGAATGAATTCTAATAGCAGTTATAGAAAACCCTGAGAAATTCTAATATTTTTCTGTGGAATTTCTGTTAAGATGTGGGTTTCATTCCCTTTCCCCCTTTATTTTCTTGTAGAATGATTTGCCTTACTTAAGGGAAATGGAATGTTTCCTCATGTTTTAAGGATATCCTTAATCTACTGCATTTGGGTTTTTCTTGGGATGTTCACAAAAGCACAAATTATATTATTAAGCTAGAGGTGCAAATACAGTTGGCCTGGCAATGTTTTCTACCTTTTCTACATCATGAAGTGAAAGTTCAGTTTTGACTTTTGTAAGAAAAAAGCATCAGAAAGTATTTTATCTTGCCAAATGAATCAACCAGCTTTTATTCTTCCCAAGAGTTTCACTAATGGAGAAGAGTTTTAAGTTCAAGGACAATACTTATCTTAATAACAAGCTAGTCAGATTGTGACTTTAGAATGAGCTAATTTTGTATAAAACTATAGTGTTAAAGCAGATTCACACATGATTTCATTTGCTATTCACAAAAGGCCTCTAAATAATCAGAGCGGCCCTAAACCTCCTGAACTCTCCACTGCCTTCCTCCTCCCCCTTCACCACCACCCCTTCAGTTCAAGTCCCAGCCATCTTTCACCTCGATCAATAGCTTCTGCCACCTCACATCATCTCTTTCTCCTTCCAATCAATTTTGCCTGTGATAGCCTGAGAGACACAGGTTTTTAAGTGGTTATATGTTTTTAAATTAGAATGCTTAATGCCTTCACTCATTTTGCTTTTTAAGGTAAAGAATAAAGCCTTTGACACCAGAGACAGGCATTGTTACTAACCAAACTCTGTATCAGTTCCCATCTTGGTTGTCCCTTGACCACCTACCCAAAGAGCTAGAGGAGCTAATATTCACTTCTCCTGGCTTTCTTGCACTTGCAGCTAGAAGAGGGCATGGGACAGCTTTCTAACTGATAGGGTATAATTGGAAATGTGCCAAGGACCAAAAGAACCTTTGCTCTTTCATATGAAATGGATGTAGCTGTTCCTGCCACCCACTGACCATAGATGGTAAAAAACAAACAAACGAACAAACAAACAAACAAACAAAAAAACAATAAATTTGGGTCTCCATTGGAATCAACAGATTGCTAACTAATGTCAATAATTGCCTACTGCTAAAATCTTTGTTATTGAACCCATATTTTTAAAACTACTATTAGTGGAATCTTCCATTATTTGAAATCCAAAGCATTTCCAACAGAAATACATGACTTACAATGCCCACTGTATTTGTCCCATCTTCCAGTGATATTAGTCTTCTGAGTTCCTAAAATGTTTCTCCTGCCTTGGGGATTCCTATCATACCACCCAATCCCCCATGCACACACTTTACCTAGTTAACACCTTCTCAATCTTCAAATTTCAATTAAAATGGATCTAAGAGATTTTCTGTGATCTCTGGACTATGTCCTCTCCTTCACTTATGTACTCTTATAACTTCCAATGATTGTCTGTCTTGACACATATTATATTGTAAGTACATATTTATTCATAGAAGTATTTAATGATGTTGTCTTTTCCATGAGATCTTTTAGAGTTGAAGCCATATTGCTTACTATTGACTGCCCAATTTTTAGCAAACAGCAATTTTTAGCATAGAAGAAACATTCAATTGCTTCAGGGAAGGAAAGAAAGAATGAAAGAAGGAAGGAACAAAGTTCATGAGAACTAAATTCTCAAGAAATTAAACTTGGGCTTTCCTCTGATTTTGTAGTTTTCTATCTCATGGTAGTGGTATTTTCCCTGCCAGGTCAATATTGTTTTCTATCTCGTATGTGAAGACAATGAAAGAGCCTAAAGTAAATGTTCTGTATTTTTGAAACCCAATATGAAAACATTATAATGCGCTTGTTGCAAAAAAAGTGTTAAAAGAAAAAATTATTAGTTCTTTGTTATTCTGGCTTTCTTTTATCTCATTTAGTTTGTCTTCATAAAAAAAAAAAAGTTGAGTTCATGTGATCTGCTGCTGATTGGTGTTGGTTATCAATGCAATACTGTCAGAGAATCAGAAATGGGAGAAGTGATCAGTCTTGACATTGGATTTCATATCTTACTAAGGGTCCAGTAAGGTCCCTAAGGTTTCTGTCTGGTCTATAAGGGGCCATGAAACTCTCTGAAACTATATAGCAAATTTTGTATGTGTGTGCATTTCTCTAGGGAGGGAGTTGAGAGCTTTAATCAGGTTTTCAATAGGGTTTTAGTTAAGAATAGGTTAAGGTTAAGAATCACTGGGTCAAGTTATTAAATATAATGGTCGTGTTGGAAATCAGAAGTTATATCCTTTTAAACAATATTAACTGATAGGTTATTACAATATGCATTTTTAAAAAAGATTTTATTTATTTATTTGACAGAGACAGCGAGAGAGGGAACACAAGCAGGGGGAGTGGGAGAGGGAGAAGCAGACTTCCCACTGAGCAGGGAGCCCAATGCGGGGCTCGATCCCAGGACCCCAGGATCATGATCTAAGCTGAAGGCAGACACTTAATGACTGAGCCACCCAGGCGCCCCTACAATATGCATGTTTTGGAGAGATGTAATTGCAGTATAAATAAATCCATGTTTTATATGGTTTTTAAAAATCATTTGATCAACTAATCAATTTGTTAATCTGCCTCTTTTCAGTGAACTAAGATAATGACACTTCATATATATCCTGTGCTAAGCTAATTAAATGTATTATTATCACTTAATTTTTCTAACAAATCTGCAAAGCTACTATTATTGTCCCCCTTTCCCTGATAAAGAAAGTCAGTCTCTAAGATTTCCAAAAGCATGCTCACTATCAAAGCTGAATGCAGGGAGAAAGTAAAGTAATGTATTTCCAACCTTCAAAAAAACCAAGACTTGTTTTAATGAGAAAATAATGACCATTAGAAAGTAATGTGTGATAATGGCCAAGGATACAGTAAAAAATATCAGTAATAATAAGCACTTTAGGATTTAAAAAGAAGATCCTTTGAGATCCTGCCTGGAATGTGATCACTGGTTGAAAACTGAGTAAAAGAGAAAGAGAAGATTTTAGTCAACTGAGATTAAATGAGCAAGATCAGGAGCAAAAAAACGAGTTCCAGAGTCTAACTGGAGAGTGGACTTCTGTTGAAGCAATGGGAGATAAGTTTGGGAAGGATGTCTGGGTGCAGTTTGATGGTCTTGTATATTATACTAAAATGTTTGACCTTTGCCCTTATATAATGAGAACCACTTGAAGAGTGTTTTGAGCTAGAAGGTGACATCAGGAAAACTGTTTTTAGAAAGATTAATTTGGTACCAGTCCCCTGGATGGACTGGAAAGAGGCAAAACCAGAACAAGGTAGTCCATCTAGAAAAGCACAGAAAACTGAGAAAAAAAAAGTGATGTGGATAGAGGGAAGGGAAAAGGAGAAGGGTTTAAAAAGGCAATCAAAGGGAACAATTGATTATGCTCAGTGTAACTTTGTCTCTTTAAAAAAACAAGCTCTTTCCTTAAAAAGGGGAAGCCACCAAGAGTGTCCACATTTATGAAGCCAGACTCCAAAGGAAATCCTTATACTTAATTTCCACCCATTTTGTCTCTACTTCTCCTTTTTTGTGCTTCCTGGCTTATCTTTTTTTCTCTCCATTTTTCATTCCTTGACTTATTCAACAAACTTATTTTATTCCTGTTGAAGGACAAACACAGATCAACTGCTAGAAATACAGCAGCAACCAAGAGAGGCAAGACGTCAGCCATGATGGAGCTCACATTCTATTGTTGATGGACAGTCACTAAAAAAATGAATACACCCACAAGGAAAAGGGCAGAAAATTAAAATAAGGTAATGTGACAGACAATGACTGGGGGAAATGTAGGAAGAATGTTAAAGTGGCCCTTCTGAGAAAGTGGCATTTAAACAAAGATTTGAATGACAAGAAGCAGACAGCCATACAAAATATTGGCAAAATATTTCTTTAGTGCTCTGTGTATAGGACATAGTTAGGGCAATGGCCCCAAGACAGAAATGAACTTGGCTCATTCCAGGAACAACAAAGGGTCAGCTGGCATGAATGTGGTAAGCCACAGTGAAAGTGGAAGGAGATATTGTCAGAAAGGTAAGTGGAGATGGATGAGATAAGGCTGTTTAGGCCACTGTAATAAGTTAAGATGTTGGCATCGTAATGAGTTAAGGCATTACTCTATTTAGGAAGGAAAACAGTTGGAAAGTTTTCAAGAGGAATGTAAGATAAGACCTAATTTTCGTATTTAAAAGATCACTCTGGTTCCATCCATGTTGTCGCAAATACCCAATAGTGCAATTGCTGGGTCCTAGAGCGTATCATGCTTAGCGAAATAAGTCAAGCAGAGAAAGACAACTATCATATGATCTCCCTGATATGAGGAAGTGGTGATGCAACATGGGGGCTTAAGTGGGTAGGAGAAGAATAAATGAAACAAGATGGGATTGGGAGGGAGACAAACCATAAGTGACTCTTAATCTCACAAAACAAACTGAGGGTTGCTGGGGGGAGGGGGTTTGGGAGAAGGGGGTGGGATTATGGACATTGGGGAGGGTATGTGCTTTGGTGAGTGCTGTGAAGTGTGTAAACCTGGTGATTCACAGACCTGTACCCCTGGGGATAAAAACATATGTTTATAAAAAATAAAAAATTAAAAAAAAAAAAAAAGATCACTCTGTTGCTCTCTTGAAAATTGATCATAAGGGCCAGAGGAGAGGCAGGGATAACATAGGGAGGTCATTGCTGTAGTTGAAGCAACAAGTCACTGTCAGAAGAGAATTGACCATAAGTTTAATAGTGAGTAGTACAGAGCTGTTGGGAGTTTGGGATGTGTTTTGAAGTCAGAGTTGGTAGCGTTTACTGATGGATTGAATGCAGATAAAGAGCAGAATCCCAAATAATTCCTAGATCTTTTTTCGACTTGAGCATGAATGGTGGAACCAGAGAGATGGAAAGTTTAAGACTGAAGTGGGGGTGAATGGACGTTTCCTCTCTTAGTTGTGTTAAACTCATCTATTCTGCTCCATTAAATTCTAGCCTCACTTGCCCCTTTTTGCACAGAAAGCTGATGACTTAGTAGAACCATCCCCTTGATATAACCTCCTCCCCCACCAGGATCATCAGTTCCTTTGTACTGGACTTTGGGGAAGTCTTGACTTCCTGGACCAGTTTGGACAGGTAGCACATGGTGGCTGGCAGACAGAGGAGGGAAAGTAGCATGGGTGCTTGAGATACTAAAGAGAACTGGGAGATGTTAAAATTTAGGGTATTTTAAGGTTTAGACTTGGAGGATGAGATTGTAATTGACAGACATTTGGATATCAAGAGAAATATATAGTTTTGACAACAACAAAAAAGATACTGAGTTTGGATTTGTTATATTATTTGAAATCAAAAGAAAATTATCATGATAATATTCTCCATGAGTTAGAGCTATATTGGTGTGCAGAGTTCTGTATTCCTACTTTACAAATAAACATATTGTGGAGAGTTAGTCTGGCTGCTAGATCACTGATCAAGAAATCCATAGAAGCAACGGCCACTGTCACCAAACTGTAGAAAGAGCCAGGATGCCCTTCAACAGATGAATGGATAAAGATATTGTCCATATATACAATGCAGTATTATGCCTCCATCAGACAGGATGAACACCCCAATTTCTGTATTGCCATGGATGAGACTGGAAGAGATTATGCCGAGTGAAATACGTCAAGCAGAGAGAGTCAATTATCATATGATTTTGCTTATTGTCGAGCATAAGGAATAACACGGAGGACATGGGGAGAGGGAGAGGAGAAGTGAGTTGGGGGAAATCGGAGGGGGAGATAAACCATGAGAGACTGTAGATACTGGGTGAGCCCAATGATGGTATTAAGGAGGGCATGTATTGCATGGAGCACTTGGTGTAGTGCATAAAAAATGAATTATGGAACACTGAAAAAAAAATCAATTAAATGAAAAAAAAAAGAAATCCACATAAAAATTGGAACTTCAAAAATGCTCTGAGCTTTCAGAAGTTCGTGCCAATTTAGTTTAATTAATTCATTAATATTCCTTTATGATGGCCTCTATATATCAGTAAGAAATTCTATTTACAAAAGAATTCACCAGCAGGCTTTAAATAGGAAGCGACTAATTATTGAGCCCACTTACTGAAATGCGATGTTAATGTAACTTTTAGGGTTCCCATCCACTGCATTAAAGAAAATATAACTATGTGTAGGGAGTTGTTTTGTTTTCTGAGGAATTTTAGACAAATGTTTCCTGATTTGTTTAGGGATTTGTGGAGGAAGAATGAATGGTGGGTGTCCTTCTCATTCTCTTGGGTTGATTTTTTTTTTCCTGAGAAAAGAATTTTGCAAAAAACCCTTTTCAAAACTCAAAATTGCCTTTTTCATCTTGAAAGGGAAGCATCAGAGGAGTTAAGAAAATTTACCATAGTTGAAAATCCACTTCATTTTCTTTACAGATTATTTTGAATCTGCTTTAAGAAATGCATATGTCCTCTCTAAATATATGGTGGAAATGGTTCATTGAGTGTTATGAAAAGAAAGTTTAGTCTCATTTCCTAAGCAGACTTTTTAACCTGACAGTGCTAAATGGGGAAGAATTCTTTGGGATTATGGTGTGTGTTTTGATAGAGATCCTGTAACAGCTGGTTATTTTCAGTCATTTTCTCACTGCGGGGAGATTTTTGCTGCTGTATGAAGTAAGGGTGATAGAACCTTGGTATCCATGCAAAATTAGAGAAAAAGATTTCATTTTATTTTCTAACATACGCATTTTACTGTTTTGTTTATAAAATGTGCATTTCAAAATGTGCACTCCTATGAAAAATAATCTACCAGCAGTATCAGTCTTGAAGATCAAGAGAAAAAAAATTTTTAAGTCTCCAGATAGGTGGGCTCATGACTTCCTTAGTCACTTTCATGACAGAGATATATAGCAGCACTCGAACTCGCCTTTTCTTTACTTAAGCGGCCCTGGACTGTTGAATAACTCTGATCTGGAAGCCCAAATCATTTCGGGGTGAGATCTCTGGGCATTCACTGTGTTGCGTTGCTTGGCGGCCATGAGAAATCCGTCCATCAGGTCCAATTCTGATTGCATGCAGGTAAATGGTTTATAGACTGTTAGCCCGCACTGCTGGTTTAGATTTGAGGAATTACTCTACAAGAACAAGGCAGGTTCTATTTTTGACATTTCAGCAATGAGACCACTTGTACATTATGGCCTGATTTGATTTACTGTAAGAAAATAAGAGAGCTGTAATTTGTAAAAGACATTTATTACATGAGTCCAAAAATTTAAAAAAAAAAAAAATGCTTAGTGTCTCTGTCCATCCCATCTGGTTTTATTTTAATCTCACTCTAGTCACATATGAAATTTTGCTTAGCTGTCTTCATTTTCTTAGTCAATCTTGATTAATGGCCTTCAAAGTAAAAATAATTGGCCTGCATCAGGGTTGTTTTATAACTCTTGTTCACAAAGAATGTGAAAGGCTGGAAAATGAGCCTAAACAGAAGGAATGCATTACGCTCGTCTTTGAGAAAGAGCAGTCCTTCAGTTGTGTTTCACTGTGTATTTTTATAACAGGCGCCTCCTTGCCCGTCCGTGATATTGCAGATATGTGGGGCCAAAGCTTATGTATACTTCGTCAGACTGACCACGGCAGCTCAACATCTCCAGGCAGCCACACATATGACTGCGGAACTCACCCTGGCCAACCCCACAGGCCTGAGCCTTTCAAAAGTAAATTATCAGGAAAGCTGAGGCTCTGAAACACAGAAGTTGAAAAACGGGCAAGGGGCTAATTGTCTCTGAAGTTTAAATGGCTTGTTTATAAAAGGCTTCTCGAGCATTTGTATTTTTTTCCCCTTTCTTGAAAAGTGTGTTCAACTTGAAAGGAATTGGGGGAAATGCAGGCGCCGCATGGCCGTTGTGGATTTGGAGTTGAGCTCTGCTTCCTCTCAAGGCCCCTACTTCTGGGAGAGTCCGTCAGTTCAACGGGGAGCAGAAAGGAATTTGAGTTCAAAATAAGGAAAACAACCCTCTGAGATGATAATTTCTTTCTTACGTGAAATTTGTGTAAATGGGGATGTGATGTCTCTTAAAAAAGCTAGTCGTTTTATGATTGTACTGATTAGAACATTAACATCAAGAACTTTCCAGCTTTTCAATAATCGCAATACCAAGCTCAATTACCCAGTGATGTTTTTAAAGAATTTCAGCTATTCTCTTGGTGTTTTAAAAACAACTAAAATTCCCTCTGAGGTTTGATTCGTGCTGGATCCAATTCAGTTCGCACGGACCTGTAGACACAGATGGGCCCGTGTTCCATGTCCGGCTGGTGTTCAGCCAGGACCTCTGGTGGGGACCATTACTTTTTCTCCTTCACACAGCCCCAGAGGTGGATTGCTACTCCAGAGAGGTCATTGACAAGGTGAAGGCGGAGAGGACTGTTTCCTGATGCAGAGGGAAACCTTCGGACAGATTACGGTAACTATGGTAGAGTCTTGAAGGAAGACTTGTCATGTCCGAAGGAAAAGAAGTTCTTTTTGAGTTGGGGAGGTTGGATCCTTATACCAGGGTTTGGGAATTCCAGCCTTGCCCCCTTCAAGCTACCTGCCTTTGCATTTCTTCCTGCCAGGCTTTCCTGCCCTCTTACTTTGTCCTAAGGTTTCTCTATCCTTGTCCCTTCCTTCTCATCTACCCAGTCTTCTCAGTCTCTCCCCTCTATTTTTGTGTCCCCTGAGCCCTCAGCCCTCTTAAGCCTTTTCCCTGGACCCCAGAACTCACTCATCTCTCAAGAGATGTGACTGGCTTTTTTGGGGGGGGGCTGGTGATTTGAGTTCTTTTTTCCACACATCATAGAATATTTCGTTTTTCAGAAATCATGGGGCAATCACAAAAGATTTTCTAATCTAACACACGCACCCATCAGCAGTCCAGCATCCACCCCTCACTAATCTACTAATGCGACAGTTTGTTTATTTATTTAGAAATGCATTACAATAGTTCCTGATGTTTATTTGATGGTTTCTGACTATGTGTCACTGCATGAAGCATTTCAGAGTTTATTTAGCACCTGGTTTATGCTAAACTAGCAATATTTCCATATATTATCTATTAATCCTTATAACAGAGCTAGGAAATGTATAGGTGAGTGAACTTTACCTTGGTCCCAAGTGACTGTTTTAATCCAAAACCATGTTTTCTTAACCTCTATGTCAGGGTTTCTAAGCCTGGTACTATTGACATTTGAGGGGCAGGTGATCCTTATTCATGGGGGGCTCTCCTGTGCATTATAGGATATTTCATGGCATCCCTAACTTCTACCCACTAGGTACTGGTGTCACCCTCCTTGTTCCCTTTCTATGTTGGTGTCAACCCCAAATTTCATCACTTGTTGCCAAATGTCTCCTGGGGAAGAAAACCACTGCCCTTCATGTTACTACTGTACACAGATTTTCTAAGCTACCTTTGTAATTTATCAGGTCACCAAGGCTGGCTCCACACTGATACGGTCTCAGCCATGGTTGATCTCAGGGCTCCTCTGAGATGTTCAGTGGAGAAGCCCAGATAGAAGAGTTATTACCACTTTAAAGAATAGTTTAAAGGTTTGTCAGAAGCCAGACAGAATTTCTAAAAATAAGACTAATGACAGTGGGTACATTGCTGCACATTCAAGTTTAGGAACTCCCTGCGCAATGGCAGGCTCCCATCCACTCTTGCAAGAAAGGTGTGAAGCAACACGTGACTTCCTTGGTGGATCTGTAATAGTGGGCAGACCAGTGGCTGGCAGCTTCCAGGTAGGGCTCACAACCTGCTCCCAGTCTGAGCTGTGTTGACCCTTAAGTTAACAGACCCTAACTCTCTTCTCTATCAACCTAGTTCAGACTGAAAGCACCAGATGCCAAGCTAACTGTTTTGTCAACTGGTGTGATTCCAGTTTCTGCGGATTTTCACTCCCCAGCTTGAAGTCTTCCAAGTCTTGCTTTGCATTTCTGTATTTACAAATGTAAAAAATGAGTGCACTTTCAAAGAGGGGCTGTCTTGTTCAATCACACTGGCCTGGGCCTTGATTCACACAAGTGCTGCCTCAGGGAACACTTTCTCTGTGATGTTCTCACAGGCACATACTCGGCCTCTTAACTGGATCTCCCTAGTTATGGGGCAGAATGAGTATCAGGTTTGCTGCTATGATATGCGAGATGTTACAGGACCTCTGGTTTCATTCAAAACTGCCACCTGACCTAAACTTTAGGGCTGGGCTTGCTCCCAGGAGGAAAGCAGATCTTTGCTATGACCTGACTTAACGCCTAGTGTTCTGGACTAAATTGCGCCCCTCAAATTTGTACGGAAGCCTTGATCTCTAGTATGACTGGGTTTGGACACAGCACTATCAGATAGGTAATTAAGGTTATATGTGGGCATAGGGAAGACCCTAATCTATTGGACCAGTATTCCTATAAGAAAAGGAAAAACACCAGAGGTCTCCCTCATCTCCGCACATCCACAGAGGAAAGGCCATGTGAGGAGGACACAGCAAAATCAGGCCATGTGCAAACCAGGAAACCAACGCAGACGGTACCTGATCTTGGACTTCCATCTTCCAGAACTGTGAGAAAATACATTTTTGTGGTTTGGTTGAGCCACTTAGACTGTGGGGTTTTGTTGTGGTAACCCTAGTAGATGAACCCAGACAAAGTGGGAGGGAGAAGTTTCAGAGCTTGGTGAGGAGGAGAGGGCAGGGGACTACACCAGCCTGGAGTGAAGAGGGAGGCTGCTTTCCCCATGGAAGATTTAGGGAAACACTGCGTCCACAACATGGTGTTAGTTCATGCCATAGCCATCCTCTGCCCCCACTTCTCAGATCATACCCCCCATTAACCTGATGCAAGAAGAGAAATGGCCCTTTCTTGGGTTGAAGAAGAAAGCTGGATGTCCATGGTGATTATCTGAAACCCCACAAAGCCATCTCAGGTTGTCTGCAGCCCTGGCTCACTAACCAAGATTGGATGACATACTGAACCAGGGAAAAGGCTTTACACAGAACAGTTGCTCAGTAAAGGGTGAGGTAGGAACATGAGAAACATGGCCGGATTGGTTCTTTCGGAAGCCCTGTAAATCAGATGCTAATGCTAATATGTTTGAAATTTACAAAAACGAAGTCTTCAAGCTGTTGGAGTTCTTATCAATTTAACTATGTGTCAAGTAGCATACTCCTTTAGGAGACTTAAAAAAAAAATTGTATCGACAACATTATTTTAAACAAATAATAAATAGAACTGTCTTGTGGCAGAGCTAACAGCTTACTGGCTCCAGAAAAGAGAAAATAAGGGAAGCAAAGGAACGTCATCATTTGTACTTTAATTAATAGCATCACCATGTCTTTATAGATGAACTGAAAGAGTTGATATGACCAACAATCTTGACAGCTACGGAATGTGGAGACAAATAGTAGGAGCTGCTTCTGCAGGTGGGTTTCGCTAGTTTTGAGGGGCCCGAGAAAATTGGAAGGGGTATTCAGCCCTTCCTTTCCCTAGGCTCGTCCTCTCTAGCTCCCTTGCAATCCCTACTGCAGAAATGGCCTTGATCTTTTCATACAATATGCAGCTATCTGCTCTTTCTTACATAAACATTTGCAATTCACCAAGGAGAATGTGCGATGCATCTTGCATGCTTATCAAGTGCCACAAGAACTTTGCAGATTACTGCCTGCCTCAGGATTCCAGTTCCCTGGTGCTTATGCATAAGCAATGGATTTATGCAAACATTGTAACATTTCCAAACAGACTGTGACATGAGTTGTTCCTAGTTCATATAAGGTTCAGATATGCAGCCTATTTTCTGCTCCTACTAGATCATTCATCTCATCGAGTTTAAAATGTATCATCTCAGCTTATAATGTTGTCAATATAAAATGTCATAATGTGGTACTCAATTTGAACAGCAAGATGGATATTAATCTCAGAGGTTTCCGTGCACGGCTGGGGTGGGATTGTATAATGTGCAACAGCATTGGTCTGTTTGTTTGCATCACACACCATATGCATAGGTGGTAAACATTTTGTTGTATTATAGACCGACTACTAATTCTCCTTGATCTAGAGTGTTTATATAGCCCCAGTGGTATAATATGCATTATAACTTAAATTGGATAATATATTTAGAAAGAAAAAAAAAAAAGCCTTTACAAAGAACAGCATCATCAAAAGATAATGATAACATGCCTATTTACATAATGATAATGCACATATTTACTGCCAAGCATGTTTGTTTTGCATTAGTGTTTGTAGCAGGGCACGGGGAATTAAAGAATTACAAAAGGGAGTTTTTCTAGCCTCCATTACTGTAGTAGGGTGGTTATTGGCAGTGAAGAAAGAAATGGAAACACCCGTATCTGAACTGGTGAAAAAAATGAACAATGCCAGTTGTTAAGTTCGCATTGTTTGTGGGTACAAAAAGGCATGTGCCCAAACTCCTTACTTTCTTTCTCATCCTGAGACACGGTGTCTCTTAAAGCAAGTAAAACCTCTTGCACAGATTTTTTTTTTTTTTTTTTTGGCAGCGAACGTCAAAAATTAAATACGTAAAAAACATCTCTGTTGGTTGTGTGCATTCTTAACAAACACATGTTTAAGGAAAGCCACCGTTGGAATCATTCACTCCAAGTTGTGAAAATCTGCATTTTTGCTTTTTGCATCCAAAACTGTGAATTTTATTTATATGTCTACGAAAGCCTGGAAACTTGCACTTAAAAAAAAAAAAAAAAAAGTTGGGAGATGTTATTTTGTGAGCTGTCATATGTTTTCTGAACTTTTTATAATAGAGAAGAGTCTCTGAAGAGCCCTTTTCCTCACTCCTGTAACAAAGGCATGTCCCAGTTTATTAAAAAATCATACACAACAATACTGCTTGCCAGGTTTTACAGTCCTAATGAAAATTTGGTCCAGAGCACAAAAATTATCTGGAAAAATGCCTGAAATTTCCCTGTCGCAGATGTTTCAACAGAAGGTGCTTGCATGCCATTCGTTAATACGGCGCCATACGGGACTCAGTGTGACCACTGCAATATAACCAGTAAGTAACACACGCGGCGTGCGCTGGGCTGCGCCAAATTCTCCGTCTGTTGTGTGGGACTCGTATCCCATGGATTGAGACGTACCTTGATGAAACTGCATTGTCATGGAATGATAATATTTGTGGATCACCATGCACGGAAAACATCCTATCGAGAATGTGGGAGGTCCACTGAAATATTCAGAGCGTTTCTTGGCATCGTGGGTGCTTAGGATGGATGGCAATATTAGTGTTTACAGACCCGTTCCCCGCCCCACCCCCCATCCTGTGCCAACTTACAGGAGTAACTCCACAGAGAGAAAATTACTTTTTCAAAAAATATTAGTTTGGGGTAACATAATTAAAAGGCCATGTGGAAGCGGTTTCATCTGTGCATGGAAGGCAAATTCACAGGCTGCCTTGGTTTATTCTTCGCTTTAAAACATATATGAGAGAAGTGACTCAGTGCTCCCTCTCTTTGAAATAAAAGGAATTTATTCATCCTGGTGGAGGCTGGTGAAAATAGAAGCGCATCTAGGATGCTACTCACATACACTGAATTTTCCCACTGAACCTAGATAATTCTTGCTGGATAAGAGTATCTGGATAGTGATTCATTCTAAGGAGCAGATTTGCAGCTACCCAATACATAGTCCGTACTCAAATCTGGCTGCTATATCATGAAAATAGTGTGCTTTATGCTGGGTTACTGTAGGGTAGGGAGATGGTTGGAAGAGGGCAGGAGAATCATTTACCCTGTACCTCTTGGTCAGGAAAGGGTGCTGATGGCATGTATGCACAAAGTCCCTGTAGTTTTTGTGTTTCTGAAGTACTACTTGGGTAAATACAAACAGCTAAAATACACTACAATTTTTAATAACCCCATTCTGGTACTCATATTCTATTACTGCATAAGGAAGCCTCAAACATCACAGTGACCAAGATTGCCTTCAAACTCTGAGAAGCTCTATGTTGAGCATCACTGTCTTTCAAAATAATAATTGATGTATCGGATTATGCAGCTTCATTTACATGTCATGATTCTTTTGAAGGAGAGAGTTTTATAGGTTTTCTTTAAGTATTTTCTTTTCTCTTTTTTGGAGGGAAAAATACACTTCAGAGCCTTCACCACGTTAACTCATTTAGTATCTCTATAAAGAAAAAAATTTAGCAAGTAACCATTACTTGAAATTTTCCTTGGATTCTTTATTCTCTTTACAAGGATTGTGACATCAATAAGAAACATTTCGGCAACACGGTGGAAGATAGGGAGATTCTTTGGACAACTTTTCTTAAATAAAACAACTGCTTATGGCTAGTAATTTAAATGGTTATTTTCTCAGTGTGTTCATGTTAAAATAGTATTATTCTAAATTTTTTAAAATTTAAATTCCATTTAATATATAGTGTTATTGGTTATTATTATTAGTTTTGGAGGTAGTATTTTGTGATTTGTCAGATGCAAATGACATCCAGGACTCATGACATCACGAGCCCTCCTTAATGCCCATCCCCCAGTTACCCCATTCCCCCCCCCACCTTCCCTCCAGCAGCCCTGTTTGTTACCTATAGTTAAGATTCTCTTACGGTTTGTCTCCCTCTCTGTTTGAGTACTTTTAATATGTATTCTCCCATTTAATCCTTGCATTAGCCTTCAAGGTAAGTATCCCCAATTATTAAAAAGAACCCCCCACACAAAAAGAAAAACTCCTTCCCCTGCAAAAAACCCTGAGGCTCAATGCTATTAAGAGTATACCGAGGGGCGCCTGGGTGGCTCAGTGGGTTACAGCCTCTGCCTTAGGCTCAAGTCATGATCCAGGGTCCTGGGATCAAGCCCCTGCATCGGGCTCTCTGCTCAGTGGGGAGCCTGCTTCCTCCTCTCTCTCTGCCTGCTTCTCTGCCTACTTGTGATCTCTATCTGTCAAATAAATAAATAAAAAATCTTAAAAAAAAAAAAAGAGTATACCGAACCAGTTATTGGTGTTTCTAGGTCTTGAATTTAGAACTTCTAACTTCAGATTCTGGGCTTTCATTGCATTATGATGTTATTCAATACAATTAATTCATACCTTAGCCATGAAATCAGTTATTATTGAAGCATGGCTAATGAACCACTCTTAGCCACAGAAGCAAGGATTTCCGCAGATCCATTCAGAATGTGTTACTGTAACTTAATGTCATTGTCTATATGGACAGCATAGGAGGCAATTAATTAAGCTTCTACTTCTGACGCATTACTACAGTATTTGTAAGTCCATTGATGATACACCAAGGGACAGTATTCTTCAAAATTATTTCTCTTTTAAGAATATAGATCTGTTTAAGGATATACGTATATTTATATATTTTAGTATTCTTAAAAATATTTTTGAGAGAAAGTGATGTGGCCTACACATGATGAATGTTGCTTACAAATCTTCTGACTTCGTGAAAGTTGCCCACCATCAAGAATAGTTTAGAGTCTACTTGGCTTCATAAAAGTCAATGAAAAACCAGCTAAGACATCAATGTATAGCTGTGACATCCTGCCTCAACATGGGCACATACCACCTGCTTGCCTTTTTTAAAGATAAGAGAAATGTTTTTTTAAATCCCATAAATTGACTTTTATTTGAAGAGTTCCTGTCCTTTTTAAATCGTCCTGAGAATTCAAGTGCTGGTGTATTTTTGCAATCCAACAGAAAAAAAAAGAAAATTTCTCTGTGTGACGATCCTTCAGTTAGGAGTACTAAATACTGGGCCTGCAGAAGACATCTCTCTGTCCTAACATTGCTAGAAACCCCTGATGGGGAGTAGCAAATTGTACATGAATGATCCTTATTTAGTCCGAGTTGAAAATTTTTCTCTCCATAACAGCATAACTTCACGGGAAGGGAGGGGGAAATGTCTCCGCTTTCAAGTGAAACTCAACCAAATGATAATACACTGTTAGATAACATGCCCTTCCAAACTCTGATCAAATTAACTTTTTTTCTCTATGCAAAACAGCATCTTCTTTGAAGCTAGGCTGCTATCACTTGATATTAATTTTAATGTGTATTTACTAATCTCCAAAATTCAGTTCATTCTCCGTTGGTTTTCTTTACCTTCAGGAAGATTAAAATATTCTTAAATGCTACCTCCTCAGAAGATTCCTGAAGTGTTCTAAGCCTTCCCAGAAGCTATTGGTCAATGTTGAACAATACGGAGAATTCTAAGGTAATAAAGTAATTCCACACAGTAATGCCCACTGGCAAAGCCCCAAGTAAGAGATGCTACCAGCTGTGTGGCTGATGGATGAGAGCTGTTTCATGCGTTTCTTCCTAAATAGTTTCCTTTGATATTTAAACATTTTTATGGTAATGTATGTTTGTTGTTGTTGTTTTCCCTTTCCTCAATCTTCCTCTCCCATTTTTCCCTGCACCCTCCCTCCTCCTCCTCCCTCCCTGGATTTGTCAGTCACCGCGGTCAGTCTCTGCATTCCAACTGGGTTGCTGAAGAAGGCAGTGCAGTTGGTTTTTGCCTGTTTTGTCAACTTCAGAACATTAGCGGGCTCTCAAAAACCCTTCTTTAGCTCCCTAGAGCATTACTCTACCATCCTCTCATTTTGAAACGAGGTGAGATGTAAGCCCCTGGCATTGGTAAACTGCGTATCGGTGCTCACTAGAGAAGAGAAGTCAGGTAAAACACACAACATTAACCTGGGTACCTGGACATGGGACCCAAATTGTCTGCTCCAAACCAAAGCTAAAAATGGTTACAGAGCCTCCTCACACACTTTGTTTCTTCATGATAGGGCCGGCCCTGCTTGAGGCAGATAATTAATTCTCCCCTCTTTGTTTCTTTTCCTTTTTAGCACCTATCCTTCTACTTCAGAATACCCAGCCCTTCATTTTATTTCATTGTTGAAGACATTGAGGCACAGAGAAGGGAATGGACTTGCTCATGGGACCAAATCAATAAGAAGGTCGCATTTCCAGTTGCCATCTAATACTAAATTCTGAACTGAAACACATCAGGTGCTGTGAGATAAGGACACATCTCTCTTGCACAGAAGGCATTTCAGTGTTCAAAGTGCCCTTAGACGCTGTGTCTCATGCTGCTCTCCCCCTTCTTTGGGGCTATCAATAGCTTCGAAGAGGCCTTTCAACTCTTCTGTGGCCTCTCCAGCACATACCGGAGCGAGGAGGAAAATGTATATGCTTCCTGAAGGTTCTAGAGCATTTTGAGCCCTGGGGAGTGTGTGGACTGGGAATGGTGAAAACAGATGGGAAACTGAAACAATAAAACAGGAAAAAATGTTTTGAGGTCATGAAACGTTGCTGAGGGCGGTAAATGGACCTCTGAGGACAAGAAGAGAGGCTCTTTGTGAGAAGCATTCAAAGACGAAGAACAGAATGGCTGGCATGACGGCAACAAGAGTGACTGAGACAGAGTTGAGGGTTAAAAATATGACCACCTAGGGGGTCTGTTACCAACTGGAAACTTCTCCGTTGACACGAACGTTCTCTTCATGGTGAGCTCATCCTTACTGTGGCAAGTGAATGGCTTTCCTTTCTCTCTCCTATTTTGTTGAGTGTATAAATGATGCCTCTTTTGCGTGGAGGGGCACTGGGAAAGGCATTTAGCTAACTACTCTTGAGAAGAAGCTTTGATGGGAATAAGGTGATCATGGAGCTCTCCCATTTCTTCGTTGCTTTTTATTTCTGTAAATAATATTTAGAGAAGTATGTTGACAGGGCACTCCTCTATAAATTTGTCGTAAGCAGTATGTCCGATGTCTTCACAAATGCTGTTCCCCACATGGAAGGACTGTGGTTTGTAAGATCCAGGTTGTGGTTGACCTGAACCAGACTTCTCCTGAGCTGAAAGGTTTCTTGTTTCATTTGGAATCTCATATATTCCATTTCACATTTGAACACTCTCCCCATGAAACTATATGATTTTAATTATGAAAAAATAGTATATAAATATTGGGGTATTTCAAAATAACAAATACCTCAGATATTCCCATGTTAACAGTGGGGAAATGAATAACCCCTTTTTGAAGCCTTCAGAAACTCATAGGGAGCTGGGGTTTTTGGCTCTTATTATTGATTCAGAGTTGCCTTTTTTTTTTTTAAGATTTATTTATTTATTTGACAGACAGAGATCACAAGCAGGCAGAGAGGCAGACAGAGAGAGAGGAGGAAGCAGGTTCTCTGAGGAGCAGAGAGCCCGATGCGGGGCTCGATCCCAGGACCCTGGGATCACGACCTGAGCCGAAAGCAGAGGCCTTAACCCAGAGTTGCCTTTTAAAGAGTAGAATAATTGCTAATTAACTGGTGACTCAGTTTCTCTTTAAGGAAATTTAAACCTAATTGCTGTGTAGATGTTTAAGAAAGGCTATTTATTGATAAATTGCTATGCTATCTTTGGTGAAAAAATAGTGTAGAATTAAAATGTAATATGATGGCCTGAGGTTGGCTTTTTTTTTTTTTTTTTAAGGTTGGCTTTTTTAATGCTGGTTTTTAATTTTACTTCGAGAACTCTGTTTCTTTGTTTCCTTCACACTCTTCGTAAGTACATTTACTGTAAAATAGCTCATTAGAATTACCACATGTGGTCTTCGCAGAGATTATTTTTAGCAAGGGTGGTTTAGTTCATTAACCGTTTGATTTTGATCACATCAGCAAGAAGGAGGACTAGTTACAGAAATGTTAATGAATGCACATTCATGGAAGAGAACTAGGGAATTAATACAAGGGCACTTTGATACAAGAATTAGCTTTCAGTTTTTATGCCAGATGCACGATAAGATAATTTGTAGTGACCACAGAAATGATGAAAGTTTTGGCCTTTCCAATTTTTTTTTTTTTTTTGGCACATCAGGATGGTGAATTATCTATTTAGAGGCTTTCAGACATTTTCTCCCGACTGTAAGTAGTTAAGGTAATGAATACACTTTGCAGTCATGCAGACTTAGGTCCAGACCCCGGCTCTGCCGTACCCGAACTTAGATAATGCTATTAAAACTCTATCTGCCTCTGTTCTCTCATCTATCATGCGACCATATGACACTTATCCCACATAGATATTGTATGAATTAAATAATATAAGATGAGGTATGTAGTGATGGGCACAAGGAATGCTCTTTCTACCATGGCTTATTTAGTAATCCTATGTATCCTTCTCCCTCTAGGAATGGGTAGCAAATTGGGCCAAAGTGGTGCAGGAAAGTTCCAGGAAGAGATTGTCAGCCCCAACCAGGAGCTGAATGTCCTCCAGCACCTAAAATAATTCCCCACAACACTTTCTAAATGCTTGCTGAATAAGAGGTGACAAGCAAAACAAAGTCTTATTCTTCTTACTCATGTACCTGATTACTAATAAGAATAACTTCATTTTTTTGCTATTTATTATACATAAGCACTTTACTCTTAGTTCCATGAATTCCTTCAAAACCACCCTGAGAGCATCTTTTTTTTTTTTTTCATGAGAAATAAGATTTCATTTATTGGACAGAGAGAAACATAACGAAAGAAAGAGCACAAGCAGGGTGAGTGGCAGACGGAAAAGCAGGCCTCCCACCAAGCACGGAGCCCGATGCAGGGCTTGATTCCTGGACCCTGGGATCATGACCTGAGCCAAAGGCAGCTGCTTAATGACTGAGCCACCCAGGCACCCCTGAGAGTATTTTTATTCCCATTTTACAGATGAGGAAGCTAAGGCTTAGAGAGGAGAACTTTCCTAGGGTCACAGAGATAGTAAATAGCAGAACTCAGGATTATTCCAGGTGGGCTTGCTTTGAGGCCCTGGCCCATAAATAGTAGACTACTCTGCATTGGCTTCATGGTTAAATAGCTGCTTTCAAGGGCGCCTGGGTGGCTCAGTGGGTTAAGCTGCTGCCTTCGGCTCAGGTCATGATCTCAGAGTCCTGGGATCGAGTCCCGCATCGGGCTCTCTGCTCAGCGGAGAGCCTGCTTCCCTCTCTCTCTCTCTGCCTGCCTCTCCATCTACTTGTGATCTCTCTCTGTCAAATAAATAAATAAAATCTTTAAAAAAAAAAATAGCTGCTTTCAAGTCAATGTTCTGGCCATATGACCCCCTGGGAATGCTTCCCTAATCCTCTTCAGAGATTCTGGCCACCAGTTTACAATATAGTGTCAGAGGTATTCCAGTGAAATGTCACAAATGTCAGAGTCTTCTCCCCCTGTCCACGGATGATAGCATTTTGGGGGTGTTTGAAGGATAATCAAAAGATGTGTAATCCTCAGACCTTTATTATCTAATTTCCCCTCACCACCTATGAATTCTAGTGTAGCCGAGAGCACATTCTACCTCCTTTCTGAAAACCTTTTGTGATTTCCCTCAGATCTTCCATTTACTGGAATGCCTTATTTTTCTTCTAACAGGTGGCCAATCACAAATGCTGCTTTAGCCAAACTAAACATTAGATGATTGTTATTCTTGGAAAACAATGCTAAAGTCCAGAACTATAATTGCCTGCCAGGTAACACAGTGTAGTAAAAATAACATAACATTGGCTTGCCTGGTTAAAGCTTCGCTTATATTCTGGATCAGAATCCATTGGCCTCGGTACCAGCAAAGTATATAGTACAATAAAATGCTATCAATACTAATTATTGTGAAATGGAGTCAGAAGGCTGAATACCAAGAGAACTTTCTCATCAGCTATTAATGATGTCATAATGAGCACAAGCCCAGCACATTGCACGCGTGGATGTGACCTTTTTTCTTTCTTTTGGCTTAAACATTTTCCATTCCATCTGAGTAGCAAAGACCTTTACTATATTCACAGTTTTTCTCTGGGTTTCACATAATTCCCTAAAATCATGTTCATTGGGTGTTTTATCTTGAAAGTAAAACCCAAGGAGATACTCAGTTCCTTGTCAAGAATGAACTAAGACAGGGCGCATGGGTGGCTCAGTTGGTTAAGTGACTGCCTTCCGCTCAGGTCATGATCTCAGGTTCCTGGGATCAAGCCCTGCATCTGGCTCCTTGCTCCTTGAGGGAGCCTACTTCTCCCTCTCCTTTTGTCCCTCCTGCTGCTTGTGCTGTCTCTATCTCTGTCAAATAAATAAATTAATCTTTAAAAAAAAAAGAGTAAACTAAGCTCAAATTGAGTCTCAATTTGTGGACTGTCTTACTAAGAAATTAAATCTGTACATGTTGCTTGTTTCTCTAAGTAACCTTACAGTCAAAATTGAAATTATAAGTAATTTCAATAATAATTGAAAGTCTTTTCAAATGTAGACAAATCAAGTGTTCAAGTGTAAACAAAGAGATGAAGACATTCAAAATCTGAGGAGCATCAGCAGCTAATATAAGGGTCTAGGAACTAGTAGACTTGAGGCCAAGGAACACTTCTGAGCAAGAGTTTTGAGATAAAATACAGGGTGTCCAGTTAAAGTTGAATTTCAGGCAAACAAAAAAAAATACTTTTAAGAGAAATATGATCAAGTATTTTACGGGACATGCTTTTCTTATAAGATGATTGATTGTTTATCTGATATTGAGGTTTAACTGAGCATCCCGTATTTTTGTTTTTAAGTCTACCAAGCCTACTCTAAGCTTCAATAGGCTTTCACTTGAAAACATAAGATAAAAATCCCGAGGTACCTCATCACATGGTTAAGATATTCAAATGGGGCCAATGATAGCATAGTATGATAGAGTAACATTTTTTACTTCAACATATTGAGCTCTATGTCTATCCCCTCATAGCTCACGAAAAGAAAGAAAAAGAATTAGAGTCAGAGAGAGACAGAGAGACAGAGACAGAGAGGCAAAGGGAGATAGGAAATAGCACAGGCCACCCACCCAGCCCTCCAGTGCCCGAGCACATGCCTGAGGGTGAGAGTGACAGGCTAGGCTGTCTCTGCTGAGGCTTCTGTCTCTCTCAGGCTGCTTCTCATAATGTGAGCACCTGATGGTGCAGGAGTGTGATTCTAGTGTTTAAAGATACTTATTTTTCATGCAACATGGTCCCTAAACGCAAGCCAACTGCTTCATCTGGAGCTCAACCAAAGAAACAGCGATCTGTTCCAATGGCAGAAGAAAAAAAGAAATCTTTGGACTTACTGAGAAATGGGATGTTGAAATTGAATGTGGCACTCTCTAAGGGATTTTTAAGGGTAATTAAACTGTAGACAGTCTTCACCTTACATATTGGTCTGAGGGCCCAATCTCCATGTCAGATTAAATTCTACTATCATTGATGTGAAAAGTGTTAAAGTGTTTTGTAAACTGATGCAAGCCATCATTATTTTTATATTCTTCTTTTACTTCCTGTTATTTTTATTATCTTTATTACTATCATCACTACACCAAATAAAGTGATATTTAAGATTTTTGAGAGTCTTCCACAGAACTGATATATGGGAAACAATGTGAAGATGCAAACAGATTCAAACATAACTACAATTTGATTCCTAGGACTAATGTCCTGGAAGACTAAAGGAGTAAATGTACATAAAGCATTTTAAGGGGGGAAAAAACCTTAGATGCAATGAGATAACTTACTACAAATACTAGGCATAATTACTGCACAATGGCAGTACTTCTTTATAATGGAATTATGAGATATGAGAGCTTGTTGAAATGATTGGAGGAAAAGTAAATCTTAGAAAAAGAAATCTCCTGGAACTTCTGTCTTGTACATTGTAGCATCATCTTTTATGGATGCCGAAGGAACCAAATAGACCAGTCATTTAAATAGACTTATTAAACACTGAAGAATATGCTATGGGGAATTATCCTGCCCTAATGGAAAGAAAGGTCAACTAATCTCAATGACCTTGCTTTTCCTGATTGTTATGAGAGTTTTTATTAATACCCTTCTACTGAGTGATTTATTCAGATTAGAAACTGTTAGAAAGATTAGTTGAATATTAGATGGGGAAGAAGAAGATGTTACTTTCATAGCTTATTACACTTATTTAGATATCATTGCATATATTATTACAGTTATTTGACTGTAAGCTGCTTGAATGCAGGGACCATTCACCTTTTTTAAACTTTTATTTTATTTTTTTTAATTTGAGTATAGTTAGCACACAGTATTACATTAGTTTTAGGGGTATAAAATATTCACCTCTTTATTCCCTCCAGTACCCAGCTAGATATTTTCATCCTCGCTCCTTTGGGGTAGTAGTATTTTTTAGCCCCATGTTTAGAGCTAGGGAAACAGAAATTAAGTCATTTGTCATGGTCTCATAACTGGGATGTGGTGTAGACAGTCCAGCCCCAGAATGAAATGGTTCACTCTTAATGCTATGCACATGTCCCACAGTCATATGAGGAATACACTGAGGGTCTGTGAACACAGGCTGATTAATACACATCAAAGGGGATTCAGTAAGAGTTCCTAAGAAGAGGAGCTGACACAAGAACCATGTGTCACCTTGTAGAGGTAGGATTCCAGTCAGCGGAGGAAGATTACTCAAAGCAGAAGAAATGCTAGAGGTAAGGAGGAGTGAGCAGTTTGAGAAAAGCAAGTGAACTCACAGAATTGTAAGCTGTGAGAATGGTGTGGTACCAGAGATGGTCAGGTATGACTTTCATTGACCGTTTGATTCTAAGTCATGGGACTGTCACTGGGCAAAGTGAGGCTGAATTGATGAGAGGATCCAGATGGAGAACATGGGAGGAAGAATGACTGAGGTGGGCACAGGCCAGAGAGGAGGGGGTCATAGGAGGAACTGTAAAAGGGGAAGGTGGAGGTTAAGGGTCATCCTCTTCTGTTCTGCCATCGCTTCCGTCTGGGACATGCTGAATTGGATTTACTGAGAGGTCTTCTCAGGTAAATATATCTAACAGTAGTTGAAATGCAGGTCTCTAACCCAGGGAAATATTCATGGCTGTGGAAGCAGATTTTTCAAGTCATCCAAGAGCAGAAGGCTCAGGAAACATAAAGTTGCCTAAGGAGAAACAGGATATAAGTGGAAAAGAGAGCTAAGAGTAGGCACTGGATCAGTCCTACATTTGAAGTGTGGGCATAGAAAAAAGAGGAAATGGTCAGGAAAGTGACAAGCTTCTAAAAAGTCTGAGGAAGTCCCATTTATTTCACATAGGTAAAAATTACTAGTAGGAAATGATAATTTTGGTTTTTAAGTAACACAATGTTCCCTTCCCATCCCTCTACCTAATGACATGGATACACACACGCACACACACGCACACACACGCACACACACACACATATCACCTTTGCTAAAGGCAGTATGTTCTACATTATACTTAGGAAATAAATACTTCCAAGAACTGTATAGAAAGACTCTTAGAAGCGGAAAATCAAAAAGGATTTCAAGAGCCCATTTGGTCCATCTCTTTGCCAGTAGGGGCATTTCCTAAATCATCCAAAGAAGAAAATTGTCGATTCTATTTTAAAATATCTCTACAGATGGTGATTCCATAAGCTCCCCTGCTAATTTGCTCCAGTGTTTAATCAGCCCGAAACACAAAGTTCTTCTTTACATCTAACTCAGTGCTCTCTTGTTACAATGTAGAATCTATTTCTTCCACAGAAGTAGATATCTAAAACAATCCCATAACTCAGAAAATCCATAAGTCAAATGTTATTAATCCTAATGGTGGTGAGATGCACATGGTATTCTTATTTCATGTCAATAACATGCAGTTTAGTCCAAATGACAAAGTCATCTCATCTTAAATCTACTATAAGCTGGCACTGATGAATACTTAAGTGTCCTTTTGCTCTGAATAGGAAAAATATGTGCAGAAGACTTTTTTAGAATTACTAAACCAGAGGTTTTTTTTTTTTTTTTTTTTTTTTTTTTAAGAAAAAGTCCCCCATCTAAAGATTTTTTTTTTTCCAGCATAACAGTATTCATTATTTTTGCTCTTTGGGGACTTCTGTAAGCCTTTTATGTGTGATATATATGATTAAATGCAAAATCTTCCAAGTGCCCGTAGGTTTTTATAATGTTATAAACATTATTTTTAAATTACGCTCCTTCTTAAGCAATGCCACTGGGCACTTGGTTTATTGTTTAAACCAGAAATCTACATAAATTCTTGTGGATTTGAACTTTTTTGGAGGATAGGCAGTAACGGAAGAGATTACTGAAATAGCTGAAAAAGAGCAACAAGACAAAAGCTTTATTTTTTAATTTTATTATTGACATTGGGTTGGGGCCAACCATGTGTGCCCAATGCTGTGGAATACTTCATTAACCACAGAGATATGGCTCAGAAGGGAAGGAATATCCTCATTGAAAATGTAGATGCAAAAAAGTTACAAAGCAGAATTTTAAAAGCCTGCTCTATTCCTCCCATTTGTCTGATAACACTCCCAGCAGCTTCCTGGAAGTTGCACCATCTTGGGCTCCCAGGATTGTAGGTGCCAAAGGGAAGAAAGCCACACCCAAATTACAGACAAAATGATCAAGGAAGAGCACTATGACCTTCTCTCATAGATGGAAAGAAACTAAAACAAAACAAAACAAAATAAACAAACAAATAGGAGAAAGCAAAACAGTAGCCCCAAAATATTTAGGGACCAACAACGAATATTTTTTAAAAGAGCCACGAACACAACTTCAATGAATATTGAGAAATAATCTCAGTTCTTGTAAAAATACAAAGAACTGTCCTTTCAGTGTCATGAAGGATCAGCATGCTATGCTATCTTTCACTCACAGGTCTACCCTCTAGAAAATATGCTTTTGTATGTGCCTAGAATTTCTTCCCACTCTCAATGCTTTCTTCACTTGCCTAATATTTTAGTTTTCTGAAGACTTGACTTAGATGGTATCCACTGCAACGAAGCCATTGTTGACCTTCTTAACAGAGTGGGATGCTCCTATTCTCCCTACCTCAGTGTCTCCCTATATTTAATACATCCTGAGAAGAATCGTGTTATATTCACATTGTTTCACAGCTTGCCCATCTGTCCTTCCCTACCCAGTGTCAAGGACAGGAGAGAACCTTTCTCTTATTCAGGTCTACATTCCTAGTGGATGGCACATTTTGTTGACTAAAGTGTGTCAAATATATGAAAATCAAATAAATGCATATATGGCTCCAAAGCCTTTCCTGCTACTCTATTTGTTGATGTCATTCTTAGGCGTTCCTGACCTTTCAATGAGGTCAGTGTTATGGACTGACTTATGTCTCCTCAAATTTGTATGTTGAAACCCTAATCCTCAACACATTAGAATGTGACTATATTTGGAGATAGGATCTTTAAAGAGGCTATTAAGGTGGATATCCTTATAAGAAGAGTTACCAGGGGTAGCAATGCAGAAAAACGACCATACAAGAATCTGGAGAGAAAACAGCCCTCTGCAAGCCAAAGAGAGAGGCCTCAGGAGCCACTAAAACTGCTAAGACCTTGATCTCAGACTTTCTGCCTCCAGAACTGCAAGAAAATTAATTTCTGTTATTTAAACCCCTAGTTAATAGTATTTGTTATGGTAGCCTGGGCAAACTAATACAGTCAGTATTTTCTCTCATACATAACTTCTTTTATACATCCACTCTTCTCCTTTTGTTTCCTAACTATATTTTTAATATCTTGATCAAAACTCTTTCCCACTGAAGGAAAACAAAAACTGTTTAGGTTTTTCAAAGACAGGAAATTTAATGCAAGGATTTGGTTACACAGGTTGTCAAAAAGCAGAGAAATTAAAAGGGAGCTGGTGAAACAACTCAGAACAAGAAGCTGCTATCACCCAAAGGATCTGGAGGGACAATGGGAAGAGGAGACTTGACCAGAGCCCAGAAGTAGGGAGTGTCTCTCAGGATTTCAAATCATGGCTAGCAGAACTGGTGTCCACAGGAGAGACAGTCATCTCCTGAAAAAGAGAGGAAAAGAAGAAGCAGGGCCGCTGACTTTCTCCTACCCTCTAAAGTTGAGGTGCCCACTCTTGGAAGAACAGGTCAAAAGCTATTTTACAAAGGAAACTAGGAAATAGAGCATGCAGGATAATCCCTCTTCACTCTCCTACCACAGAGGAGTAGAGAAGGGTAAGAAATGGATGTGAGAGCAGAATTAAATGATGTGCACAGCCCACTAGAATATAAGAAACAGGAGGAATAGGGGTGTATATGTCTGGTTCTTGCTTTATTCCCAGCCCAGCTCCTAAGAGACACTGTACAACACGTACTAAGTATTTAACAAAGAGTTGTGAAATCAGTTTTAGATTTAGTTTTAGAGAATTACCAAATTCTCTGCCATAATTGATATACTGCATACCTGGAAAACCCTTCTAGAGGATAAGATTCAAGAGCAAGAGGTTTTATTACCTGTTTTGTTCCTTGATTTAGTGCTAGCCCTTAGAGTATACCTGACCCGTAGTAGGTGCATGCTCTAGACATACTTGTTAGACCAATGAAGAAAAGTTTGGTAAAGTGGGAAAACCCACCTGATCATCTTGATTAGACTGTGATACATCAAAATAAATGCATTATGAAGCTCTTAGGTTGGGTGTCAGAATTCCTCAAGGCCAGATTTACAAAAAAGACTTAAATGTAAAAAATGTGTGAAATAGATTGCAAGGGAATCATTTCTGTGTATTCAGACTTGAAGGCAAGAAGTTAGACTAATTCTCCTTATTCTCCCACAAGTGACCTTTCATGTTCTCCTTCAGCCTTAACGTCCATAAAATGCATAATTGCCCTTTCTGGCAGTTCACAGAAAAGTGCTTTCCCCAGCCCTTGTAGGCTGCCCTGGATGGAAAATGCGCTGGGTTCTCAGAGACTTAACACCCCGCCTTGTGAACATGAGCAAGATTATTCTCTCTGAGCAGCCCTTTTCACATGTGATACACTTGGCAAGCTGCCCTGGTAAGTGTCAAGCTCTGAATGTTTTTGTTTTTGCCCTGGTGGTCCTGAGGAGTTACTGGAATACTTCTGGGGTCTGTTTTGTCTCAAACTGTGGGCTGATAGTGACATTGAGAAGAAGCAGGTAGAGACAAAGAGAGGGCTCTGGACTGCATCGCACTGAATTCTGATAGCAGACTCCCTGTCTGCCCGGGCTGCCTCAAAGCTTCCTTAGGTCTGTCTCTGGCTCCTTCACTTTGTGCTTGTCAGTATTACAGGGCAATCTTTTGTGTGCATGTTTTCCCCTTTTGCTCCCCAGGGAGGCTTGTCAAAACTCCTTATCTGCTGATGAATGAAAGGAATTTCTCCCGTGTGGGCAGGACCTGGTTAATGCAGCTCTGGCCAGCACCAGTAGGTCATTGAGTTAAGGAAGCACCAAAAGGCAAAGTGCACTGGAAATATCAGAGTTGCTGTTGTGCCAGGAAGTGCCATCAGCAAGCATTTTACTTCAAGCAGAGGGATGGACAAGAAGAAGAGGTAGGGCTAAAAGAGGTACTCTTGGAATCATTTACTTTGATGGGGAGAGATACGCACTATACCAGTTGACATTGACTTTGGCCTTTGTGGCATTCATTCCTCCCTGATATTTGAAAACATGTGGTTAGGGGCTTGAATGAATTTTAGAGCTGAATAAGAATCAGCTCACTTTCTTCTTCATATAGGACTTTTTGATTATTTGAACTGAGATTCATTTTCTTAAATTCCTCCAACCTCAACCATCTGAAACCTTATCCAATTACACAGAGCAAAACAGATTAGACTGTTATAACCATTAGCATAGACATTCTATGATGCCCAGTTATGCACCTCACACAAGTACTTGCAGGGAGTAATGGCTCAATACTCAGCGAATGATCTAATCAAAAAATCAATGCATGGATCTTCCTTCTGCCAGGGAGCTCTAGAGTATATGGCAGCACTGTCCATACAAACCCTAGAAAGCAAACAGAGAAAGGAAGGAAGGTAAAAAGGAAGGAAGGAAAGAAGGAAACAAGGGAAGAAACAAGGAAGGAAGGAAGGAAACAAGGGAGGAAGGGTGGGTGTCTTTGTGACCCAATGTTGGGTAGGGGATGGAGAAAGGAAATGTAAGAGCAGGGAAAATGTAGGTGACTCTGCTGAGATGTTCCTTATGTCTGTTATATTCTCATGATTAATTTACTAAGTACATACTAGTTGAAAGATGTGCAAGAATATACCCTTATAAATACATCACAGTCTGGGTAAAAGCTACTGGGAAGAATGAACTATGAGGAGCATAGGGCTTAAAGCCAATAGGGTTTAAATCCCAGCTTCACTTTTTGTTCTAGGTAACCAACTTTAATGTACTTGATCATTCTGAACCTCCATATCCTCCTCTGCAAAGTGGATCTAGGAACAACAGTTACCTTACTTGACTATAGAATGGATACACACACACATACAATTATAAAAAATATATATAATAAAAATGTATAAATATTTTAACTTTAAAGCTATTCAATCCAAACACCTATTTTCCAGAAGGATTTGTAGCATGCATATTCTTGATTCAAAGATATTTTCTTCGAAAAATTAAAGACTGCTCAATAAATCAAACTTCTGGAAGATATCATCTTTACCAATTTTCATTTCAGAAAGTAGACGATTCTTTTCAAGAGTTCTCCTTGTTCAGAGAGAGAGATGTCTTTTCTAAAGCAGACCATTTGCCGTCTTCTGTTGCGCTATCTACCAAACAAACTGGAGGAAATACGACTGTATGACTTGTATCACCTAGATGGCATAGTAGTTGCATCGTGCAATTAGGAATTTCATGAGAGGCATTCTAACAGATACCTTAGCTAAAAATAAAGTCCATCTATTTCTGCTCATTGTATTCAGAATTATGTCCTTTGGGGAAGAGGGTACAAAAAGACTAAAGACTCTGGGCTCCTGCTCCCTTCTATACTTCTCACCTTTAACTCTGATTCCGCATCTATTGGCAGGCCTTACAAGTGCCTCTTACTTTGTTTCAGGACCCCTAAACTCAATTTCCAAATAAATACCTTACTAAAGAAAAAAGTATCTGTTATAAATTTCTAGGTTCTAAACTTAGTTGTAAATTTCCAAGTTCTGAATTTCTGTTTGCTCTTTCCTAACAAGGTTTCCCTGAAGGCTGATACTGGCCTAGTTCCTTTGGTTGCCATCCCTTGGGATGGGCTTGTATCTTTCCCTGTGACGAAGCCTCATCCATTCTCCCTTTAGCAGTATCTCCTGCCTTTGCTCCATCCTCCCAACCAGGTGGCTTCGTGTTGGGCTAAGATGAATGCTTCTAGGTTGGATGCTGGAGCTGGCCGGTTCTTCTTTTTCCTGATCCAGTTTTACACTGACTGTGCTGAAGGCCAGAGAACTCCTCAAGATATTGCATAAGAAAGGTAGCCTATTAGATGGTAAAGAAGCCACTATCATTTGAGGTTACCAGAGAGGACAGACTTTGTTAGATTCACTGAGTCACAGAGTCATGTTTATGACAGACATGAAACAGACCTTAGGGAACTCTTCCAACCATCTCTTCTTAGAGACTAATAAAGTCTAGCAAAGTTTATAGATAAGAGTAATTTAAATGTAAATTTGGGACTTAAGGCACTAATTTGAGATAAAAACAGTTGGTTTTTTGTTTTGTTTTCTTTTGTTTTATTTTGTTTTTCACAAAGACGTGAACAGAGGAGAATGAGAAAATTAGAACTCAAATGGCTGAGGGGGAAAGAAAGTTGAAAAGTTTTGTGTGCAGGGTGAGGGTTAAGCATAGGAGAGTAGACACAAGAAGTGTTCAAAAGGGAAATCCACCAGGAAAGAATTAAGAAAGAAAGAAACTCAACGGTTAATGGATTAAGCAAGGCAGGAACTGAAAAGACCAGTTTTTAGAAATTATATCAGTAGAACACCTTGAAAAGTCAAACATGAAAGAATATTTATAGGCATAAGAAAAGGAAAGATCTAGAGGGAAGCTCAACCTGTTTAGAATGGCTTAATAGGATAATTTAAGTAAAATCTTGGAAGTGGTTGCTCTTTCCTTAAGCGAATTAGAGGTTTCAGAGACACAGCTTAACTTGGTGCAGAAATAGTGTGGAACTGGATGCAACCAGACTCCTCTAAACCAGGCAAACTGTGTATGATTTGTTGACCTGTAGCAATGTGAAACCCAAATTTCCACATTCCCAAGTAAAGGTAAATCTTGCAGCCAAAGATGACTGGCTGAGTAGGAGATTTTGATGACCATGCTTTTTTATATAGAGTGTTTTTCACTCTTTTGAACTGTTGCAGTCAATGCTAGCATTTATTACTGTGAGCTTAGTCAATAGAAAATTTGACAGCAAAAAAGGAGGACTGCTAATCATTTGAATACTTACTGAAGTGGAAACAATATAGGAGGTCTAAATTGACTTTCAAATAATACCGGAAGCAAATGACTATGGTAACTTCAGGGTCATGTTGACAATGCTGATGCCTATCTTGCTTCATTGGATGTGTACTTTGATGGAAATAATGTACAGAAATTAGTTATCCTTCTTATTGCCTGTGAGGGTCCCAGGTCTTATAAACCCTCAAGATTAAGGAATGTGAAGATATATATGTTTATTATCATGTAAATATTCAATAACCATTTATGGAGTCTCTACATCTTATAGGAACTATAGAATTTCCATACATTATTAAGTAAAACTGGGAGAGTTTACAGCTATTAGCATGCTTTGTGAATTTTAGCTTTATGTACCAAACAGCAGCTTGCTTAGAATGCAAAGTTGGCCTTCTACCTCAATATGACAACATTGGAGATTTTTAGATAAAGCAGATTACAACGTAGGTAAGGTGGCTGATTTAGTCTTCAGACATCATTTATTAAAAAACAACAAAAAAAACAGATATGAAGAATCTAGTAAGTAAGATTGTATCTCTACAAATTATGGTCATAAGCAGCAATTTTTAGAAAGAAGAATTTCTTCCATAATAACTATATTAAAGTCTCTACACAACAAAGTCAGCAAAACAAGGGAAAAGAGGGGCCAGAGATATGAAGATGAATTATTCAGATTTACCAAGTGTCACTCAAGCTGTTCTGTTTTGAAGATTCATTCATTAATGTATTCATTTAGTTAATCTTATTAAATATCTACAAGGTGTTTAACAGTATAAAATAGCAGGACAATGTGTTTAGCCTCAAAAAAGCTAAAAATCTGGCAGGGAACAGTCTCTCCACACAAATATCAATGGTCCAATGCATGTTGCAATGAGGTTGTGATCAACATAGAGAAGGAGGAAGAAGGGAGAGCACCATCTCATAAAGGAAGTGATAGTTAAGCTAGGACTTAATAGATGAGTAGAATATTTGCAAGTCAACAGAGAAAGGACATTCCAGACAGAGATAATAGTGTATTCAAACTCAGAGCTACAGTAGTTTCATATATTGTGTATCTATATATACATGTATATATGTATATATATATTATATACACACACAATGTAAGAGAGAGATCATTAAAAATTAGTGAGGAATAATGAGACTATCAATAAATGCTGCTGAGAAATGAAATCTCTTTGTGGAAAAAGATAGAATCAAATGCCTATCACTATACACAAAAGGTAAATTCCTGATGGATCAAAAAGATAAAAAGTTCAGAAGAAAGTATTTAAAAAATATATGTATCATCTTGAGATACAGTAAATAAGAAACAAATGCACACATTATTGAAGACAGTATAAAGCTGACTATGTTCAAATTTAAGCACATGTTACACAAAGGACACCATAAGCAAGGTAAACAGACATACCACAACACTGGGAGAGGACTTTTGCAAAGTAAAAACAAAACCAAAATATTAAAGATGCTTAAAATGAGACCACACACAAAGCTCAATAGAAAAATAGGCAGAGGGTATAAAGAGGTAATTCACAGAAAAGGCAAAAATAGTTGTTCTATAAACATCTGAAAGGTTGCCTAGCTTCCCTCATAATTTGGGTAAACCACAATTAGATACAATTCCAGACTTAGTTTGGCAAAACATAAAATGTTTGATAATAGCAGATGTAAGCAAGAATATAGAACAGTGGAACTCTTTTATACTGTGATGGAATGAAAATTTGTCTGGAAAACAATCTGATAATACCTAGCAAATTTGAAGATGGATGTCTCCTTTATCTCATCAGCTTCATCCCTAAATACATAATGCAGTGAACTTTAGCAGATGTACCCAATGAGTTGTGTAAAGAACACAGATTACAACATTTTTTGTTAAAATGAAAAGCTAAAATAAACCAAAAAAAAAAAATAAGGGTCCATTAATAACAGAAAGAATACGCCATTAAATATTAATAAGCTAGATGTATGAGTATCAATGAATAAACCTTAAAAAATATAATAGTAACCAAAAATTAAGTTTCAGCTTGATGATACCATACATGAAGTGTGGAAAGATGCAAAACAGTACTATTTTCTTTGATGGGCAAAAAATACAAAAAACATGCATGGCTAAAAATAATAACACCCATGATAACACTGTGACATTTTCTTTTATCCAAAAAAGAAAAAAGAATCTGAATTAAGATAGGTACCTTTATTTGTTAGATGATTCTCCATGATTTTCTGTGTATTCTGCAAGCTTTGCTTTGTGAAATCAAAGTTCTTGGTTATTCATAAGAAATTCAGGAATCATCCAGATGGAATGTTTTTCAAAGACTGTGACACTTGCAGCAGTGCTTTAACCAGGAGAGAACAATAAGGCTACATGGCTCTTGGAGATGGGTGATTCTAACGGTGAGGGTGGCCATTGACATACTTCCTTATTTATTTCTTACCATTTCTAGAATCTTATTCTTAAGCATGAATCTAATACTTTAACTGGATAGGAAATCCTCAGCAGTTAGGCATAGGTTCATCCTTACTGTAACTTATGAACACATCGATTATGAAACTCAGTGATCAACAATTGCTTCACAGACTAGAAAGTTGCCCTAGCTGAGCAAAGCATGGAATAAAATAACACTGACCTACTCATATGTGTTTTTTTATTTGCTTTTTGTTTTTGTTTTTGTTTTTCTTTTTTGACAATCCCTCCAGACATATAAGCAGGGCTCAGCAGGGAGAGCTCAAGTCTGCTCTGCTTGGCGCAGCAGGACATGTCAATGGCTGGAAGCTGGAATCTTCTGACAGCTAGCTCACTCACTCACTCACTCACTCACTCACTCTCTAGTGAAGGCTGCTGGCTGTTGTCTGAGTCCTTAGCTTGGGTTATCGGTTGAAACACTTCCTCACAGCATGGTGGCTCTATCAGTTTTCTATTACTGCTTCAACAAAGTAAAACAAACTTAGTGGCTTGAGACAATACAGATGTATCATCTTGTAGGTCTATAAGACAAAAGTCTGATAGAGAGATCACTGGACTAAAATCAAAGTATTGCAGGGTTGTATTTCTTTCTGGAGGCTCTCAGGAAGATTCCGTTTCCTTTGCCCAATTTGTAGAGTCTGTCCACATTCCTTTACTCCTGACCTCCTTCTTTCATCTTCAACACCAAAGACGTGGCCTCTCTCGTGCATTTCTTCCACAATGAGATCTTCCTCTGACTAACATGCTCCTGCCTCCCACTCCGTGAGCATACTATAGTCCCTGCTCCTTCTGATTCAGAACTTTCTGCCCCTTCTACTTTTAAGGAACCTCGTGATTACAACTAATATAATTTCATCTGCAGGTCCTTAATTTGACATCTGCCGAGTCCCTTCTGCCATGTACAGTAAAGTATTCCCGGATTCTAGGGAGTAGGACATGAACATTTGTGAGGAGCCACGACTCTGTCTCCTACAGTGGCTGAGTGCCAAGGATAAGCATCATGAGCAAGCTAGGTAGATGTAGTCGTGCCCCTCCTGACTTAGCCCCCCAAAGTCACGTGACATCACTTCCCCTGCACTGCTACTTGCCAGGATAGCCACAATGCCCACACAGCTTCAAGAAGAGGGAAAATGGGCTCCATCTCCTGATGATGGAATTCAAGTTTCTGGAAGAGGAGTTGGAATAGAAATACTGCTCAGACCATATTTGTAAAATACAACCTTCCACAGATAGTGTAATACATGAAAACACCATCTCATGTATCCAAAAGCCTGTAGTAAAATCCTATCTCTTCTCCTTAGGGGCAATATATGTGTGTCCTTGAGAAAATCAGCCTTGCCAATGTCAAATTTCTTCATCTCTAAAATGAGCATAACAGTTGTACAATACCAAAGAATAGCAGTAGGCATGAAATACATTAATCTATATAGAATGGTGCCTGGATCATAGTAAGACCTCAATCAACCAGTTCTATGTATTTAAGCAAGTTACTCAACCATTTTTGCAAGTCCGTTTCTTCATATGAAAATAGTGATCAGAGTGCTTACTTCATAGGACTGTTGTGGAGATTAAGGGGGTTTAGGTATCGCTGACAGGTACTAAGCATTCAAGAAATATTACAAACAACATAATTAAATACATTTATACTTAAAATTATATATATAATTATAATAATTAATTATGATGGATTATAACTAATCACTCCCCCAAAGAAGGAATATCACACTACAAAAAAAAAAAAAAAAAAAAAGAGGTGGAATTACAACTATGGGACTGTATGTGCAGAGCTATGAAGAAGCTCAAAATTATTAGTTACATTTAAGTTTTGTTTTTTAGGTTTTTCAAGTATATACCTCAATAAAAACGATCAACCGCAATAGTATTGTGAGTGTGTGCAGTGGTTCATCATAAATGACACTGGAGTCTGCTGGAGAGGGTTTGCACAGCAATACTAATAAAGAAATGGAGTCCTAAGGAAAGAGGAGCGGTGTGCACTGGGAGGCTTTGATGAGCACTAATCCAGTCCAGGCTGGAAAGGACTCAGAGAGCTGTAACTGTGCGAACTCATTGAAGCCAGCCAAGACTGCTTGGAGAATTGCCTTAATCACACTCTGATTAGAATGGCACTATCTAGAAACAGACTCCAAATTAAGTCATTTTTGTCTTCAGCAAGTTCTCCTAGTACTACTGTGTACGATGTTGATAAGTACATGAAATAAAAGCTATCCTGTTTTTAAAATTTCTAAAATGCCTTGTCTTACTGAAGTAGAAAGTTCTTTTTTAAAAATAAGATTGTATATATTGGGACACGTGGGTGGCTTAGTCGGTTAAGTGTCTGCCTTCAGCTCAGGGGTCCTGGGCTCAAACCCTGCATGGGGCTCCTTGTTCAGCAGGGAGTCTGCTTCTCCTTCTCCCTCTGTCATCCCTATCCACCCCCTCACCTGATTATGCTCTCTGGCTCTATCTCTCTGTCAAATAAATACATAAAGTCTTAAAAAAAATTGTGTTTGCTGGATAAGAGTTGGCAAAGGCTCACAGCTCCTCCAAGATCTCAAGGATCAGAAAACTTTGATATCACCAGCAAATTCATTTTCCGTCAGGGTCAGTTTCATGGACATATGACAAGTGCAGTCACACATGACCTTGAGATCTGGAGGTCATGTGACTGGAGGCTTCTTGCTCTACAGTCACTGTTTTGGAATTATTATTAATTTTAATTGTTGAGGGGCACCTGTGTGGCTCAATGGGTTAAGCCTCTGCCTTTGGCTCAGGTCATGACCTCAGGGTCCTGGGATCGAGCTCCCATCAGGTTCTCTGCTCAATGGGGAGTCTGCTCCCCCCGCCTTTCTGACTGCCTCTCTGCCTACTTGTGATCTCTCCCTCTCTCTCTCTCTCTGACAACTAAGTAAATAAAATCTTTAATAAAATAATTTTATCCTTCACAGCACTCACCCAACTTTTGTAGCAACATGGATGGGACTGGAAGAGATTATGCTGAGTGAAATAAGTCAAGCAGAGAGAGTCAATTATCATATGGTTTCACTTCTTTGTGGAGCATAACAAATAGCATGGAGGACATGGGGACTTAGAGTGGAGAAGGGAGTTGGGGGAAATTGGAAGGGGAGGTGAACTATGAGAGACTATGGACTCTGAAAAACAATATGAGGGTTTTGAAGGGACGGGGGGTGGGAGGTTGGGGTACCAGGTGGTGGGTATTATAGAGGGCACGGATTGCATGGAGCACGGGGTGTGGTGCAAAAATAATGAATACTGTTATGCTGGAAATAAAAAAATAAAAATAAATAAAAATAAATAAAAATAAAATAAATAAATAAATAAAATAAAATAATTTTAATCTTTGAATTTGTGTTTTGTAAGTGAAGTGTGATGGGACAATAGAGCATGAGGAGATGGGGCTTGGAGCCTTAGCTAATATGTAATGAAGCCTCCTGCTGCTTTCCCACCTTCCTGGTATGAGTTCTTGGCAACCCACTCTCTACCCTCTGGGCCTCGAGCCTGCCACACTTCCCACCTCCTGCCCTGCTCCCACCACCACCCTCAACCAAGGGCAGGGTCAGGTCATCAAGGGAAGGCTCACATTCTGCATTGCCCTCCACCCCAGGCGGGCCGTGGGGAAAACCATGGAGAGGTTTGGGATTGCATATACCTGTACCCCACAGTATCTCAGGGCAGGGTATCACGGTTGCTATCCTACCCATTCAAGATTACCAGCTTTACAGCTTTTTTGCACAGGATGTAGGAGGGGTGGTGGGGTGGAAAGCTTTTATCCTGTCCTGATCAAGGTTCCTAGCATGCCCTCCTGGAGGTTGGAATCCCTCAGGGTCAGCTGTCCACATGGCTTGGGTGGCCAGCACACAAAAGGGAGATTGACAATTTGGACTGGTGGCTCAGGCTGAGGCCTGGGTTGCCTTTGAAGGTCTGTACTGACCCTGTATATTCACCTCCCTGAGTCAGTGCAATGTTAAAAAGTTAATGAAAGACATCAAAAGGTCAAGAAATAGATCTCTAAAGAAAGGAAAAGTTTATATTTTAGTACTTTGAGCAACACATTTTTCCTTACTTCAAACAAGGAGCCCCCCAATTTTATTTTGCATTGGTTCTTACAAATTATTTATCCAGCCCTGCTAAATAATCTTAATAGACGGTTGAAGTTTCTTTATTTCCTTCAACTCTAAGCACTTGGTGGAAGATAAAGAAAATTCAGTGCAGGGGGCTTACTCTCTGTACCATAGAGGAGGCGATTTCCCTAGTCTGAATTTAACAGTTCCTAAAGCAAATCAAATATGGTTTCAATACTGATCTCCAAAAGCTCTCTCAAAATAGTCTTTTCAATGGATGCTGGCGGGCAGTCTTCAATTAAATTTCCATTCTGACTCATTTCTGTGGTTGGCTCTTGGCACTTTTTTAACTGAAAGCAGACCTGTAATTGGTTAAAACTGCATAATGATTTTATGGATTTTTAAGAGTGCTGCTTGCTTTTGACTGTTTCTTTCTTTCTTTCTTTCTTTTTTTCTTTGTCATAGGTGGATTTATCTTGTTACGGCAGTGGTAACAGTATAGCCCATCTCCTATGCAGGTGAAGTAGTTAAGTTTGAAGGACTCCAAAAAGTACCCAGGAGTTTCCCCCCAATATTTTACTATTCCCCCATGAGTGACTTGGCTGCTATAGAAGAGTTGTCCCTTGTTAGCATGAACAGCCTTTTCCTTTGGGCTTGAAAGGACAGTGCCACACAATCTGACTTGTTACGGGATTTCATCCCACCTACCTACCATTCAGTTGAATAATAAATTCCCCCCAAGTACTTTTGTCCTAGATGCATTTCTTTTCTATCTGAAATTAGATTCCCACAAGTCAATAAACATCATAGGATGTTATATAATGTTCTCTCCACTTGCATTTTGTGTTCTTAAAAAAATCTTAGCAAAGCTTGCTTATTAAGATACCTACATTCTTTTTCTTCATTTCTTCACTTGTGTTTGCCACATGCTTCAGTGAAGGAGTTACAAAGGAGTCATACATTTGAACTAAAAGTGCCAGCAGCCCTTATATTAAACTGCAAGTTTTATTTTTAATACCTAGTAGGTGGTTACAGTGAAAATGTTAGCATGTAGCAGAATGGGGAGGGAGGTAAATTGGAAGAATTTCTAATAGATTAAAGACAAGGAGTAGGAGAACAGCAGACCTAAGGAAGACTTCTAGTGTAAGGCCTCGTCGGCAGAGTTGATGATGGTGCCATTTACTCAGGTGAAGAAAACTGGTAGAGGGACCAGTTTGGTCTAGGGGTAAGTCAAGTGTTCTTTTTAGACTTGATGAGATGACTATTAATATTTCCACTATCTACCTAAGTGGAGAAGTCAAGGGTTCAGGTAGGTACAAAAGTCTGCCTTAAAGTGGAAATGTCACATTGAATACATAAAGCTGAGAGGTAATAGCCAATAGGTTTTATGTAAAGTTAGGAGAGCTGATGAGATCTGGGGACAGACTGCTTTAGAAAAAAAAAAAAAAAAAAAAAAAAAACCACAAAAATCAAAAAACATAGTCTGGGCCTATGCCCTGAGGCATTTCAGTACTCACAGAAGAGCCTGCAAAGCTGACTGTGAGGAGTTCTTAGAGAAGTTAGATGGAAATAGAGAGTGAGGAATCATCTAGAATAGGGTGTCTCATAGAGGGTATGATCAACTGTGTCAAATCTGAAGAGGATTCAAGAAGAAGAGAGAAGAAAACTAACTATGGGATAAAGCCTATGGCTGTCAGTTCTTACCTCAACAAGAAAAATTTTAGTGGAAAGATAGGAAAGAAACTTAACTGAAAATAATAAGAAAAAAGAATATATACAACACTTTCAAAAACTTCTCTATACACAGGAAACAAAAAAGTTAGTGCTAACCAGAGTTCAACTCAAGTTGCTTTAGTCCATTATGCATGTTATAAATAAAGGTAGCTGTCACGGAGTTACTTGTGTTCTCTCCCAGATTCATACATTGAAACCCTAACCCCCAGTGACCAGATTTGGAGAAAGGACCTTTAAGGAGGTAATTAAGATTAAATGAGAACATAAGGGTGGAGTCCTAATCCTAAAGGACTGGTATGTTTTTAGGAAAGGAAAGAGACAGAAGAGATCCCTCCACACAAACGGTGGAAAGGCCAAGTGAGGACACAGCAAGAAGGTGGCCCTCCACAAGCCAAGAAGAGAGGTCTCACTAGAAATCAACACTGATGGCACCTTGATCTTGTACTTCCAGCCTCCAGAGGTATGAGAAAACAAATGTCTGTTTATGCCACTTAGTGTGTGGTATCTTGTTATAATAGCCCAAGCTGATACAGTGACTTATAAAGTGTACCTACAAAGTCTTATGCAGATTAAAAAAATAATGATTTAATATTAGCAATTATTTCTCTGTTGATCTTGATCTCTATTCTATATTCTTCTCCAGTTTCAATGTACTCATCCTCTAGGTCACTCTCTATTTCAGCAAATGTCCCAATATTTAGACATTTGTTCAGGACAAGAATTTCAGAGCCATCCTTGATTATCCCCTTTCTCTTAGCACATCAACTCCAGGTAAATAATCACGTCAGTTTTGCCTTCAGAATGTATCCCAAATCTGACCATATCCCGTCTCATTCACTTCTGCCCCCTTAGTTTAGCTGCTGTCACCCCTCTGCTGTAAAAGTCTCCTGAGAGGTCCATATTCCACGTATGTTCCACATATAGTAACCCTGATGTCCCAACTACAATATGAACCAAATCTTGCCTTCCCCATACCCTCAACATTCAAATGGTGTTCTTTCTCACAGAACAAAATCTAAAGTTCTTACCATAATCACAAGACTACCATGATCTGCCCTCTTGGCGGCTATACTTCTGTCTCAAAAAACTATTTCTAGATAACAAACAACCCGAAAATTCAGTGGCTTAAGACAGTAGTGATTACCCCTTAAGTGTCTATACTTAAGTGTCTTAGCTTGGCTAAGAGTTGGCCGATCCAGGCTGGACTCAACTGGGATTGCTTGGCTGGGTAGCTCTGCTCCTAGAGGGACCAGAAGGCTAGCCTGAGCTCTTCTCATCAAAATGGCAGATGTGAGAGAGAGAGTGAGAGAGCAGAAACAGACAAGGTCTCTTAACCCATAGACTCAGAACTGTCATATTGTCACTTTATTCTAATGACCAAAGCAAATCATATGGCTAAATGCAAAGTCAAGGCTAGGAAAATGTGCTGCTCCCCTTAAGAGGAGACCTACCATATCTCATGGCAAACAATGTGTATACAGACAGGAATAAATGACTGTGACCAACAATGAAGTCTATTATATACCCATTTTCCTATATTTCTTCCTTTTGTTCACTTGACTTCAAAGCTCACACCTATCAATCAAGACTTTGCACTTATGTTTCCCCCCATGTAGGAAATTCTTTCTCTAGATTACTACAAAACGTTTATTCATTCATTCAATTCTCTGCTAAAATACATTCTCAAAGATTCCCATGACTAGGGGTTAAAAACTATGGCCTACTGACCAATTTGTGCAAACTGCTTATTTTTGTAACTAAAGCTTTACTCAAACACAGCCATGCCCATTAGTATACTTATTATGTATTAATACATACATATGACAGTGGTAAAATTGAGTAGTTGTGTCAGAAACAATGTGAGAAACTTCAAAATATTTACTATCTGAAAAAAAAAATTACTATCTGGTTCTTTCCAGAATAAGTTTGCTGATCCCTACTCTATTCCAGGGTCTGTCTTTATTTTTCTTTTTGATGTTTGTCTTTTGACATTATACTATATATATATATTTTTTGTTTATTTATGATTGAGCTCCTTCACTAGAATCTAAGTTTCTCTAGGGAAGGATTTTGTTCTATTTAGTACAGTGTTGCTAGCCCTAGAAATGTGCCAGGAACTCAGAATTATATTCTAATACCCTAAAATCTTTGCCTGAATGGCACTTTCCCAGTGAGGTATCCCCTGACGACTATGGCACTTCTAGGCTCTCTTCTCTGCCTTATGTAGTTTTTTTCTTTCCTTTATAGAACTTGTTGCCTTTCTTACATAATACCTAACTTTCTTCATAACTTTATCACTTCTTTACAACTCTGATATGAGGATGTAAACTTTATGGGAGCAGAATCTTTATCCGAAATGTTTACTTGGTATAGTGTCTGGCATATAAGAAGGGCTCAATAAATATTTGTTGAATGATTGAGCAAATAAAAATAATTTCTTAGGAATAGAATTAAAATTGTTTAGCTTCAGAGAATAAAATAAATAATGGGAGGTAATTACATTTTTCATTGTTCAGAGGAATCCTAGAGAAAAGTCTTTAAATGAGACTCAAGTCTTTCACCACCACATGCCCTGAGATTTTTTTTTTTTTTTCATAGAAAAGATGAACCTGACAGCTTATGGGTCAGGAATGTCTAGGTTATTAAGACCTTTTCTGAAATGCATGCTGCCCATTAATGTGAAGGGAGAATGGAAAACATCAGCCAATACTGATGACCCCTTTATTTTGAAGTCCTGCTTACTAGATCTCCTCAATGTGCATATTTTAACAAAGAGGGAGGAACTTCCCTTTGTACTCCAAGTAAGGTAAAAGGAAATTCTAATTGGATTTCATTCAAACTTTGTGTTGCCAGGGGAATAATAACAAAAAGTGGGTTGTCAGAATCTTCCCCGGTCCTCACTAGAATGTTAGAAGGGTCATGAGAGTAGGTTTCTAACATCCTCTGTTGTCTCACTTCTCATTCTCAGAGTAAGCAAAGCCACTGTGGAGTCAGGACCATTCAGAAAAATGAAGATTATTACTTTCAGGAGGCTGGAAGCCATTCAGGTTAAACCCGGGTATATCCAGATGAGCTGGGTGAAAAGATGGTTCTCATTCATTTGTGAAGCCTACAGCAGTGGATTCTTTAGGAACAGGAGCTCGGAGTCTGAAAACCCAATGGATTCTGCCCATTTCCCAAAAGTGAGAGAAGGAAGGGAAGATAAAAAGGTTCACATTGCACAGCGTAGTGGAACAAATAGCCATTGGGTGAGAAATTTACTGAGGGTAGTTTTATCATTACATGTTGGAGCGGACGCAGCCAATGCCCTGCCATATTCCCTTGCACTTAACACTGAGAGGTGCAGCAACCTGACTTCTAACTGCCAGTATTTGGTTTTTGCCTGAGCAACCTGTTTGTCCATCAGCATACACCAGAAGTACAGGGGAATTAATCCCTAGGAGCAGCCCTTAAACAATGTCTGCCAATAGCTGGTGCCTAAATACCCCAGCTCCCTCACCCTCCAATGAGTGAAGGCTGGAATGTGTGTTTTACATGGAATCCTAGTGAAAGGAGCAGCAGTCACCTGCCGTGGTGTCTGGTTTGATCACATGACTTTTATTGGCTGTCTTACTTCTCTATCTTACTTCTCTTACATCTACCCACACTGGTGTTCTCTTCTACCTCCTCAATAAACTATTTGTTCTCAAGTTATTGTGTCAAGGTCTGGGTCTAGGAAAACCCAAACTCAGAAACATGCCTTTCCAATTCATATTTATCTTTAATTCCCTAGCCTAACTTAAATGTGTGTGATGGTTTTATTTTTGTTTCAGGCATGAGAGAAAACGTGCTCAACCTTGAAAACCATACCCTCTTCTTAGTAGATTGAACCCTTTGGGAACATTTGGTATTAACCTTTCTGGTAACAGTAACTTTCTTATTCTTGGATAAGTAGACATATTATTGCAACCTAAAAGTATTAACAAAATATCCATAGGTATGTTAACATCCATAGGTATGTTAAAAATACTATTTTTAGACGTGATAGTTCTTTTATAAAACTCAAGCCTTTATTTTATACCTGAAAACTCATTAGGTGGGATGAGGTTTAGGCAGTGATTTAGCTAAGATCCCACTGCTAATTGACTTCACAGCTGAAACCACACGTTAAATTCAGATATTGTTTAAAATTAATATTGTTTAATGTCTAGTAAGTGCTCTATATTCATCCCGTATGGTAGGCTTTCCTAGTTGTACCTGCTTTGACTATTTGGTAAAGTGTATTTCTGGATGGTTTGGGAGAGGGATGTCTCTCTTGATTTCTTTGGTCTTGTCTCCATCCTACAAACAGGAGGCTGCTAGCTTCTCAACAGAGAACAGCCTTCTTTTTGTCATTTCTCTGTTTACCTGAATACCCAGGGTTATTCCATTCCAGGAAGAGAAGATGTCCTTATCTTCTCTCTGTGCCAATTTCTGCAGCCACCAGCTGTGGAAACAGCCATTCTCATGTTGTAGCAGAACTAATCATCTGCCTCCTGGGACTCATAAGAGACTCTTCTTGCCACCCTGGATAAGTGCATGGGGCTGGGTTGCTTGTATATTCCTGCTTCCCCCTGCATCAGACTCAATTTCTGCACTTCTGCACAGACACTCAAACTTCCCCATCCCATGAATATTGAGCCTGTGGCAGGTCTCCCCCATCAGTATGGGTGTGCCCTTGACCACCATCAGGAAGCCCAACAGCTGCTGCTGTGGCCTCATCTTGTCACACCCCATGTTGCCTTAGCCTCCTGCAGGGGCTGGTTCGGTGCTTCATTCAGCAAAGCTCCATCATCGTCCTGTCTGTCTCCTCAGGAGCCTCAGGCTGTACCACGTTGACCTAACTGAGCTCCTGAAGGTTCCAGCTTCCCGGGGGACTGGTTAACACAATCCAGAAGTATCACTATCTTCTGGGTTTTGAATTAAATGGATTTTGAATTAAAATAGTTCTTTTGGTTGACAGTGCTCAGAACAAGGATATATAACACAAGAATTTTGGTCCCATTCTAGAGACTGGGCATCAAAATAGAGAAAGCTTAATGAATTTCCCAGAATTACTTATTGTACCAGAAGTAGCTGTGAAAAACACAAAAGCTTGTCCCTTGATTTCATCTTATCTTGACTTTTTTACTGCCCTGTGTCCCTTTTTGTTTGCTTTTTCCCTGGGTTTATCTGTAGGGAAATGTATAATGGTTAATTTCTTCCTAAAGAATAATTCATCCAGGGTAGTAGATGCTGCCTACATCTGCGAGGCTCTTAAGTATTTCATGCATTATGTGGCCCAAATGGCTACATTAGGAAAAAAAAATCCCAATTAGTGAAATTTAAATGTGGAATTTCTTTGAATTGCAATTCTCCTTTCATATGCTACAACATCCTGATCAATGGCACCAAAAAGCAAAAGGTTTCTCTTATTGCTATATATTTTTATTTCCCTCCAAATATCAATGCCACATCAACTGTTAATCTGAAAAACCTCATTTAATGTCAGCTTGCTCACAGTTATGAAAATTCAGGTAATGTATTCCTGTTACTAATTGTATTTGAGAAAGTGTTATTAATTTCATATATCAAGTTCGTAGTGGCCATCTGTTCCCTCCGAACTGCTGCGTCTCCCTCCATCTGCCCTGTTTTTCTTCTGCTAATCGGGTGGCAAGGGCTCAGATGATCGGGAAGTTTCTCTCTGACTTTTGATTTGTCACTCATCATCAAGCCAGCTGTGCATTTGTAACAGACTCCTCCGACGGGTGGTGGTGAATTTAAATCTGTCTGGTTTTCTTTTTCTTTTTTTTTTTTTTTAAATAAAACTTTTTTGTCAAAAAATGTTTAAAGGAAGCCAGATTGTATTTTCTACACTGTAAAATGTGCTTTGCTGCCACTAATTTGGCTGCATCTGCACTCTCATGAATATAGATGAAGGTGCATGGCCAGGATATTATTAGGGACTGCGGCGAGCAGGGAAGAATTTTAAATGCGGCAAGATACCATAGTTTAGATTTCTGAGAACATTAGGACAAACTCGCATGAAACTGCTGACATTTGCTAGCTTTAAGTTCAAGATGAGTTTTTGAATCTTAACCGCAAAGATCCTTCTTTGAATATTTTCGCTTGTGTGTGGTTGGATGGGGAAAGGAGATGATGGGAAGGATTCTGGGAGAATGTGATTAAATAAAAAAGGGTTTCAAGTTCAAATTTCTTCACCCTGTATTCAGTAAATCATGGACCTAGAGTCAGTGTGCAAATGACGTGTTTGAGTCCATCTCCTAGGGGAGCAAGCTGGGCAGGACAGTAGCTAAAACCATGGGTTTCAAGTAACTCAGAGAACTGGGGACTTGCAGATGAACCTAGGATACCAATTATTAATTGTGTCTGATTGTTTGTTGTATACTTTAGGGTTAACCACAGGCTCAACATAATAAGTGTTTACAGAAATGTCATTTATCTATTCTGATAAGCATTTTTCCCAAAGTCCAAGAGATGACAGCAACAATCAGATGTTATTGATGATTAAACAGTTTTATTTGGCCTTCAAAACGATTCCCTATAACTAGATATAAGAAAATATTCAACTTCTGTTCAATAAACATGCATTGATAGTGTTCTTTTAATAACAGAGAAGAAATAAAAATAATCGGACAATATGTGTCCTCAAGAAACTTATAATCTATTAACTATATAGTGTGAGAAGGTACTCTATTACAGTTTCAGTTGTAGTGACTAAACAGTGAAGAAACAACTCTTGGATAAAAACATACACAAATCTTCATAAGAATATTTTTAATTGCATTAGTGCTAAAACAGAGCCAAGATTTCTAGTATCTATTACATGTCTAATACTCATATTTTTTATAATAAAAAGCAAAACTTTTCTTGAGTTTTTCCCCCTTATGGTCATAACCCTTCAACATCTTGCTTTATAAGTAAATAAACAACCAAACAAACAAAGGAATCTGCTCAAAATGGTAAAAACAAAAAACAAAAACAAAACAACAAAAAAGCCCAACTTTTTCAGAGTACAAAGAGTTTATGCCACAATATCTGTTATGGGTTAATTGTGTCCTCTAAAAAGATCTGTTGAAGGCCTAATCCCCATACCTGTGAATGTAATCTTATTTAAAAATAGAATAGTTTCCTCTAATCCATGGGGACACATTACAAGATCCCCCCAGTGGATGCCTGAAAACACGGATAGTACTGAACGTTAGTACTGAACGTTTTTTCCTGTACACAGATACTTATGACAAATTTAATTTATAAAATCAGGCATAGGGAGAGATTAACAACAATCACTAGTAATAAAATAGAATAATTATAATAATGTACTGTAACGAAATTTATGTAAATGTAGTCTCTCTCTCTCTCAAAATACGTTATTCTCCTGCACTCATTCTTTGTCTTGTGATGATGTCAGATGATAAAATGCCCACTGACGAGATGAAGGGAGATGAATGATTTAGGTACCTAGACATAGTGTTAGGCTACTCTTGACCTTCTGACACCTCTTCAGAAGGAGGCTAATGATCTGCTTTCAAACTTCAGTTACCAACTGAAACTGTGAAAAGCAAAACCATGGACAATGGCTACTGTAGGGTCTTTGCAGATGTAATCCACTTAAAATGAGGTCATACTGGATTAGGGTTAGCTCTAATCCAATATATCTGGTATCCTTGGAAGAAGAGAGGAGCCACAGAGGAGACTCAGAGGAAAAACATTATATAACAACAGAGTCATACATTACATGATACTTCTACAAGCCAAGGAACACCCGGGATTGCAGATAGCCACTAAAAGCTAAGAACGAGGCTGAGGATTCCTCTCTCTCAAAACTGGCAGAGTCCTAGCCCCCAAAACTGTAAGAGAATAAATTTCTGTTGTTGTAAGCCCCCAAGTTTGTGGTTATTTGTTACTGCAGCCTGAGGAAACTAATACAACATAACACAGTATAAGAAATGAAAACAGAAAGTCTGACCAATGTATTTATTTTTCTAATTCCCAAAATCTGCATTTAGTTTTAACATAGGGAGGGCATCAAATTTCTCATGTTGCTTGGTATCATGAAGGAAAACACCTAACAACAACTTAAACTTTTTTTGGAAAATGTTTTCTTTCTTAAAAATTCACAGACCTGTACCCCTGGGGATAAAAATATATGTTTATAAAAAATAAAAAAATTTAAAAAAATTATGTTGTTAGAAAAATAAAATAATTGTATAACTGTTAAGTACTTTCAAGCTACCATAATTAGTGACTTGAAAAGAATGGCAGAGGAAATACAAGATGTAAATAATTTCTAGGAGAAAAAAAAAAAAAGCTAATGTTTTATATTATCATAACTTCTTTGGCCATCTCTTTTGGGAAAATCATTTTCTTATTTTTCCCCCAGAGATGTTACTTGGGATACTGCTACCAAACCAGAATCTAGTTCCAGTTCCATTTTTTTTTTTTTAAACCTGTCTTTTGATATCCTTTAGGAAATACATCTTTGCATCACCTCTTCTCTACTAAAAAAAATTGCAGACTTGACCTGTCTAGATTGTTCAGAATAAAAATTTTAAAATGAACCTAAGCGTCTTCCTTGTCTCTTGTGGATTAAACCAAAAATGTCCCAGGGACCCGTGATAAACCCTTCCCTTCGCTCTCATCTAGATCTAGATTCCTTCCAACTCAACCAGATTTTGCAGTTGACATTAGTCCTCCACAGTTCTAAACACCTGTATTTGAACAATCCTAAATGTTGCCCTTTCTCTACAACCTTACTAATCCAAGTGTGCTCCCAGGGCCAGCAGTTGTCAGACTCACCCAGAAGCTTGTTAGAAATGCAGACTCTCAGGCCCCTGAGTCAGCAATAGCATTTCTAATCTGGTCTCCACCTATTCAAATGTACATTCAAGTTTGAGAAGCACTGCTACACAACACATTATTTTTCCCTATAAATCTCCAAAGCAGTGTCTTACAGTAGAGGACATACCTGTTCCTAGTCTGGTAACAGTATCCTTCTCCTTTATTTAATAAAATCACAATCTTTTAACTTCTACAGAATTTGTGCGTGAACAAAAAGGGTATAGAAAGAACCATGTGCCACAGTATTATTGCTGCTGTTTTCCTAATGTACTGCGCTCACTCTTAGCAAGACCTTGGGATGATGATATTAACAGAATATACATTAACACGGAAGAGAAGAACAGGCCCTTTTAAGCGGTAGTTCTGTTTTCTTTCCCTAGGTAGATAATGAAGTAGATTCACTTTTCCCATGACACTGGGCTGCCTGATATTTTGCTGTGTTACATGACGTGCTTCAGCATGACTAATACATCCCAGCTGGTCTCAACAGCAGGAAAATGTGTCGTGGGGGGTGGGGGGGCGGTGACATGGTTAGGAAGTTACGCATGCGCAGGCAGAGGAGGCTCTGTTGTGTCTATGATTAGAGTTGGGGGTGGGGTGGGAAGAAAGAATGAATGAAAGGGGGGAAAATGAGGAAATCCCAGGAGTTCTGGAATCTTGAAATTTTTCAAGCTGTCATTTACCTTTGCAAAGTTGTGGTTGGTGACTGTGTTTACAGGCTGTGGATCTGTAAACAGCACATGTGCAAACCGTTAGCTATTGTTTTGAAAATGACAGTATGGCCAATAATTTCAATTTCAGTGTTTAAGCGTGAACCAGATGACGCTATGTTTTATTTAAAACTGGGCATGTATCATGGAGGGTGGAAACTTGTACCTCTTAAACACTTTTATATTGTGTAGTGTGCCATATGTTGCCTGTTTTCAGGTTTTTAAAGTGATTGCCTACTGCCTAAAGGTAGCTTGTCTCAAGATTATAATCCGCATTTTGCCAGAGGGCAGAAATGAACCCATTAATTTAACAGCACACTAATGGGATTGGTATAAAGGTGTTAATTCTATTCCATATTCCTTAAGGATTAGGTTGAGTGATAGTTTGGTAAGAAAGAAAGGGGTAAAGAAATCAACAAGAAAAGTATGAGATCATACAAAAGATTCTGGCGGAGATTTTTAAGAATTGTCTTCCTACCACCGGCACCAAAACAAAACCAAAACAAAACCAAAAAACCAAAGTTGACTGCTAGATGAATGAAGTCATTTCTAACTTAAGTTCCTTTTTAAAATCTTCAATTTCCTTCCTTATTTTACAACTTTAGATGGGAACGAGTTTCCTGCTACCTGTTTATTCTGAACAAAGAATGCTGGCTACTGTTTGCTCTTGAGTTATCCTTGGTATATATTCAAGAAAGTTGCCGGATGCATATTCTAGCTGAATATTTAGCTTTGATAAGATTTGGACCACTCAATAAAAGATTCTTGCCATCTCAGTCTCTTTTTAAACATGCTTATTGGTGTTCAACTGGAAGGGAGTGGCACCTTGCTCTAAAATAACCTCCAGGGGCTAAATGCTATTCGGTGGTGTGGTCCTTGACCCCTTAGGAATGTGAGGCTATATTCTGTGTCGTCTGGATCAGGGAAGCGGGAGGGAGCCAGGAGTGGGTGAAGCATGCCCCATTATTTGATAAAGGTCGTACAAACTTCTCTTTTTACTTAGAGGAATGTTTCTCTAATCTTAGAGACTTCAAGGCCTGAATGCCTAGATAATTGTTGAATCTGGGCTGGTATCCCAAGCAAATTTGCTCCTGAGATTCCAGTTCTCTCTCCCTCAGAGGAGACAAATGTTAGTTCCCTGGTAGTGGTTCGTCACTAACTTGTCATCCAAAATACCATGACTCCTGAATTTACTTAATACTAGTATCCGTGTTAAACCAGTATCTTCCCTTACAAAAAATAGGCAGTTTATAACAGGATTTCTTATCAGGTAATAACCGTCTAGGTTTATTTTAAAACCCCTTTCTTGTTAGCTTAAGAAATAAAATCCAGCAATGACAGAAGATTAGGTTTCCCCCGGGGTGGGGTTCAGACAGTTTCTTCTTTGTGTTTGCCTCTCTTCTTTTGTAAGATGTGATCAGCAGCCGGTATTGGGAGGTCTGTGGGGGAAGGGATTAAGTTCTCCTCAGCTGGCTGTCCGAGGGTGTGGCTCTTTAACATTTTGGCTAACAGATGGTGACAAACCAACAGGTGCACCCAGATCACTGCACCAAGCTTTTTACATCTGCTGGGCGCACAGTGTGCTCACTGGGACTTCCCCCACGCCAGCTGGGGCCTTGGCTCCACTAAGCATGGCCCAGACAAGGTAGAGGGAGATGGAGGCCCATGACCTTCAACCGTTAGCCTACTGATATGTGTTTTAGAGGATAAGCAGGGCAAAAATGCTTTGATCTGAATGGGGTACGGTGAAAAGAGAAACAAAGGGTGTAGACCCTGGGGTGAAGGGAGGAAGTGCCAGGCAGTTTTCGTAACAAAATCCCCTTTTCAGGATTTGACAGCTTCTCTCGTCGGGGCCAGATTTCTCTTTTAGCAAGGACACTGGCCTGCATTTATTGCCACCCTGGAAAAGTGTTGTTGGAAGACTCAAAATTGTTAAATGGAAATATCCCAGAGAATCACCGAGACAATCGCCTTCGCAACAATAGCTCACCCTTCCTACGCTTGCTGCATGCCGGGCTCTGCCTGAATTATCCCACAGCAGCCCCAGAACAAGTCTGTGGGGCAGGTACTGTGGAGAAACTGAGGCACAGAGAGTCCAAGTGATTTGCCACCAGAAAAGAGCAGAGTATTGACAGATTCAACATTATTTAAACACGTATTTATTGAGTCTACTGTGTACGGGGCCCACACCTTCAAGCCAACTTTCAAAACCACGTCGGCCTGACACCAAAGCCCTGACGTTTAACAGCTGTGGAGAATTGTCAGGGATCAACTTACTCTATCCACTTGGAGGTGTAGAAAAGGAAAGACATACTTGGGGTCATTGTAAGTTGCAACTTCATATATTAAGTCCATTTGAAATTACTGGTTCTTTTGTTTCGGTTTTTGGTCTGATAATCAAGATCCTTACATCACACGAAACAAGGCTGTATCACCATGCTACTTTGCTTAATCTTAATCATTAACCTTATGTAAAGCCTAGGATTCTGAGGCTTAAGAATTCTCTCTCCTACACCTTTATCTTTACAGAGGAGGAGAACTACCCACAGAACTATCTCCTGTGATGTGCCCTGTGAGCGCACTGTTTGCTTTATAAGTCAGGAAGAAGCAGATGAATTGAGGAACACGATTTTTCACACTTGTCTTCATGAGGGTGTCCAGCACTCCTCTGGGCATGTGATGTGTGGCCTGACAAAGGTTAAAGAAGGACAACATTGTCCCATATCTTTAAGCTCCGTTAATGTTCAGTGAAGAACGCTGTAGTAACTAGTGCTTCATTGGTTTTTACCAACCTCCAATCCATCACCTTCCTCTAATGGGGGGTATCTCCTAAGGATTTAAGAGATACTGAGCTGCTGTTCTCTGTTGTTTGTTTGCTTGTTTGCACCACCTACATGTCAGGCACTGTGTTGTGTCTTATATGCATCTTATCATTCCATCGCCTAATAAGAACTGTGATGTAGGTGCTAATACTGGCCCATTTTATACAGATGAAGAAATTGAGGCTTTTTTTTTAAATAATTTTTTCAGTTTGTTGTTTTTTTTAAGATTTTATTTACTTATTTGAGAGAGAGAGAGAACACACATGAAAGAGGACATGAGCAGGGGAGAGGGGCAGAAGAAGAGGGAGAAGCAGACTCCCCACTGACAGGGACACCCAATGCAGGGCTCTGATCTCAGAGTCCTGGGATCAGAGCCTGAGTCAAACGCAGATGCTCAACCCACAAAACCACCCAGGCACCCCAAAATTGAGGTTTATAATGCTTGAGTAACTTGTATGAGATCTCACAGCTGGCAATTATATATTTGTAGGGTTTTTTGATTATTGACCAATATTCCCACTAAACTATGTCCTCTAAAGACAAAGATGGTGTCTGCTGAGATGCTCTATTCATCCCAGGGTGCTTAAACTATTTAACAGGACCTTCATACACGTATACTTAATAAATATTTATTAATGATTAAATGAAAAAATAAGTGAATAAAGTTGGAGAACTAGAATTCAAAGTCATGCTTATTTAAATCAAGATTCTTTCTTTTTAATCACTGGGCAAAGGACCCCACATTGCTCAGAGTGGCTATGTTCTGCTCATTCACTAGGTATTGTTATGAACTGAATTCTGTTCAACACCACCACTCCGATTTCAAATGTTCAACCCCTAACTATCATTGTGATTATATTTGGAGATATAGCCTTTAAGGAGAGAATTAAGGTTAAATGACGTCCTAAGGGTAGAGCCCTAATCAGATAGCAGTGTCGTTCTTATGAGAAGAAGGAAGACATCAGAACTTATTCCCCATGCCCACACAGAGAAGAGGCCATGTAAGTACAGAACAAAAAAGGCAGCCATCTTCAAGCTAGGAGGAGAGGTCTCTCCAGAAACTGACCCTCATAACATCTTGAATTTGTCTACAGAACCATGAGAAAATAAATTTCTCTTCTTTAACCCACCCAATCTGGTGTCTCGTTACAGCAGCTAACTCATCTGCTTTCATTTCTTGTTCCTCTTACTCCCCCTTTAGCCAGAGTATCATTTATTGGAGATCTTCTAGCTGCTTCTGTTTCTTGGTCTTTCAAAAGCAGTTAGAGAGAATTGCCTTCCTCCTCTATATGCACTCTTTTTTTCCCCCTATAATTTTTCAGCAAAGAAATGCAAGTAAGCAGTTTTTTCTGCCTATTTGATCATCCTTTTTTCTTAGGAGGAATGAAATACCATGACAACTTAAGGACTGCTTGATGTAAATGAATGCTATGGATTCTCTGTAGTTGGAATTACCTTCCTGCACTGAGAGCCTCCCCAATTCCAGAGTCAACTCCCTGGCCATCTCCCACCATGTCTGTACTACAAGGCTGGTTTGCTATGGCCAATGTAGAGCAGCAACGATCAAGAAGGAAGAGGAGGAAGTAGGGACCTGACAATCCGAATAAAAGGCTAGTATGAAACCACGGGTTAGGGGTTCTGTTTCAGCCTGAGTCTGACTTTAAGCGGTCAATTGTACAAAATCTATAGCAAATTAAGTCATAATTCACCGTGTGATTTAGAATCAGCAGGATTCTAATCACCAGGTAATCCAGTTGGTGGTTAGTTCTGGAAGTCCAGTAGTAAGTGGGCATTTAGGAAAACAAACTATTTTTTTTTTAAGATTTTATTTACTTATTTGACTGAAAGTGAGGGATCACAAGTAGGCAGAGCAGCAGGCAGAGAGAGAAAGCACTGTGAGAGAGAAAGAGAAAGAGAAAGAGAAAGAAGGCTCCCCGCTGAGCAAAGAGCCTGATGCTGGGCTGGATCCCAGGACCCTGAGATGTTGACCCAAGCCGAAAGCAGAGGCTTAACCCACTGAGCTACCCTGGCACCCAAGGAAAACAAACTATTAAGAGAAGATTCAGGTTAAGGGTCTATGCCTAAAAAGATAGAGAGTCATTAACCTGAATAACGTAGCAGATCTGAACTAAAGAGGAAAGTCAAAAGATGTCAACATGGGGAGAGGAAAAGTGATCCAGAGGGCTTGGCCCAGAAGGGAAGGGTTATTTATAGAAATGACTATATCCTGGGTTTGACTGGCAACAACCAGCCACATAAGAGCAGAGTCAAAGCCCCTGAAAGCATCAGAAGCTCCTAAAATAATTCCACGATAGCAGAAAGAATACTGAGAACTATCATATATTCCTGCCTCAATCACAGTTTGTTGTGGAACTGGAGAAGGCCTGAGGCCATGAACTGGGATGTAAAACGCGCTCTGCAGAGAACCAGGGGAAACTGAGGCAGGAGGCGTGAGAGGCCTGATCACAACCCTTCCACAGTCAGATCCTGGAGCAAATGCTTCCAGAGAGAACTACTGAGCAGCATGAGGTTGGGGCCCTCCTGCACTGTGTTCCCTACTCCTTCCCATGAGTCTATCAGCGTTCTTGGCACAAAATGGAGGCTGGATATATGTGGTAAGTGAGTGAATGAATGAAAAATATAATACAGTCGGAAATGGGGATCTTTCAGCTCCAAACATTTAATTCCTCTAGTGTTTTAAACAGTGCCCGTGGCAGTGGGTTAATTAACGTCTCTCGCAGTCAATATCGGCTATTCCAGAAGTATGGCTCTTAATATTCAAGAAACCAATACTAATAAAAATCATGGGTGCTTCCAATAAGAAAACATTTCCTGAATAAAAGTGGATCGATTTTTGCCACTCTCCTTTAAAAGGATTAAGGAGTTGGAGGTAATCATTTAAATGATTAGTAAGATGATCTTTGAGGCTAAGAAAGGAAAGTTCGTTGGAAGCTCAAATGTTGAATTTCTCTGATTACTCCTTTATCGTCGCCCAGTTATTAACAAGCTCCTACTTGCGATTTCCATTTCCTTTCCCTTGAACCAACGCACACAGGCCGAAAGTGTTCAGTCCCGCCCGAGAGCACATGGGTAGTGAGTCCCACACTCCCAGCCTCCTGGGGACGCCGATGTGCCCTGTGGGCGCATGCGCACTGCGTGGATCCTTGCCCAGGCCTCGGAGACCCGGGTTGTGTAGACAGGGTTGTTGCCTGCTCACTGACGGCTGCCCTTCCAGCCTGGTGGGTTTTTCAAGTGCAGTGGAACGGAAAACTCAGTTACTTTCGTTGCAAACGAAAGAGTTCTCTATCAAACTGTGTGTGAGTCCCTCTCTGCTCTGTGGGCGTATTTAAAATTAGGCAGAAGCAGCCCCTTGTCTCGGCGAAGGCAGCAGCTCGCCCCGGGCCACACAAGAACAGCCAGGCACCGTGCCAGCTCCGGCGGCGACGGCGGGTTCCGGGGCGCAGACTCGGGGAGCCTCATTTTGAGTGTTAGATGGATCTTTGAGCCGCGCGCGTCTGCACAGACGGCGGAGAGATCCCTACAACTGTATTAACCCCACAGCTAAGATTAGCGGAGAATGTTTTTCGATCTTCGCAGTCATAATCTCCTCCTCGGGTGCAAACCGAGCACCAAATGCCAGGGCACTGTGAGAACAGGTGTACCAACCTCCACCTGGGACCGAGGGAGGGGAAGTAATGAGCTAAGAATGGCCGAATCCGAAGTTCCTAGGTAAGCAAGCTCTTAAACAAGTGTGCCCGGACTTATGGAGCTTGAAAATGCCCTCTTTGGCACAACGCCTGCAATGCAGCCTCACATAAAGAAGCGCTTCATAAAGTCTGTTTCATGAACGGAGTCCCGCAAGATGGCTGTGCGGAAGCCGCATACCTTCGCCCGCCCGGGCGCGGGAGCCCGGGAACGTCCTGTAGTAAAACACTCTGTTTAGCACAAAGCTCCCACTTACTTGACCGTAAAACTATTTTTATGCAATTACCTCTTAACACCCTTCCAAATAGTTTGCAGTTGCACACGCTTTGGAAAACTCGGCTCTGAAAGGCAGTCAAATGTAGCTAGCATCTGAACATTTGTGAGACTTCCAAAGGTAGGTTTGCTTTTTTTTATTTTTAAATTTTTTATTGTATTTGTTTTTCCTGTATTATAGCTTGGCTAATTGAAAATAATAACTTAAAAAAGGGGGAAAGAAGAAATACAGACTCCAAAGGTATATTTAAACAGAAGCCCTGGACTCCCCTAGGGCGATGGAATTTGATATTCCCCCTTCCCATTCTACTGTCCTTTTTATCTGAGGATATGAGCTTGGACGAATACATGCATAAGTCAACAGAGGGTCTTACCTATCTCACTAAGGGACCAATGCAATAAAGGTACTTTGGTTGAAGCATTTGAACTTAACCTTAAGGTAACATGGAGATCCACCCAGGGCAATACAGCAGCTTGCTTGTCTAAGAACCAAGAGCAGGGCATGAAAGGCTCTCCCTGTTTGAGAAAATATAACTTGACCCAGCTTCTTCTCAATACTGCTGGAACTTGCACAAGCAAGAGAAGCTGCATAGGAGCGTGTGCAGGAGATCTTCACTGCCAAAGTCCTTTCCGTTGCTACTCTGCAAGCCAGGTATCCGGCTTCCCTGGTGTGTCCCCTCACCACAGGATCCCCCACTTTACAAGGACTCTGGGCTTAGTTTAAGGCTCTTGTTATTAAAATTCTGGATGATTTTTTAACAAGGGTTCTACACGGTTGTTTTGTTCTGGGTCCTGCAAATGGTAGGGCTGGTCCTGCCCGCCCTGGTGAAGGTAAGTCTGTCTTCTGGTACGTTCTTCAGCAGGGTCACTCTCTTGGCCTGTCCCCAGCATACCAACTGCTGCTGTCACCTCCACTGATCAGTTTAGACAACTTTTTGCAGTGAAACCTGAAGTAGTGAAAATACAGAATCTGGAATAAGAGAAAAGTGGGTCCAAACCGTGGCAGGCACATTTACTAAGTGGGTTCAAGTTTAACATGCACATCTACCAAGGTTTAGACCTGAAAGGTGTTACCTTGCTTCTCGGGGCCTGAGCCTCAGGGCCAGCCCAGGTTGGGCTAGGGATGCCTGCCTACCTATCCCATTTTTGAAAAAGGGAAGTTGCTTGCGGACTGCAGAGATTGAGATGAAGAATCTGGTATAGGAGTCACTTGATACCTGTTAAATCCTTTTCCTAAAAGTCAGTGTTTACACTCAAAACTTTGAAAAGAGAGCCAATGTGTTAGCTGATGCTTAAACTCATAGTATGGTATAAAATCAATTAGTTAGTTAAGTATACATGTATCTCCTTATTTATTTTTGAACAAAACATACGCATCGTATGTAGGCTAAAGTGCTTTCTGGTGCTAAATTGCAGACTCTTAGTGAACAAACTTGTGAAAACCCTTTGTCCCATTATCTTTGTATAGTTCTTGTTCTCTGCAAAAGGGCATTTCTGTACCTTCTCACTGAGATCTGTGTGCATCAGACAGTGGGGTCTTTTGTAGAGCTTCTATGATAATTTCACTGGCTACTGCGTTTTCCTACCTATATCCATCAAAACTCCACATTTTAAGTAGTTTTTATTCAATGTAGTATTTTGATCAAAGCATGAACTTCTAAGAGCAGACCCTTGTGGGTTTGAGTTTCAGCTTTTATTAGTTTCCCAGGGCTGCCAAAACAAATTGCCACAAACCAGGTGGCTTAAAAAAATAGAAATCTTGTCTCTTACAGTTGTGGAGGACAAAAGTCCAAGATTAAGGTATTGGCAGGGTTGGTTCCTTCTGGAGGCTCTGAGGGAAGATCCACCTCTTCCAACTTCAGGTGGCTACCAGCAACCCTTGGTATTCTTTGGCTTGTAGATACATCACTCCAATATCTGCCCGCATCTTTCCATTACCTTCTCCTCTGTGTCTGTGACTCGTATCTTCCTCTGCCTTTCTCTTATAAGAGCTTTTGTCAGTAGATTGAGGACTCATAAATCCAGGAGGATCTCATCTTCACATGTTTGACTTAATTACATCTGCAAAGACCTTTCTTCCAAAGAAGGTCGTGTTCATATGTTCTGGAGATTAGGGCATGGACAATTCTTTGTGGGGCTGTCATTCAACCCATGTTGGCTGTTGCTGTGGCTTTGGGCCATCACTTGACATTGTTCAGCCTCAGTTTTTACCACCTGTAGTGTGGAGACTGCCTACTGCAGAACCATTGTGAGAATCAGAGTACTTTGGGTAAGTGTGCAATGCCAATGCCTACCACATAATAGATCCTGAAAGAATGGTAGTTGCTGTTATTATGATGTAGTTTTCTGCCATCTTTTCTCTTCCTGTGTACTGCACAGATTCATCCCTTATACTAATGCAATAAATAAGTGTACTTCACACTGCTGGCAACTTCAGTTGCCTCCCATCATCAAAGAATGGCATCATCCTTTCCCAGATGAAGGGGAGAGGGTTTTATGGACCATTTTGATTCCATGTAGGAAAAGAAACAATTTTGAGACTGAGAACTACTTCCAAATGGGTGTACCCATTACCATGAAAATCAGTATGTATGGGCTCTTGCCATATGCTACTTGCACATACCTCCCCTAACTGACCTCACTATAGCACCCTGGAGCCTGGGGATGAACTACTAAGGGGACATTTAGCAGTGTGCAGTAAGAATTTATTTCATGAGTCCCTTTCTGATGAAAGAAGAGACTGTTAAAGCAAGGTGTTGTTGTTGTGTTGTTTTGGACAGCAAGAAAGTAGTCATAGTAAGAAAGTCTTTCAGTTTTGGATTTTTATTTATAGCGTGTAAAAGAAAATTCAATTCCTAGCAGCTTAAACAATACAGGTATGTTGGAGGTAGGGTGGACCCTAGCACTGAATGATTCAGCAACTCACAAGTCTCAGAAAGGATCTGCGTTCTTGCATTTTACTTGCTCTGTCTTCCATGGTATTAGCATTGTGCAGAGGTTGTCTTACTCACTTGATGTCAGGGAAGGGGCTGAAGAAGTCTAGGCTTCCTGTCTGTAACTTTCATCATCAAAATGGAGTGGGAGAACATGAGAGGGAAGTCCTAGTTGCTCTCCAAAATAAGTGAGAAATCACATGAAATTTCTCCTTATGTCTACTCCATTATAAATGGATTTTATGCCCATCTCTGAACCAGTCCTATTAGGGCATTTCCACACTCGGTGTGACTTTGGCTTGAGTTCCCTCAGCTGTCCTCTGTGACACAGGCAGGGTGGCAGTTCTGCAGCAAAGGGAATGAGTCAGCACTGTTGAGTACTCATCTGACATTTTTGTTTCTGGACTTAAAAGTCAGCCTAGTGGGATGTTAGTCTCCAGTAAGGTTCAGCAACACCTGGGTACTTGCATTTAACCAAGGTTGAAACTTGGCCTGATGGAAAAGGGAGAGAGGGTCAAGACAGTTAGCAGTGTTTGCTAGGAGATGAGTATAAAGATAGTTCATGGACTTTTAGCTGAGTAAGAAAGAAAGTGATAATATGACAGACCAAACTCGGTGATAAGACAGTCATTTTTATGAGTTGAAAGTCTCAGAGAGGCTAAAGAAATGTTCAAGTGTCATTGGACTTGAAGGTGGGGCTCAAGACTAGGATGCATGTCAGTTGAGATTTCAGTGTTGATGTGGTTATTCTTGATGACCAGGCTCAGTGCACAGTGAGGTGCAGGGAAGATCCCCGGATGTAAGCAGTCACGTAGGGGGTGGCCTGAGTGCTGGCTGATGAGCTGCATGGAAGGTAGTGCTATACAGTAAGGTGGTAAGCTGAAACACAAGGAGTTGTGATGGTCTTCTCCCTCTCTCAGTTCCCAATGGTAGAGTGTGCAGAAGCAGAACATCTTCAGCATTTTACTTGTGTCCATTCCCCCAGGGGTGTGGCCAACAAGAACTGTGGTTTCATCTGAGTCCATACCAAGTATGTTCAGCTGGAAAGCAGCATAATCTAAAGGGTTAGATTATGATGTTTTAAGAATTCCAGAGTGTAATTTTTTTCTTCTGGATGCTGATGGTTGATGGATGACTGATTAGAGAGTTAAAAATAAAGAGATAATATGATTGACAACTTATAAATACCAGGGATTGTCGGAAGCACTGAAATCTCCTCGGTGGATTTTGCATATTTTATTTCTGGTGGAAAAAGGAGTCAGGGAAAGAGATGGAGAGGAAAGAGACAGAGACAGAGACAGAGGGGGAGGGAGACACCCAGAGAAAATGAAGACAACATTTCCATCTGGGGTTTGTGCTTTTCTGAGTGCCGACTCATTTTGATAGATTATTAGAAAACTCATATTTGCTCATAAATGTGAAAAAATAGCAAATGTAAAATTTGCAAATTTATTCCTAAATGTAGTTAAATTCATAAATATTTAGACATTTTCTGTAAAGCTTCTAATTTATAACCTTTACATGAATCTATAATTTGGTATAAAAGCTTCTAAATGCAGTAGTAATGTCACAAACGTCTATAAATATTCACATCTCATTTACAAATGTTCTGCAAACCATGAGCTGAAGAAATTGTGAATGCAAACCATTTTTCAGGTGGATTTCTGCCTAGGTGAGTCAGGACAATGAACAATGAAAATCCTCAAGAGATAATTTTGAGACTGTGACTTCAGCCTTTTGCTTGTATAGTCTAAAACTTCTTTATTAAATAATAATTTTAAAAAATTATAGATGCAACTAAGGATGAACAGACAGACGCAAATACAAAACTTGAAAATCAAAATCTGAGATGGGTCTGAATAATATTTATACAGATGTCAGGCAATACCGGATAGAATAGTGAGTCCTTGAATGCGTCTTTCTGTGTTTCACTTTTTCATCTGTAAAATGTATTATTACATTTTTATAAAGGTTTTTTTTTTTCTCTTAATAGTAAGGATTATGAGAGTAACAGACACTCAACTCAAAAGTGCTTAAGAAACCAGAAACAAAAATTCTGTGGCTGGCATCCCAGAAAACTTCACGCCTGTCTAGATGCAGGGGCTGAAACTGGGACTCAGCCTCCGCCTGCCCCGCCATTCCTAGTCTCATGCACCCGCGCGCGGCGCGAAGCCATGTGAACGCTCTCACTTTTGGTCTCCTTCTCATTGTTCTGCATTCCCTTCCACATTCTCAGCTCCGCTTTTTCAGGCTTATTTCACCCTTACACACAGTGACCCAATAGAAAGAGTTTCTTATTTCCAGTTATTCCCAAAGATATCCTGACAAAGTATCCTGAGATTGACTTGGAACATTTTCTGTCCCTGAACCCGTCATGATGTCCAGAATGGAATGCCACCCAACCAGTGACTTGGGTCCTGTTCTCACCCATGAAGCCAGGGGAACTTGGAGTCATGTGAATAGGAAGTGTAAAACACTGGGTCCGATATGGGTGTTGTCACCAGGAAAAGAGCGTTCTTGTGATATGAATAAAGTGAAACAATACAGTGGGTAAAACGCAGCAATGTATGAAAAACTTCAGGCAAAGTGTTTGGCACACAGCGAACCCTCAGTTATCTCTACCATTAGCCACTACTTACTGTTGTTACTATACTCTCTCCTATATAGGAAGAAAAGGGAGGGGATTCTAATAGGAAGTCTTTTAGTTTAGAAGAGGTATTCCTTCTCAGAACTCTCCAGAGAGTCTCAGGAAACCAGATTCTTCATCTGATTCCTCTAACAGTAAACACGGGGTGATGAGAGGCCTGTCCTATCAACAAAGATCTATGGAGCCCCTATTGCATCCATGGTGCCAGGAGTCAGGAGTAAATCAGTGTGTTGGGCATTATCAATACACGACCACAGAGCAGAGTCTTTCTCTCTAATGGCTTTCTCCATCTGTAGTAACCTCTCCCCTCCCATGGAATCAAGCTCCCTATTTCTTGGGTTTGGCAATGCTCTCACAACTATATGGTGGGAAATGTTGGTGCTTCATGAGGTTAGCTGCAAAAAATGTGGGAAATATTTCTATATCCTCTGCAAAATGTGCTCAGTTGGATGCTAGATTATCCCACTTAACCCTTTTGGACTCACTTGCTTTTTCTTTGCTGCTCTCTAATAATCTGTACCTTACATTTATTTAGTGAATAAATTAGCATCATAAATGCTTCCTCTTTTTTCCCAAGTATATATATTTTTTAAACACTGAGGAGTTTCTTCTACTACTGGTCCCCCAGAATTTGGTAAAGGATTCTTTACCATCAAATTCATACCCTCCATTTGATCCTCTTTTAAATATTCTTGCTTTGTGTTTAGCCTTCCATACTGAAAATCTATAATTTTTTTAGTCTGTGGCCTCAAGAAGGCCTCTGGCTCTTTCACTGTAGCCATTCTCCCCTGAGTTATCTTTGGTACTGGTTGTTTTTTTATTCAGGTGTAGTGAGCCAAGTATATGCATGTCCATGTGTTGCTGTTCTTGCTGGAGTTATTTGTTCAAAATCATGGTATAGGTATACCTATTGACCCTTGACCCCAAATCATCTTCAATTTCTTTCACCCAACTGCTGCTTCTAATATTTCTTCTTGCTTTCTCTTTTCAAATATAAATTCATCCCCTTCCTAGCATTCCCACTATTTATTTGGAAAACAGGGTTATGGCTGGCACCTACCACATAGGGTTATGTGGAGAGAATCTTGAAGAGAATGTGGAGAATGTTGAACACTTTCTGGAGTGTGGACAGCTGTCAGTGAACATTGACACACATTATAATTTTGATCATTACTATCAGAATAGCTTAGTTGAAGTTTGAGAACCCTCTTCTGAAATCAGTGTCTGACTTGGACAAGAGCCTTTTACTTGAGTGACTCTCTCCTAGATTATAACCTTAAAAACTGAAAGATTTCTATGTGTGAAGCATCTGCATATAAAAATAATGAGTGTTTTGTAGACCTTGATTCTGCTTAAAAAGTACACATAATAAAAATAAGGACTTGGCCTTTACAGATCTCAAATGAGTATGTAATTTAAAGGAAAATACGGAAGCAACTAGTTGAAGGTCAGTTGAGAAGCTGGCAGAGACGACAGAATATTGGTCATGTCCTAGGTTTTCAGTTTCTTCCATAATATAAAAATTGTCTTTTAGTCACGGTGTAGTCTTTCTTGGAATCCTTATTTTAATTCTGTAACATTTATATTCCAGGAGTAACAGCAAATCTGCTGATTACTTATGAAAGCAGGGGGAAAAAAACATTTGCAATTACAGTCAAAATTAAAGTTATTTTCTAATCTTCTCATCTTTTTTAAGGAATGAGAAACTTTAAATATGGTCAACGTAGCACATTTGAAGTGTCAAACTTACTGAATTTTTCTAAGCCAATAGAATAATAATCTTCTGTAAAAACAGTGAGCATCTTACAGAATTTTTATCATTTGACCTGTTTAATATAAGTTGAAAAATTCCTCTTGTGTGAGTATACCATTGCATAATGCTGTATGCTGAGCTATTAAGATATATTTAGTAATTCCATTAGAACTGCACCACCGAGCAGGGCAGAGCATATGGAAAGAAGTTGGTGAAAAACTGATTAAACATTTATATCAAGTACATTTTGATTTAACTCACATAAATAATTCATTTTTATGTTTTCTTTCTTTCAAAATAAACCTTTTTGACACCTGCTGTGCTAAAAATAATGCTATCATGGCTGTAATAAAGAAAGTCTTAAAGCACGCAGCCATGACATCATCTGGAACCCATGCAGACACTAAGTTGTCAGCACATAAGTGGAGTAAAGGAAGACGTGGTGTTATTTATTATTTATTTAGGGCCTCAAAAATATATCAGGCTCAGTGGTGAGCAAAGCACCTGGCTGAATTTGAATATAGCATTTGTCTCAAGAAAAGCTAAAAAATTAAAAGGCTCATGAAGACATGCAAAAAAGCATGAAGAGAGAGCCATAAAGGCACAGAATCTTGTTCTTTCCTATCAGCATGAGAACTGAGCGGACAGCTGAGTGAATGAACTGAAGCAAAGACCCCGAGAGATAGATGTTTCTCTTTACAATGGGAAGAGAGAGACATGGGCAAGAAGACAATACCTGGTGAGACCATGTGGTCACAGCATCATTCTAGAACAGTAATTCCCAAAGTAGGAGACAACTACTACTGGGAGTACGAGGGGAGCTATTGGCTGGCGCCTAGGTTATTTGACTAATATTGACTAGTATTGAATCACAGCATCAAAAAAATAGTCCCTTTTAATCTGGACTGGGTAAGTCCAGGGGAAGTTTTTAGTGGGCACTACTCTGTCCGTAACATCCCAATAACACTCTCCAGGCTTCTCTTGCTATCAAGAGACAAGGTTGCATGCCCACAGCATTTCTGGGCAGTGGAGTAGTAGATAATATCACCTAACTAAAATTTGGTAATGTGTCTTTATTCTAATTTTACCTACATATGGCATGTGATTGTTTTCCATGCACAGCATGATCTAAAAATACCTTTAACAGCATTCTGGCAAAAACATGAATCTATTTAGTGAAAATTGTTATGTAAATAAGAGTAGACCACAGAGGCAGGCAGAATTATAATAATACTTGCAAACAAGCCCCCAACAGCTGGCTGATACTGGCATCTACCAAAGGAAAAGCTCTAGGGTGAGTGGAAAGAGGCTCTCTGTTTTGCCTCATTGTGGACCAAGAATACACAGATGATGGCAACGGCTAGCCTTCCAGACTCCCCTTAAGCCAACACTTCCCACACATGCCAAAAAGCCATAGCTGATTGTAGGGTTGCTTATTGGTGAGATCCCGTTCAAAAAAAAACTTATTTATTCTGGAGGAAAACACATTTAAGCACCACAATTGATATTGGGAGAGAACACCTCCCATTTGGCACTTGCAAACTCAGATAGCATCTGCCTAACCAAATATTTGTATGAGTTAATTTTGTTGTGAGAGCTTCACTTAGAGGATGATTTTCCTTCATAATGCACTCTTTCACAATTTCAAAAATAAAATTCCCTATAATCATTATCATGTCTATTAGGATCCAGTATTGGCACGCATTCCTCTGGATTACATTAATTCAGCTGAAGAGGAAAAAATGCCCAGGATGGGGGCCACAGGAGCCCTGCAGAGATTTTCCTCTGCTCCTGGAAGGGCACTTAGCAGGAATGGTCATCGGGGAAAGTACGGGAATATCCCATTTTAAGCAGTGCTTCCTTTGAAAAATAAAAATACTGGGTTACATTTATTATTTAAAATAACTTTCCCTATGTTTGCGAAGTTCATGCATTTTTGTTTTTAGAAACTTGCAAACTAAAAAAGAACAGAAGAAGCAAATGAACAGTAATCTCATTGCCCAGAGACAAACACTGTTAGTATTTTGTTACGTATTTTCAGATGAGATTGTCTTCTCAACTTCCCTGTAGGACTTTAGAACAGCCTAATAAAAAAATAATCCCACATCAATTAATATTCTTCCTCAGCAGCAGTTTGTGTACCATGAACAGTGTTGACACAGTGGCTACAGAAGATACTGGGTTGTCCAGGACATTTATTTTTTATTTTTTATTTTTTATAAACATATATTTTTATCCCCAGGGGTACAGGTCTGTGAATCGCCAGGTTTACACACTTCACAGCATGTCTGGGACATTTTAATCAGCGAAGTTTAACTCTCATGTTCCTTCCATATTAGGATTTCACGTACAATTTCATTCAGTTTGAAGAATGAGAAAATGCTTTCTTCAATCATGGTTTTCATGGCTTCTTAATTTCCATGATTTAACCAGTTCTCTATTTTTTTCAAATTGTGGCTGTTCCTTTGCTATTATAGATAAAAATCTCCATAAACATCTCATCTGTAAATATTTAGAATATACGTACAACATGGAAATGGAATTTTTCAGTTAAAGAGTATTAACATATTAAGGTTAATTTCCTCGGAAATGACACCAACTTTCTCTCCTAGCAGTAGTATGGTGAACATATGTTTACTACAACTTTATCTTCATTGACTACAATTTCTCTTAAATCTTTCCATTACATTTTAAATAAGAAATGTTCTATTTATTTAAAATGTTAAAATGTGAATGAGGACAGTCAACAAATAACTTTAAAGGAGCTTAATATTATTCATTAATTAATGCTTACACTTAAGTGGGATCTGGAGAACGAAATTACAATGATGTAGAAGTCACGCTTTCCTAATTGGTACTTCTATTCCATTATGTACAGTTGTTTATATAATGCTTTTTTCATCTAGAATGCAACATAAAAATTCAGGTTGGCATTCCATTCTCTGATGTACATGCCAAATGTAAGAAAACAGGTACTCTGCATTAGTCATTGATAAGTTAGTGGATTACACACTGTCTACAGATCTCTACTCAAGCTAATGAGTGTTTATAAAATAGAATCATTCTGTCTTCATTAGTGGCCAGAATTAATTGCCCTCTCCATATACAATACTTCCTTAGTACTTATATCTCCACTGTAATCTTGATGATGTACTGCTTTGTGATAGAGTTCTTTGAGTACATATCTTATCCCTCCTTCTACATCCTATCCAATTTATCTGTAAATCCCTTATAGTGGTTAGCAAAATACTTGATGTATATTTCAATAAATTTGTATATTTGTTTGATAAATATTTACTGAGCACCTACTATGTACCAGGATTATGATAGTCATATCATAACCACAGCAACAGGTAAGAGGGATGCAGTTCCTACTATTGTGGACTTTCTGGATTGTGGAGTGAGCAAATATTAATTAACTATATAAATATGTACAGAATTCCAATTGACTTCAGTGCCATAAAGTCACTGGCTACAGTGAGAAGATAGAAGAGACAGACATGATGGCGGCAATAGTAACAGTGATCTTGAAGAACCAGAGAGAGGGAAGAACATGTGTGGAGGCTATTGAATTAAAACTAAGATGGTGATATTGAAATGAGAAAAGTAATCACGTATGCTCCTGTGTCTCTACTATGAGCAATAACGTAAATATTGACATTGAAACAGAATTATTGATGAGGGAGAGTCACCCGATTTGCTTTTCATTAATATCATGTATCTCTTATATAGATTTTAATTGTACAATATTTGACACCTTACATACATGCACACACACACTCATGCGCCCCTTGCCCCCACACACAGTTACTCTTCCAAGCCCTGACCAACTAGGAAGATGGCTCTGTTTTTCCAAAACTGGGAACTCGTCCTCAGAAGTTGCCTCTGAATTCTGAATTCTCACTGGATTCCAATCTGCATTCTCCTGAAGAGGGGATGAGAGTGGAGGTTGATCAAATATCCCATTTGGTTGGGGTTCCTTGATACCACTCTCCAGTAGTGCACAATCTCTGCATGGAAAGAGGTCTGGAAACTATGGACCATCCCCAAAATTCCTTTTGAGCTTCATCATTACTCCTTGCTATCTTCTGACTGAAGCCAAACTCTATAAACTGTGCTTGAATGGCCTGATGTCTCCCCAGCTCCTTCCTACCTCAGTTGATGCAGTAACTGTTGTGGACTAGAAAGCAACAGAAATTTCATCATACCATTATGGTTCCACACAACTTCTCTCTTAGGGCTTTAAGAGCGCCCTTTGAACACCTCCATATCATCCTGTGATATGTGCTCTTCTTTTGCTTTAGACACACACTTGCCTTGAATTTAGCTGATGGAAAGAAATGGTGGCAATTTGAGAGAGCACTAGGATTCTGATATTTGAGTCAGTGATTTTTCTTCAGATTGTTCTGTGTCATATTTTCAGGCTATCACTAGGTGTTTTTTTCTTTCACAAAGTAAAACATGTTTTTATTAAAATCATATACAGAATATAACTTTGCCCCCAAGAACTTATGCATGTTTATTTTATTGCATCATTTGTTTTTCGTAGTGAAACACAAGGTGCGGGAGCTGCTAAATTGGGATACTAGCTTTTATGAGGTTCATTAAATGACTGTGAAAAGAGAATCAGGAGAAAGAAAATTTGGCCAACTTCTCACCAGAGATGAGAGTTGTTGTCCAGCTCTACAGAGAGACTCTTGGTAGGAGTTAATTTGGTCTTGAGTGATATATTGATCACTGGCTGGACAATCTTATTTTTACTTCATCACCAATGCATGTAAAACAGTGTATTTGCACATCAATTCATAACTACCTATTTTACAGAGAAAATATGACTCTTAATTAGGTCAATTTATATCGCTACAGATAAAAATGGATGCTAGCAGGTAGTAGACATTCATAGGTTAATCTTTACTCTCTGTTCAGGAGTTGTATGCATACTGATATATTATATCAAATCAGAGAATTAGTTTCCCAAACCTCAACACTTTATGGAACGTGTTTCATCTCAAGCTTTTATTTTTCTTCCATGTATAGCAAAACAAAGTTAGTTTTAATTATTAGTAACAGATAAATTCAAGATGTCAGTGCCTCAAGTTTTCTGGCTCAGTGACTTTCAACTATAATCTGCAATAATCAAAGTACTTTCATATTCATTTTCTTCCTTGATTTCTACAACAGTTCTGGAATGGAAACAAAATAGATGTTTGAATGTGGCTAAGCAGGGGGTCCAGGATAATCAGTATTGTTCCCATCTTGGAAGATTTCACCAGCCCAAAACAAGAGCCCAGACTTAAATGAAAGCACTGGGCACATGGAGTTCTTCTGCCTGTTGGCCGATTGGATCATTAGAAGAACATCTGAGCCATCAGCATATAGATCTTACATGACCTGGATAAGGCACTGACAGATGAGGAAGTAAAATGAATATAAGTTCAAAATCCCTCAAAGTTGCCCAATAAAAATATTTTCAGTGAGTCATTTGGTTAAAACTTGTGCTGTCATTTTTGGGTAGAAGTTATTTCAAAGCAAGTTTTGCCTACTGGAGATTATCGATATTGAAATTAACTTACATTATTGCATGTATTGACTTACATGAAAAGGCTTATAAATTGTACTAGGGTCCTTACTATTAGTCTGATCTCTAGATAGTCAAGCAGAAACAGGAGAAGAACATGGACATTGGACCCAAACGGAATTAAATCTGGACTACTGCTTTGCCACTTCCCTGCTATGTGGCCTTGGACAAGTTATTTAAGACCCTGTTCTTCATCTCATAGAGTTGTTACGATCATTGGATGAGATAATGTCTGTGAATGTACCTAGCATAGTGCTTGGCTATATGAAGGCTCTCTCTCAAAGGTAACTACTACTATCCAAAGGAACTAAGGTAGAGTCCATCTACTCCAACCCTTTTGCTGAACTCCAGTTTAGAAACAGAAGGAAAGGGGTCAAAGAAGTTAAGGGATTCCAGATGTAGCCAAAGCCACAGGGTGGCAGAAGGTTGTCTGAGAACCTGGATGCCAGAAGGAAAGTGGGAACCAGAAAAAGGAAAACTTCCGCCCCCCACCCTGCTGTTACTCAGTCTTCTTTTTCTTTTTCTTCTTCTTTTTTTAAATCTTTGAACTACTTAATAAACACTAATTAACCCTGTGCCCTGTGAGACAGACTTGCCTAGAGCACCATGCTCTTAAGAACTATACACATCTCCTATAATTGACTTGGTTACTCTCATTGCCTGGGATAGCAGGAAGGCTTTCTTTCACCAGCATCTTAGGACCACAGAGAAAAGCTCACCTAAGTGTACCTATGTATGATCTCATGAAATTGAGAGTTTAATCCAAGTGCAGCAGAGAACAGATACCAACCTTCTAGCACAAAAAAATCCTGATTTAAATTAATAGAAGATTGAGCCAAAATGATTCTTTAAGTCTTATAAAAAAAAAATAAGCAAAATGCGAGCACCTAAAACATCATGACCATGAGTACACTTATGTGCATAAGATAGGTTTGATGATGCACGCACACTCAAACATGCTGAAAACTCATAGGTTATTGTAAAGTCCCTTTTCTCTCTCTGTGGCCAAAGCAACTGCTAAGGATCTTTCAAGTTCAAAATGTGCAGGATTGAAAATTTCCTTTTAGTGTTAAGCCTTTTCTGCCAAGCACCTGCTGTCTCTAGAGTCTTCTTTGCATATGTCTGCTTTATAAGGTTCTCTGTTTATTTTTGCATGTTTATGTACCTCTGGTCGATCACCTTTTCCTTGAAGATGGAGATCTGGTTGTTCCTGGTTTGATTCCTCCTTATTGCCTGGTCTGGCAAAGCACATAAGATATTTTGAAGCATCTGAATTTTGATTGGCTCCATTCCTGCTTGACATACACTCTCTCCGTCTACATGGTCATTCATCTGGGCTTCTCTGCCCAGCTGATGGCTTCTGCTCACACTCTCTCCATAACTTTGACTCCTCTTCCATTTCTATTGTCCATCCATACTTCAAAGGCCCAAATCTAGCATCAGCTTCTCTGAGAAGATTCTGTCCACTGGATCATTCCCTTTCCTGGGTTCAGATCACGCTGTCCAGCAAACATTCAATTATTCCCAGCTGCTTCATGGTTTCTGGGTTTATTTCTACAACTAAGAGCCTTCAGAAGAAATGCTTTTGTCTGAAATGTCTTTCATTGATTGACTCAGCAAATATAAGTCTTTTGTTATCCCCAGTTGCCTAACTAGTGCATGGTAGAAATGTAGTAGATACTCAATAAGTACAGGTTGTTTGTTCAGACCAGCCACAATTTCCAACAGGGGTCTCAACTCCAGTAAAAGGCTTTCCTTGGATTTTACTAGGAAAGTGATGCTAGTTTTAAGTTGCACTTGGCTTTATGTATCTGTCCCAAAATTTTACCTTGCATTTCTTGTTAAAACAGGATAGACAATTTTGGCCTTTAAAAGGGTCGGGGGATAAATAATATATTGTTATAGTTGTCGCTGTTTATAGTTGACGTGTTTTTTGTTTCTGTCCCAGTGTTCAACGCTCCTCTTCTGATCTACCCACTGCCCATCTCTGCAGCCCCTTCTCTCATCACTCCTGCCCCTGACCACAATTTTCCAGACATTCTTACTTCTTTGAATTCTTGTAACTCGCCATGGCCTCTCTGGCTTTTAGGTCTTTCTGCACAAGCTGTAGAATCTTGAAGAATTATCTCCCAGCTCCAGCCCCTCTTATCTCCTTTCTCCTATCTCACTCTGACTGACCTTTTAGGATTCAGCTTGAATGTCACCTTTTCTGGAAGGTCTTTTCTGATGCTGCAGCCTAAGGAGATATGAACTCCCAGAATATGCTATACTTCCCCAGTGAGAAGATGTCATCCATTATCAGTGCCTGAAAGCTAAGCCTGAGGAGTCAGGTCCTATGTCTGTTTTGTTTACCATTAATATCTTCAGGGCAAGATATATGTGACGCAGGTGCCCATTACCTACTACTGAGCAAATGGTCGTAAAGGATCTGTATGAGGGAGTACCACGTTCTGCTTCTCCCAAGTAACCCAATAGAAGGTTCCTATTGGTTTGTTCATTCCCTAATTTATCCTAATAGCTCAGTTTATTTATTTATTTTTTTTTAAGTTTTGGAACCCCCTCCCCACCCAGTACATAAAATTACATTAATCATAATCCTTGTTTCCTTTTGAATTGCTTAATTGGAGAAATTCTGGCAAGCATTTTTCTAGAACAACATCATTCTTTGTAGGATGGCACATTCTCTTTGAACATGTTCCAGGAGTGTGCCCATTTAAATATTTACTTGGAAGTGTCTTTTGTTTTTAAGAAACTTATTTGGAAATTCTGAGTGCAAATTATGGCTATGTAATCCATTTGGACAAAAGCAAGCTGGTTGCCAGGTTACCATTTTAAATGGGCTCATAAAATAGCGCTTGGTAATATCACTTTAATCCAGTGTTTACTGTACCTGGCAACTGTCCTCCTTGTAAGCCTCAAAAGTATTTAGATAGGATGTGGTTTCTAATGACCGAGGGACCACCACCGCTCCGTAAATAGGATTAGAGGCAAGACTAAGATATTTTGCTTCTCATAGCATGCATTTAAATATAAGAGTTAAATTTGGCAAACTGGATAAGTTTCTTTTATGTACATGAGTGCTTTTCTTGCTTGGACTATTTCATTTATTGGAATCATAGAGGGGCTACTTAACACTTGAGGAAATGCTGTCATATTTGGTTCTGCTTCTGGAAACATTCAGAAAGGCGGCCCAGCCCCACGGTGAGAACACCGGCGTGCGCCTCAGCGTGCAGGTGGGTGGACAGCCGCGCCGCGCGCCTGCAGCTGTGTCTCCCTGGCAGGCAGCTCGGGCTCTCAGCTGTGTGCAGCCCCCAAAAATAGACACTTTCCCCTTCGTTTCCTTTCCTGACTCACCTCAAGGATAATGAGACTTTCCACGTACAAAAAGCACAGCTTTCTTTATTTGTCTGCTCACAGAATCACCTCCTAACTGCTGGAGTGCCAAGGATTAAATGGACACGGTTTGATTTCTTCTCTAATGGACCCCAACACAGGGGTCCCCAGAAGCCTGTTGTGTGCCAAGGGCTTTGAGTCTCAGGAATCTCAGAGGCTTCTTTTTAAAGAACTAGCTGCCCTTCCTGAGACCTTTGCGAAAGCGTTGAGGAGAGTGTCTGTATGAAAAAGTTCTGTTAATAGTTTTGTGCAGTAAAGAACAAGTCTCTCCCCCCCGCAACCGCCCCCCTTTTTTTCTTTTTTGGCTTATAGCAGAGTCTGCTAGTTAGTCACCAACTGTTTGCCTTTTCCTTCTGGGCACACACAACTAGGCCACATGTCCCAGCCTCGCTCTCGGGGCGGGGAACAGCTGTGGGATTAAATCTCGGCCAATGCAATGTGGGGAGAAGGGATGTGCCCTGTTTCCAGGCCTAGCCAATAAAATCTCCTGCTCAGCCCTCCACACTCTGCCTGCTGCCTGCAGGGACAGTGTCGGGGTCTCAGAGACTCTGAATAGAAGGGGCCGCCGTGGAGTGTTCTGCTGACCACCACTGGACCGTGAAGTGAGCAAGAAATCAACTTGTGTTGTGTAAAGCCATTGAGGTTTTGGGGGGGGGGGGGAGTTGTTGGGGAGTTAACCCAACCTGACAATGGCAGAGCTCTTTAACCCCTGCGACCTTCATAGACTCATGAAAACCCATGAAAATGGCCAGCGTGAAAGAAAGCAGCAGTCAACAGTGAAGCTAACATGAAGCCTGAATGGGGAGGGTGGAACTAAGCTGGAATGCCCGCCCCTGCTCAGCCTGCCCCTGCCCCTTTGAAAGGGCTGTAGTGGCCCGGAAGCCCATGTCCCCTTCCTCCTGCCTTGTTTTGCAGGACCTCTTATTTGGCCGGGACCTCTTCAAAATGCGCCTACAAACTGTCATCACCTTTACAGACCACACAGGCATTGATAATTCTGTCCTGTACCATAGGGGCAATTCTACTCCTATCCTTCTCTTGCTCTCTTCTACACAAGAACATATTCTTTAATGTGGAGAGTAGTTGTACTCGGCCTTGAGAACAGAGGCTCATTACAGGCTTTTGGGGGTCACAAGATGTGCTTGTAAAAACAGTGGTTGTATTCACTGGACATGCTTCTCCTTTTTTGTTTAAGCTTAAGAATATGTCCGAGAAGCAAACCAAAAACCAAACCAAAACAAAACAAAACACTGGTGTAGATTTGGCAGCGATTCAGTTAATCTGATCACCATAGCCAGAGAAACCAGGTAATTCAAGCTGAAAATGAAAATTCACTTAGATAAGGTGTTTTCAGTTAGGGCCACCCAGGAACATCTGCCAGCTTGTAGGCTGTCAAGTTTTTGAAGAAGTGTTTTATTTTCTTGGGAAGTACAAGTGTAAAAGTAGCCCTGTACTTGAAATAACCTTTTTTCTCCCCACATAGCCTTGGGCAACCAGGTCCCAGAAAGGAAGCAGGCATCCCCTCTGAAAAAGCTTTATCTCAGGAAGGCGGGGAGTCCCATTCCGCCCACCCCAGCTATGCTATAGCCCTCCAAATATCTCAGCCACAGCAGAGTTGGCCATCTTTTAGCACCTGCATTGGTGAATCTCCCATGGCCTCTAAATTGAATTTTTTATAAATTGACTCTAAAATTTTCCAAGGGCTATGGGATGGAGGGAAATTGGAAATTAGAGTCCAAAAGGGGCTGTGGAGGATACAGTGGAAATTTAAACTGCCTTCTATGTGCACAGCTGCCCCGTGAATAATGCTTTCGCCCAGTAACATCTGCCTTGGGCCTCACCACACCCTGGGGTTCAGTAATGCAAACCGTGCTGGGGGATTATCCTTGTGTGGGTTCTCTCCCGAAACCGTGGCTGGTTCCAAATGGAACTGTTGGCGATCCAGAAACAAAGTGGACTCCCTTCTAGGAAGCTGTACTAAGGAGATTAAGAAACTATGGAGAGCTACGGACATTTTCCATGTTACTTAGAACTTGACCAGACTTAGCTTTAATCAAAGTGAATCAACCCACGTGAGGCAGATCAGAGGAGAGATCCAAATGAGGATGAATGCTAATGCAATGGGGGCACCGAGGGCCTTACTGGTAATAGGCAAGAAAGCCTCTTTCTCCAAATGTGAGAGATGCTCTGCTGTGCGCAGCCATATGTCTGCTGCAGTCTGCAGCCGTATGGAGGAAGAACTCTCTCGACCCCAAGGCACTATGTTGAGCATGGAACAAAATTGACAGTGCCCGAGGGTGAAAGGCATTCGCTGGGTTTCCAAGACAATTGAAACATTTTAGTAACAAAGGTGTTAGTAAATGAATATGATGCTGACTGCTGTCCACATTATTTGATCAAAGGTGAAAGAAGAGAGAGGTGTTTTTTTTTTCTTTTAATTTTCCAAAATTGACCACTATAATAGCAAGGGTTTCATTTTCTTTTAAAACACAAGAACACCGACATAGCCAATCATTTAACACTCTTTGCAAAGGTACAACAGGGGAGACTCTGCACACACCCCAGTAAAATTGACAGTTTTTCAAATAATGTTTGGTACTTCTCCTCAGACATGCCTTCAGAAACTGTGGCGTATATTATGTAAGTACTCAGGAATGGCCACTCTCTGTGTATAAACTGCAGCTTTGATTTTTTCCTAAATAGCCATAAGTTATAAACCTATATGTAATGATTAAGTATCTGATCAAAGTGCTTTATTTGGAGGGGGATTAAATGTAATGAAATGAAACTTTGATACCAAATTAACATTTGGTTAATTTGCAAAGTGACTCTAAAAACAGGATCTAAAAGGAGTTTCTGAAATGCTTTGCACTTTGGGAAAATTCTGGAATATGTGGCTTAGTCCCAAAGGTGATTTGACGGGGAAATATTTATTTGGATGTTTGTGCCCTGGTGTAATTGTTTAAAAGGCCAATATGACAGAGTTTAAAGAGGGCTTTTTGCTATTCGCTTTTAGTAATAAGGATTAGATAATCTGGACAGCCTTCTGCTGAGGACAACTAGGAAATCATGTATGTGCGTTGGGGGTAGGTGGGTAGGTGTGTGTGTGTATCAAAGTCATGGGGAAGCCAGCAAGGCATGGTAGGATTACGGGGTCAGTATTTTGAAGAAGACAGAACTTCAAAGAGAAGAATTCTGCCTTGGGGGCAGCTTTTACTGAATGGGTGGCTCAGTAACCAAGAAGCTCACAGTGCTCACAGAAAGTCCTACGGAGTCAGGGGGACAAAAGCTAGAACACAGGGGTTGCTGCTGGTGCTGGTAAAACCATATTTGGGGTTAAAATCCCAAAGATGTCTAGAGTAAGGAATTTAAGAATCAGGGTAAACCAGAAGCACAGGACTTACCCAAGGGATTGAAGTTTAGATGTAAACGATCAGAATTCTTAAAAATAGATAAAGATGTGCCCATATTACCAGTATGCTTAGCTTCCTGCTAGAAAGTCATTGCAAGTCATCTCTAGGGAAAGGTAACATCGGTATAGGGCTAGCTTTGTCTCTATAATTTTTCAGGTACAATATTCAGTAAGTAATCAAAAATAATCAGGCACATGAAGAGATGAGACAACATGAGGGGAAAATGGACCATAGAAACACTCTGAACTTCAGATAAAAACTTCAGAATACCTATGCTTGATATATCATAGGACATAACGGATATTATGGAGGAGTTAGCCAGAACCAGAAACTATTTTTTTTAAAACTACGTATAAATCAAGAACTCAACCAAAGCAATAGCATTTTAGACACAATTGAAGAATGAATAAATTAATCAAACCTAGATCAAAAGGAAATATCCAAAATGAGCAACGGTGAGTAAAGATAATCTGAAATTTAAAAAAAAGGGAGAAAAACATGGAAAGCAGTATGAAAAGGTATAATGGACAAAAAAATTCGAGAACTAGAAACGATGAGAGAAAACTGGGCATTAGTGACCAAATAAAATGATAATAGCTGATTATTCTCCCAAACTGAAGAAAACATCAAGCCCCATATTCAAGAAGAATCATGAGTCCCAAGAAAGATTAAAAAAAAATAAAATTACACCCAGATACATCCTAGTAAAACTGCTAAAACTCAACAGGGGGAAAAATGTCTAAAAAAGATAGGGCAAAAAAGAAAAGAAAGATTTAGACTGACTACTATCTTCTGAAAAGTAATAGTGGAAATTGGGTGAGAATACGAGAATATACTAACATCTTTAAAGCAAAGGAAACAAATATCTACCACCTCAGGATTCTAGAGCCAGTGAAAACCCTTTCAAGCATAAAGGTAAAATGCAGGCTAAAATAAAAAAAAATAAATAATAAAACCTGTACAAACTCATCACCGCCAGATCTGAGCTAAAATACTAACAAGTGTTTTTCAGACAGACAGAAAGCAATCTCAGATGAAAAGGTATAGATTCAGGAGGAATTAAGCAGCAAAATACCATCCACCACAACTTAAAGTAAATATGTGCCCAAACCGAACATAATGCTAATTGTAATAAATGATACCGATGATGTCTCATGGAGTTTAAAATGTACTAAGACTTCAGATACACAAAAACAATGGTTCAAGTGTCCTAAGGTCCTCATGTTGGCAGATGTTAGTAATTTCTCATGTGAGTAATTTCTACAACAGCTTGAATGAACCCAGGGTGCACATGGCCATCTCTAGGAGCAACAGTAAAAGAATAAGAAAAGCTAACAGAAGTGAATACCTCATATAAGTTGAAACACGCAGTTTTTGTCTTTCTATGACTTATTTCACTTAACATAATGATATCAAGGTTCATCTTTGTCACTGCATATTGTCAAATTTCTTTCTTTTTAAGGCTGAAGAGTGTAGACACTATGGGAAACACCTACACCCTTCTGCTTTTGCAATGAAATTAGTTAATTCATAGGATCAAAGAATGGAATAGTGGTTCCGAGGGTCTGGAGAGAGAAGAAAATCTGCAGTTACCAATGAAAGCACAAGCCAGCTGTACGACATTATACCTATAGTCAAATATAATGTGTGGTGTACTTAATCAGTTGAGGGGTACCTGGGTGCTCAGTGAGTTAAGCCTCTGCCTTCAGTTCAGGTCATGATCTCAGGGTCCTGGGATCGAGCCCCGCATCGGGCTCTCTGTTCAGGGGGAGACTGCTTCCCTCTCTCTCTCTGCCTGGTTGTGATTTGTCTGTCAAATAAATAAACCCTTTAAAAAAAAATTAGTTGAGGGGGTAGAGCTCATGTTAAGGGTTCTTACCAAAATGAAATAATTAAATAAAATGAAATAAAATAATAGAGACAGAACTGGAATAGGTTAAAAACAACAAATAATTTCAAAAGAAAGCAGGGGTGGACAGCTTAGGGCACGTGAAGAAAAGATACATAGAGCAAGTAGGACAGATAAAAAGCAAATCACCAGATAAATGATTTAGATCAAAATATAGCAGTAATTGTGTGAATATAAATAAACAATATTGAAGAAAAGCTAACAGAAGTGAATACCTCATATAAGTTGAATCCTGCTGATTAAATATGAATAAAAAATAAAAAGTATAAGGTTTGGAAAGAAATAAAGAAGGCTTTATTATCAATACATACTATAATAATATGTATGTCAAAAATCCAAAGAATCTACAGATAAATTATGGGAATAATAGATGAGTTTAGCTGAATGTAAGAACAATTTTAAAGCCAACTTCTTATCCGCTCTCTTTTCTTTTCTCTTCTTTTTCCTTTCTTTCTTGTCCTTGTCTTGTTCCCCTTCCTCTTGGTTCTTGCTTCTTTCTTTTCTCCTTTCTCCCTCCTCCTCTCCCCCTACTCCTCCTCTTTCTTTTTCTTCTTCTTGTCCTTTCCCTTCTCCTTTTCCTTCTTCCCCTCCTTCTCCTCCTTCTCCTCCTTCTTCTTCTTCTAATAAATTCACATGTCAGCTTCCAAATAAAAAGACTATGGCTTCTACCTGGGCAGCTCTTTCTTAGGCACTTGGTCTCTCTCCTTCTCCCTTGCTTTCTCTTTGGCTGCCCACTTCTAGGGAAAGCAGAAGCCATCTTGTGAGACAGCGCTTGCAGACGGGCTCATAGAGCAAAGGTCTGCTGACATGAGTCAGCTTAGAAGTGAAGTTGACCTGTACCCCTGGGGATAGAGTATTATGCCTCCATCAGAAAGGATGAATACCCAACTTTTGTAGCAACATGGATGGGACTGGAAGAGATTATGCTGAGTGAAATAAGTCAAGCAGAGAGAGTCAACTATCATATGGTTTCACTTATTTGTGGAGCATAACAAATAGCATGGAGGACATGGGGACTTAGAGTGGAGAAGGGAGTTGGGGGAAATTGGAAGGGGAGGTGAACCATGAGAGACTATGGACTCTGAAAAACAATCTGAGGGTTTTGAAGGGACGGGGGGTAGGAGGTTGGGGTACCAGGTGGTGGGTATTATAGAGGGCACGGATTGCATGGAGCACGGGGTGTGGTGCAAAAATAATGAATACTGTTATGCTGGAAATAAAAAAAAAAAAAAAAAAAAAAGAAGTGAAGTTGTTATTTTTAAAAAAAAAAAAAGATTTATTTATTTGGGAGAGAGAGAGCACACACACGTGCAAAGGCATGAGCATGGAGGAAGGGCAAAGAGAGAGGGGAAGAGAGAATCCCCAAGCGGACTCCCTGCTGAATGCAGATTACTCTCATGGACCTGGTATCTGTGTCCTTGGGAGCTGGCCTGGTGCTGGGGTGAGTGGGAACCTGAGTTCACAGGAAACATCTGGTAATGACGTCCATGGTGAAGTTGGGAGCTCACTTTACTCTCCTCATGTGGGGAGGGTGTCTCTCTCCTGACTGGACTGCATTTGCTTGAAAGAAGAGAGATGGGGGGTAGTGTGAAACTGTTTTCCTACCCTTCTCAATGCATCTTTGCTCATTTCCGTGCTCTACCCAGGTGCCGTAGCCCCTCATGTGGAATGCTTACTTCTTGTGACATTATTTTTGTATGCAGATAGTTACTCAAATTGGTGTCTCTGAGAGAGGAATAAACACTAGAATTTCCTATATTGCCATCTTGCCAAAGTTAATCTCCAAGCTCATCACATTTATCTTCCATGATAAAAGTGATTTAAATCACTATATTTGAGTAACAAATCTAGAAACTTTAGCCTGTAATCTCAAAGTATTTAAAATAATTAATTAACATCTTTGCAAATAAATTACACAGTTATACCAGAAAACAAAATACATTAAAATAATTAAAAATCTTACTGCCCCAGAGGGTAACATTATGACCAGTTATTACCCTATAAACTTAGCTATTCAATCTTCAGGTAGACAAATAACTTTTAATTTATTTCTTCAACATTCAACACTTAACAAATGTTGGTCTCTCTTAGAAGCTGCACCCTGAATACAAAGATGAATAAGATATAGTTTATGACTAAGCTACTCACATTCAATGTAAGAGAAATAGTCAAAAGATTCATTCCCTCATCTACTCAAAATTTATTGAACACCACTAGATGATGGATGGTCAAAGATGAATGGTCTTCGTGGCCTCTGCTCTTGAAGAGCACACAAACTACAGAGCATGATAAATTCTGATAACACAGTCTAAGTTTTATGATAAAGGACAGAAGAAGAAACAGCTGACTCCCCCTGGGTAAAATGGTAGTCAGGAGGAGGTGACAGTTTGAGCTGTGTCCTAAGAGATGAGTAGAAATAGCATCATGGACAGAGATGCAGGGGTATGTCAGCATGTTTGGAGAACTAGAGTAGTTCACAGAGACCAGAAGCAAGGTGTGGAGGAAGACAATGTGCTAATCACATGGGACTTTATTGGGTTTTTTTTTGACAAGGCATGATTATTAGACAATTTTAATGAGATGAGTGACATGTTCATGTTGTGTTTCAGAAATGAAACTCAAATGGCAGTTGGAGGATATTCAGGAAATCAGGACAGCCTGCAAGCCCTGAGTGTGAGAGAAAGGAGGTGGTCTCTACAGAAGACACTTCAGATAGAGTCCTAAAGATACTGCCGACTGCTTGTGTGTGGTGAGGGCAAGAGCTGGATTTTTAGTGGCCCCTTCCAGCTTTGGGACAATTAAGAGCACAGAGGGAAAGTTTTGAATTATGTTTACACTTGTTGAGTTTTAAATGTTTAAGGAATAAACAGAGAAGGATGACCTGGAGAGCAAAGACCGCATTTGAATCTCAATAGATTTTTTAGATTTTTTTTAATTTTTAAATTTTTTTAAATTAACATATAATGTTATTAGCACCAGGGGTACAGGTTTGTGAATCATCAGGCTTACACACTTCACAGTACTCACCATAGCACATACCCTCCCAGATTTTTGACATAAATCCATAACCTTTTTTTCTTGATAAATGCCAATAAGAATATCCTCAGAGCTAGAAACTAAATGTGTTTATGTTAATGATTACCCTTTTCTAGTGAAGCCCGATAAACCTTTTAGAACAAGAGTAAATTCTGTGGGCCCTTTGGGTAATGTACTATCAGTCCTCCACAAATAGTTCAATGAATATCAAAAGCTCCTTTCCCCTTCCTGAGAGTCTGAAACATCCTCCTCTGAACATCCCACTCTTAACACTGACCACAAAACAATTCTCCAAAAAAGGATTTTAGGTTGAATCTGAAAATAAAATTAAGCTTATAATTTTGAAATTGTGAAGAGCTGGAACTTACCTTGAACTTATCTCCTGCATTGATCTTCTCTTCCTCCCTCACGTAGTTGCTGGTATCAGAGAGAGTCTTACTTTAAATTTGTAAATTCTCTGGCCTTATTTTCCAAAATATTTTCATCATCCTGTGTGTTGCTATTTATTTCCTGAATAGTCACTTATTTTTTTCTTCTGTGCAGACATTATTGCCCTAATTATATCATCAATTCACTGAGAGCGTGTCTTCCATGTCTTTGTATCTTCGAAGGCCTTCAGTACAGCATTGAACACAGAGTCTATACTCAAGAATATTTGCTGATGGTTACTTGATATGTTTTTTTTTAAGATTTTATTTATTTATTTGACAGAGAGAAATCACAAGTAGATGGAGAGGCAGGCAGAGAGAGAGAGAGAGGGAAGCAGGCTCTCTGCTGAGTAGTGAGCCCGATGCGGGACTCGATCCCAGGACTCCGAGATCACGACCTGAGCCGAAGGCAGCGGCTTAACCCACTGAGCCACCCAGGCGCCCCTTGATATGTTATTTTGACTAATGAAATGATGTTATTTACTATTTTTAATAAGTCAAAGTTTCAATTTAAGCTTCAAGTCTTGGATTTGAGGCATAAGATGTCTGGATTTTCAAAATGGTGCTAACTTTCTTGGAAAACACATATCATTTCCCTCACAAAGTCAGCCTCCTTGATTTTTTATTGATGCATTTTCTGGATTATAAAAGGAAACTAAGTCTGATTCACAAAGAAGGGTGGTAACTCATGTTTTAATAGTTAGAGTACTAATACTGGTTTTTCCCCTGATACTTTTCCCCACAGTTTGCCAAAGAAAAGAACAAAACCCACAAAACCCACAGTGACCTCTCTCATGTCCTGTTAAGCCAACTGCTTGTCATAGTCATCAGGTAGATAGCTAGGACATTTATAAAGGCCATGGGGCCTTTGCAATGAATTGGAAACGGGTCTTTTTTAGTGAACCTTGGGACAGATGTGCACAGGCACGTTGCTATTGTCAAGGGACCTTCCACAATCTCTTTCTATTTTAGAAATTATAATTGAATCATGCCACCAAATTAAGGAGGGACAAGGATGATTTTTGGAATCAACCAGGTCTCTTCCCTGAATATTAAAGAGTTTTGTGAAAACTACTGCATGCATGAAACCTTGCTTCTATAGAAGAAACCTGATTTTCTCCCCAGAAGGGATTAATCTCCTTGTAGATGACTAGTGGAGCATGAAGAGCCTACTCATCAAACAATGATGGTGACATTTATGGGTCTGGGCTCTGTCTATCCATTGGGACATGAAGCTCAAAGGTGGCAAAATTGATAGGATTTTAAGGTAGCTCTCTAGACAAAATAACACAAAAGCAACACTAACTTCATTCAAACTGAGTGCTAAAATAAGCCATTTCTCACCCAGAGAGCTCCCTCAGCAGTAACTAAAGTAAGGGTGAGTGCAGAAAACGCTCTGAATCACCAAGCCTCAGAAGTCTGTCTGTATGTAGATGGATGGCCTGATTCTTTCATTGTATGTTGGTTATAGTAACATATGAAGTCCTAGGATATTCAGAACAGTTAATTCAAATGCTTCATGCTTTATTTACTCCACCTTTAAAGGATTTTTTAAAGTACCAGCCATCCATTAAATCCATAAAACTGATGTGTCAATTGGTCCAATTCTTTGGTTGCTGTTAAGTGTTTATTGAATAAGATACAATGTATCAAACATAATATAGACAGAGTCCACTCTAAGCTTACAACCTAAATTGGCTTAATCATTACTCATTTAAAAAAAAAAAAAAAAAAAACCACACACACACACACACAGATCGTGATCAAGCATATATTGATCAAATTTAAAGTTAGTTTGTGGATGATGAGCTTGAGTGAATACCATAGGGGAAAACAGTTGCTAAAAAGGAATTTGTGGGAAGCGAAAGTCTTCATCTGACTTGGCTCTTCAGAGAAGAATATGTTAAAGTGTGGCCTGATGAAAGTCTTAAATGTTGGATGTCAGTGGACTTTGCAGAAGAAGATAAAACAATCCATCCAGAAAAACAAAATTCCAAAACAAGTGCCCTCAAACATAAATCTGAAGCATATTTCTCAATTAAAATAGAAAACTAGCTTAAAAATTGTGCAAGATTGGTAATTAACTGGTCACTTTGATCAGTATTAATCATATGAGTAAATCTGTACATTAACAAGGTAGCATTTTCTTTCTGCCTTTATCGTTTACGTCCTGTGTAATTGAATTAAGCATATACTTGCACTCATACTTCTGGGAGTGTGGCTATCAATTCAACCAAGTCATAACCCACCCTCCAAACCTCACACACACTGTGATGCCCAAGTCTTTCTGTTTTGAGGACCTGGAACCACATTTATAAGGTTTGTTTGCCCTGGGAAATAGAAGGCTATGTATGGGGTGATTTGTTCCTCTAAGATGGAGATGGAACTTCGAGAAAAATCTCAAACTCAAAGCTTCTACTATTGCTATCTAGAACCCATTAGTATGTAATATTTATTTTCTGATACAGAACAAAAAAATAACAAAGTTATTAGTTATGGCTCAGAAGAAGCTGCTGGTTTTATGGGGGTTTAAAGAGTTTATTTTAGAAATAATGATATTACCATGTAGTCACTACATTTACATTGGCTACAGGCAAGATCCTTTTCCTTTAGCCTTCGACTGTTTACAAAATACTTTTACATTTATTGTCTCATTAGACCCTCGTGTTTACCCTTTGAAGTCCCTGTTAACTGTCTGTATTTAACAGATGAGGAAAACAAAGCTCAGAAGATTAACTTGCCTAGCCTCATCAGTTCATACAGAGGTTCAATTTAAATTTAAATTATTAAATATATATTATAATACCCGCTAGAATCCTGAGAATAATCATGTTGTGGACTGTTTCTGGAGCCTGAGAGATCAATTCATAAGACGCTAAAGAGCAATCTTGAGAATGGTCTTCAAAGGTGGTGCTCCTAATGGGCTTCCTAACAAGTGGGATCTGTCATGGGGTTCAGGAAGGTTCCGTTCCCTTTCCGCACTTATTTAGTCCTCTCTTCTCACTGAACTGGCTGTTAGAGATGAATTAGATGAAGTGGCCAGGGCACTGCAGAAGTAACTGGAGCTTGGTCTTCATATTTGGGTAAGTACTGAACCCAGAATTCTGCTCAGTGAAGATGATAGAAAAATAAGAGAAATGCAGCCTACAGGATAAAAAATGGAACCTTTCCATTGTAATGACAGCAGTTTACTGGGATGAAAGCCAGAGTGGGTCAGATTTATCTTTATTCCAAAAGGTCATGGCAGTGGCTGAACTGGTAAGGCAAACATTTTTCAGGTTAGTACCATTTGACTGAAATGTTCGTTTTTTGAACTATAAATGATAGTGCACGATTGCTGTGGAGAATTGGGGGTAAGGGAGAGAGATCAAAAGGAACTTGTTTACACAGATTTACTCCCACTATCCAAAAGTATGACCCCCAAATAATCATTTAATCTGCTTCACACAAAGAGTTTGTAAACAAACACATTTGCCAAATTGCTTTTTTTTTTTAATCAAAATGAAAGAGTTAAGGGGGAAAAAGACATGATTAGTGGCTTTACAGCTCTGCCTCAAAAGTATCAGATACTTTTACCAAAGAGAGGCCTCACACAGGGGAATGGAACAACAACTTGCTAATTTAGTCCAACTGCAGATTTCTGTGCATGCCTTACAAGGTATGGCTCATCATTGTTATTGGCAGACTCCATATTTGCAAATGGGTCTACATGCTAAAATTTATTTTAACTCCCAAATCAATACCCATGGTACTTGTGAGGTCATTCACAAATACGTGCAGAGTAGTGAAAACTTAGGCCCATTATACACAATCCCATGAAAGATGGAACAAGGCAACATTTTGCCTTCCTATTTCAGCCATCGCAGTATATACAAGTGTCCTTTTTGCAGGTTTCGAGTAGCAAATTTCTTCATTTTTGTGGTTTTTGTTGGTGATTTTGCTGTTTCAGATAGCCCCCAAGCAAACTGCTGAAGTGTTGTCTATCGTTGTTAAGCTCAAGAAAATTGTATTGTGCCTTACCAAGAAATTATGTGTCTTAGGTAAGCTTGGTTTAACCATGAGTTAATGAATCAACAATGTATATTAAGTGTGGTATCTTTAAACAGAAACACACATAAACAAGGTTCTGTATTAATTGGTTGATGAAAATGTGACCAGAGGCTTGCAGGAATCTTGCCTCTCAGCAGTGGTCCAGCATTTGCTAATTCTATGTTTACAGGAACTTTGTAGAATGTACAGCTTACATCAAAAAAATGATGTCTAGCTATAGTTTTTATTTTGGGCATCCAGAATTATTAATTAGATAAAGGGTAAGAGGAAATAATTTATATTACCTTTTAAAATGACAGGAGTTGAAGCTACAAACAAAATTGGGAATGTAGTTGTAGGTTTCAAAACAAGCACATTTTAAATGTATAGAACCTTGGGGGATATGTGCATGTACATTTTTCAGACATTCTTTCTTTTAATAGATACATAACAATTTGGAAAGTAATTCAAGTGAATAAAACGTTTTACAATGCTGTGAAAGGGCAATGTTATCAAATGAAATGAGACTTCTATAAACATGTCCAAGCTGTGTCTTTAAAAGGAATCAGTATTATAACAGAGTTAGTGTTATTGAAATATAAACCCCCATGTGTATTTTTAATGTACATTAATTTTTATTTCCGAATAACAATAATAATGCTTTCCATTTGTATGGCTTGCTGTGGTTTTAAAGTCTGTTCATGTGCATTAGATCACGTTTATCCTCAGCTAGTACTACCAAAATTTTGCAGATGAGAACCGTGAGCTTCTATGGGTTAAGTGAGTTGCCCATAGTAAGAAGTTACTAACATGCCATTGTTGGGATTAAAATTCAAAAGACTTCAGATAGTCCCCTATATTTTGTCTTGTGTTGCCACACCAACACAAGACCATTTTTAGCTTTGAGAATTTTTGACCATCCTTTATCCTGATATCCAGATCCAAAGACCATTCAAAAATGTTTTAAATGGATGGTTGTTAAATGTTTTCCGTTTAAATGGAAACACCTTTATTTGGAACACTACCTTTTAAATAATACATTTCATTTTACATTTTCTTCTGACTTAGAAGTGCATTATATAATGACTATACTATAAGAAGTATTTACTGAGATACATATTGCATTTGTAAACTGCGTCTTATGACTCCATGCTAAAATTTCATCCCTTAGTTAATGTAGGAAATCCTGGTTTGGGCAGTGTAGACTTAAGTTGGGGAAACATGTGAGTTTGGTTCATATCTCACACCAAAGAACACTTGGTTTTATGCTGAGCAGAAAAAAAACTCCAAGATAAGTCAAATATGGTTATCAGTGCAAATAATCTTTTCACCCTTGAACTGTCTTGTCACCCTTGAACTAAAAAAAAAAAAAAAAAAAGTAGATGTTGTTTTTTTGGTAGCCATAATTTTGAGAAAATTTGGGGAAAAGCATTTCTTTTTGTGCGTGGGGGTGAATAGTGGCACATATTTACTTGCACTTGGCAGATTATCTTATTTTAAATGGATTCAACAGTCTGTGAGGGGGCAGATGTTCATGGCAACGAAAGGAGGACAAATTAGACTAAGTTAAAAAGGGAACATACGGGAATAAATACAACATGATTATTAGCCTACAGAAGTGCTATAAGAAATATAAACTTGACATGAATGAGAAAAGCAGGGTGATGTTGTGTATCAGGGAAGTTTAGAAAAGGAAGCCCAAATGGTAAGATGTTGTTATTGAGTAAAAAAAAAAAAAAAAAAAAAAAAAATTATCTGCCCACATTTTTCAACATCTCAGGAAATATGTTTTAAGATTCCATTCTCACCTGCCTTCCTCCCCTGACCCAGTATAAAAGAAGGATGAGTGACGTCAAAGCTCAGTGTTCAAACTTAATGGTATAAAGAATTCCTCAATGGGTTGACTAGGTCAGAGAGTCATTTGGAGTGCTAAGTCATAATGTTTGTTCCTATACCGTTTTCAAGGAGCAAAACATGCAGCTCAATGGACTGAGCTTGTTTTTGCTATACCCCTGCTGACTTACCTGTTAGAGAAGTTTCTATCAGAAGATTGGAAAGGTGGAAGGATATAGAATTTGTTGTGAGTTTGCTGGGGCATGAAGAAACTTGGCTTCATGAGTATTTTAAATGGTCAGGGCTAACGATGGTCCTGCTCAAAAACTCAGCATGATACGAAAGGGTAGCCAAATGAAGTGTGCAATTAGGATGCTTTTGAAGACACTGTGATATTGTTGTGCTGTAATAGCCATTGTGTTGTAATTACTGCTGATTTGTTCACTGTTGTTTTGAGCCTCTTAATCCCTTGAAGTATCCTGCCAAAATTAGAGTATTAAAAGTGTGACTCAAACACACTGAAGATTACAAATAGCTTAGATTAGGTCTACACGAGGTCGACATTTATCAAGTCAGCGATTGGATCCAAAGAGAAAACATGAAAGAAAAGAGTGTCCCCAGTCTTTGGAAAAAATAGAAGTGAAACATTTTCAGTAACATAGTAGATTTAATTTTTCTGAATTCAAATAAAAGAGGCCTTATGGGTGAGACAGGTGAGACTTTGCTCCAAACACTCCACTGACAGTGATCAGCCTCCTGATGACTTATCTGTGAATGTACATTATTAACAACATGGATTAAAAACAGGATGGGGCTCATTTGGGAAGTACAGTTGTTTCCCCCCTACCCACGCACCCACCCCATGTACACTAAAGGATATTCTTCACTTTGGAAATATATAGTTTACCCAGCAGACAAATTCCTGAAGAGTTATTTGGAAAGACATTTTGGTTAGTAAAAACATTTTTGTAACCATTAAAAAGGCCGTGCCAAATGTGAGGCTACATATAGTAAATTCTAATTGTATTTTTGACAGAGGTAGATTTTCAGGTCCTACATTTATATAAAGCGGAGTGGGCCTCTATGCAGAACTCTTAGTGAAAGAGTTAAATCCTGTTTTCTCAAGTGCCTAATTTATCACAGAGTTACCTTAGGCACTGGGAGCATCTGGCTCAACACGTACATATTTTTCAAGTACAAATTAAGGACTGAGAACGAGGCCAGGAACGCGCTGTTGTACGCAGCAATAGGGATGGACTCACCAAGAGGGAGAGGCATGAATATTGCCTAGGATTTTAATAAGGATGAAACTCCATATATCATTAACAATTCTTCCTTCCATGTCTGAGAAACCCTCGGTCATTATATTAGATCCCTGCTTAATATTCTGCATGTGTGAACCAATGTGGGTTGAGTTGCATTAAGCAGGTGGGACATTAAACATACGCCTCTTTTATTGTTGAGATGTTTTTAAAGAAAGCCTGCTTTATGTGACTTATCCTGGAATAAGCCAAGACGTGTATCTGCACACCCAATTATGTTTACTTCGTGTGTTTTAAGATGGGAGGTTAAGCGAGCATTTTGCTTTTACAATTTGCTAACAGTACACAGTCATTTACAATTATTTAATCATATCGATTGTCCAAGTCTCTATTTCTCTCCGTTTTTTTTTTTTTAAATCAAGCTTAATCATGATCAGCTGGTTGGGGGACAGGGCAACTGAACACATCTTTTATAAACACCTTATTTCCTCACTAATTCTCAGAAGTAACTACAATAAGGTAACGAGTGTTGGGGGAGGGGCGGGAAGAAATGTATTTCACGGGAAGATCTGATGAGAGAAAAACAAGGATGCTGCTTCTAAGATCCAGTTTTCTGATGTTCCATTATGTATTTGGATGATACTTGTGTCCTTAAATCAGAAATAATTTGCTCAATGGACTGAAAGACTCAGCAGAGTTTACAGGCACATGCTCAGTTGTCTTGGGACCATGGGGAGAGGCCTGTCCATTAATTACTGGATAGGGAATATGTTAAAACGCATAAAACTTGGAAGAAAAGGTTTCACGTAGAAAATGACAAGTTTATGACCGTGTGTTAGCTAATGTAACCCACCAGCCACATCTCTGTTGAACAGTCTCTGCATCTACCCTGATAAGGAGAGAATTTCACTTTGGGAAATGAAACTCCAGTATTTCATGAAACATAGTTGTTCTTGTCCCAAAGTCATAAAACAAGGAGGTTATGGAGATCCCAGGACAGACTCTTTTTTAGGGCACAGAAAGGCGAAAGACAACGTGGCCCTTTTGCACCTCCAAGGTGACCGCTGACTTTTCTCTTGAGCACTGCCTAATTTTTTTTTTAAAAGACCTTAAAAATGCCAACATGCAAATTGTACATAAAATATTTAAAACTTGAGTCCTCACTTTGAAAAGGTGAATTAATGAATTCATCAATCAAAACCGTGAAGTTCTGAAAACCTCTAATTTACTCTTGTTATAATTTAGTGGGGAAAAAGTAGCCTTCCGTTGGATAGCTCCACAGAAATGTAATTAACCTTTGCTTTAGATGGAACAGGTGGGACAATTTGTAAAGTAAGATGATAAATAAGATATAATACATGTGAACCCACACACACACTCCGACATAATCTTACAGGGTTCTTCCTCCCTGAATTATTGTGAGGATCCAAATTTGAAAGTGCCTGTGGACTGTATATTACCCTCTAAAGATACGGTTTTGCAATAGTTGTTTTTAGATAGAAAGATGGATAGAGGCAGACAGATGTTTATAAAATATTAGATAATTATTTCTGTTATGGAAAATGAGACATTTTCGTCTTTCCTGAATTTCCTAATGATTTTCAATTAACATGTATTTCTGTGAAATAAAACAAAAGGAAAGATCAATGTTCCATATTTTATCAGTAGGTACCACATGTATCATGGCAATGGTGTCATATCTTCGACTGTAAAAAAAAAAAATATATATATATATATATAGTCACACAGGTAGAGTGCTTTCATAGGGACAATGGGTCAGAGTATTTGGAACTGAGACTGTCCATAATGTAGGTCTGATTCTGTTCAAGAAAGCAGGGAAGGTGATCCTCTTGAAGTAGGTTAATTAAAACAGGACATTTGCAGCTCTTCTCTACCTCCCAACTTCTGAGTTAGACTGTTTCCCCCACAATTTCTCACTAAACTTGCAATTTTCTTTCCTTTGTTTGAGTGAACTTAAAGTTCATGTAAAGCTGATGCAGGCCTATGTTAAAGCTTGACAAGAGCTTAGTAGGAAGGCAAAGACATATCGTTTCACATGGACCGTCCGATGCCATACAGAGAAGAAAGATTTAGTCTTCCAATTTTTACAAGTTATTGCTCCTTTAATTAATTTTACTTCCACAGGTGAAAACGGATGTACCATTTCTGGGAAAAGAAAAGAGTCCAATTAATAGTGGGATATGTCATTACACTGAGAAGAAATGAATATGCCTTCCTTAACATAAAGAACTCATATATTCTTGTGGGTCTGATTTATTCCTAGGTTGCTTGTCTCTCTCATTAAGGAATTTCCTAGACCACTAGGGTTCGTGTGTGTATATGTGTGCATTCATGTGTGTCCCATAACAGAAATATAAAGAATTTAATATTCTTTTTTTCAATACAAATATAGTTTATATTTCAATATAAAACCTAACTTGACTAAGCAGCTAGGATTTATGCATTTTCTACATTCATTTGCCTTAGTAGAAATAAGTAAATTCAGATCAGAGTTTTAAAATCCTCTTCCTTTGAATACACCCTTTCTCCGAATGATTATGTGCTTAGTAAAAATATATATGTAATGTGGGAGATGGAAAGATTTTAATAAATCATAGTATTAAATGTTCCCTCTAGAAAAAAAATATTCAGAACAAGCCCAAAAAATGTCTCTTGTTTGAGGAATCTAATTGTAATTAAAAAGACTATACAAATGACTATATATATATACACATATATACAGGCATGTATACAGGTACAAATATAACAACAGACTTTAAAAGGTTATATATGTGTGTATGTTTAACTTTTATTAGGGCTAGGTGTGTGTGTGTGTGTGTGTGTGTGTGTGTGTGTAATGTATGATAAATTACACATCAAAAAGTTCCTGGAATCATTCTCATTTCTCTCCCATCTCACATATACTTTGTTCTCTGAATTTTTTGTTTAGGGAACAGGTATTTCGTAGGAGATGTTGTTTCTGCCCTGTGTTGATTACAACTTCTGTCTTATTGTTTTTAATTGGTCCCTGCACACTGACTCTGAGTCTCAGAATGTGATACAACTGTTTTTCCTAGAAGCAGTGAGCAAATATGAGACTATGTAGGTTAGCCTTCTTGGTTTTCTTCTCACAAAAATTACAAAAAAAAAAAAAAAGCAAAATTTTAGTTTTATTACACCTTATAATTGCTCAGACAAAAATGGCCAGAGTGCCATGAGTGGTGCATTTGGCTAGCGAGACAGTTTCATGCCATAATGAGATTCCCCCCTGTAGGAGGGCTATGAACTGCTAATTAGCATCTATGACCTAATATTCTCTAGCAACCAAGAGTAATAGCAGTAATTTCCAGTTTTATGCAGAGTACAAGTCTCCAATATTACCAGCACTTCTGTTTCATTTGTAATTAACTGCAAGCAATTATTACAGTCAAGAAAGTATATCCTAATGCTCCTAGGTAGTAAAATAAAAAGAAATTATGTTTATAAAACTTATATATGTGTCATGCTGACTGACTGGAGTTCTTTGAAAGCCCGGAGGTTATGTATCTATCAATTAAAGTTTTCCTTTTGTCCACATTGGTATCACTCTTAATTTTAATTTGTAACTTTTAGTTCACTACTTAATTCTTTATTCTTTGCTTGAAACCAAATGTTTATTAGATTTGGTTTTGAGTTCATAGAAAAAAAGGAAACACTTAAAAGCCAGTAACTAGGGGAAGATGTTGTGATATTAGCTGCCAATGTGTTTCAAGAGGCTGGTAATGCATACTTCTTAGGTGGGGATATACTCTGCATGGGCAGAGTGGTTTATGGTGTGGAAATAAAGGACTTTTATTTGAGGTTTTCCCATGAAAGTTATACTTCTTTGAATGTCAATAGAGTTGTTCTATTTAAAAAATGACATTTAAAATGATTCCTTACTTAAGAAAAGGAGTAAAACCTTATTTATCTACAACTATGAAGGACTGCAATTTTCTTTTTCTTTTTTTTTCTTTTTTTTTTAAATTTTTTATTTGGACTGCAATTTTCTATATGAGTGACTTTTTTCCCAGATAATTTACCTCTTAATGCACCAAAACTGTATTTTAAATATTTTTGATGTGCATTTTCTGAAAAAAAATTTTTTTTATCTCATGCTTTGCATCATTTTCTAAGAGCGCACCTGCAGTTCTGTAAGACCCTCTTTCACGCATCAAGGATGACAGGGTGGGTGGGTGTCCTTGGGCTTTTAATCTCCACTTGCCACATCAAGAATGGCTCTACCAGTCCACCTTCTGCTCCATATTGGCTTCTACCTTAGACCCAACTCAAAAAACAGATTTCCTTGCTCACCTTAGCCTTAAAAAATTCTCTACCTTAGAAAACAGAATTTATATAAAATACATAATTGAATTGATTAAGCAGGGTCATCGTTATGTACGTCATTTCTTATGTTGTGCAGAGATATGATAGTGTGACTGACATGTGGAGATTTTCACTCTTCCCCTCCACTGGATGGCTTTGGGTGTCTGTGTTTTTGGATTACTCTTGTTTCCTCCTTTATGAATAACTGAGATCTGACCCTGCTGTCCCAGCTTTAGGCCATCCTTGTCTCTGATTCTCACCTATTATAAAGCCAGGAAGCAAGCAGTGAAGGAAACCATCGGATGAAAGGAACCTGTAAGACGGAGTTCAGTAAATTGTATTGCGATGACGTGAAAACACAGTGAGGAGCTGTGGGATACTTAACCCCCCCACAAAAAAACAGACTAACAGGTAGTAGTAATATGACAGTGCAGATGTAACGTCACACCGTAGAGGGACTTGCTTAAGTTGTAGTGGTGGTGGGGGGTGGTGGGGGTGATGATGATATTGATTTGATACTGATTTCACCAATGTGTTTACCATGCCCTCTGGGCTGGGCATTTTCTACAGCATGAAAGACATCTAAAATGCTCATGGTCAGCCACCATTGTTAATATTATCAATATCTTGCTTTTCTATTAGAAAGTTCAGACTTTGTTTATATAATCTTAAAAAGAATACAAAGAATTTGGGATCACACACAAGCCTGTTTGATTTCAAAGTTTGTGTAACTATCAAGTCCTTCTGCCTCCCGAGTATGGTAGAGTATCAGGAAAGGAAGCATTTTTCACAAGCATCAAGTCCAATTTCCTTATTTTAAAGTTGAAGACACTGAAGATCATTGTGTTGAAAAAATGTCACTTTTTGCATCCAACCTCCTCCTCTCAGGGCAGGGAACTTTTTCTTAATTGCTTTGAATATGAAACGCTTACTCTGTCTTCATTTCTCCTGCTGTCCATCTCTCCTCCTACCCTTGACCTCATTTCTTGAAACTGCTTTTTCAGAGATCAGTGGAGTCCTGCTCTTGCCAAATGCAATAGACTCTTCCCAGGGCTCAGTTCTTCCCCTGATATATTTGGAGTAGTTCATACTGTTGACCATCTTCTCTTTTTGCACTTCTTGTTCTTCTTACCTCTTGACCCTAACTTATGTTGGCTCGCTTCCTCTGTATCCATTATGTCTTACTGCATGACAGACTCCCCCATAAGTTAGTAATTTAAAACAGCCATTTATTTTACAATTCTACATGTAGGTCCTGTGGGCAGTGTTTAGCTAGGCAGTGCCTCCAGTGTCACCTGGGCTCATTCATGTATCTGTGGTTAGCTTCCAGCTTGGCTGGGGGATGGTCAGTCCAGGATGGCCTCAACCAGAAGGGTCTGTCTCTGCTATAGAAGACCTCTCATCCTGCAACAAGCCAGCCTGAGCTTGGACACTTGGCAGCTGCCCAACGTTCTATGAGTGAACATACACTCTGGAATGTGTTTTGGTGGCAAACCTTCACTTCTGCTGCAGTCTGTGGACAAAAGTAAGTCCAAAGGCTGACCAAGATTTAAATGAGGGCAGGGGGACCTGGGTGGCTCAGTGGGTTAAGCCTCTGCCTTCGGCTCAGGTCATCACCCCAGGGTCCTGGGATCGAGCCCCACATCAGGCTCTCTGCTCAGCGGGGAGCCTGCTTCTCCCTTTCTATCTGCCTGCCTCTCTGCCTACTTCTGCCTACTTGTGATTTCTCTCTCTGTCAAATAAATAAATAAATAAATAAATAAATAAATAAATAAATAAATCTTTTAAAAAATAAGGTTTAAATGAGGGGAAATAAACTCTAACATTTGTTGTGAAGAGCTGCAAAATCACATTGCTTAGGGCACAGCTGAAAGGAGGAGTAATGGAGAACTGGGGCATTTCCTGCCATATACAACAATCTCCTTGGCAAGTTCCACTTCTCTTACGTACTTGCCTTTTAAACAAAGTTCAACTCATGGGTTAATCTTGGCCTCTTTCCCTCATCTTTCACCCATCACATCTATTACGATGGCTTCAGTCAGCACCTGTTCATGGATGATTCCCAAAGTTCTATATTCAATGTTTACCTTGTTCAAGAGCTCTAGACTGGGGTTCTCAACTGCCTGCTAGAAATAGACCTGGTTTCCCACGTGTGTCTTAAATGCAACAAGTTCAAAACTAAACTCTATATTCTACCACAACTTATTCCTTCTGTAAACCTCCACTCTTTGTCTTATGTTATTTCCCCTCTAGCCTCCTAACCTAGAGACCTCAGAACCCTTTTTGATGCTTCTCTCTCCTGCTGGACCCATGTTAATCAGTCAGTGAATTCTGGTCATTCCACCTAATTGTTGCTCAGGCTTCTCTATGTTCATTTCTAATAACACCCTGTTGAGATATATTCGTGCTTATTAGATTATTTATTGATTTATTATTTGTCTTTTACTGCTTCCCATATAAAATCTAATATAACAAACTATTATCAGAATAGTATTTCTAATACACATGTCTCTTCATACAGATTTCCATGTAAAAATCCTTGTATAGCTTTCCATTTTCTGGGACAAAAGGAAAGTTTACAGGTTCTTGTTCTTAGAGATCGGGTGTTCTTGGAAATCTATAAGGTCAAAAATCACATTATTTTATGTATTATTATTATATCCCCAGTCTCCAGCACTCTGCCTGACTCATAATAGTTGCTCAGGAAATATTTGGAGGAAAAGACAAGTAAATGGATGATAACCAGGCAGCAGAACGGCAGTTAGAGTTACTGTGTGTTGTGTTAGAGTAAAGAAGCTTAGAGATCAATAGGCCTGGATTCAAATTTAGCTATGCCACATCCAAGCAGCAGACTCTGGATAGTTTATTTAAGTGTTTTGAGGCTAGGTTTCTTTGATTTGTCCTAAAATGGAGATAATTATAGTTAACATACAGAGTTGTTGTATGATTAGTGGTAGTATATGTGAAACTCAAGTGTCAAGTTCCTTTTAATACATAGGCATAATACTAATTATCTCCATCATTATCCTCAGTCCAGACAAGAGAATCACCAATTTCAGGTGTGACAATATGTAACAAGGACCCATTCATGAGGTATGGGATTTAAACTCAATGGGACTCAAAGGGTGATAGTAGCCAAGTCCCAAAAAACTAGCAAAACAAAACGAACATAGATCTCAGGGCAAAGAATCCCAGCAGGAATTCAAACACAGGGAAAGAAAAATTAAAACTAAATTGGAAGATAAAGCCACAGGGGAAGAAGTCTAGGCATCACTATAGGAAGCCTGTATAGAATCTGAAAGGACAGTGTTGCTTGGTTCTGAAGTGACAAGCTCCTTACCCTCCTATCCTATCATCCCCAGAGTCTGGATAAGAAGGAATCTACGGAAGTATCAGAACAATATGGCTCTATCTGCAAACCAAAGAGGTTCTGGGGGCACGGCACACAGCTATTCCTTCTATCTATAGGGTCTTTATTGAACCGTCACTGTGTATGTTTAAGAAATCATAAGTTCCCTACCATCTGTGGATACACAAAAGAATCAGTCATCTCATAGGGTATATTTTAATTTTTACCTCTTTTTCTCAAATGTTACCTTTATTTTCATATTTTAAAAAGTTTACTTTTCTTCTTTTTCCAGTTACTAAAAATATCATTGTCCTTATCAGCAGGCATAGAACTGTGGTTTTGGTTTCTTTTTCTGCCCATTCTATATGACCATATTAAAGATATACAGAATAATGACATCTCAAATAACCCTCAAATTAATATAGTTAGATAATGTATAATAACTAATGATATCACCCATAATATTATGACTTGCCTTGTACTTTTATGTATAATGTGTTCCTAGTTATAATCTTTGAAGTAGGGAAGGCAAGCATTTCATTGGAAAGTTGATTTGATTATATAGTATTTACTTCTTCATCCATTTTTTAAATCACTCTAAATATCTCCCACATCTGGATGGCAGTTTCATCTTGTAATCTTAATTTTGATTGATTGTTAATGGCTACCTAGAGCAGAGTGTTCAGGAGAATTAGAAGGCATTGTCCAGACACAGGAGCAAAGAATGCTGTGATTGATTAGCAATGTCTGCTATGGGAAGTGAATGGGGAAGGGCAAATCTACTGCAGCGTATCTGACAAATGTGTTCTAGATAATGATATAACCATTTTTTCTCTACTACTTATGTTAGTGGTTTTCAAATTATTCCTAGCCTTATAGGTTTTCTCATCTGAACATAGAGAGTGAATGGACTATTTTTTCAATTCTCTCAAGAATGGTACATAATTGGTACTGTACTATATGCATAGAAGTTAAATTTATACATACAATGGATAATTCAGGGAATTATGGCTTATATATCCCCAGGCTGAGAAAAATTGAGATGGTCCAATATGAAACTTAAAGGCTTTCACACATATAAGTAGGAGTCAAGAAGGCATAATTTTGGTCTTCTATTTGTATGTCAACCAAATCAACCTCACTTTTATGGATGTGTGTGTGTGTGTGTGTGTGTGTGTGTATGCATGTATATGTACATCTATACACACACTGGCATATTGTCTATAAACACACAACACACATACACAATTCAGAATTCATTTGAAGAAAGTATTCTACAGTTTTAAAAATTTTCAAACTAAACAATTTTGAAAACAACTGTGTAAGATTTTTCTTCTGACTTTGGAAGTTTATTCTTTTCTCATTCATTCAATATAAATTTCTCTTTATTATATGAGATGAATTAAAGTGTTTCTGTATGTCTTGCTATTAATTCCTCTTTTCCACCATAAGAATACAGAAATTTCCTCTGATTGTCTAAGAAAATGTGGAAGATAGAATAAAAACTTCAACTGAGAAAACAAACACTAGATTGTGTAGTCAGTAGGAAAACCAGGCCCATTATATCACGATTAACAGAACTCTTGAATTAAAGGGTTGGATGTAAATTTCCGTTTTCACCTTAGCACCTGGACCCTGAAACAGCTGTCCCTTTAACTGTTTACAAATCTCCTCAAATAGTTTTTCTTTTTCCTGTGTTGTGTGATAGCTGGTGTGATTAATATAATTTCAGCAAACCTGTAATAATCCAAGTGTAGATTTTGTGAATTGTCTAGCAGTGCCTTCAGATAGATTAAAGCTATTTGAAGCAGGATCAGCTTTTTGGTACTGATCATTTTAATGCTTATAAATAATTAATCACAAAAAACCTTGCATTAAAGCAGCCCTTAAATCACAAATTGGGACCTAGAAGCTAAATGAATGCAAAGTTCACATTCTCCAAGAAATACTCATTTTCTCACATGGCTTATTTTACACAATTTATTTGCTCTATATTTAGAAGCTCAATTAGCAGCCCAATATCATATGCATGGTGTGGAAAAAAATCCTGTTATATAAGCACCCTGCATTGCATTTATTTATTCAACAATTATTTACTAAGGTCTGGATGAAAAGAATGTGAGAGTATGAGATGGTTGTGGTCAGGGCTTTATAGCCCAGTACAAGAGACCAAGTATTTAAAATAAATAAAAGAAATAGTCATTAGAAATTGTGATCAGTGTTATGAAAGACATAAACAGTAGGGCAGGCTCCTTTGGACACGGTTGGAAAGTGCTAACTGAGGAAGTGACATTTGCCCTGGACCTTGCACCTCAGTATCTCCAAGGTCCCCAAGAGGAGGGTAAAGCATGAGCTAACTCTGCAGATATGTGCTTGGACCTGAACATAGAGCCAGGGGAAGTCATTGATGGGTAACTGAAATGAGCTGCCTTTTGATTTTCAAAGATGCCTGCAGCATGAGGATTGTAAATGAGCAAGAGCAGAAAAGGGAAGATGTCCTAAGTGGCAGTTGCAATAATTGTGGCCAATGATGACTACAGCCCCAGGCAGAGGGAGATGTAATGGATGGCTATGAAGTTTATCCAAAAGTCAGAGTTGATAGGACTTGCAGATGGATTATGTGGAAGTGGAAGACTTAATAAGGGAAAGGAAGGGATTAGAAATAACTCATAGGTGTCTGGCTTGACAGAGCAAATGGGTGATGGTGCCATTTACTAAGGCAGCGGAAACTGAGCAAAAAAGTGCTTATTGAGAAAATAGCGAGTTCTCATTTCCCAAGAATAACTTGGGAAACCTGTGAGACATCTACATGAGATTTGGAAGAGATAGATAGATGGGGAGCATTCTAGGTGTGAAATACACTTTTGTGAGTCACCGAGAGATGCCAGTTAAAACAGTAGTACTGAATAAGGTCACCAAGAGAGGGAATAGAAAGAAAAGGATAAAAGAGGTGGGCTCAGAATCTAGCCCAGAATACCCCAAATTGCCAAGGGAATGTTGAAAAAGAAAAAGCTGGGGACATTATGTTGCCTCATTTCAAACTATATTACAAAGCTGTGATCACCAAGACAGCATGGTACTGGCACAAAAACAGACACATAGACCAACAGAACAGAGTGGAGATCCCAGATGTGGACCCTCAATTCTGTGGTCAAATAATCTTCAAAAAAGCAGGGAAAAAAAATCCAATGGGAAAAAAGTCTCTTAAATAAATGGTGCTGGGAAAACTGGACAGTTGTATACAGAAGAATGAAACTCGACCATTCTCTTATACCATACACAAAGGTAAACTCAAAATGGATGAAAGACCTCAATGTGAGAAAGGAATCCATCAAAATCCTAGAGGAAAACATAGGGAGTAACCTCTTCAACATCAGCCACAGAGACATCGTTCAAGATGCATCTCCAAAGGCAAAGGAAACAAAAGAAAAAGTGAAGTTTCGGGACTTTATCAAGATAAAAAGCTTCTGCACAACAAAAGAAACAGTCAATGAAACAAAGAGGCAACCATGGAATGGAGAAGATATTTGCAAATGACACTACCGACAAACAGCTGATATCCAAGATACATAAAGAACGTTTCAAACTCAACACCCAAAAAACCAAATAATTAAATCAAAAAATTGGCAGAAGACATGAACAGACACTTCTCCAAAGAAGACATACAAATAGCTAACGGACACATGAAAAAAATGTTCATTGTCATTAACCATCAGGGAAATTCAAATCAAAACCACATTGAGGAGTTCATTATAGATCCTGGATATCAACCTTTTGTCTGTACTGTCATTTGCAAATATCTTCTCCCATTCCGTGGGTTGCCTCTTTGTTTTGTTCACTGTTTCCTTTGCTGTGCAGAAGCTTTTGATTTTGATGAAGTCCCAAAAGTTTATTTTCGCTTTTGTTTCCTTTGCCTTTGGAGACATATCTTGGAAGAAGTTGTGTGGCTGATATCGAAGAGATTACTGCCTATGTTCTCCTCTAGGATTCTGATGGATTCCTGTCTCACGTTGAGGTCTTTTATCCATTTTGAGTTTATCTTTGTGTATGGTGTAAGAGAATGGTCGAGTTTCATTCTTCTACATATAGCTGTCCAGTTTTCCCAGCACCATTTATTGAAGAGACTGTCTTTTTTCCACTGTATATTTTTTCCTGTTTTGTCGAAGATTAATTGACCATAAAGTTGAGGGTCCATATCCGGGCTCTCTACTCTGTTCCACTGGTCTATGTGTCTGTTTTTATGCCAGTACCATGCTGTCTTGGTGATCACAGCTTTGTAATAAAGCTTGAAATCAGGTAACGTGATGCCCCCAGCTTTATTTTTGTTTTTCAACATTTCTGTAGTGATTCGGGGTCTCTTCTGATTCCATACAAATTTTAGGATTATTTGCTCCAGTTTTTGAAGAATACCGGTGGAATTTTGATCAGAATGGCATTAAAAGTATATATTGCTCTAGGCAGTATAGACATTTTAACAATGTTTATTCTTCCAATCCAAGAGCATGGAATGGTCTTCCATCTTTTTGTGTCTTCTTCAATTTCTTTCATGAGTGTTCTGTAGTTCCTCAAGTACAGATCCTTTACCTCTTTGGTTAGGTTTATTCCCAGGTATCTTATGGTTCTTGGTGCCATAGTAAATGGAATCAATTCTCTAACATGTGTTGAGAGGATGTGGAGAAAGGGGAACCCTCTTACACTGTTAGTGGGAATGCAAGTTGGTGCAGCCTCTTTGGAGAACAGTGTGGAGATTCCTCAAGAAATTAAAAATAGAACTTCCCTATGACCCTACAATTGCACTCCTGGGTATGTACCCCAAAGATACAGATGTTGTGCAAAGAAGGGCCATCTGTACCCCAATGTTTATAACAGCAATGGCCACGGTCGCCAAACTATGGAAAGAACCAAGATGCCCTTCAATGGACTAATGGATAAGGAAGATGTGGTCCATATACACTATGGAGTATTATGCCTCCATCAGAAAGGATGAATACCCAACTTTTGTAGCAACATGGATGGGACTGGAAGAGATTATACTGAGTGAAATAAGTCAAGCAGAGAGAGTCAATTATCATATGGTTTCACTTATTTGTGGAGCATAACAAAAAGCATGGAGGACAAGGGGTGTTAGAGAGGAGAAGGGAGTTGGGGTAAATTGGAAGGGGAGGTGAATCATGAGAGACTATGGACTCTGAAAAACAATCTGAGGGGTTTGAAGTGGCGGGGGTGTGGGAGGTTGGAGTACCAGGTGGTGGGTATTATAGAGGGCACAGATTGCATGGAGCACTGGGTGTGGTGAAAAAATAATGAATACTGTTTTTCTGAAAAGAAATAAATTGAAAAAAAAAAAAGTAAAGAGAAAGTCTACAGCAAAAATAAAACAAAAATCTGTTTTCCTTAAAAAAAAAAAAAACACATTGAGATACCACCTTACACCAGTTAGAATGGCAAAAATTGACAAGGCAAGAAATAACATATGTTGGAGAGGATGTGGTGAAAGGGAAACCCTCTGACGCTGTTGGTGGGGATGCAAGTTGGTGCAGGCACTTTGGAAAACATTGTGGAGGTTCCTCAAAAAATTAAAAACAGAGCTACCCTATGACCCAGCAGTTACACTACTGGGTATTTACCCCAAAGATACAGATGTAGTGAAAAGAAGGGTCATATGCACCCCCATGTTCATAGCAGCAGTGCACAATAGCCAAACTGTGGAAAGAGCAGAGATGCCCTTCACCAGATGAATGGATAAAGAAGATGTGGTCCATATACACAATGCAATATCAGCCATCAGAAAGGATGAATACCCAGCTTTTCCATCAACATGGATGGGACTGGAGGAGATTATGTTGAGTGAAATAAGTCAAGCAGAGAAACTCAATTATCATATGGTTTCACTTACCTGTGGAACATAGGGAATAACATGGAGGACATTAGGAAAAGGAAGGCAAAAATGAAAGGTGGTGGGAATTGGAGGGGGAGATGAACCATGAGAGACTGTGGACTCTGAGAAACAAACTGAGTGTTTTAGAGGGAAGGGTGGTGTGGGGAGAGGTTGGCCCAGTGATGGGTATTAAGGAGGACATGTATGGAGCAGTGAGTGTTATAGGCAAACTGAATCTTAGAACACTACATCAAAAACTAATGACATATGTATGGTGACTAACATAAAACATTAAAAAAAAAATCTTTCTCAAAGAGCACCAATATTTAGAGATTAGTTTGAAGGAAGCACTTGCAAGAGAAAAGGGGACTAAGAAACTAGTAACTTAGGAAATGAACCAGGAAGGTGTGTTACCATGGAGTCTAAGCAAAGAATGTGTTTAAAAATGGGGGAAGCCCAGCCATGGACAATGGTATTAAGAGGCAGTTGGAGCTGATGCCGGTAGCATGTGCATTGGGTCTGGTAGTGTGGGAGTTGTTCATGGTATTGAAAAAGGGAGTGTCAAGTAGAGTAGCATTGTGTGATGGAGATGACTGAGTAGAGATGAAGGATCAATGGACCAGGATGAGATGGGTGGTAATAGCATGACGAAATTATTTTGGAAAGGCAGGGGATGAGATGGGATTCAAAAGACAGGTTGAGGATTGGCCTGTGATGAAGTTTGGAGAGTTCCCCACCCCCCTTCGCACTGATTATATTTTCTCAGTCAAGTGGGCATTCAGCTGAGGAGAGAGAATAATATTGATATTTGTGGTGAGAATAGAGGTTTCTCTGATAAGTTATATTTTATTTGGCTATCCACGGGGGCAGGGAAATTATCTAAGAAAGCCTACACTGCCAGGGATCCACAAGAAGACTGGGCAGAAGAGGTGTGCTAAATCTCATTCTTTCAATTCTCTGGCAGGTAGTATTGTACATTTTAAAATCAAAATGATAAAGATCGAGGAAAATAGTCCAATTAGTGTGTCTCTAAAATGAAATATCTCTTACTTTCAAATTTCAGGTTTAGAAACTAAAGTCTAGAAAGGGTTTACTTCTTGATTGGGCTGTAAAGAAAAAGCTAGTCACTTCTATTTAAAAATTGAGTATTATTTGGCTTATGTTCAATTTCTAAGCCCTCTGGAAAAGTTACACGGGTCTTTTAAGAAAAAACAACTTTTTTTTTTCCAAAGGAACTGCAATTCTGCTAGAATGGTTGAAAGTCATCTCCAACATTTCAATGCAAATTAATTGTTTTTTTTTAATTTTTTTATTTTTTATAAACATATATTTTTATCCCCAGAGGTACAGGTCTGTGAATCACCAGGTTTACACACTTCACAGCACTCACCAAAGCACATACCCTCCCCAATGTCCATAATCCCACCCCCTTCTCCCAAACCCCCTCCCCCCAGCAACCCTCAGTTTGTTTTGTGAGATTAAGAGTCACTTATAGTTTGTCTCCCTCCCAATCCCATCTTGTTTCATTGATTCTTCTCCTACCCACTTAAGCCCCCATGTTGCATCACCACTTCCTCATATCAGGGAGATCATATGATAGTTGTCTTTCTCTGCTTGACTTATTTCGCTAAGCATGATACGCTCTAGTACCATCCATGTTGTCGCAAATGGCAAGATTTCATTTTTTGATGGCTGCATAGTATTCCACTGTGTATATATACCACATCTTCTTGATCCATTCATCTGTTGATGGACATCTAGGTTCTTTCCATAGTTTGGCTATTGTGGACATTGCTGCTATAAACATTCGGGTGCACGTGCCCCTTTGGATCACTACGTTTGTATCTTTAGGGTAAATACCCAATAGTGCAATTGCTGGGTCATAGGGCAGTTCTATTTTCAACATTTTGAGGAACCTCCATGCTGTTTTCCAGAGTGGCTGCACCAGCTTGCATTCCCACCAACAGTGTAGGAGGGTTCCCCTTTCTCCGCATCCTCGCCAGCATCTGTCATTTCCTGACTTGATTTTAGCCATTCTGACTGGTGTGAGGTGATATCTCATTGTGGTTTTGATTTGTATTTCCCTGATGCTGAGTGATATGGAGCACTTTTTCATGTGTCTGTTGGCCATCTGGATGTCTTCTTTGCAGAAATGTCTGTTCATGTCCTTTGCCCATTTCTTGATTGGATTATTTGTTCTTTGGGTGTTGAGTTTGCTAAGTTCTTTATAGATTCTGGACACTAGTCCTTTATCTGATATGTCGTTTGCAAATATCTTCCCCCATTCTGTCAGTTGTCTTTTGATTTTGTTCACTGTTTCCTTTGCTGTGCAAAAGCTTTTGATCTTGATGAAATTCAATGCAAATTAATTTTTATACCAGCTCTAGGCCTCAAAAGAAGATGGGGGCTGAGGGAAAAGAAGAGTGAAGGGAAAGAAAATTACTGCCTCCTGACTGGAAAGAGATCATTATTAGGCCATTGTGTGTGCATTTACACACTCCTGGGGCAGGGCTCCAACTTCTGCCTCCATGAATGCGTGAGGAGCCGACAAGCACTCAATCTTATAACTTAAAACAATCTACGTAGAGCAAAAAAGATACAAGGAGCCAAGACGGATTTGTCTTGTGCAAACAGAGAACTTCAGTGAGCAAAGCAAGAAACTATGCAATCACATGATTCAGAATTAGAGTCAAGAACAAGGAGGACTGAAGAAAAGTAAGACTTTCAGTGCTCATGATACTTTGCGCAAAAGCATAACTGGGAAGGCCCAGGTAGATAATTCAATAATAAATCACTGAAAGTTGATGCAGAGAACCACGTTTTCCCTTTGCTTTGAAATCTAATATTATGTAAATATATAGAATAGTATTATGACTGAGGGTCAATATGGTTATTTAAATAATGATTTTAATGTTTTTATAGAAAACACATTATGTTAACAAAAAAACACAATTAGCTGAACTATTTGCTCTAATCTTTTTGTACCCTATGAGAAATTTAGCTGTTTATATTTCACCACAAACATTTGTCGGTACTATCTGCCCTGTCCCTGATGTTAGCTACTGATATTTGAGGTTTAGTAAATGTAACAAAGTGCCCTTGCAAGTCTAAAACATATGACACTTTTCATATGGAATGTTCTGAAGAAGTGATTCCATTAGGACCTCTGACATAGTAGTCATATATTTGACTTTAAACTTTCTAGCTGTTATTCTCTATTTCTATGAAGTTACAGTTATCAAATTCTTCTGAGTAAGATTTTAAGAGAGCAATAAAACCAGGGTTTCCAAAGGTTTTCTGAATCAAGCCCCATGCCCAAACAAATTCCACAGTATAATTGCAATAATTTTGAAAAATTAGCATCTATGTTCAGGATCTCATGCTACTATCAATGAATATAAACAACACTAATAATATTCTAAATGTATGTCTGGCATCCTGCTGTATGACTGAAACCACTAACCCATTTTTCCCAAGTATTTAATTCAGTCACTTCATGCTTATCTACCTATCTATCCTTCATATAAAACAAAAATACACATTTCTGATTCAACCTCCTTTTTTGTATTGTTTAATAAGGACAAAACTATTGCTATAGAAAGCCTCTTCCTTCAAGGAATTGACAATCTTCTGATATGCAGAATGGACCCAGTAGTGTCTTTTTTTTTTTTGTTAAGATTTTAAGGACCAAGGACAGTTACAGCACATCTGTAGGGCTCCAAATTACAAATCAGTTTTATAGTTTTTGCCAAAATATATGAATCATTATTGCCCAGTGATAATAGCAGAAATGTAATTGAAGAATAATAGCTGCTGGTTAGAAAGAATAAATTCACGTTTACCATATTCTTTTGAAATCAAACCAAAAACCTAAAATGAAGTCTTTTCATGTTTTTCCAGAATTGTTCCAATGGTCCAGAGAGAATTATAACATGACACTACATGCACTATATTCCGTCCCTCAGTACCTGGGGGAATGAAGTCACATGAGGAAGACAATGGAAGAGATTTGGAACATGAGCTCTTATTTCCTTTGTAAAGGCTGGAGACTAAGACTTACCTTAGGAGAGCATCCCAACCTGGGTCTTCTTCTGGACATGCAACAGTAACTCAGGGAGGAGAAGGGAGGTCTGGGTCCAATCTCATGAGGCAAATTGCATAAGATATGACCCTAAAGGTCCATGTCACCACAATGCTCAGGGTCATAAGAGGGATGTTTTTGTATGGGGATGGGGGTAGCAGGGAGGCAAATTAAGTTGTTCCTTGTGAATTTCATTTTATTAGAGCTAAGGAATATCATAATCAAGCATAAGTAGCTAGAAACTTACTTTCTTTTTTTGAAAAATTTTTTATTTCTTTTCAGCATAACAGTATTCATTATTTTTGCACCATACCCAGTGCTCCATGCAATACGTGCCTTCTCTAATACCCACCACCTGGTTCCCCCAACCTCCCATCCCTCGCCCCTTCAAAACCCTCAGATTGTTGTTCAGAGTCCATAGTCTCCATGGTTCACCTTCCCTTCCAATTTCCCTCAACTCCCTTCTCCTCTCCATCTCCCCTTGTCCTCCATGCTATTTGTTTTTCTCCACAAATAAGTGAAACTATATGATAATTGACTCTCTCTGCTTGACTTATTTCACTCAGCATCATCTCTTCCAGTCCCATCCATGTTGTCACAAAAGTTGGGTATTCATCCTTTCTGATGGAAGCATAATACTCCATAGTGTATAGGGACCACATCTTCCTTATCCATTTGTCCATTGAAGGGCATCTTGGTTCTTTCCACAGTTTGGCACCATGGCCATTGCTGCTATAAATATTGGGGTACAGATGGCCTTTCTTTTCACGACATCTGTATCTTTGGGGTACATACCCAGGAGTGCAATTGCAGGGTCATAGGGAAGCTCTATTTTTAATTTCTTGAGGAATCTCCACACTGTTCTCCAAAGAGGCTGCACCAACTTGCATTCCCACCAACAGTGTAAGAGGGTTCCCCTTTCTCCACATCCTCTCCAACACATGTTGCTTCCTGTCTTGCTAATTTTGGCCATTCTAACTGGTGTAAGGTGGTATCTCAATGTGGTTTTATTTATTTATTTTAAAAATTGTATTTATTTATTTGACACAGAGAGATCGCAAGTAGGCAGAGTGGCAGGCAGAGAGAGAGGGGGGAAGCAAGCTCCCTGCTGAGCAGAGAGCCCAATGTGGGGCTCAATCCCAGGACTCTAAGATCATGACCTGAGCTGAAGGCAGAGGCTTAACCCACTGAGCCACCCAGGCGCCCTCAATGTGGTTTTAATTTGAATCTCCCTGATAGCTAGTGATGATGAACATTTTTTCATGTGTCTGGTAGCCATTTGTATGTCTTCATTAGAGAAGTGTCTGTTCATATCTTCTGCCCATTTTTTAATATGATTGTCTGTTTTGTGTGTGTTCAGTTTGAGGAGTTCTTTATAGACCCTGGATATCAACTTTCTGTCTGTACCGTCATTTGCAAATATCTTCTCCCATTCCGTGGGTTGCCTCTTTGTTTTGTTCACTGTTTCCTTTGCTGTGCAGAGGCTTTTGATCTTGATGAAGTCCCAAAAGTTCATCTTCGCTTTTGTTTCCTTTGCCTTTGGAGACATATCTTGGAAGAAGTTGCTGTGGCTGATATCGAAGAGGTTACTGCCTATGTTCTCCTCTAGGATTCTGATGGATTCCTGTCTCACATTGAGGTCTTTTATCCATTTTGAGTTTATTTTTGTGTATGGTATAAGAGAATAGTCGAGTTTTATTCTTCTACATATAGCTGCCCAGTTTTCCCAGCACCATTTATTGAAGAGACTCTCTTTTTTCTACTGTATATTTTTTCCTGTTTTGTCGAAGATTATTTGACCATAGAGTTGAGGGTCCATATCTGAGCTCTCTACTCTGTTCTCCTGGTCTATGTGTCTGTTTTTATGCCAGTACCATGCTGTCTTGGTGATCACAGCTTTGTAGTAAAGCTTGAAGTCAGGTAACGTGATGCCCCCGGTTTTATTTTTGTTTTTCAACATTTCTGTAGTGATTCGGGGTCTCTTCTGATTCCATACAAATTTTAGGATTATTTGCTCCAGCACTTTGAAGAATACCGGTGGAATTTTGATCAGAATGGCATTAAAAGCATAGATTGCTCTAGGCAGTATAGACATTTTTCAAGCTACCTATGAATATGCTAAGATCTCAGCCAAGCTACTGTGATACCTTGGTTTTGGAAACCTAGGGATAGAGAGGTGAGGGATACACAAAGTATATAGCTAGAGGGAGGACACACAGATAGACTCGCCTCCTCATTGAAAGAGAAAAGTAGAACTGAATATCCATTCTAACTAATCTAAATGAATTTACTTGTTCTGTACAATGAGAATAATATTATCTATCTTAGAGATTGCTATAAGATTAGACAGTGTATATAAAATCCTTTGTGCATAGTAGATGTTCTGTCAAAACTGCTGTTAGTATTAGAGAAGTTATTCTCTAATTGGGTTTAAGAGTTTAGGAAGTGGTTACCTCCACAAACCCCACCATTCTGGAATAGAGCTATTTAACTTACCCTCTTAGCCCCAAACTCAAGAGCAGTCTCATTGAATTTAGGAAGGGAAGGGCAATATGCAGGTGACTGGGGACTCATTGCAAAGAAAGGTTGGCTGGAGAACCAAAACTTCTGTCCTTTTGGGGAAACAGTAATTCTCCATCAAGAGTTGAACAATCTTGATCACGTTAGAGTCAAAGTGAAGTGAATACCCTCGGGAACCTGAACAAGTTTTAGCACAATCCCATTAAGCACTCAGTAAGTAAACCTAATTTTCTCAATCAAGTGAATCTCACATGGTCTAATAGGCTCATTTGCAACTGGTATTGTTGATTCACATGAATGTGAAAATAATGGCTCGAGTCCAAGAATCCAAAGGACAATGATTAGTTCTCTAAAGTTAAAGTGATAATCAAAGATCTTTTCAAAATGCTCCCTGGTCTTCTTGGTCAATTAATTGTAAAATTAAAAGGAGTAGCAGTTAAATTTGAAATTTGATTATTGCTAAGTTGTTTTCATATGTGGTGACTTGCCTTTGTACCCAGGAATTTTTCTATGTATAAAATAAGAAGTCGGGGCGCCTGGGTGGCTCAGTGGGTTAAGCCGCTGCCTTCGGCTCAGGTCATGATCTCAGGGTCCTGGGATCGAGGCCCGCATCGGGCTCTCTGCTCAGCAGGGAGCCTGCTTCCCTCTCTCTCTCTCTGCCTGCCTCTCCATCTACTTGTGATTTCTCTCTGTCAAATAAATAAATAAAATCTTTAAAAAAAAAAAAAATAAGAAGTCGTATCAGATCTTATGTCTTTTGTCACCTTGTTCACTTTGAATTTTTTAATTTATTAAAGAGTCAGTGCAAGAAAAACCAATACGCTGAATTTTACTAGTAATATTTGTATGAGTATTTAACTTAGTAGAAGTTATTCTGTGCCATAAAAAATAAAAGTATTGGGGTACCTGGGTGGCTCAGTCACTAAGCGTCTGTCTTCAGCTCAGGTCATGATCCCAAGGTCCTGGGATTGAGCCCTGCATCAGGCTACCTGCTTGGCAAGAAGCCTGCTTCTCCCTCTCCCACTTCCCCTGCTTGTGTTGCCTCTCTCACTGTGTCTCTCTCTGTCAAATAAATAAATAAAATCTTTAAAGAAATAAAAATAAAAGTATCAAAGAATATAATTCCTAGGTATTGAGAAATCTGGCCATGTTCTAGGTTTAGAAAATGATTAAATACTAGTTTTTAAATGTTTTGGTTTTGGAAAGTTGCCAAATGGGTTTTGCCAAACACATTTTTCTGTCATTTCACAACCCATGTGTGTGTTTTAATGAATGTGTAATCCTTATGTTCTGATTCACTTAAACTTAACTTGACAAATCTGTTTTAAGAATAATATGATTTCCAAGAAAACTTTAGAGCTGTCCTAAGAAGATACATCTTTAATTTTAAAAAAGGAGTCATAGTTGATGAATAAATGGAACCAATCTATAAATTTGGAATACAAATCTAAATATGAGATCCACATTTTAAATGACTTGTAACAGCTTTACTAACTCATGCTTAGTGAAATAAATAAGAAGATTCAACTCTGAGTTATCATTATGCTGTGTAAAATGGAAGGTAAATAGAAACATAGTGCATCTTTCCACTTCTATTAAACATACCAAGGAGAAAGATAGCAATGGTAAAAAGACAGAAAAAAAAAATTAAGCTTATGCTCCTTTTCCATGGCATCTCAACGTCTATATTACCTCCCACAATATTTACAACTAACATATTTTAAAAGTAAGATGAACTGAAGGGTGCCTAGGTAGCTAGGTAAGCATTAGCTTTCAGCTCAAGTCATGACCCAGGGTCCTGGTACTGGGCCCAGGGTCCTGAGATCAAGCCCATCTTAATAGGGAGCCTGCTTCTATCTCTCCTTCTACTGCTCCCCTTGCTCGTGCTCTTTTGCAGGTGTGCACACACACACACACACACACACACACACACTTTCTCTCTCTCTCAAATAAATAAAATCTTTAAAAATAAATAAGTATATTAATTAATTAATTAAAGTAAGATTGCCTGAAAAAGAGATTGGAGGAAGGCAGTGCACAGTAATGCAAAAGGAATGTGCTCCTAGGGGAAAATTCAAGTACTAGCTGGAATCTGAAATGATTCTGGGCTGAACCTGTGATAAGGAAGGATAACCCAAAATAGTCCCAGGTTTGTACCAGCCCTTGGATCACAAGTAAAGAGAACAGATTTGCACTGGATGAAACTTTCCCTAGCTAGTTTTTACAGAAATTTTTACAGAAGTATGTGATAAAGAAGCTAATGTACCTAGAAGGTAAAACCTAAAGGTATATACAGTATGTGTTTACAACTAAAACAAACAATGACAACAACAACAAAACGACATAAAAAAGCAAGCTATCATAAATGAAAGTCAATGGAAACGATAAAAGGCAGATTAGATTCCAAAGCACTTTGGATATTGAAAATATCAGATATGGAGTAACTACAGTAAAGTGTTTAAGGAAACAAAAATATAATTAAAAAGTAGGCAGCCAGTGATGCCTAGGTGGCTCAGTCGGTTAAGCGGCTGCCTTCAGCTCAGGTCATGATTCCAACATCCTGGGATTGAGTCCCACATGGGGCTCCTTGCTCTGCAGGGAGCCTGCTTCTGCCAGCCACTCTGCCTGCCTGTGTTCTCTCTATCTCTCTGACAAATAAATAAATAAAATCTTAAAAAAAAATAGGTAACCAACATATTCTGAAAAATAACCTAGATTATTTGAAAAAAAGACAAATGGCACCATTAGAAGTGAAAAATAAAACCAATGAAATAAAAAAAAGCACACCTGATGTATAAAACACTAAGATATGTAGTTAAGAAACGTGTTGGTAGACTGTTACATAAGAATACAAAGAGATGAAAAAATTTAAAGAATATGGAGAAAAAAAGAGAAACAAATATTCTGTGTCAAAATGAGATTTTCTTTTTAATTTTAAACTTATTTTTTAAATAGAGTGATAATAGTCAAAGCAATAATAATAATAATAATTTTCTAGGGTGGCTGGGTGGCTCAGTCATTAAGTATCTGCCTTGGGGTCCTGGGATCAAGCCCTACATCCTGCTCAGTGGGAGGCCTTCTTCTCCCTCTTCCACTCCCTCCGTTTGTGTTCCTTCTCTCACTGTGTGTTCTCTCTGCCAAGAAAATAAATTTTTAAAAAATCTTTAAAAAAAATAACAATAATTTTCTAGAATAGAAGACATGAATCCAGAAAAAAACAAAAGGTACAACAAGCAGGATAAATAAAAAATTAACTCATATTGTAGTAAAGCTTCAAAATACCAAACACGAAGGGAAGATCTTTAAAGTTTCTAAATAGAAACTTTTCAAAAGCAACAGTGGAAGGCCGGATAAAATGAATGATATTTTTAAGTTATGGAGAGAAAATAACTGTAAATCCACAATATTGTGCCTAGTAGAGACTGAAGTTATATAGCTATAAACAAAGGAATGTCAACAGTTGCCAACAATCATCAAGAACTAGAAGAGAGAGGTATGGAAAGAATTCGACCTCAGAGCCTTCAGAAAAATCCAATACTGCCAACGTCTTTATTTTGGTCTTCTTTAGGCATTCAGACCTGTGAAAGTATAAATTTCCATTCTTTTAAGCCACAAAGTTTATGATAATTTGTTAGGAGAGCCTTGGGAAACAAAGACTTCACCAGTAAGAACAGAAAAAGAAATTAGACATATAAGAATTAGAATGGAAGCAATAGAACTATCACAGATGATATGATTACCAATGTAGGCAAAACCTAAAATAATGTACATAAATCATTAGAATTAGTACAGAATCTAGCAAGGTGACTAGACAGTAAATTAGTATAGGGAAATCAAATGCATATCTATATACTGGAGAGTAAAAATAAATTTTTCCTGTTTATTTTTATACCAAAAATTAACAAAAGATAAACCAGAGTTTCTCAGATCTTTTTATTTTTACTTTATTGAAAACATTAGAGAAAACTATAGATTCAATATCCATCCAATCTAAATTCTAGTGGGAAGTTTCGAGGAGATTTTCAAGTTTTTCTAAAATGTGAAAGAAGAGCAAAGTTCTGAGAGTAAAAAGTAAAATAAGGATAGAGGACTTGTACTATCAGATATCTACATCTGTTGTAAGGCCATACACAGCGATTCTCAACTGGTCATGTAATCAATGGAATGTCTGAAAATGGTGGAGAGTAGTTATGATTTTCTTTTTTTAGTTAATTAATTAGTTAACTATTTCATTTATTTTTAAATTTAAATTCAAGTTAGTAAGCATATTCTGTATTATTAGTTTCAGGGGTAGAATTTAGTGATTCATGAGTTGGATATAATACCCAGTGCTCATTCCATCAAGTGCCTTCCTTAATGCCCATCACCCAGTTACCCCATCCTCCCACTCACTTCCCTCCAGCAACTCACAGTGTGTTCCCTATAGCTGTCTCTTAAGGTTTGCCTTTCTTTCTCTTTTATCTTATTTTATTTTTCCTTTTCTTCTCCTATGTTTATCTGTTTTGTTTCTTAAATTCTACATATGAATGAAATCATATGGTATTTGTCTTTCTCTAACTTCTTTAACCTAGCGTAATACCCTCTAGTTCATCCACGTCATTGCAAATAGCAAGATTTCATTCTTTTTGATGGATGAGTAATAGTCCACTCTATATAGATATACCACATCATAGTGTTGTATGTATGTTTTATATATAATATTTTCACCACATCTTCTTTATCTATTCATCCACTGATGGACATCAGGGCTCTTTCCATGGTTTGGCTATTGTGGACATCGCTACTATAAACATTGGTGTATGTGTGCCCTTACAAATCACTATTTTTGTATCATTTGGATAAATACCTAGTAGTGCGATTGATGGGTTGTAAGGAAGTTCTATTTTTAACTTTCTGAGGACCCCCCCCGTACTGTTTTCCTGAGTCTGCTTCAGTCTGCATTCCAAAATGGTTCCCCTTTCTCCTTATTCTAACATCTGTTGTTTCCTGTGCTGTTAATTTTAGCTATTCTGACCAGTGTGAGGTATCTAGCTGTGGTTTGGGTTTGTATTTCCCTTATGACAAGTGATTTTTAGCATTTTTCATGTGTATGTTAGCCATTTACATGTCTTCCTTGAAGAAATATCTGTTCATGTATTCTGCCTGTTTCTGACTGGATTTTTTATTTTGGGAGTGTTGAATTTAATATGTTCTTTATAGACTTTGGATACTAGATCTTTATCTGATATGGCATTTGAAAATATCTTCTCCCATTCCATGGGTTGTCTTTTAGTTTTGTTGACTGTTCCTTTGCTGTGCAAAAGCTTTTTATCTTGATGAAGTCCCAATAGTTCATTTTTACTTTTGTTTCCATTGTCTCTGGAGATGTCTTGCCAGAAGTTGCTGCGACCAAGGTCAAAGTGTTTGCTTCCTGTGTTCTCTAGAATTTTGATGGATTCTTGTCTCACATTGAGGTCTTTCATCCATTTTGAGTTTATTTTTGTGTTTGGTGTAAGAAAGTGGTCCAATTTCATTCTTCTGCGTGTGGCTGCCAATTTTCCCAGCATCATTTGTTGAAGACACTGTCTTTTTTCCATTGGATATTCTTTCCTGCTTTGTAGAAGATTAATTGACCATAGAGTTGAGGGTCCATTTCTGGTTCTCTATTCTGTTCCACTGCTCTATGTGTCTGTTTTAGTGCTGGTGCCATACGGTCTTGATGATCACAGCTTTGTAATAGAGCTTGAAATCAGGAATTGTGATGCCACCAGCTTTAGTTTTCTTTTTCAACATTACTTTGACTACTAGGCATTTTTTTTTTTGTTCCATATATGGTGTTATTTTGATAGGGTATAATTAAGACAGTGTGAGATATCTGTGGAAACTAGATATATCAAATAAGTGACATTGCATATCAGGTCCATGCAACAAATGGTACTAGGATAATTCAGTATTGTTATGGAATAAAATGACATTTGATTCCTAATGCACATTACATTTTAAGTAAAATCTTATTTTTAAATTTTTTTAAAAAATATTTTATTTATTTATTTGAGAGAGAGAAGGCATGAGCAGGAGAAGGGCAAACCAGAATTGCTGTTAAGAGGGGAGACTGATGTAAGGCTAGATCCCAGGATCCTGGAATCATAACCTGCAACAAAGGCAGACATTTAACTGACTGAGCCAAGCACGCTCTCCAAGTAAAACCTTTTAAATTACTAGAAAAAAACAAAAAAGGTTTCTTGAAGACCCCAAAGCACTAATCATAACACAGAAAAACAGATGACCAGAAAAAAATTTAAAAAGAATCACAAAATGTGAGAAGGCATATCCTAAACAAATAACCAACAAACCATTAATAGCTATAGCATATAAAGTATTTGAGTCAGGGCAATAAGAAAAAAGATAAGCAACCTAATAAAAAAAATGGGCAAAACATAAAAGAAGTATTTTATAGAAGATGTATAAATGACAAATAAGCATATATAAAAATGCTCAATCTTATCAGTAATGAGGGAAATGAAAATTAACAACCCAATGAAATTTCATATTAAAATGGTAAAAATTAAATCTGGCAATATCCAGCATTAGAAGAATGTGGAACAAAGGAAAAATATCTACCACCATTGGGGATGTAAACTACTTGGAAAGCAGTTTGGCAGTATGTTGAGCTTTGCTACCCATTACATATATAGAGCTAAACATTCTATGAGCACTTCTAATCTGATGTTCTTTATCCAATTATTTCATTTAAAGAAATTTCTGGTTAAGTCTTGTTAAATTTATTTCATGATCCAATAACAACTTCTAACCCATGGTTTGAAAAAAGATTTGTTCTGTAGAATCTCATTTGTTATCCTGGAAAAAGATAATTCAAAATTTTCATAATGACATTGTTTATAACACAAAAAGGGAAATTGAAAATGACTGGATTTTCCACCAATAGAACAAGAAATATTGAAATTGTAATATAAGAAATATCACATAACAAATGAAAATGAACTACTGCAAAAGTCAATGAATCTTAGAAATATTACTTTGAAGAATGAAAACAAGACATGGATTAATACTTACAATATAATTTTTACAATATAATATAATATATTATTATATTAATTACTATAAATAATAAATAATTATATTAGTTACTATATAATATAATATAATACTTACAATATAATTTTTGAAACCTAATACAGAAAAAAGTAAATAATCTAAATTTTAGATTATATACATACATGGTTAAACTTTTAAAAAGAAAAAAACAAAGGAATGCTAAATCCAAAATTCAGAGTAATAGTTACCACTCAGCAATGAACTCAGAAATGAACTCAGAAAAGTATGCATATGGCTGCAATGAAGTAGTTCTCAAGTCAGTGAGTTGGGCTATTTCTGTTTATTACTTTACTTACAATTTACCCAACTACTGTATCTCCAATATCATATAATTAAATCTTTTTTAAAAAGCTTAAAAAAATAACCCTTTAATAGTCCAAGGTTTTGAAATCTGAGATGCCATTGAGGTAGATGCTAACACACACTTCTAAATTTCCATGAAATAATAGAGGGCAGGGGAGAGCCATGCAAGAACTTTCTGGCAGGTTTATTGGATTCTGAATGAGTTAGAGAGGGAGGTGTATCTCTTGGGACACTTTAGCGTGGGTTTGACAGTCATATGTCTTCTGTGGTTTGGGAGTGGTCTTGTCTAAGGCAAGGATTAATGTTCAAGGGATGGATTAGATGACTTCTTTGATCCTCTTCAGCACATGGTCCTTGGTCTTTCAGTCCTGCCTTGACAACAGCACAGCCTCAGTCTCTGCCTCTCTCTACCTTCAACAGTGTGCCAGGGGATGAAGGCATTCTATTTTCCCATGAATGGTATCTCTTGGACAAAACATTCATCAGAGGGGCAGTTAAATCTAACAGCCTCAACTATCAACCCTGGCCTTTGAACTTTTCACCTTCCTCAACAAATGTTATTGTCTGTAGAGACTAAAGGGAGTTAACACAAACACATTCGTACTATGCATTACTATGTTAAAATGTCTACATGATTTACTTACCAACAAAATATTAAGAAAGGTATGTATTTCAGCAAATATATGTATATAACTAAATGTATATACATGCATATTATACATATGCACTGGTATACATGAGAAAGCAATTTATAAGGATGACCCTACAACTAATAACCATGGTTTCAGAGATAAAGAGTGGTAACATTCATATTGCCAATCCTTGGTGGCAATCTTTGATCTTGATCTTGATTAAGGAAGCCAACAACTCAGCATCCTTAGCTCCCAAGGATGCTTCTGCATGCAACCTAGGCTCATTTCACTCCAGCTACAAGAAGGAACTTCAGAACCCAAAACCATTCAAGGGCTTCCTGCTTAGATCACAAACAGGAATACATACACTACTTCATTTGATGATAAACTTTTACTTCAAAATAATTTGGGGTTCAGGTATACAGGTATCATCATACTGAACTTTTTAGGCTCCTCAAACAAATTCAGTAATCTTCCCTACACCCCATTAATATACAGCTATGGTTCTCACAAGGTATTTTTATTTTGTGATTTAGAGTGACTTCATGAAGTTATTTTTCTTTAGTTTCTTCCATTTGAAAAATCTTGGAGGTCTTTAAATATCTGCTCACAAGCAGAACATAAAACAAGTTTGTTTTTTAAAGAAAGGAAATTCCAACTCCCTTGAAAATGTCTCATTTATTATTTGGGCCAGAAAGAGGAGGGTGCACTCAAGAACTTTTTTTTCCTGCTACAATAGGAGATTTTTACAATAATGTTGTATCTGTATATTAATTGTGTTCTTAAAATGAATAAATAAAAATGGAGTTAAAAAAAAGAAATCATTGGAATGAAATGAGACATGAGAGGTGCGTATGCTGTAACTCACATGACCACAATTTTTCGTTTTCAAGGCAAATGTCTGTGTTCAATTTGCCACTGGAGTCTTAGAGCAAGCATCATACTTCCCTCAGCTACCCCCACCCTCGGAGCCACAGCCAGCTGCAAGACAGATTCCCACCCAGACGGAATGCAGGTGAAACATCAATACAGCAAGAGCCCGGCAAAAAAGGGCATGTGGAGTTTGGAGAGTTTTAGAAAATTTTATTGCAGGAACACATGTGTTAGTGCAGCAGATGGAAGCAATTATGGCAGGAAAACTTTGCCCTATCCTTAAAACCAAATTCCAATAGTGTGAGCTCAGGCTAATGACTATCCTTGAGGACAAGTAAAATCAGACCACAGTGAGTTTTGAAGATTGACTTCACATCGCATCAGGTCATGATCTGCACTGCTAAAAACTCATCAAAACTTGATACTATCTCTACCTTATTTCTAATTGGAAAGGGATGTGACCTCAAACTCACTCATCTAAAATTAACATGCTTTCCTGTAGTCTTGGCTGAAAAACCTCATCTGACACTAGTATTTTATAGTCTGACTTGTAGCAAGTACAATTATGATTGCTAATGAATTGCATGATGATTCCAGATAGGAGACATTTACTTTGTTTGGATATTTCTGTGCATGTAGTCCTTTATGAAATGTGCTTCTTCTCTTTGAAGGATAGAGGCAGATACCTGACATCTCCCTTAATAAATAGTATCAAGGGAGCTAAGATGAAGAAAATAAAGCAGAATGAGGTTGAGTGCTAAATCTGTGACCTATAAAACAGTCAAAAGGATTAGAAATAAATCCAGCCCCATGAACTCTCTTGTCTAAGGGTTTATTCTGCAGACCTAGGCACTAAAGTAATTTTTCTCCCTCTTTGGTGTTGTCATATGATTGTCTCTCCTTACTGGTGACTCTCAAAAAACCTGGCTGGTAGTGATTACGGATGTATAGATAGATGTTTGTTTTATAGTGATATAGTATCACTTGTAGGAGTATTTTAACTCCTTTACTCTCAAGGGATCAGTGGCTGAAGGATGTATTGAAAAAGGCACAGAAGAACTTGAAAAGTATGAAAACTCAGGGTCAAAAAGGAATGAAGTAGGTTGTTCAGCCTCTTAATCAGTCTTCTGGCAATATGCACAGGCTAACTTCCTATTGAAAGATGAAATAATTTAGATAGTTCAGATTTGACTTTTAAAATATCTTGTTATTCTAAGCAGAGGAATGAATGATTATATAAGCAAATATCGTATTGGTGTTAAGCTAGTTAGTTAAAGACACAAGGCCAAATTCCAAAGGTAGTTCAGGCAATGATGCCAACTTATTACACATACATAGCTGGGAGGAACCTGTGCCCAGTATCGTGGACAGAGCATAGACCGTAAGTTGGAAATTGCAGCTTCCATTCCTGGTTCTTCCATCCACCAGACTTGCTACTTTGAGCAAGTGACCTTACTTCTCCAGCTCTCAGTGGCATTATGTAAAATGGGAATAACACCTGCCCTGCCTATTTCAATAATTACGAAAATGGGAAAGTACATTTGAAAGTATAAATAGAAGTGTGTTTGCAACTTTAAGATATTTCAACTTCAACTTAGGCAAAATGATACACACTCAGTAGAAACCATACTCGTGTAGTACGATCCTCTCTTCAGCCCACAATCATGAGTGTCAAGTCAATACACATGCAACTATTTTGCACCCATCAACCCTTCTGTTTTCACTTTCAGTCCAGTATTCAATAAGTTACATGAGATATTTTATTATAAAATATTTTATTATAAAATAAGCTTTATGGGAGATGATTTTCCCTAGCTGTAGGCTAATATATGGGCTCTGAGCACATTTAAGGTCAGTTGAGCTAAGCTCTGAGGTCCAGTAGGTTACGTGTATTAAAGCATTTTTGATTTAATGATATTTTTAAACTTACAATGAGTTTATCAGGAGGTAATCCCATTGTAAATTGAAGATATATACATGGTTTATAGTGAAAAGCAACAGAATCTCCTGCCTCATACTTTCCAGTCCCTCATTTCTTCCTACCCAGAATATCATTTTCAACTCATTTGTCTATTTATAATTTTATTTCTAATAATATTATTATTCTACTTTTTATTGATTCATCAATTTTAGACTTTTTCTATTGACTTCCTGTTACAAATAATAAAGATTTAGCCCTCTTCGCAACATATGGCCTCCACATGTAGAAAAACCATTGCCCATCCTCCTAATATATTTAAATTTTGATCTGGGATATTGTTATAAATGTTCTAAATGCCATTAAATGTAAATATATAAATATTATTCACAGCTGAACACCACAGTGTTACAATTATATTTCCTTTCCTGTCCAATTTTTGTTTTCCTAGAGTTATAGGGATTTTTTTTTCAGTTGCTTTTCACCCCAAAGGATTTAACTTTATACTTTTTATCAAAGTAAAAACCTCCACCATATATTCTTTCAAATTCATTTTTCTGAATTGGAAGCAGTCCTGTTGGAGTTGTTCATTTCTTTCTTCTAATCTGGAAAAGCTGCCCTAGCTCATCATGGACTTTTTCATGATCAGCCTGAGTTTCTTTTTTTCTCTTCTTGACATAATTTTCTCTTGAGCCATCTTTTATTTCCTTAAACATATGCTTTCCTCTTATTTGTAACTTCTCTGGGAAAGAGCATACTGGAGTTGCTTTTATTTTTTGAGATCTTACTTATGTAAAAATATCTTTATTCTACTTGCCCTCACTGATACCTAGTTTGGCTGGGTATACAATTTTAAGTTGAAAATTCTCATTGCTCAGAATAGGAATGCTATTACATTTTAGCTTTCAGTCTTGCTGTGGTACACTGGTGTCATCCAGTTTTCTAATTCTTTCAATTTATCCTGCTGATTTCTTTTCTGACTTTTTTTTCTTACCTACAATAATTTACATGCAGATTTTTATACAACGTGCTATGCATTTCATGAGGCATTTCAATCTGAAAATCCATGTCCTTCTATTCTTTTTTTTAATTAATTAATTAATTAATTTGACAGAGAGTGAGAGAGAGCACAAGCGGGCGGAGCAGCAGGCAGAGGGAGAGGGAGAAGCAGGCACCTTGCCCAGCAAGGAGCCCGACATGGGGCTCGATCCCAGGACCCTGGGATCATGACCCAAGCCGAAGGCAGTTGCCTAGCCAACTGAGCCACCCAGGCACCCCCATGTCCTTCTATTCTTAGAGATTTTCTTTTATTACTTTTTCATAACATCCTCCTTGGTTTTCTCCCTATTTTTTTTTCTAATTCATCATTGCTTTGTCTTCCTGGTTTATTTTTAGGATGATTTCCTTTTCTTTTACTCAAATTTCTGCTTCAACTTAAAACTTTTTCTCAGTTTCAGATTTGTCCCTTGTGTGTTTTTGTTGTTGTTTGCTGACTTGTTTTTAGTATCCTACCCTTGTTCATCCTACCTTGTCCTGAAGCTAATAGTGTTTCCTTTGTTGCTCACTCTTTAATGTTTCCTGAATTGTTATACAAAAACAAATTCTCTAAGGATATAATTTCTGATATTTTGGATGTTTTCTCCTGCTCCTTGCACTGCATCTGTTTTATACAAATTTCCCTTATCTGTTTATCTGAGATTGGATCTTTCTTGTCAAAAGCATCACATAATGCCTACTGAGGTTTGGTGATCCACTAATTAATAATACCAAGTTATTGAAAATCCAGTTTGAAAGATCTGTGTGCGAAAACAGCATTTGTCACCTGGTGAGCTTCACTGTAGGATGGTTAGTAGGACTTCTGGCCATTTTGATTGGAACTTGAGATACTGGAATCTCAAATTCTTTTTTTCTTCTAACAATTTCTCCAGAGATGAATTCTCTTCTATCTTTAGGCTTGGCTGCCCACTTGCTAGGAACAAAACAGAGAGAAGAACCTTGAAGTTTCACTGTGCAATGCATTTACTTTATCTTTTTTTTTTTTTTTTTTTTTTTTTTCCATTTTCACATTGGCACCTGACCTCCACTCTCTATTGTGCCTAAGATCCAGACTCTGGTGACTCTGTGGTTTAGTTTCTTCAGAGTATATTTTATTTATTTATTTATTTACTTACTTACTTACTTATTTAAGTACTTTCAGTACCCAATGGGGGCTCAAACTCACCACCCAAGATAAAGAGTCACTTGCTCTACTGCTAAGCCAGCCAGGTACACTTTATTTATTTATTTTTAATTGAAGTGTAGTTGACATAAAATGTTATATTGGTTTCAGATGTACAAGATAGTGATTTAACAATTATATACATTACAAAGTGCTCATCACATTAGAGGTAGTCACCATCTGTCACCATTCAAAATTATTACAATATTTTTGACTATATTCCCCATGTTGTACTTTTTGATGACTTATTTTATAACTGGAAGTTTATACCTATCATTTGCCTTCACCTATTTTGCCGATCCTTCGCCACTTTCTAGCAACCACCAGTTTGTTCTCTGTATATATGAGTCTGTTTCTGTTTTTTGTTTGGTCATTTGGTTTTAGGTTTTGGTTTTTAGATCCTACATATAAGTGAAATAATACGGTATTTGTCAGAGAATAAACCTGTGCTTTCTTAGCAGGATGAAGGAAGAGTATCACCATACCAGGGATGCAGCAGAGGGTGGGGGGATTGGCAGATTCTGAGGGTCAAATTGCTTCTTACGTAGGTATTCAGACTTCCAAGTAACCTTCCTAAGTTCACTTCACCTCTCACCTTCATCTTCTAGGAGAAAAAGCCATTGCCTTGGTCCTGGGTCTTTCTGGTTTTCTTTCACATGAATAAACTTGGTTTTCCTTGGTACCCCTTTCTAATAGCACTTGGGGTTCAGCTTTCTTTGGCCTCCTGCATCAGTTACTTCTCATCTGTTTATTTTCCTTCTTCCATATGTGCCAGCACAACTCCTATCTACTTTCACCTTCCCTCCTATTCCTTTTGTATCTATGAGATTATACTTTGAAAATTCCTTTATAGTATTTTTAAAGGGGTTTCAGAAATATGGATGCGTATGGTTATGCCACCACATTTAACTAGAAGTCCCAACAAATTATACTTCTACTGCTTTTGCTGCTCACATTTTGTTGCTCATGGTTACTGAACAAATTCATAGAACAAAGCAACTGTAGGTTGGGCAGTGGAAAGGAGAGGACATTCATCATATCATGTCTATATGCTATATGCTAGGTGCTGTGCACATAAAAACTTATTCCATTTTATAATCTGTGTTGTTCTGTAATAGCCATTTTACAGGTAGGGAATCAAAGTTCATAAAAATTAAGTAATATGGCCAAGATCAGAAAGCTAGTGACAGGATGTCTCAATTCAAAGCCCATGTTTTTCTCAGTGTATCTGTAATTGTCCATCAAGTAATTTCTCTCAAATGCAAGGGAATGTCTAGAATGCCAACTTATACCACCACTGTTGCACAGAATTATAAGCACCTGATATTTCACTAATTGTTTAAGTATTGATTTACTTATTTGGGAAAGAGTAAAAGAGACAGCATGCATGTGATCAGGGGCAGGGGCAGAGGGAGAAAGAGAGACTCTCAAGCAGACTCCATGATGAGCACAGAGCCCAATGTGGGGCCCTATCCTACAACCCATGAGATCATGACCTGAGCCAAAACCAAGAGTCATATACTAAACCAAATGAGCCACTCAGGTACCCCTCAGTATTTTTTTTTTTTAATGTTTAGTGCTATCTCAAAGATTTTCTTTTAAAAGTATTCTTTAGTACTTCTAAAGTATACTTTAGAAGTAACATTTGCTTGACTGATTACCAGAATGGGGGGAAATCTACTTTGATGCCTTGTCTTCAGGCTTGAGGTTTGAGTTTGTTGTTTTAACTCCTTCATATCAGTTGAGTTGCTGTATAATCATGCAGCGTTCTCAGGAAGCCAGATGTCACCAACCCTAGAGGCCTGGCTAAGAAACCTAAGACGAAGTTTCAGAAAAACAAAGCTCAATCCATATGGGACATTGACTTCCTTATCCTAGAATCAGAAAATCACAGTCTCAAGCTAGAGGCAAAGGGAGGGTTGAGAATGTTAGGGTCCGTGATCAAAGGAACGAGACTGATGCAAAGCAAAAGTCGAGCAAAGCTTTATTTCACTCCAAGCATTGAAAATCAAACCCACCAGTCAGGGCCGTCTCTTACAAAGAGGCGACGACGACCAGGACACCACCCCGGATGATGCCGTTACCAATGATGACCCTTCCTCACGACCTGCTCCCCAGCTCCCGACGCCCCCGAGTACTGCAACGCTCCAGACAACTACTCCGCCCAGCCTAGCAGATTAAAGAGGTGGTGTTGAGCCCGGCCCACACACAGGTAGCCAATGAGATTGCAATACACAGGGAAAACTGCACAGTCATGCTAGGTCGGCAATACGGATGACCAATTAAATTTCAATTTACCATAGTAAATATATTTGCTCCCCACTGATTGGATGTCTCCATCTGTCCTGGCCTGCACCTGTATCCGGGGTTTGTAAGTAAGTTCCTCCGGGTGGGGCAGGGTCAATCCAAGCTTACAAGGAAATGGCTCCCTCTGGCTAACCAGGCCCTTACAGAGAACATGTCCACCAGAGCTGGAAGAGCTGGGGAGATTGAGCTGAGAATGGAAAATGAGGCACACTCGCTGATCATATTCTTCATTAGCTGCTTTTTGCCTGCGGCCAGGAAGGGTGTAATGTGCTGGGTTTTGTGTTTGTTCACTTGTTCAGCTCTGTTTATCCCACTGGTTCAATTATTTGCCACACACTGAAGAGGAGAGCTTTTCTCTCTCAGGGCCCTCCCAATATCCTTAGTGCCAGGTGCCTAAGGAATACAGAGTTAAGAGCAGCATCCATTTTAGCCTTTCATTTAGAACTTTCTCCTTTGATTTGATCATTCACTGAGCCTATGAGAAAGAGCCTGTGTAAACTTCATCCTTATGAAAGTATCGCTCCTCTCTTGTCCATTTCTCTTTTTCTGTGTTTTGTAGTATTACCTCTTACCTTATCCCTAGCATGTGTGTGCACACACAGACTCATATACACAACAGAATATGGATATGAATCTAATGCTTTCTCCCAAGATGCCCTAACTTATATATAGAAAACAAATTTCTTCTATTTCTTTCAAGTAAAATCTCTTCTGAGTGAAGCTATATATGTCCTTATTTCCCTTCCATTTAAGAGAGACTTCATTCAGAATGGAGTTTTTTGTTTGTTTGTTTGTTTTGTTTTGTTTTTAATCTTTAGTGAATATGCTTCTGGATTCTAAAATGCATTAGTGCTTTCATTATTATTTATAAAGACACATATACACAAATACAGTTAATATATTAAATAAAGACTATAATATATTTCTATAGACATTGTTATGGCATAGAGTCGAGAGAACTAATTTTATTTGACACTGTCTTTTAGCAGAGCAGAAATGTTAAATTCAGTATGCCATGTGTAAGGAATCCAGGGTGGAGAAGATAAAAATACACAAGAGTAAGTGTGTGACAGCGAAGTCTCATGATATGCTGCTTTATTACTACTCTTAATAAGAATATTGATAGGATAAGAAGTATTTCTGCCCTGGAATAGCCATATAATTATTTCTCAGCTGTGTTATGTAAAGAAAAACAAGTATTCAGTATGTTTCATGTTGAAGTATTTTAATCTGACCATATTCCCTCCCCCAGAAATAAGAGGGGGGAAAAGAAACCTCAAAGCTACAAAATAAAATAAAAATAAATGCCCTGGCTGAAGACCTTGTTTCACCAAGTGTTATTAAACTGATGAGAAAAACTGATGCAAAATTCACAGTATTAAAGGACTGGGGATGCTCTAGGGACAGAAAGTCGATTATGGTCTTTTCACCTTTGTATTGTTGATGCTAAATGCAGAGCAGGTTGGTAAGTCAGAAACTGCTGATGCTGTGTGAGGCCAGCTGAGGAATCTCTGAGATGATTTATGGTGGGCTTAAATTCAATGTTAGTGGTCAAGAGCCCCATCTCATGTATGACTGGTGTTAGTAGTTCTCCGTCACAGCACCTCTATGGGTTTTCCCCAGTTTTACATCTTTATTCAACATTTTCTAGGAGCAATTCGTTCACTTCCTGAGTAATAAAAGAAGGCATTTTTTAATTATAGATTGCCTATGATGTGCCATGATCTGTTTTTGACACTTGACTTCTGTCGTTTCTAATCCTTAAGACAATCCTGCAAAATTGACCTTCTTCCCATTTTACCCAAGAGAAGACTGAGGTTCCAAAGGATTAAACAACATAACCAATAAGTGATAGAAGCACATCTCAAATCAGGTTCATTAGACTCAGAAGCCTGTGCCTTTTGCTACTATATTAACACATATATTCTTTTTAAATTCAACTTGGGAACTCACTTACTATAATGGTTTCTATAAAATACCACAGTTTTGATCCTGGGCATCATGCAGCCATGTATGCCTAGGTGCCTCCTGGCACAGTTTGAGTTAATATATTTATAGAAATCTAGCTGACCTTAAAGAAAATTAACTTCTGAGGAAAAGGAAAAGAAGAAAGAAAGAAAGGGAGGGAGGGAGGGAGGAAAGGCGGGAGAGAGGAAGGAAGGAAAGAAAAAGGAGAAAAGAAAAAAAAACAAGTAAAAGTAAGAAACACAGGCAAAAATGTAGACAAACTGAAATGAACAGAGAAATAACCAAAACAGTGTGAGTGATCCTAAAATCAGAGCAGTTGTTCAGAGAACAAATCAGGAGCACTCTTTTGGGAAAGATTCTCTTTTGATGACCAGCGCGTGTGTGACCCAAGGGGAGGACAATGGAGACCCTGGGAAAGTCTAGGTCAGCTATGAGGAGGGACTCCCTGAGAATCCAAGTTCTTAGATGAAGTTGCAGGCAGAGGAGTAGCAAGCTGTCTTGTGTTAGAGGTGGGAGGGCAATGAAATACAAGAAATTCAAGAATCAGAATAGTGATTGAAACAGATTTCCTTTAAGGTTTACTCGCAATCCTGGGGCTCCTGGGTGGCTCAGTGGGTTAAGCCGCTGCCTTTGGCTCAGGTCATGATACCAGGGTCCTGGGATGGAGCCCCTCATCGGGCTCTCTGCTCAGCTGGGAACCTGCTTCCTTCTCTCTCTCTCTGCCTGCCTCTCTGCCTGCTTGTGATCTCTCTCTGTCAAACAAATAAATAAAATCTTTAAAAAAAAAAAAAAAAGGTTTATTCGCAATCCTGACTCGCAGCCCCAATGCTGCTTGCCAGATATGTACCACAAACACTTCCAGATCCAAGTCAATGGGTGTGGGCAAGTTTCTTAATAATAAAATGGGATGGTCTTATTAACATGCTGGCCAGCCCTTTCCCTTTTCTTTTGCATGTGTCCCCAGAGGTACGTGTCCTGCCACGGGTTTTAGGCCAAAATGGGAAATTCATCCTCCATCAGCACAGCCCCTTTGTTGCTTACTTAATACTATATTTGTGTCAGCAATGAAGAAAGTGACAGACCACATAGAAAAATCAAGACAGGGTATTAAAGATCAGGCAGTATGTGAGCCCTACACCTGGTCTAGGGCTGGTCGGGACACACCCTTGGGCCTTCTGTTCAGGACTCCATTTTACCTTCGTCGTGCACATTTGTGTTTTGCCACACACGGCCCTCAGCCAGAGAGTGTGGTGTGCTAAATGTTTGTTGGCCACAGGCATTGCCTTATTTCCTTCATGTGTGACTGCCAGCCCTTGTAAAAAAGAAGCCGACTCTGAGTACATCATAGAGTTCAAAACGCACGTCAGAGTGTTAGGTTCCTTTTTTGTATCCTTGAGGGAAGAAGGGCAAAACATCAGAGAATGCACAGGATGCCTAAGAGTGGGGAAATTGTACACACAGGAACTGGTCTTGTTCTTGAGGGTCAAGTTGATGATGGTCGTGAGCTGGGTAGCCCTGAAGTTTCAGAAGAATGAAGAAATTCTGCAGGTGCTTGGGGTTTTTTTTCCCCCAACGGTGGAGAGAGTTCTGGGTTTTACCTAAACTAGATACTTCTAACTTAGCATCATAGTGAAACTGCTGCAGCGTGTGTGTGTGTGTGTGTGTGTGTGTGTAATTCATTGGTAGATATCAACATCAGTACTTAAATTCTTCTTAAGCAAGAATCTATTTCTTTTCTGTGACTAAAAACTTTTTTTTTTTTTTAAACTTTTTTAAACCAGTTCCTGCCAAGGCAGTTCTTATTTTTGTTTGTGATCGTTGTGAATAATCCAGTAACAGAAAGTGCGTGCAAAAACACGCTTTAAAGTCTATTTTTATGGAGAAGCTATTGAAAACACTTTACACTCTACCTGGATCAGTTCTAACACACGCTCCATATACTTCTGAACATGTAAATACTGTCACGGGACCCGTAAACTGTTGTTCTTCTAGGTGAAGTGACATCAATTATTTTTTCTTATGTTTTTCTTGGAGGGAGGAGGAAATAGAGCTCACCCAATTTTCTCCTTTGATGGTAAATGAGTTTAATGGAAAAATCTCAAAATATTTTGACCCAATTTCTTTTTTGCTTAATTGCTTTAAGATACATGCAGATTAAATGCTGAATAAAACTTTTAGCCAAAGAACAAAAAAATATTCTAGATTCTATAGGAATTGTCAAGAACCAGTGCATCCTTCCTTTGTGTATCAGAGCTAGGTTATGAGACCTTAGATTTGCTCAGTCTTTAGATTTTCTTAGATTCGTCAGAGAGAAAGAGAGAGAAAGATTTATATATGGAAAAATAATACTGAGAAGGTAAAATTGCAGAGACTACATTTTTCCCCAGGAGGAGTCATTTCTAGAGAAATATCTTCTCGGTGTTTTCCCCTTCCCCTTTCCCAAGATTTGCAATGTACTTTCAAATATGCTGTCTTTTTGCTTCTGAGAAGCTTTTTGCTTTCTGTGTGTGTGTCTGTGTGTCTGTGTGTGTGGTGTGTAAACCTGTGCCTTCAAAAACCCTCTCCACAACCAAACCAAATACAGAATTTTGATCACAGATTAGACCTGGAATTCCCACTTCATGAATGTGACCCTCCCTTGTCCGATACCTGGGTCTGGTGAGATCCAATGAGACAAAGTAAACCTTCGTACATGGACAGTGCTGGGTTTTGATCTGCTTTATTGAAAGATAATTGGTTATTTTAAGCTATTGTTGTCAGGATACCTGGACCCCAAATAGACAGCAAATGTCCAGGAGATTGTGAAAAGCACCCCCCAAGATGTCCTCCCCATCAGGAGTTAAGAAATAAAGTATTTCTGGGGGAAAAAATTGAATTGTGCTGTTTTGGCAAAGTTTTGACAGGGGGACTTCTCTAGGATCTTACTCCCCAGAGCCCGCTTCTACCCAGCATAAACATAACCAAACTGCTGTTCAATTACATAACGGCCATTTTAATTATTATTTTAAGTCAAATGCGTATTCATTCCCACAAAACTCATTTGTATAGGGAAGGTAAAAAAGAGGCACTCCAGAAGGCAAAGCTTTCTTGGCTGCCCTGCCAGGGGTCTGGGTTTTCAGGTGGCCCTCTGTTTCTCCCTGCTCGTTTGGCAGGTCTTTTGCCATTTTATTTCAATTATTACCAAAAACTATCCATGTAGGAGTAGTTTCATAAAACTGAAAATTGCAGTTAAGTTCACATCTTAACAGCATTTCAAGTGCACATTGTAACAGAGACTCCCAGTAATCAAGTTGCAGGAAGGCTGTTATAATAGTCTTTCTCTCTCCCTGAATTGCAGCGGGAAAGGCAGATGTGGAAATTATGAGTAATGTAATTGATGATCTTAAAGCTTTTAAATACCCAAGCTCTCAACAATCAAGATCTATTTGAGTTCAGAATCTAATAAGAAGTAAATACAATAGGTTTCAATAAGACATTTTATCAAGAGCTCAGCAGTACTTTCTCTCCTCCTGCTTTTATGGGCAACATTATCATCTCATCAGCAGACAAGTTGGAGAATTTTATTGTGACACATAATCATTTTTAGTTCATCATATTTCTCCTCCTCCTTGTGCAGCTTTTTCAAAAATAAAGTTTGGTCATTAAATACACTATTTCAGAGGATTTTTTTCGTCCCTGATAGACTTAATAGGGAAGGAAGCAGGGTGTTGTTAAAGCAAGCTGTTTATTGACAACAAATTTATTGTGTCCCACTGTAGGAGGCTCTATAAAACACATCAGTGTGTTAAAAATAATACCACTAAGATATTTTCTAGATACCTAGGTTCACAAAGCCTAGCTAGTGACAATTATTTCTAAATTCATCCTACGGCGCATTCGCTAGCCTGGCCCCAAAGAACTTGCATGCTATTAAGAGTTAATTCAAAGGCCATATTAAATACACCTCAATGTTATTTTCGTTAATATGCAAATCATTCATAATATCAGGGTGATCTTATATTCAGTGGGAGCAGCAATAATGCCTGCTTAATGACGTGTTCATCAGTGCTGTAAGTGTCTTCATACTCTTACTGTTACATATTGTTTTCACAGACAAGCTTGACTACAAAGAAAATTGTATTGTCTCTGCAGTAATGTTTTCACATTTCTTTTTTCTCTTTTGGTGGAAAAATATATTTGTCAAGCATGCATAGGTACTGGTAATCTTTCCAATGCTATCATTTTCACACCCAAATATACACTGTTACCAGCTAACCAGGCTTCTGAGGTCAGAATTATTAGCATTATATTTTAATAAAGGAAACTCACAAAACTCACAAAAAAATGGTTTGCTTTGTTTGTTTATGAGGAAAAAATCATCTTCACATTCCCTTCAGTTTTTTCTCCTACATTTTCTATTAAGACAATACAGAAATTGTTCATAGATGGTATGTTTTTTTCCTAACATGAAACAAAACAAACAAACGTGTGTGCGTGAATTAATACATAATTTTTTTTTTGCAAGAGAATGCAAACTTTTTAAGGCATCGGTAACGTAAATTATAAACTACTGTTAATTTTTCTGAACATGTTTTGTCACTTCTCAGTGGAACAAAAAAGAATAAAAATAGCTTATGGAGAGGGAAACATGAAATTTCATCAGGACTACTCTATGTTTTAAAAAACTCTGACATGTCGTGTCCAGGTAAATCAGCAAAAACCTGCAAGAAGCTTTTACGTAGCTCTGTCTCTTGCATTTATGGCTTTATGTTCTACGAAATTTAGTCATTGGACACCAACAAATTCCAAATTATTCAAATATGGAAGAGCAACATAAAAAAACCCTTCTTGTTATTGTAAGCCCCGGGTTAAACTGTGAACCATGTCAAACCTTAACGCTTCTCGTCAGAACGTTGACTTTCAATCAAAACCCTTCCTGCTCTGGTTGTGCATTCAGCGACAGATGACAGGAAGAGTCCATCGATTGATTATAAATAACACTCAAATTAAATGTACAGTTAGGAAAGAGAAGGATAAAAGAAGTGGAAGAATCCCCGTCCCACCCCCCACACCCCCCACTGAAGCTCTGCATCTCAGGAGTTCCCAAAGATAAGAATTAAAGCAAAACTAAAGGATCTTTGGAAGCAGGGTTGTTTTGCCATGGATGAGGGATTACTGATTGGCTTTTTAACTTCAGCTTTTCCAAATAGTTTTTCAGTTATTTAATTTACTCTACATGGAGTCTATTGATTATTCAAGTTGGCAGTCAATTTTATAGGGCACCCCGCTGTTTCTTTGCTTAATGTAGTCAATGATTGTAATTGCTTGATCAGTGCGGCCCATGAAATAGGTTTTGTGTCTTTTTTACAATGCATTGATGGCTTTATCTGATGCAGCCTTGGCAGGGCCGGGTTTTACAGCGCTACCCGGAACTCCCAGAGGTCTCTAGATTAATGGCTATGGCGAGCCGTTGGAGCTGCTGATGCTGCGCTCCAGAATGTACTCACACATCTGGCATGCCACACTTGGCGTTGGCGCCAGCTTTGTGTTGTGCAGTTACAGAATCTCTCACCAGTGCCTAGTTAACTGTTTTCACTAAGGGAATGAGATAAAAAGCCATCCAGAGAGCTGTTGGCACCCACTCTCTGTCACTGTAGTCACACATTAAAAAATTCTTTTTCAATCTTTTTTTTTTTTTAAGAGGCAAATGATGTATGGAAACAACAAATTACGTGGAATGTTTATGTGTTGGACTCCGTTTGGATTCTGAAAAGCATCCCATGGGTGTTCGGATTTCCTGTAAACCAACAAGCAGCCCCCTCCTTCCCTTCACCACCGCCTCCCCTTGGATGAGAGCATGATGCTATGAAACGCATCCAAGTTTTCCGTGTGAGCTGACAGGGGCTTTAGATTTCGAGAGAAAGGTGGGTAGCAGAATCACGAATGCGAAAAAGCAGCCTGAACCACCCTCCATAGCTCATTACAATAAAGGTAATTCTCCTGTCCTTCAGCGAATCAGGTTAAATTGCTCAGGCATCATTTCCCTATGCCTCATGTCAGTGTTTCATATTTGGTACAATTTGAATTGCATTATTAGACATGTAAAATGTAGTTTTAATAAGCAGACCAAGAAAAAGTAATGAAATATGCAACAGAGTTGCATAAATCCATGGACAATATAATTATATAGTACACATACACGATTTACAATGCCCAGGATGATATCCACTAAATAAAAAAAAAAAAAATTTAAAAATTAAAAAAAAGGAAAGAAAGAAAGAAAAAAAAAGTGATAGATTTTTTTAGACCAGCTGGGCTCTGAGTAGATTTTCTCAGTAGAGTTTGATATCGAAGCTGGACAAGTACAGTTTCCCTATTAATACTTTTCTCTCTGAGTAATAAACTATAAATGAATAATGCATCTCTGAAGAGGAAAATCTTCTGAGAAGACAGAAAATAATACTTTAAATTCCTAGGTCTACATGGAACTGAAATTTCCATTAGAGTGGCAATTGTATAAGAATACCATATAGACGTATGCCATATGAGTCTGCAAGTTTGTGTGTAAGGAAAACATTGATATTTTCTGAAAATAACCATTCTCGTTCTTTAGATTTTATAGTCGTTGTGTGATGTCATTGCTAGGATAATACCACCATTAATTCAGATTTTAATGCATTTACAATAGAAGTCTCTCCATCAAATTCTCTCTCTCTCCCTTTACTTTCTTGACCTTCAGACATAGTGTAAACATATTTTATCCACTCCATGCATAGCCTTACATATTACACAACTTTCTTTCCTTATATAGAAGGTTATTATTTAATAAACTGAACAGAAAGAAGCCAAGTCAGCAATTTATACTAGTTTACAGACGGTCCAGGTTTTGAAATATGAAGAAACGTCTTCTTCTTCAGGACGACGGAAAAGCATCTGAACACTCCTCCTCTCCCGATTTCATTTTACTGTGAAACACTGTAAAAATGACCGTCATTTTGAAATAAATGTCTGAGTCACTTTTCCCTTGCTGCATGCACTGAGATGGGCTGTATAGCTGGAAGCCTGTCTCCCGACCCCCCCAAACGCACACACGTGCAGTGAGTGGCGTTAAGAGCTGAACAAAATACTCAAGAGGAACCGAGGGCCTCACTACTATGACAGCTCATGAAAGGCCGTGCTTCAAACTGATCGAAGGTAACTTGTGATAGTGGATGAGTCTGGAGACGGGTCAGCCTGAAGGCTGGGGAGATCCTCTGTTGGAATGTGGTTCCTGTTGGAATGAACCCACCCCATCCCCCACCCTCGCTCCCTCCCACTGACACAAGCTCAGCCAGTTGGTTCCCGAGGAAACCCTGGGTATTCAGCTGAGGCCCATCCCACAGCGGGATCACCTTGGTGCTTGGCCTCCACGCATGCCCCGATGGCTGAGCACTGACTTTGAGGGTTGGATCCCCCTTTTCAGACCTGTCACCCATCTGTTCTTGATTGTAGAGTTCGGGAGGGCAGCGCCTCTGTCATTTTCACTTGCCTTTTATTGTTCCTTTTGGCAGCAAGGTGTTATGCAGATGTGGACACTTAATAAATACTCCGGGGCAGACTGTGCTGCCCCTTCATGAAAGGAAACGTGTCCCAGGTGAAAATAAAGCAAGTGGGCTTAATCATCCGTCTGAAAGGAGGGGAAAGTTACTTGAACAGCAAAGGAACTTGATGTGGATGACCAAGGATTCTCTCTCTGATTCTCTTCTTCCCCGGGTACAAGCCTGGGGAAGGGGTAGCCCATGGGCAGGAGTAGCTATGTTCTAACTGGTACATTTGAAACCCTGCTCTGGCATTCCCTTGCTATGTGATGAATGACTTAATCTCTCTGAGGCTCAGCTTCCTTTGGGATAAAGTCAGCCTGCTCAGGGTTGCCAGAGGATTAACGGAGGCACCATAGAGAAGCACCTGCCACACAGAAGCTGCTCCAGATATGTTAGTCCCATCCAACCATGCCCGCAAGAGAGCAAAGTCCAATTCCTTGCTCCTCCTCTAATTCTGAGCACCTGTTGTACTTATATCTAACTAACTTCCTTTTGCCTTCGGGTTTTTTTTTTTTTCACTTTCCTTTTCATACTTGGCTATACCAGTCACTCCCTGAAGATATAAGGTAAATGTAATTGAGAACAACACAAACTAATACAATGTGCAATAGACAGAAATCACCAAGTTTGGGAGAACATTACTGTTTCTCCTATATTACAACATATTTCAAAAAGGATCAGAATTTAACAGATACCATTTTGTCCCCTAAATTCCTGGGGTTGAGACACACACACTCCCTTACCCCGGGGCTCAGGCAGCAGACAGAGCTGAGAGGTGAGACCCACTGTCCCGCTGAAGCAGATGAACTGGCCAAGGAACTCTAACCCGCTATAAAAAGAGCCACAGAGAGGAGTCTTAACAAAAGTTTATAAATAAGGTCAAACAGTTAAGGCAATGGCAACCAAAAACATAATCTAGGATATGAGAGATGGATTTGAATATATTGTTATACATGGTGACAGGATTGAAACGGGCAACCATCCAAGACAAGCAAGGAGACTCATGAATGGTTCTGATGAGCAAGCTGGCGTATGGCTTGCCTTCGGGTTACTCTGTTAGCTCTTGGCTGCTGTGGGAAGGTATGAGGCTGTCTTAAGATAAAGGGTTGAGGCAAAAAATCCTGATCGTGAACTCTGAGCCAGAATGCATGTGACTACCTAGTCAGAAGACAGATCCAGTGATTCTCCCAGACGGTAGACTGATGCCCTGTTTACTATGCTGGTTAAAGAGGTCCTTCAGGGATACCTGGGTGGCTCAGTGGGCTAGGGCCTCTGCCTCCGGCTCAGGTCATGATCCTGGGGTACTGGGATCGAGCCCCGCATTGGGGTCTCTGCTTAGCAGGGAGCCTGCTTCCTCCTCTCTCTCTCTTTCTCTGCTTGCCTCTCTCCCTACTTGTGATCTCTGTCTATAAAATAAAAAATTTTTAAAAATCTTTAAAAAAAGAAAAAAAGGTCCTTCAGTGAAGAGAATTATGCTTGATGTCTCTCACACCTCTTGACAATCCAGGGACCTACACAAATGCCATGATAGAGAAGCAGTCTAAGAAAAGAAGACTTCTATCTTGGCACATGATACATACTTCCAAATCTACTGCCCACAACGGCAGTTTTTTGAGAAAGCCCATAGCCCTCAGGATTTTTCAAGAGAAGATAGATCTGTGCACAGAGAACTCGGGGAGAAACTCTTCAGATACTCTGACATCTGTGGTTGTAATGCTCTTGTATACAGAGGAACAGCTGCCCCATTCTCCTGGATTTGTCTTTCACTGCTGGTGAATATCAGAATGAGAGCGCTAAACTGTGAATATAATTATTCAATAGTAAACTGAAGTTCTACCCATTTTCTGTGAATCACATTGTGTGTGGTGTCTTCCACCATTAGGTCAAGGGTGCTCTGGGTTTATCAGGAAAGAAGTATGCAGCAGACAGGAGTGGAACAGGGACCATGTCCCTAGTCATGGTAAGTTACAAAACCTGATCATAACCAGGCGTCATTCTTAAATTGGGAAGGAGAGACCATTTAAGAGGAAAACAGCCCTAATGGGGGATATACTATAAATAATTTGACTGAAAATTTACCAAAACTTACCACAACCAACAAGAATGAGGACCTAAGAACACTGGGGAGGCTTACAAATGAGAAAGCTGCTTTTCTCACAATTGAGTCACAGTGAATACACTTCATTCCTACTGTAAAGTCCTTTCTGTTTTACATCAATGCTGGCTGGGATAGGACAGTGCGGCTCATATCCCAGCAGAAGGAAAGAGAGAGGCATCTTAACCAACATTTAACCAGCATTAACCAGAATTAGCACGTCCAGGAGAGAATTAAGTATGCCTGTATGCTTTTACACACAGATGTATGTGTGTTGGGGGGGGATATAATCTCTGACTTAATTTCTTGCAAATCTAGGGCATAGCCCTTTTACATCTACTTCACTGATGAAGATCTTAAGCTCAGAGAGATGCTAAGTAACTTCTCTGAGGGTGACACAGCTAATGAGGAAAGAAACACGATTTACACCCGGGCTGGCTCTCTTCAAAACCATGCCTTTCTTCTTCTTGATGCCTTGTGTTACCAGTAAGTGGTAAAGGCATGATTCAAAATTTGCTTCTTGAACTCTTGGAGGACTTATTTGTGGGTCTGACACCTGAGTGTGAGAAACATATTAGCTACGTAATACAAAGAGCATCCTTCCTGCTCGGTCTCAGACAAGCTGGTCGTGATCTTGTCCTAAAAGGTTGTGCAGTAGCTGCTCTGTTCTTGACCTTCTCTCTATACTGTCATGAGGAACACTTATCTTGACATGAATAAAGTCCACTGTGGACATTCTGGGTTTTGAATATTCAGAGGGGCAAAACACCTATTTATCAATGAACTTTAAACATATTCTAAGCATGGGACACCTGGGTGGCTCAGTGGGTTAAAGCCTCTGCCTTCGGCTCAGTTCATGATCCCGGGTCCCTGCATCGAGCTCTCTGCTCAGTGGGGAGCCTGCTTCCTCCTCTCTCTCTGCCTGTCTCTCCACCTGCTTGTGATCTCTCTCTGTCTCTCCTCTCTGTAAAACAAATAAATAAATAAAATATTTTTTAAATATTCTAAGCACAATTATAGAAGACCTAGCATTCAGATAATAGTTTCATTCCAAACACTTGCGACCCAATTTTTTTTAATGTAGAGAGTTTATTGTCCGTGTAAAAATTGCATCTGATTAGAAGTATACATATTTATGTGAATTAAAGGTTTGAAATTCTGTTCACAATAATTCGAGTGTTGCCATTGGTTCTTATAAAGTCCCTTTTCCCATCAAAACCAAGACTTTGAAATTATTATTATTATTATTTTATGACAGGATGACGCAGTTTTTATTTGGGTTGAATGCCTGGAAGGTGGCTTCAACCTTCGGCAGCCCACACCGTGTTCATGTTGGCTTTGGGAATATTCGCTCACACTTTGGTTTGCTGAAGCCCCATGCCCTTGAGCCAGATACTCCAGCGGCATATTCACCTCAACGAAGGAAACTTAACCTGACTCAAAACCAAACACAGTCTTTATAAAAAGGGCTATTAAAAAAATATGTTTCCTGTGATACTCTTAACCAATGCTTTCATAAACTGATTGGTTTATAAGCCAATGGCTGTTAATAATAGAATTTTTAAACAAAAATTTCTGTAATGAGGGAAATGTGTGAAGTACCTCAAAAAATAAAAAGGAAAAGTTTTATTAATCTGCCCTTACATCATTCAGGTAACTATTAGTATGCTAGGTATACATTTCACTTACTATATTTTCTCAATGTCTAAGATTATATTTGCATGCTTAAATCAGCTTACTAGTGAGCAGCTCCAAAAAATGCTGTCTCTATAGAAAAATTTTTATTTTTTTCCAATCCCAGTATCATTTCTTAAAAAAAAAAAAAAAAAGGCCCTTCTCCCCCCACACACATTTATTATTCTTTCTATTTGCCAATCAATCTGTTCCCTGTAAATAAGCAAAATATTTAATTGTGAAGAGTATCTTAAATTCCTCCCCCCCCCATCATCCCACTAGAGACTGGACTGAGTGAGAAGTCACTAGTTGTGAGTCTATGTGGACATCTCATCTACGCTGACTTTAAGACCCATGTTGAGAATGAATCATGGGAGTTTGGATGGGCTTCAACTATGTCATTAGGGAAACTACACTCATATATTCAGTGTTCTTGTGGACTCCAGCCCTCTTAGATGTGCTTCCCCTAACATTTTTTGTGGTCCTGATTTGAGACTTTTCAATCAGTTTCAATTTCCACATCCCTCTGCACGTCCAGATTCTGGCTGTGCCTCGAAGAAGAGGTGCCAAAATTCCATGAGAACAACGGTCCCCATGGAATTTTTGGCTTGACCAGAAGCAGGAAGAACAGGAAACGTTATTTTAAAAAGTCCCGTTTTTCACACTGCCGATGTCTGGAGAGTTGAGATAAGCTTTGAGTCTACTTCCAAATCTTTGGGTGCCCCTCCAAGCGTGCTCTAAATGGGGTGTGAAACAGAGCTTCCTGGGGTGGGATTGGACAGTGATCAAGATGAGACAGAATTGGCAGTAGAGCTTTTCTCCATTTAGTTTCCAGGATAATGGAGGTGAAGCTGGAGGTTTCCCATCCTAATGCCTTATCTACAAGACAGCTCTGTGAATACTGGCCCAAAATGTTACTTTTTTTTCTTTGTAAATATTATACTTTGAGTTGTTGAGTTTTAGTGAGCCAGAGAGCGCAAAAATAATCTTTATTCTTGAAATATTTATACATAGAAGCATTACTGAAATAAGAATGCATGATTCCTTGGATTAGATTACATTGCTGTGACATAATTACTTTATTTTTAGTTCTCAGTGCTTAATGGAAACATGACATGGAAGTGGGGGTTGGGGCACAAACCAAGTTCTGGAAGTGACTGTAAATGGTTAAAAAGCTGTTCTAGACTTCCCCACGTCTCTACATCCTTTTGCTCTTTTGAAATACCCACTTCTTTCTTAATTTTACCTCTTTTGAAATATCAACTATTTTCTTAATTTTACATAGAAATGATGTAAATCATTGCATGTTTGGAAGATAAAATGCCATAGTGAGTTCTCCAAAGATCGTTATTTAATACATGAGTATTTCCAAATGTGAAACTATATTGTAGATATCTTAGAGCTGTTGAAGATTTAGCAAATATATATCAGGAGAGAAAATTGTTGTATAAGTTTAGGAAAGAAAAGCATCAGGTAGAACAATTCAGTTTTAAATTTGAAAATTATTATAAGACAGACCATGTGTATTTACCAATATCCTTCAAGCAGAACAGAGAAAAGTTAATACTCCAGAAATGTATAATTCTGCAAATAATACTGGGAGTGGTCATTTACTTTCCCAAAGAATGCACAGGTAATGCGAACATTTAATTTCTAGTTGTTTAGGAATTCATGAGAATAAGAAGACTTGAGGCAGGTTTTAGGCATTGAACACTGTTGCATGGCAGTAATTGAAAACAAAAATTCATCTGCCTTTGCTAACATCCAGAACCCTTCACAACTGAATTAGCAAGTGGATTGATTAAGTAATTCAGTGACAACATTTACTAAGTGGATCCCTCATATATGCCCCATCTTTAGGGCAATCAAAAGTTTGAAATGAAGGAAACTTTCCTACTCACCATGGACATTAACTCCTCATGAAATAAATACTGTTTCTAAATTTCTCCTCATCTTTCTGCTCTTCAATAAAAAAAAAAAAAAGAACCCATAGATTTCTTTAATATTTCCTTAGCATGTGCAGTCTCTGGGCTTTAACTTGATCATTTGTAATGCCCTTAGATTTTCTCTGAATTCTCAAGGTATATTACTGATATCTATCTATCTAAAGAAGCAGCTAATGATAACACATCTTAATAAATCAGAAAATTATAAACACTCATAAGATGAGTATTCTCACAGATTTATTACCATGGTTGGAGAAGATAGTCTCTGTAAGCAGAAGCTTAAACTTCATCTACTTACGCCTTCACAATGAAATCATTCAGGAATAAGCCACATTAAGGTCACCTTGCTCATCATTTTAGAAGGATAAATTCTAGAATCTAAAAAAACTACAAAGTTTGCAAAAATATTTGATGGCAAAATCATGATTTTCAGAAGCCAGGAAATGCAAAAGTGACAGGTTGTTGAGGAGGTTTCCTTCCCTACAAATACAATCATGTCAGCACTGTCAGCCCCGTTTACTCAATGACTCAAATAGCACTTTTCCTCTCTTGATGAATATTAAATACCAGTGCTATTTAATAAACAACTTGTGATCATGCAAGACAGAGAATGATAAGACATGGTCTTTTTCCTGCAAGCATTGATTTCTTCTAGGACAAAATGAGCACACAAGTCCCACTTCTACATCTGGATGTTGGGATAGTAAATTTGGGAAAAGATCTCTCCAATCAACTGTAATTGAAGAGAGACTTGAACTATCACAGGATTTGAAACAAGTCATAAGTATATATATGAGTAAACAATAGGACATTGTTGGGGGGATGTTTTATGATCCTGAGAGCAATTTCACATGCATACCCCACAAACACGAAACGAGAAGGGTGAAGTTTATGGAAAACAGAGAACCAGGAAAGTAATGAACAGAACTGGGTCTACAGGCAAATTTTCTAACTCATCATTTTCCTGTTTCCATTTCACTGTATACTTTCTCATTGGAGAATGGATAGGATAAAAATTGAATTCAAATCTTTAGGGGCAATGGAAGTAGCGTTAACACAGGAAATTTTTACCTTAAAAAAAAAAAGTATGGATCCTCTGTAGTTTCTAGCAGTACCATTTTTGGATAAACACACAGCAGAGGACACCCTTGAAGAATTAAAAATGAATTCTTCCATTAATTCGCTTACCTTGGCATAGCTTCCAGCATGACTTCAAGGCAGTGACATGTGGCAGAGAAAAATCAATGACTAGAAATAGTTAGCTATGCCATGGCTTTCTTTGGAAAGGGCAATCATTTCATTTTTCTTGGACTTTGTCACCCTAAATTAAAAAAAAAAAAGGAATTAAAGTGGCTCTTAACATTGAATACATATTTGGGTGAGAACCCTTTATATTAAAGCTGCTAACAGCCGTCAGTGTCTCCTGGTTTTAGAAGACTGTGTCCATTTGTGACTATCGTATACATTCCACAAGAACTAATTTGTGTTATTGAGGAAAAGCTGTTGGATTTATTTGCTTGGCCCTGATTAGATTAGATCCGGCCATATCGACTGGGTCATTGTGTTTAACTCCTTATACTTATGTTTTATAACATTATAATAAAAGGCTGAGAGCTTCGCCTCCGTGTCTGTTCACAATCATTTATCCATGATGTGTCTGAAAGAAACAGAGAGAAATGAAAGGAGACACTTTCTCATTCATGATTCCTTTAAAAACTGTTCCCTTGTCTTCACCCTCCCATCCTGATACCGCATGCATGGCTTCTTCTCAGCCTGCTCCGAGACAAGCTAGGGCAGGCCCTATAATATGATTCAAATTGCAATCTCATGTCTTGCATTCCCCCAAACACCTCATCTCCCATTCAACCTGGAACCTTCATCCCAGTCTCCAATTAGACTAATCTATCTGCCCGGCTCCGATTGGGGGTGATGGATCGGCTGGGAGGGTGGGGGGAATACGAGAAGATTTTCTCAGCTCCTCTGCATTCCCATAGGCACGCAGCATTTGACAGATTGGGCAGAACTGCCACGAAAGAGTCTGACACAGATGGTGTAATTAGAAAATGCGAAGTGCGAGTGTGAAATTTATCTTTGATCAGCACCTCCTTGCCAGATTGTCATCTATGTTAATATGATGATGGCTTCTTGGAGATGGATAGAAGGAAACAGCAGCCTTGAAGAGGAAAAGGAGACTGTTCACTCCATACAGAAGATATTCTATTTACTTCTGAAATCCAATCAATTTCCACAGGCCAAAATGAAATTGTACTTATTTAATTCATATGGGAAAACGAGCTTAACCTTATTCATACACTTTATTAAACTATGATCAATATGGTAAAATCTGAGCTTTCGCTGGAAGGGGAGACATGTTAATTTTTTATAGAGTAATAAATTTTAAAAAAATACAACCGTAACTGCGGTAGCTGTTGAAGACAATGTTCATCTCTTTTTATCAAGACTATGAAAAACATATAGAAGAAAATCCCTACGCTTCATAGAATGAAAACTTCAGACACTGAAGTTTTATTTTCCCCTTTCTCTCCACTCTTTCTGGTCCAAAATAATAACTATGATTTTTTTTTTTTCAGGGCAAAGTACACCAGCTTATCTTCTTTGTTATTTTAGGTTTTATTCTTATTTTTTCTGTATTTAGAGACTTACAATTTTAAAAAATTAATAAAATGCCTTTCTAGTCAGGACTTCCAGAAATGGCTTTGTTTTCATGTTCTATCCCTGAAAAATCAGGAAATGAAGTAGGAGGGCTACCCAGTGTAGCCATAAACCATTTCTTCTAAGTGAGCTATCTCCAAGACCAGTCATCTTTTCTTTGGATGGCTCAGAAGGTTCAGGTTTACAAGCAACTATGATAGACTACATTTTGCTATAATCTGCTCAAATGTTCACATTGATGGTGCTAATTTTCAGGAAGGTAAATTAGCATAATTAATGACCAGCCAAATTTGGGGGTAATACAGTATGTAATTAACATTAGAGAGTTCTGTTGTACCACCTGCCCCCACATTTCATTGTTGCAGGGATTGAACTGTACAGGAGGAAATTTTCCCCTTTGCTGCACTGAGCAGAAAGCAGCTTTCTTCATCAGAATAAGCCATTAGCTGTAATGGCATGTAGGTGTAATGGAATGTGCTTGAAACATCTGTGCTGAGAGCAGGGGAGAAATTGCTGCATGCAGTCGTAGGCCTTTGGGGAGCTTGATTAAGGGTTGCTTCAGAGAACTTGAGATCTGGCTTGGGATGCAAAAACAAAAAAAAAAAAAGGAGAAAGAGAGAGAGAAGAAAGGAAAATAATGCTAATAGATTTACGGATGTACTGCAGGGAGAACAAAGGATTTTTAATTTTTTTCTTCCTTTATTGCTCTTATATTGCATCTGTTCTCTGTTGGGCTTTCACTTATTGAAGTGATCTGGAAAAAATGTTGCTCTAAATGCAGTTTAGCAGGAAAGAGAATAGCTGTAGAAATAAAATCACTTGATTTTTTCTTTTTTCCCTTTTGGTTCGCTAATGGAAAGTTCCTCACAACCTGTGAAGAAAAATTCTAAATATTATTTATGCTAAGTGTTATCTTAAAATTCATCTCAGAAAATGAAACAAATATCCAGATTTGGAGCTGGAAATAATCTCTTTTTTTTTTCTGTCAGTCTATACACAGCAGTTTTTGCAGTGTGTCAACTAACCAGCTAATTCATTTTTAACTGCTTAATTCAGTATTTCCAAGAGTGCTTTGAACTGATTTTTAAACCCAGTTTTTTCATAAACTGTTCATAAATATGTGTATTGTAGGTAATAACATTTTAACTTCTGAGGACAATGGGTTATTTGTTTGTTTAGCAAATACTTACTGAGCACTTGCTATGTGCAAAAGTACTGTTTCCCTGCTGGATGTTTGGTCACGTTGCTGGGAATATGATAAATTACACTTGGCAACGAGCATGGTCAATTGTATCACTTCAGCCATCTCCTTGTTCCATGCTGACTGCTGAAGCTAAATCGATCACGCAGTGATACACATTGATTGCTAAAACAACTCAATTGAATGCATTGATTCTGATGAGGTGTGGCCATTTTAGAAGTGTTTAAAAAAAAAAAAAAAAAAGGCTTTTCAGCACAGCCTTCCCAGGAAAGAGAAGCCAAACAAGAATTATAGTTAAATAACAGGTAAAGAAAGGGTTAAACATTTGAGAAACTAAATGCAACGGAAAGGGAATTAGCATTCTGCATGGGACAGATGTGAATGTATTGCCTAGAAAATTAGAAACAAACCTGAAAATATTGGGTGATTTTATGATTAGGTAAATCTTACACTTTCTAATTATAAATGACAATGAAGCACTCTATTCGCTGGAATCTATCTTCCTTATGAAATAAGAAGCTTTCTGAGCTGGTGCCAAAAATTCCTTGCACTGAAGTTTAAAATATGTGAGGAGGCAAGAACGTAATAAAAATTCAAAAGCTAATAATATTATGGCGACTGGCATTGTTTACAATGTAGAGCACCTGCTGTTTGAAAAAAAAAAAAAAGAAGAAGAAGAAAAAGTGAAATCATCAAACTGTTCCTAAATGGAAAATCTGGGCTCTCTGCCAATTACACAATGTGTTTCAGGTGCACTGTAAATAGGAACAATAAAAGGTGCAGAGGAAAGAATATGAAATGTTAAATCTCAAATACACGAGAATATTAATATGATGTTTCTTGAAAGAAAATCTTGGGACTCTTCCAGTGTTCTCCTGTGGAAGGAGGGGGTTTAAAATTTTACACAGCATATGTAAAGTTCTAAAACTTTTAATTGCCTGTATCTTAAAAAGAATATATATGCATGCAAGACCATTTGCTTCGGGAACGTTGTCTTCCGTTAGGCGGGTCCATCTAGACCTGCAAACGCACACTGCGTTTCTTCCAACCGCTCTTTATTACTGTGTGTGTGTGTGTGTGTGTGTGCGCGCGCGCGCGTGCGCACGTGCACACGTGCATATTTTTGTGGATGGCAGTGTGGAGAATTAAATCCTGAGAGTAAGATGAGAAGAAAAAGTAGCTTCTGTTGCTTATTGTTGAATACTAATTTTCTACATTGAAATTAGCGTTATGAGCCCCTGAAAGTATCAGACACAATGGGGGATGGGATGTTGTATTTCTATCTTCTCACTATGAAACACTTAATAATGGATTCCTCCAGAATTAGACACCTATTTTTACCAGCTAACAACTCACACGTGCCAAATTTCCCTTGGTAGTTCAAATGTGTTTCCTTTTCAATGAGGTATTTTAAAATCAAGTCATTCTTTGGAATATCTATTACATTTTCAAATGCCAATCATTCACAAATCAAACTGAAATATCATCAAAGTGCGTATCTTTTAAGAATAACTTCTAAGGTGACACAACTGTTTCACAATGATAACTAAAAAGTAACCTTCAAGAACTGGACATCTTTCAAATACCCAATATTTCAGAGACTAGAAGCACAATGATTTAGTTGTGCTTTTCAGACTGAAAATTGCTAAGAACTGAACGGTTGTGGAATCTTTGGTTCAAGTTTTGTTTCTTGTGAGTCAGGAAACAAGTGAAACTAAATAAAACCTCCTAAATGTCCACATGGCAAAGGCAACTCTATTATTACAGAGAGAGACGGGTCCTCCAATAAGACAAAACACGTGGGAACAATCGTTGGCCTTTGTGTCCCAACATCACCAGACACCGCCTTACTCTGCAACCATTTAGGGGGGTCAGTCTAGGCAATTTACTTAAATTCTCTTTCCTCATCATTAAAAGTGGGTCAAAGTAGCAATGAACTTGTGTGATTTTTTTGAATATTAAATGAGATAATTAAGGTAAAGCAAATAGCCCAGTGACTGACACATGGTAAGGACTTTAAAGATATCACTAGTTTGGTTAGCATTACCACTATCACTATTTCTGAAATATGCTTCATTTTTCGTATCAGAGTTACCAAGATGTAGGATAAGACATTGCAAGGGGCCCTGTCTCAAAGGACTACTGCGATGGGGGATTATGAAGAAGGAGGGCTCGGCTCTGTGGGGTGTTCTTGAAGAACACGAGAAGGAACCAGCAGAATTGGAAATGGTTATATTAGCAACAAGGACCTGGAAGTGCACATTGTAAGACAACAGAAGATAGGAAAATAGAAAGACTAGGATATTAGAAATAATAGGAAAAAGAATTAGAAAGTGAGCTTTGCTTTAGAGAGACTATTGGTTGATTCCTGATTCTTTTACTATTAAAGGTCATTGGGTAAACAATTTATCATCTGCAGCAACAGAGTGTTAGGATGGGGGTGTTTATACCTACCTAACTGTAAGACCTAAATGTTCAAATGGCTAGTAATGTGCCTGACAACCAGCAATATACACACACACGTTCACTCCTATCCCTTCAATCGTCTTTGATTTCACCTCCTTTTTAAGACCTGTTTTCGAAACTCTACATGCATCTGTACTTTACATAAAATATTAAAATATTTTATTTATTTACTTATTTATTTTTGAGAGAGTGAGTGTGAGCGGGAGTGGGGGAAGAGCAGAGGGAAGAACGAATCTTAACCCCCATGCGGAGCTCGATCTCATAACCCTGAGATCATGCCCTGAGCCAAAATCACCGTTGATGGTTAACCGACTGAGCCACCCAGACACCCCTGCTAAAATACTTTTAATGAAATAGCTTTAATATTTTAATGAAAAAAACAATCAGGAAATACATTTTTTAAATAGTTTCATGACGAAGGCTTCAAATATCAGGCTTTCCTCCTGTTCAATCAATATTCTCCGATTCTACAATCTGCAAAAATTATACTACATCTACATATTTCATCCTGTAAGTATGTTAATACGATGTTGCCGGCTTAGTTCTTCCAAATTTGAAATTAGAGAAACAACAACAACAAGAGAAAATGATTTTTTAAGAAAGCAATATTTTGTAAGATACACAGATATGACCATGGTATTAAATTATTCACTAGAGACTTCTAAGTGGGCACACATTTTGTAAAATAATTTAAACAAACTGTGGCTTTGGGCACTACCTAAATATTTGGTGGATATACTGAATTGACCCCCAGCCATCATATGCCTAGATTACTAAAATTATATTCTTATTAGCTTCCATCCCTTTTTTCAAATCCTTTTCAAAATTATCTCTCCTTAGAGGACTGTGATATTATAATTGTCCTCCCTCTGAAATTGTCTTCTCTCTTATATTCTGAAAATCACCTCATAAATCATAATCACAAAGGTGGAACACAGTTAAATATTTCTTTATTAATATGATGTATGTATTAACTACACCCTTCTACAGAAATTAGCCCATCTACATTACTGGAGCTTACTGAAATTATCCTCAATATATATTATAGCTTTTTAAGCACAGGGTATAAGTTCTAAAAAGGCAATGATGGCATTCAACACCTTGACTGAGCATCATCTCATATTGATTGTAATGATGGTGATTACTTTGATGAAGGTATTAAACATTCACCATGTGTAAAGCAGAAACAAATCTCCAACATGAGTGAGTGATGCATTTTTTCTGTGGTCAGAAAAAGCCAGCACCCCAAGTCTGCAAACTGGACAGATCCTTAATTGTTAGTCTTGTTTGTGGGATCATCTTCTTGTGACGTTCGTTGGAGTAAAGATTATCCGGAAATGTACAATCATTGCCTACTTATACCGAAGGTTATTATGGTCACAGTAAAAAGCAAGGGATGTTTCTTTAACTGGATCACGAGGGCATGTCTGAGCCTTTCTCCATTGGAAGACATTTGACACATCTTCTGCATACAGGAGACAATACATATGTACACATATTTTTAAATGCTTTTCAAATAAATTAAGAGGAAAATAGAGAGGCAAACCATCAGGGACACTAAACTCTAGGAAATAAACTGAGAGTTGCTGGAGAGGAGGCAGGTGGGGGGATGGGGTAACTGGGGGATGGGCATTAAGGGGAGGACTTGATGCTATGAGCACTGGGTACCACATGCAACTGATGAATCACTAGATTCTACCCTCGAAACTAATAATACAGTATGTGTTAACTAAATTGAATTTAAATAAGGAGTTTTTTAAAAATGCTTTCTAGTTAAGAATTAAAAACTCTTTCAAGATTTCTTTAATTATTTGTGGCAACTTCCCCAGGTTTTTGTGAATTTCTGAAAATTATACCTAATTTTAATTCCTTGCCAGATGCTTAAAGTAATGGCACAATCTACTACTTATAACAATCTAATGTATTGGAATTCTGGGATTCAAATCATACATTCACAAAAATATCAAACTTGCTTAAGCAGTAAGAACATTATTGAATGCCTAATGGAAAACCCCTGATGCATTATTAGCTTCGGGTGTGATGCTGCTCCACGGGCTCATATCTGTCCCAGAGGGCAGGCTGTCTCTTTCTGGCCACCCTTCTCTCCTTCATGTTGGCTTCGTGCTCAGATTTCACCTAGTGGCCCACTGGCAGCTTCAGACTTCAACACCCCCAATTTCAAATCCAGTGAAAAGACAAAAAGAGCATTCCTGTCTGTCCATTGCAATCCCAGGTTTAGCACTGATTTTCTTGGTTCGAATCCATGCCCATCTTTGACTGTCACTACAATTAGAGCAAGACGATGCCCCAGTCGGCCAAGAGTACTTCAATGCCTACTCCCTTCCAGATTCAACTATGGAGAAAGATTTGTCTAAACATGTAGTCTGAAAGTAGGTTTATGTCCTCCAAAGGAAAAACCAGGATATGTTCGCCAAAAGAAAGAAAATAAGCATATTGGATTGCAATACTACGAAAGAGCAGACATCTTATTCCCTACTGTTTATCCAGACTCTCCAGCACAGTGCGGCCCAGGTTCATGATCCTAATGTGTTGCCCCCATTCTAGTTTGTCATGTATCACAATGGCATGTGAATCAAACAGAGCTTAACATGGGTTCACAATTATCAAATGCCTCGGTTTTGTTGAGGCAGCTATGTAATCTCCTAATGATAATTTATTACATGGGCTAAAATAGTGGAATGAACAAAAAAGAGTGATATGGATGGCAATTCCTTATATAGCTTATGGCATAAGAGAAACTGCCTTGTGTAGGGGGGATATGACATTTAGTCAGGCACTATCACAGATCGCATGGAGTTTTACCAAATTATACCAATGGTAAGATACGAGGAATATAAAAGGAGCATGCGGTATAGTTAACAGAATACCTACAAACAATGGTATCATTTTCCTGTCCTTGTTCATGATTTCTCTGAAATCATTCCTATACCATTATTTATACCTTAATCATCTAAAGTGGGGATGGCCTTGAATGCCTCATTGAGGACCTTGGTTCTTCTCAGCAGGCCAAAAGGGAAGAATTGAAAAAGGACCAAAACAAAACCTGGCTCTGAATTCGTGTGAAAAAATAAACATGAGAAGGAAAGAGAGAGAGAGAGAGAGGAGGAAAATAAGTTTTCAAAATAGGTGGTAAGAGGGGGAAAAGTGAAACAGAAATGATTACCGAATGACCAGGGTTTTCATATAATTATCTTATTTTTCCCTTACCATTTTTAATGCCTTTATTACCAAGATAGTAAATGTTCCTTAAAAAACAAGAACAAAACCTGGAGCGCCTGATTGCCTTAGTTAGTTAAGTGTCTGCCTTCAGCTCAGAGCCTGATCTCAGGGTCCTGGGATCAAGCCACACATGGGGTTACCTGTTCAGGAGAGAGCCTGCTTCTCCCTTTCCCTCTGCCCTTAAACCCGCTCATGCTCTCTCTCTCCCAAATAAATAAATAACATCTTAAAAAAAAACAAAAACATACACAATCACTTCTAGGATTATGTATAATGAATGTAGAAAGCTATCTTCCAACACCAGCTCACCAGGCGCTATTGGTAATATTGTGGCTTGTTAGCCACAGGCCACATACACAGAAAGTCACTACATCAGTGTCCAGATATGCACAGGGTTTTCCCTCAGGTCTGTAGAGAATGCTATATCTTGGTTTTACTCTAGTATATTTGACCATTTTCTTCATGATGGGTGATTAAATGGTCTCAGATTTTTTTACTTTAAAAAAATTGTTGCAGTAAACACGCTGTACATCTTTCCTTACCTAATCAGGTAGGATTTCTGTGGCATAGATTCCAAGAAGTGAACTGTTGGAAGGAAGGAAGTGTGGCTTGGAAATGCCCTGCCAAAACACCTTTTGACATTTTATACCAACTTCTAGTCCCAGCAATGCTGTTCGAGAGTCCCTGCTGCCAGGCTTGTGTTTGCCTCCTCTTTTACAACTCTGCTAGGATTACTGAAGAAAATGAAATTACATTTTTGGTTTGATTTACATTTCCCAATCATTTCTTTCACTTAGTCCTCATTAGAGCACTGTGAGGTGTGTATGATCATCATCGTCAACTTACAGACACAGAGAGAGGACTCAAAGAATTTTTTACTTTGGTTTTAGGTCAAAATGTCTTGATTTGATGGCTCCCAGTGTTCAAAGGACAAGGTAGCCACTGGCCCAGATAAATCCACAACTGATGGGCTGGTTCCAAAAAAGAGGCAAGTTGTGGTCAAGAAATATTTTTGTCAGCTTTTTACTTGGCTCTACACAATCTGCTGTGAATGATACAACTCAAGTAAAAAAGCATTATACTAATTTTGTATTTGAATCTTCCGTATAACTATGAATAACTTGTGAGGCATACTTAGACATTTCTCTTGTGAGCCTAGGTGGGAAGAAGCCAGCTGTTGAGTTTTACTTCCCTCACAGGAGGCCCTTGAATATTAATGAGGCAATCACTAGTATTTTCATATTTTTTTTTAGCAATTTGCAAAGTAATACCAATTAAAATAAATGTGTCAAGTGAACAGGTTAGATTAAAACACAACTAAAGGACTCAGGTTCTCCTAAGGAAATTGACACACACCTTGTGTAAGTCCTCGGCCTGGATTGAAAGAACAATGGTTTTCTCAGGCATTCCACCTGCCCATGTTCCCAGATGTCATCCTCCTGCCCCACAGGGCATTAGGTATGCCTTAATTACCAATTTAAACACATGCCATCTTTAGATAAGTGCGATAATAAGCCTTGAAAAAAATCAATTGCAGAGATTCTTTTTTGACTCCAGTTGGTAGTTACTGAAAATCATTTCTGGATTTCAGGAGAAAATGCCCAAAGAATTCATTCCTTTTGTTTGGGTAACAGGTTATGCACATTTTCTAAATGTGACCATAATCCAAACACTAAATGATTATTTAGGCATATCCAATGCCTATCACTTATTATATAATCACTGTATATCAACTCACCTTCCATTTGCCTTGCTTTTGTTCTAGAAAGCAAGCATAAAAATTAAATGGATCTTTCAAACTTAACTGTGCTTTCATTTTTACGTCTTATCTAACTTCATGTGGTTAGGGCAACCTGTAGAACAATGATAGAACATGTTCTAAACTTTTAGCTACTACTACCAACATTATAACAAGAACAAGAAGATCCAGATTCCAGGAGTCACCAACCTTCCCCTTTTTTATTATATTTTTTCCTAATAAATAGATTTATTGTATTTTCTTTTTTATTTTTAGATTTTATTTATTTATTTGAAAGAAAGAGATTGAGTACAAGCAGGGGGAGTGACAAGCAGAGGAAGAAGCTGGCTCCTTGCTGAGCAGGAGCCTGATGTGGGGCTCGATCCCAAGACTCTGAGATCATGACCTCAGCCAAAGGCAGATTCCTAAACCACTGAGCCACTGAGGTGCCCCAGATTTCTTGTATCTCCTAATAATAAGGTAATATATGTTCTTTGGACTAAACACACAAAAAAACCTAGGCAAGTAATGCAATTCAGTAAAACCCTCACATAACACCACTACTCAAAGGAAATCAGTGGGAACATTATGGACTGTATCATAGTTACTTTCTGAACAGGAATTAAGCCACCACTATTTGCTTCTTTCTTCTATGATAAATATTTTTCCATGTCTATGAAATTGTTATTACTGCTTACATATTGTTTAGTATTTCACCAATCCTTTATCAAAGTACATTTATTCCTATTTTTGATATTAAAATTAAGTTTGATAAATATTCTTGTGCCTATATTTTTGTTCACTTAGCCAGTTACTTCTAGTTGAATTTCTATAAATAGAATTGCATATTCAAATATTAGTATGTTTAAAATTTTGATGTATAACACCAACTTATCTTTGAGAGAGATTGTGCAAGTTTGCATATACATCAGATTACAGTGAACATTTGCTCATTACAGGATATTGTCCTGTTTTTTCTCTGTACTAATTTGATTAGTAAACATAGTTTGTTTTTAACATTTCATTTATTTGATTAGTTTTATGTATCTGCATATTCAGCTTCTTATATTTTTCTATATGATAGTATATTTTATATTTTATTTATATTTTTCTATGTGATATATATGTTTTTCTTATATGAGCTTTTTTTTTTTACCTTTATGGGCATAGTAATATATCTTGACTGTTTACCAGTTTGTCATTTATTGTTGAGTGATTTTTGTCCAGCAAAAGCTTTGTATTTTGATTCTTATGTGGTCAAATCTTCCAGTTCTTTACCTTAATATTCCTAGGTTTAGTATCATTTTAAATATTTTTCCAGCCCAGAACAACTGTATTTAACTTTTAGAATTTTTGTCTACTTTATATATTTAATTTTTCTGAAATATATTACAATATAGAGTATAACAGGGGAATCTGATTTTTTTCCAAACGCTTAGCCATTCACTCCAACATCAGTTATTGAATAATCCATCACTTTCAAATTAATTTTAGTGGCTCATTTATCACATATACATTTTATATGTACTTGCCCTAGCAATCTGGCATTTTCAAAAGCAATAAATTGACTTATTTTAGAAAGAGAGCATAGACAAACTCTAATTCCTCAATTGAAAAAAAAAGGATATAGCAATGTGAACAAAGCATAAAACAGATGGGATTATAGGTGAATTTTCCATTTCCTCCTTTAAGGTCATTGTAATATATAAATGTCATTACCTTGTGAACAACATTTGAGTCTAAGCTTTTAACTTATTGGGTGGATTATGGTGTCCTTCACCAACACTGGAAATTTAGGAAAAGATTAGACAGAGAGACAATGACACATAAAGTGAAAGCATTCTTTGGGCATCCAAGTAGAGGCTGCTGTGTGTGTGAATATGGAACTCAGGGGAAAGAGCATGGAGAAAAACCAAGGCTATAAACACAAGGGTGTCTGCTAGTGTTGGAGGAAAACAAACATGGATGAGACCACACAAAGAAACTGTGTAGAACATAATAGAGTTTATTAATTCTGGTTACTTATCCAGACACATCTGGGAAATCTTTTGTGTCTAAAAAGTGAATATCTAGGCATTCTAAATCAGAATTTCTAGGTAGAATCCTGACACTTGTATTTTTATGAAACTCCATAGGTGAGCTTGATTATAGACAAGATTGTGAATCGCTGATATAAAGAAAAGTTTAGAGAAAAGAACCCTGACTAATGTAAAACTTGAGAGTGAAGATTAAGCAATAAAACATTTTCCAAGAAAAGATAAAATATATATGAAGAATCTGGGCATATAAGATCTTGTTATGGTATAAATTGAATAAAAGCAGTTGTTTAAATATGAATAACAGCAAACAACTGTGATTTCTTGGACAGTTATATTAAGCCAAATACAATATATCTGTATTTATCTATCTAAATCGATATGTGGATAGCTATCCAAATAGATAAATATAGTCATATAATTTTTAAAGTAATTGAGGGAGTTAGAGTAATTATAACTACTTACAGAAGATAAATTGAAGCACAAAGAAATTAAACAACCTGACCAAAGCCATTGAATTAAGTAGTGGTGAAGACAAACTATAAAACCAATGCCATTTTCTTAAGTCCTAGAGTATTGTTTTAAAAACTGTACACCAGAAGTGTTATAGATGCAAGTAGAAACCAACCTGAAAGCAGAGAAACCCAGTAATTGAGATGAGACATGAGGGCCCATTATCTTTCCTGTCTTTCAAGGGCTTCAACTGCAGTATGTTACATCTACTCAGTGAATTCTCTGGGACTCTTACCTTTATTACTATAGTTTCCATTCATTTTTTCCTTCATTTCCTTCTGCCATGTCTTCTAGTCCACTAATTCTCCATCTTGCGGAATCTGCTGTTAAATCCATCTCTTGAATTCTTTACTTTTGAGTTCTAGAACGTCCGTATGTTTCTTTTTATTAAAAAAAGAAAGAAAATTTCCCATTCTCTATTGAAAATTTTAAACTTTTATTATTTTTTGAACATAGTAAAAGTTATTTTAAAGTTTGTGTCTGATACTTGGGTATCTAGAGCTCTTATGAATCTTTTCCTGTTGTCTGTTTTTCTTTATTGGTTTCATTCCCGTTATCATGTCACTTAATGTCCCTGGTTACTTTTTACTGATGATAGAAATTACATTCACAAAACTATCTGTAGGAATAATTTGAGGCCTAGGATGATATCATCTTTCATGACTGGAATTACATTTTGTCTACAGAGCACTTGCAGGCACATGCAATTTCCTCAATTCAATCTTAGTAACAGAGGTGACTTAAAGCTAAACTGCCCTCTCTTCCACTTCACACTTATTCCCATTGTGCAGTTTTTAGGGCCTGACACAAGACAAGAAGCTTCACTCTGTTCCCATGTCTCACAGACTGGCAGAGTTTTTGTTCACCTTCTCAAACTCTCAGATGACATCTCAGGATGAGCAAATGTCCTCAGGAGAAAAGTAGCCCCAAATACTAAGCTCATTCTCTACATCTCTGTCTTAGGTAATTCTTCACTACCTCATTACTTAAAACAACAACAACAACAAAACTAGAAGGAATCAAAAAGTAAATAAGACCAATTCAATTACTAAGAGATATAGTGTAGCTAAAACAATATAGAAAATTACTGAGGTGGGGAGGAAAAGTACTTTGTCTGGTTTAATCAGGAAAGGCATCTTGGTAGAGTTGGTCTTCAAATAGAGATCTGGATGGTGATAAGGAAGCAATCTAAGGAAAGAACATTCTCAAAAGAGATGGAAATGAGCTTTGCATGTGTGAGACACAGAAGACGAAGAGGTTGCAAAGTCAAGGACCATTGGAAACAGTATTGTAGATGTAGAAAAGGACAAAACCAAACCAATTAAGAGTTGAGGTTCATTTAGTCTAATTTCTATTGGGGAAATAAAGATACTAAGCTAAAGATTTATGCCTTAGGAAGATTATTGGGCCGTGAGAGGTCATGAGCAGGGCCAGGAAATCAGAAAAGGGGAGGCTTCAGAAGTCCATTGCATGATTATGTGGTTTGGACAAAGAGGCAGCTATGGAGATAGGGATAAGTGTTAGGACTTAGGATCTATTTTATCACCCTTCTGAGATTTCTGCTTGTTCTCTAGTTCTGTGTGCTTGGGTATGATTTCACTGTATCTTTCTGGCTCAGACCTACTCAGTAAAACAGCTTGACTTCTGTCTTTATAAAGCTCAGCAGGGATAATATTCCCACTACAAGGAAATAAATAAATAATAAGCCTAGGACAGATGTGACAAGGCACTGTTTTATGTGCATCACATGGACCAACTCAATCTTCTCAATCATTCTATGAAGAAAGTACTCACATCATTATCCCCACTTTGAAAATAAGGAAACGGGAACAAGGACTGAACAATTTGCCCAAGGTGACATGGTTCGTGAAGGGACATTTGCTGGCTGCTGTTGTTGCTATTTTGTTTCACCGGGTTCATTTCCTTTTTTTTTTGTTAACTTTGCCCTGATTTCCTTCTGAGAATTCACTCCTTGCCCCCTCAGACTATTTGGTTTCTATGGTGCTGACTTCACTCACAGTTCCAGGGGAGGCCATGTGACTCAAGCCTAGCCAATCAATTCCACCTTCCTCTAGACAGAAGTAATGGTTTGAGAATGAACTAATCAGAAACAATGACATTGCTGACTGTGAAGCTGGAGGTCTGGTGTTCTTGTTGCCACTGTGAGGTGAGAGGTCTCTAAGTCTGATGTCAGCAAAGAGTGAAACTAACAGAAAGAAATTGGATTGCAGACAAGACATTTAAGTGCCTGGGGTCTTGCTCTACTTCAGCTTTACAATTACGTCACTCATTAAATTTCCTATTTGGATGGGCAAATTTGAGTTGGCTTATTTTGTCACTTGCAACTGGAAAAGGCTTAGAGCAGAAACACCCATCATCTGAGGATCCCCTGTGCAATACAAGGAATCTGCAAACAGGGAAACTTCTAATTTTAGGAAAAGGCCCTAAGAGCACTCAAACTCTTGCTTCTCCATGAAAAGTTGCTTTTTCTTTCATTAGTGAGACAGGTAGAATAACAAATAGAATTCTCAGTAGCCTTACGCTATCACTTTTGCACTTTACACTTCCAAAAGAAAATATTTCAATTTCACATCTAGTTCCCAGTTATAAATCTTACCTTTGCTTCCATGCTTTTGCAAAAGGCTTGCAAATTGTGGAGGGCAAATGTTGGTGCATACTATCTACTTATTGAGTTTGCCCCTCCCCCCACCTTCTAAAGGAGGTTATCTATGCATGCTATTAGAAATACTTCCATAGAAGCAAAGGAAGAAGTCCTGGCCAAGATTTACCTTTCAGTTAGAAAAAAAAATGAGAAGGGGGTCTTTTCTCCTGCCTATTACAATCTCAGCTCATCACAGACAGGTAATGCATTCTAGAGACCCTAAATAGCAACACAGGGCAAATAAGCTAGAATTTTGAGGAGTTGAGCATTGAGATTTATGTAAGTTCTATGTAGGAAGGAGCAAAGCAGTAAGAAGTTTAGGGCATAAAAGCAGCAACTCTGAGTGCTTGGTGCAAACTTGCTCAGAGGAAAAGGAGGCCTGCAGGGGCCAAGAGTGGGGCAATGAAGAATACAGAAAGGAAAATGCCTGGCTGATTTCCAGCCAAAGACCTGAATCTGTGTGAGCTTGGGCCTGGGATTGAAATGCTACATAGGTGCCACTGCCCTTATTTTAGTCCAGAAACTGCTTTCACATTTCCTTGACACTACACTAATACCCTGGCCCTGCTCCTAATTCAGACTTTCTATGTACTCCTGCTTCTACATGGATGAGATCATCTCCAGATATCCATCTTTCACTGCTGAGATCTTCCAGCTTTGCTCTTTTCTAGTCCACTCCCTATCCAGAAAAGTACAAATCTTTTATCACTCCTCTGCGTAGTACTTCCCACTGGCTTTTCTTTGCAAATAAAGTATCATGAATCGAATGGTGCCCCTCTACCAAATATGTCCACTGGGAACCTGTGCTTGTGAACTTATTTGGAGGGAGTTCCTTGCAAATGTAACTAAGTTAAAGATCTTGAGATGAGATCACCCTAGATTATCTGAATGGGCCACAAATCTACTGATGAGTGTCCTATAAGAAGAGAAGACATAGGAAGAAGAGAAGAAACACAGAGAATATTTTGTGAAGACAGAGGCAAAGATGAGAATGATGTATGTACAAACCAAGAAACATGGAGGATTGCCAACAGCCACCAGAAACCAGAAGAGAAACATGAGATGGATTTTTCCTTCAGTGCTTCCAGTAAGAACCAACTCTGCCAACACCTTGATTTCAGACTTTTAGCCTCTAGAACTATGACAGAATAAATTTCTGGGTTTTTTAGTTTGTTTGTTTGTTTGTTTGTTTGTTATCCAGTTTGGTATAATTTGTTCACAGCCCTAGGAAAATAAAACATTGAATATAACCAATATTCTCCTAACATGACTGGGATACTGTAGACCTGGGCTCCCTCATACCACTAAGATTTAACTTTTTATTGCTCCCCACCTCACTAGCAGCCTCTCCTCACAGTCTCCCTTCTGTTTCTTCAACACCCAGGCATTTCTCTCCCTGGGGCTTTTGCCTGTTGCTGCTGTCTGCTTGGAAGTTTCCTCCCCACCCCCCACAGTCTTCTCACAGACGTCTCCTTGTCCTGTGAGACACCCTTCTAAATCTCTCCAACCAAAGTACTCATCATCTCCCTGGCCCATTTTCTTTCCTTCTTTCCATATCACAACATTTCTTTCCTGTATAAACTCATCACAAATGATAAACATCTTGTTTGTGTACTTAGTAGGTTGTAAACTCAATGAAAGCAAAGTTTTTGTCCTTTCATTTTCTCAAAAATCATTACATGAACATCTGTTATGTACTAGGCAGCATTCCAGGCACTGGGGGAATGTTTTGAACCGAACAAAAGCAGTCTCCACTTTTTTCCTTCTTTCTTTCTTTCTTTCTTTCTTTCTTTCTTTCTTTCTTTCTTTCTTTCTTTCTTTCTTCCTTCCTTTCTTTCTCTTTCTTTCTTTTTTAATCTCACAGCCCTGAGATCAAGACCTGAGCTGAGCTCAAGATCAAGTCAGATACTTAACTGACTGAGCCACCCAGGTGTCCATGCCCTGCCTTCCTTTTTAGTAGGCTCTACACTCAACATAGGGCTTGAACTCATGACCCTGAGGTCAAGAGTCACATGTTCTACCAACTGAGCCAGCCAGGTGTCCCAGTCTCTGATCTTATGAGCCTATGTTTTAGCCCATTTTCCAAGGCTGTCTCCCCTTGTCTGAGGCAATCCCTGCTATGTATTGGTCAAAATTTAATGCTAATTGAAAAACAGATGAAAACATTATATTTTAATCATTAATTCTTTCCCTTTCCCCAACAAAGCTTGGCTCTACCTGTTAAAGGATTTAATAAATCCAGACAATTTTAGAGACCTTCAAACTTGCCATTCACAAGATCTTTTTCTTACAAAGACATTGGAATTCCTTCTGCAGGAATGTCTCATCCCCAGGTTTTTGCCATTTCTACTAGTGCGACTAGAAGGAAGATTTTCCCTTAGAACATGTGTGGGGCAACCAAACAAAAGATCAAGCCACACTGGACTTGCAAGGCTTTGCCAAAGATGGCAGACCCCAGGGCACTCGGCTCAATTAACCACTGCCATGTCTAAAGGTCAGCCTCTGGGACGGTTTAATTGTGGCCATTAAAGTGTTTGAGCAGCTGCTTCAGAGCAGTAATTTCAGCCCAGGAGAAACCAGAGGCAGCAACAACACACCAGGTCATTTGAAAAAAGGCTGCCTGGGCTCCACATACAGCGCGATAACAGATGGGGATTTCCAGAAGTACTTAACCTGGCTTAGAGGTCGTGGCCTAACTAAAAGTAGGTCTCCCCTCATTCCAAAGTGAAATCATAAAATGGTTCTTTGCCAGCCCCCTCCCCTGACCATCAATTCATGTCCTCCACATTTTTCATCCTTGACCTAGAATTCCAGAAATCTTATTACTCAATTCATCAATTAATGAATGAACAGGTATTAACTTAGCAACTGTTATATGCAAAGCAATGGCAAGGTTGCTATCACATTTCTACCCCCTTCAGCTCATTGCACCGCAGCCCCACTCAACTCTGCACCTTGAAGATAATGGCTACCTCATTATGGGCATACTTCCGTGCTCAGCCTACATATGGGCTAAAAATTATTCTTAATGCTACTCCAAGAATTCACTACCCAATGCTCAGGCCTGGCTCTGAGAGTCTTTTTGCTATCCTTGAGTTCATGTCCAATATCCTCCTTTGACTAATTAGTTTCAATGACTTACTAAAGCTACACAGCTGGTTTATGGTATACGTGGTATACGTGGAGCCCAGATACCCTGTCTTCTTGTCCAGGGCTATTTATGTTGCTCAGTATAAACAAGGTAATTATCAATTCAAAGTTAGCTAGATTTGTCAGCCAAAAGAAAAATACAATCTGTGTTAATAAGAAATACAAAATAACATAGCATATAGCATTATATTGTAAAATTAATATACTATTATACTTTACCTGTGCAATATACTTATATTGTCATAATTATCATTTACTATCTTATTACACTCTTATAGTATCTCTATGTGATAGAGATATGTCAAATCTATTTCACAGATGAGGAAACAGAATTCCAGAGAGTTTAAGCAGCTTCCTGAAAGCTACTAAATAATAATGGGGACCTCAATTGAATCCAGGTAGATTCACCTGCTCTCAATACACCTTGCTTCCTGTACACACTCCTACCATTGTTGGGAAAGAATTCTCCATGAAACTCACAGTTCCACACATCTGGAGAGCAGAGACACTGACCACCTTTTGTTCTAAACAGTCTTTTAAAGAATGTCTAGAGAGTGAACACTCTTAAAGATGATCTAGTAACTCTCAGCAGATAAGAGGACATGTTTGTTTACTGTCCAGTATAATAAAGATAGTATCTCCCTCTGGGGCCAAGTTTGGACAAGTTTGCTTACAAACCATGAGAGAAGATTAGAATTTCCTAAGGTCAGGGTTCCTCAGATAGAACTCAAACCCATGGCATGCACATTTCCCCATGGGACCTGGGGGGCAAGGGGATCCCATGGAAGTGTGACGCTTAGGCTGCCTGCTGTGCATCAATCATAAAGTCCTTTGTCCCTCACCAGGACTCATGAGTCTCGTGATATCTTGCAAATATGGCAGAATCTCAGACCCTTCACAATTCTTAACCCCCACAAGTTCAGTGGAATGAAAACTCACAGGCAGCTGTGTTGTTTCTGACTGTCTGTTCCATGGGACCCCATGTTTTTGGATCATCCTGTTTTCAACTAAGGTTAATCACCTTGGGTCCCAATCCCTCAATGGCTGAATAAATATGCTTAAAGGTTAGTCTGAAATAGTATCAATGATTATGATATTTGCCTCTCAGAGATAAAAATAACATTTCACAGTATCTTAACCCCATATATTAGAAATGTAACTGTTTTCAGGTAATGGGAAATCAGAAGTAAGAGTTGTTAGTAATAAAAGGGGCCTCTCCCTGGGTGAATAAATCAGAGCATGTCTGGATTGCACTCTTCCTTCCCATCTGGCCAGCCCTACCCACCCCTTCTGAGAGGCCAAGGATTAGCATGCTTCATCCGGGGCTCTCAGGCCAGCTTCATTCATGCTTCCTTCCCCTGGAATGAACTCTTGGCTTTACTTGGACTGCAGAGACCTATTCATGTGAGCTTATTGTCAGAATAAATGTATGAAAAATTCCCATTCTGATTTTTCCCTTCTCACACCATATGAGTCATTAGATCAAATCATAAAGTAAGGTGGACAATTTTATTTACTGAAAATGTTCCATAAGACTGATTAACAAGATAAGCTGTTGGAGGAAATCAAATCCACACCTCCCAGGTGTACCTTCCTATGTGAAGTAAGACACAGGACCTAAGGCTCATGGCAAGGAGTCTGGCCACTGGGTAGGGCCAGACATGTCATCCTTTCCTCCAGCCAGGAGGCAACAATGAAGGGGAGGAAAGAGAAAAGGCATTAATGACTCAGGTGACAAGGAAAACAAGCAGATGAGAGCAGAGCAGATATTTTTAATGGTTACCATGAGTGTGATATTGGACAGTCTGATGTCTAAAAAGTATTTCTCAGAAACTGTGCAACATTTTTGTGTAAGATCCCTGTGTTATGCCCTTTGAGCAAATTTGTCATAATCTTTATTAACCTTCAAAGCTTTGAGAGTCTTCTTTGTGTTTTTGTTTAATGTGACTCTGCTCAGAGACCAGCCCTATGGAACCCCAGGGTTCCATTACCCTTACACTGATTTAAGAACAGATCGCCGTTTGCCACTCCTTCTTAGGAATGGCTCATTTATTGAACTGCTTTAGTTTTCCTACAATTTTTGCCTAACTAGCAAGCAGAGTGTACATCAGAGAATGAGAACTAGAGGTTTTTTTTGGCTGTGGGAAGGAAAAATATAACATGAAAGAAGAGGAAAATAAATGGAAGAAGAAAAAAAATTACCACCTGAGAGGTTTCATGACAACCTCATAAGATAAGTATGTTAACCCCACTTTACTGATGAAATAAAGCAGAGTTTAGGAATCTTACTAAAATGTGTTAAGTGTAGACAGGCTGCTATAACAACCTCGAAGGCTCTGCTGCCTCATCCATGAAAACTTCCTTTTCATATCATGTAACATTCCAGTTTAGTTTGGCAATGGATTAGGTGGAGGTGATCATTGGCCAATATCTAATCATGTGACTGCACATCCTGCAAAGAAGGCTGGGAAATGCAATCTGACAATGTGGCCAGGAAGAGGAGAAGATGGATATTGAGAAGCACTTGCAGGCTCTGCCTCCCAGGTAAAGCAATGGGTAAGAATCAGGGGCAGCCTTCCTATCCAGACCTAGTGACCTCTAAAACTAATATACTTAGCTAAAGAGCTATAGAATTTCCTCTTCTGAAACTTTATTGGGTGTTTTGTTTTGTTTTGTTTTGTTTTAGGGAAGATTTAGATAAACACCTAATCTGTTTCTCACCTTCCACTTCTTCTCATAGACCTCTCCTCCTCTCCATTTAAGAACTCAACTTCAGAACTTTTTATTCATGGCATGTATCTTATCAGAATTTTGGTTTCTATTCACATTTTCTGGAGTAAGATTTGGCATTGATTAAAGGAAAAACAGAGTGAAAACAAATTTTGCACTTTATCATCTCCCTGCAATAGAAAAATGGGGCCAGGGGTGGGGGTAGGTTGAAGGTCTCAGCTAGAACAAACTCCCTTCCTGAAAAGAACAGGGGCCTGAGAAAAAAAGGGGAAACCAAAAAGATGGTTTTCTGAAGCTTTTCTAGAAACTTATGCACAAAGATTTGTCCAGAAATAATGTATAATTGCTCAAATGGCTTATATCAAGCATTATACTAAAAATGTTCCCATTTTTATATGCAAATACTTTTCGTTTTCTACATCTGAGAACCACATGTGATTTTCAATCAGCCAGCACAAACAGACTGACAGACAACATCCCTCAGGAAATGCTTGATATGCCATCAGGTTTCAACACTCTTCTTCTTCTCCCCTCTGGAGCAAGCCTATAATTCTGCATTTGTGTAAATACATATGTGTGGCATATTTATTCACATGCTGCTGGGTAGAGCAAATGACTCTGCATTCTTTCCCAGTTATGCTCTCAAGAAGGGACTGCATGTTCTCTGCATGGTGTTCTCACCCACGATGGGGAGTCCACAGGTGCTCACAAAATCTCAAATAGTACAAGGCTAGAGCCTGCCTTGCAAGGACCACAGGCATCTTCTGGCCACCCATCCCTTCCCCAAAAAGATCTGGGGTAACTATTTTACTCCATGTTGCCCCCCACTCAGGGCTCCCGGGATTCTGAATACATAGGTTTTGATGTTCCTTATACTGCTAATGCTTGTTTACATATGTTCTCAAGGTTATGGGCAAAGCATTCAGTTTAGAACCTAACACAGGACATTACATATAATATTTCTGTGAAATTTCATTGGTGAATGAATGAATTAATAAAAAAAATTAGACCCCCAAACAACAACTTGCCTTAACAATTCAAGGACCTGAAATTTGGCATCAAATGATTACGGAGAGATCTGGCTCCCCCTAAAACCTTAAGCATTTCTTAAACCCGTGTAGTTTCTATAATGCTTTTCAACTTTAATCATGGTGAGAAATGTAAATGTAGTTCTTTAAATGGCGAACTGACTTTTCTGAGTGCACATGATGTTCCACAAAAGCACTGTTCCTCTCTAGTGCACGTATTCATTTATCTAATCTTAACTTTATAAAGTAGGTGTCACTGAGTATCCTCATTGCATAGATAGGGAAACTGAGGAAACTGTCACAAGGAGGATAAGTAATTTGCCTACAGACTTATAGATGTCAAATATCAGGGCCAAGATTTTCTTAGGAAAACTGGCCTCTGGTTGAGTTCTTAATCCCTGTGCTAAACTCATTCATGTAACAACAATTTAATTATATCTAATGATGTGCTCAGTTAAAACAACATCAAATAATGTGAAATTCTCTGAAGACAGTGATTTGATATGGGGAGAGAGGAGAGCTTTAGCTGGTGGGGGCCAGGGAAGTTCTCTCTAAGGGAAAACTTTGGAATTGAGACCTGTTTTATGAGAAGGGATCAGCCAGGCAAAGCTGACAGGGTGACATGTTCCCAGCAGAAGATACTGCAAATGCAAAGGCCATGAAACAGGGAGAACTTGGATGTTGAGGAACAAGCCAGTGTGGCTGGAGAAGAGTGGGCAGAGAGGATAGAACACGATGAAGTCCGAGCGACTGGCAGAAGCTAGATCATTAGAGATGCTATTAGATTCATGATCAGTGCCATGGGATCAGTGCCATTGGTGGATTTTAAATCATTGTGATTCTTTTGTGTAGAATTAATGGAGGTGGGGGGGAGAGGATTTGAATGGAAGTAGAGAAATAGTGGGGGGGGGGGCTTGCTGCCATAGGTCACATGAGTTCAGATAGGAGCTGATCGAGGCTCCAATTAAGAGAGCAGTGATGGGGGAGGCACAGGTGGTATCCAGATGAGGGAGTGGTGATGAGTTGTATTTAGGTGTTTTGGTGATGGTGTGTGCATAGGACTTCCCAAATGGAAGCAACATTCAAGAAAGGGCTATGCTATGGAATCAGCTGATCTAGTCCACATGGAGCAGACATTGGAGGCCAGAATGTGGGGATCCTTTTTTGGTCAGCAGGCATCTTCCATGCTCTGGCTCCTAACTTGAAGTTGTGCTGCATGAAGTCTCTTCAGTGAGAGCATCATTCAAAATCCATTAACATGACATCCAGGAGCTGTCAGGGCTGTTTACCTCCCCTGCCATCAGGGGATCTGCGTATTCACATAACACTGAAGGGCATTCACTCATGCAGAGTGGATGGGAATTTGATAGGTAGATATGTCCCCAGGCAGAAGGAACAGGTGGGGCAGAATGTAAGGCCAGGAGAATTCAGGGAGAATTTGGGGCAAGTGTGGAGATAGAAAGCTGAAAACAGACCGATCTGAGTCGCATTTAGGGAGGATCTGAAAATTTTGTGTTGTTTATCCTTAAGGTAGTGGAGAATCAGAATGAGTTTTAGGAAAGGGAGAGAGAGCCATGATGTGTAGAGCCAAAAGGAACCAAGCAATTGCCAGCTCCTCTTGTCTAGTATTGCACACTCTCTTGTCTCCCTTTAAAGAAATAGCTACAGCATCATTGTGCATTACCCATGGATAAGCCTGCAAACTTCAGTATATCAGCACTTGTGCTGCACAGGAGTCGTTTCCTGAGAGTAAATCAGCAGATAGTTTTGAGTGCCTACTAGGTGTCAGGTTTTCAGGAGAATCCAAAGATTACTGAGCCTAGTCACCTGGTCGCCAGTGATCTCAAACTTACCCAGCCTAAAAATGTAAGACCAAATGTAAACCCCAACATACAAACTAGATTCTCTAGGACATCTCCTCCACAGGCTTTTATGTTGGTGTGTTCCTCTGACCAAATCTTCAGGCTCTCCAAATGGAACATTTTATTGTGCAGAAGAGCAGAGAGACGCGTATGTTAAACTATGTGAAGTGAACGTGTTAAGAAAAGAAACAGCCTGAGGAATTCAGACATTATAAAGCAATTAGCCTGACTTTCCTGAATAGTCAATGTCTTTTAGCAGATGTATTAAGATATTAGTTTAGTTATTTAGCAAAGAACAAAATAACAATAATTCAAACAAAATAATAGTCGATTTCTCTAACAAGAATCTGAGCTGGTAAGCAGTCGGTGAGATTATTTGATACCTGAACTCCTTCTCGTTTGCTGCTTTCCCATTCACTAGTGTTGCCCTTTGCCACATGGTCACAGATGGCTCAACACTACCCTGTCCACAGACTGGTTAGTGAGAAGGAGGAAGAGAGAAACGGCAAACAAATCCCTTTCTTTTATGGACTTGATCCAGAAATAGCATCCATTACTTTCGTTCCCATCGCATTGACCAGAAATGAGGTACACACCCACACCTTGTAGTAAGGAAGGCTAGGCAACCATGTACACTTAAAATTCTGGGACAAGAGTACTAGAAGAAAGAAAGGAAAATTGTTATTGGAAGCCAACAGCAACCTCCACACAATGAAAATTTGTGACATGATTCTAGAATGGTCTAGTACTATTTTGACAATGCTCTAGGTAACATATCTAAGAACAGTTTTCACTCAAGTTTGGTTCTAAAATGTTAGGATATAAATTAATCATCTTCAAGAGGTTTTTTTTTTTAAAGATTATTTATTTATTTGAGAGAGATAGCAAGAAAGAGATAGTGTGAATGAGTGAGGAAGGGGCAGAGGGAGAGAATCTTCAAGCAGACTCCCTGCTGTGTGGAGCCCATGAAGCACTTGATCTACTCATGACTCATGAGATGACCTGAGAGGAAACCAAGAATCAAACAGTTAACTGACTGAGCTATCCAGGTGCCCCTCAGGAGGTTTTTGTTCGTTTGTTTTTAATGAAAAATTTTAAGCTCCAATTCTAGCAATCCAGGAATCTCCATGTTTAAAGGATAACACATGTGATTATTATGCAGTTTCCACAATTTGGGAGTGGTGGCCGCTTCAATAGGCTAAACAGAATTTAGGAATGGTTTATAAGTTTTGCATAGCTAAGGCTTACCATTAGAGGCATAACCATTTAAACTTGAGTTTAGATGAGCTTTATAGTTAGGAAACAGTGACCTGAATTGAAAAATCTTTGATTTCCTTATCACTGTTGAGATTATATGAATCAAACTTTCTCATCCCAGATCCAGAATTCTTGGAGTATAGAGAGATTATGGCATCTTGAAAACTTGAGTCATTACTTCGTGATGCTCCAATAAACACAATAATAACATCACATTTTCATTTTATATGGTTTTATAAGCACTCTTATGGACTTTATCTCCTTTGATCTTCCAAATAAGCACGATTTTATAGGAGTTGTTGAGAGAACAGATTGCCTTGGTCATGGGCCCCCAATCCAGATCTTCCTCTCAGTGCTAGTGCTCTTTCCCCTATGCTGCAGTGCTTCTCTTTGCTTCTCTTCGCTTCTCTTCTGGAGTGAAATCAAAATAGAAACAGCTCAAAATAGAGCAGGATCAGTAAGCAGAGTAAAGAGTAGACAAATGCATTATAAAAAGCATGAGGTAACAACATAGATGAACCTCAAAACATTATGCTAAGTGAAAGAAGCCAGACACAAAAGACCTCATATTGTATGATTCCATTTATATGAAATGTCCAGAAAAGACAAACCTATAGAGACAGAAATAAATTAATGGTAGCCTAAGGCTGAGGGAAGGAACAGAGATTAACTGTAAATAGGATCTTACTGGGGAGATGAATATATTCTAAAACCAGATTATGCTGATGGTTGAGAAACTCAATAAACTCATGGTTCCATAATCACTGAATTGTACACTTAAAAATGAATGGGTTTTGTTGCATGTAAATTATAACTCAATAAAGTTGCTTTTAAAAAGCACAAAGTGATAATATTAGGAGTATAGATTTCATTTTTGGCTCTGCCACATAAAACTTTGATTAAGTTGAGAAAACAATTCAACATCCTTCAGACCCTGGATTCTCATCTCTAGAATGGGAATAAAAATCATGTCTATCTCATACAGTATCTAATTTCTTGGCCCACTGGAAGAGCAAAACAAGAGTAAGTTTGGAGAGAATCCACTTTGGCCACCCTCAGATTTGTGAGTACCACCTAACATTCCCTCTCACTTCTTACCTGATATCTAGAAACCACTCTCCTGGCAATATACACATTTGAAGAATTAACTTCTGTTTTGCCTCATCACGCAGCAATGGTATATGCTGGACAGCGGGCCTGAGTCACAGCCTTTGCCGTTCATGTCAGAGCATTTTAGCCGAAACAATAACCAAGATGGCAGCTCTAATTAGTAAACACTATTTCCGTGAGACCAATACAAATATGCCAGACCTCTTCTTTCCCTGGAATTACTTTCTGACAAGAGATGATTTAAATTATTTTAAGTTGTTTATCATCTCCTTCCTCCCTCATGTGATTCTTGAACATTTAGCTTTAACACATTATGTTCCTCTGATATAAGCCTTTTAATGTCAACTTGTCAAAAGCTAATTGCATTTTCTTTGAGGTTGAAAACACTTGATAGCTGATTTTTTTTTTTTAAGTATTATTTAAGTCAGCATCACTTTTCTACCTAGCATCCCAGGGAATCTGCTCTGTATACGCTTAGCCTTCTTCAGGTCCAGGGTGCACTTGTAAAGAACGCAGGGCTCCGTTGTGGCAGAGCTAAAATCCCCTCGTGTGTTGCAGAGGTTTGCTGTGCTGTTTATGCATCCTTAGCAGATTGGCACACCAGTCTCCTGGTATAATGTAATGTTAAATAACACTCCTAAAACTGTTTCAGGAAATAAGTACACATAAAATGTCACCTTTGGAAAAAAAAAAAAAAGAAGAAGAAGAAAAAAAAAAAAAAGAAAACAATTACAGTTATGCCATGCAATTTGCATCCACCTCTTTTGAGATAATTAAAGAAAGATAACAAAATACACCAGCCAATAAATGGGCTAACAAGGAGGAAAAAAGAAGAGCCTTTGTATTTCCATGGTTCCATATTCCTAGGCGCATCCAAGCCAGTCTTTTTCTGAGTCTACTGAACAAGCATTTGTCATAGGCTTTACTGTACCATGAAGTTATGATTAATATTACAGCTCAAGTACAGCGGGTTGAAAGACCACATTCATTTTCAAAGTCACGTCGCATTGATTAGAATTCACTGCAGGTTATTCAAATAACGATCCTCTCTTTCCCCAGGAGAATCTCTGTCTGATTTTTCTTTATCCTCATTAAAGATCCCAGGTGCAGACAAAGCTTTACGTACTTCTAATTTGCATTATCCTTGGGACGGAGGTAATTCACATACCTTCAGTATATAGCACTTGTTTTTGTACTTTGCTCTTTCCTGTCATCTATTTAAATAAATGAAGAAATCTAGTCTTTAAAAACCTTCAGACAATAGAAAATGCCAAATTTTTATTATCTTCAGTCATGTGTCCCGGGATCCCAAACCCTCCATGATAATTCAGATAAATTGAGGCACTTTTGTTCAGGTCTTGGCTGTACTTGTCTTAAAAAGACGATTTTTTTTCCCCCCTCGGGGATAAAAAATTCATTTTAGTAGTAAAGAGCAGCTAAGAGCATTTTTCAGCCTTATCAGAGCTGAAAAGCAGAGGTTCATCGAACAATACATGTGGTACTCAGATATTCCCCAACAGAACTTGATATGTTATTTGGCTAATTAGATAAATTTCTATGCAAGGAGTGATCAATTATTGCCTCTGTTGAGATAATTTATTAGCTACTCTTCCCAGTTTAGCATTTTTATAGAATCACATATGGATTTCATTGGCATAAGGTGTGGGCCTCAAAATTATGACAAAGAATTCTGCCTTGGACTATTTTTACCTTTAGTTTTTGTGTAATGAGTTTAGCCTGAAGCAGACTGACAGCATTGTTGACATTTCATTGAGTTTCCATTTCTCAAGAGAGGAGAAATTTTAGCTAATTAAATAATGTTAGAGTGTCTTAGAAACTACAAAGGCAACACAAAACCACACGGCAGTCACACCATATTTGTTAAGACCACTTGTATACTTCTGAGATCTTTAGAAAATTGAAGTCTGCATAACAAAACTTATCAAGTGACTCAGAGGCTCGAAATGATGTGACTGAAATAATTGGAAAGATAGGAGAAGAACAACTGGAAGAGAATTTTCATAAAAATAATCACTTTTCAGTGTGTGGACCGGGAGTGAGTATGATTGTTTCCCTGGGTGTTAGAGCAGCTTAATGGCTCTGGAACTTTCGTGAGCATGTGTGTGTGTGTGTGTGTGTGTGTGTGTGTGTGTGTGTGTGTGTTTCACACTGAAAATCACACATACTCTTTACAGGGTGGAATTGTAACTACCAAGCCAGTGAATCAACATTAACCATACATTCAGGTACTAATGAAAACTGGTCTCTAACCTTCTCATTCATCTTTTAGGGCAAGTTGGTTTTCTATGATCTGTGAATGGGTTCATGAGAAGTCTTTGCATACAAAACCAATATAAGAGAAAATTAAACATTTTGTTCACATTTGTATTTCTTTCTTTCTTCTAGAAGAATTTGCAATGAGGCTCAGAACCTCATTAGCTCTGAGTAAAAGGAAATGAAGTGTGTGCGTTTGGAGAAAACCAAACTTTTTCAATTCAGTGAGGGGCTATTTAACATGGAGTAAAATTTTAATGAAAAATAACTAGAGATTCAACTCAGATATGTCTTTTCAGATAAGTTTGACAGGGCAGCTGTGTGGATTCAATATAAATATGAGTCAATAATAGAATCCAAAGCAAGATAGAAATGTTGCCGAGTCCGTTTAGAGAAATATGCTAAATCATTCTGATCGTAAGGTAACAATACATTCTGGAGCCATGTTGAAAATGACAATAAAATGATAGATGAATCTACTCTGGAATAAATACAGTTTTGAAAAGAGCATTTCCTAATGAATCAGACGTCTACTGCGTGTGTATGTGCATGTGATGTATATGCATATGCACACTTGTGTACGTACGTGTGTGTGTGTGTGTGTGTGTGTCTTCAATCTGAGTATCTCGGAGAGGAAGGCATGGAGAACCCATTGAGATTTATTTCCCCTTTAAGCCTCAGGGAACCTTTGAGATTTCATTGACATTAATTAAGCCCACCCCAGGATCATGGGCTTGGTGGGCTTGGTGAACTTTTGTTTTAAAAAGCAAGCTAGCTTGCCAGAGGAGTTTTTTTCCCAAGCTCTCATTTTATTGTGGTTTCCAGCAGGGAATCTTGTTTCAAGGGATATGATCAAAGTAAAGGACATTTCTTCTGGGACATATTTTACATAGATTAAATCTCATTATGCAACTTACTCTTTAGTCTATATTCTTTCTTATAAGCTCCTATTGTATGAACGAATTTAACATAGAAAAGTATGAATTTATTATATCAGATGGCTATACTAAGCTCCAAGGAAGTTAAGGTCCAGGAGAGTCAAACACTTTTCGTTTTTCTTATCAAGAGTGAATTTCAGCTCACAGAATCTTTGTGTAATCTTAAATGAATTTGGTTGACATATATATATATATATATATATATATATATATCTGACCGTGGACTTAAGATTTCCATAGCCTTTGCACAATTTTATTTTTAAATATCAAGTGATTCCTTTAAGAACACTCTGCTATTCTTCAGTTTTCCTTCCCTGTTTTTAAGCTATTTCCCTGCCTTTTTCATTTGAAAGATAGACAAATTATTTTGGATATATTAAGAGGTATGTCATATTATGGATTATAGGAAGTTAAATTTTTCTCACTGAACATTAGGAACTTGAAAATTTAACATAGCGTCCAGAAAATCTTACAGTGAAGAACAGACATTTGTTAAATCTGTACAGTTCATTCAAGCTCACACCAAAATTTACAGTTCTGAAGAATGATTGTCCGATAGCTAGCTCTTTCATACCTAAATATCCTGGCTCTTAGTTTAATATCTTGAGAATCTAAGAAAGACAAACACATTGAGTACCAAATCTGTTTTCCCATAGCTTCAGAATAGGGGGAAAGTGTCACAAAACACAATGTGAGATTCAGTAGCTCCTGCCCAGAACCCTATTTGGACTAAATGGAAGTTTAGCCTTTCAGTTATTTTCCATAAAAATGATAAAATGTGTGTCCATAGTGAACAGGTATTTCAGAACGCTAAAACACATGCTCGGACTATACGTAAAAAAGATGCTATATTTTCAATAGTTAGGTTATTTGATTGCCAAAGGAAGTTACATACTTTCCGATCTAATCTCATGTTTGTTTTTCTGTGATTTCATTGGCTTTGCAATTAAAAGTGCAAGGGTAAGCTGAGGAACTGATACATTTTAGAGGGATGAATACAAATACACAGTCAAGTTTCAGGTTAAACTCTCCTGCTCATTCTAGAAATGTTCTTTACCATTTGGTCTGTAAATGTGCAGTTTCCTTCAGTGGAGGGCAAGTCCTCTCCTGTTTCAGATCTCAGGCTCTGTACTGTGCATTTAATGAAAAACTAATTTACAACACTCTTTGCAATTGCAGTTGTTTTGCAGAATCTGAGAGGTCCTCTGGCTTCCTGCCTATAAGGTGGGTGTTTAGTCCCCTGTCCTAAAAAGAACCATTGTAGGAAGCTAAAGTGATGGTCATTTAAATGGTTAATCAGGACATAGACTTTTTGTTTCTCCCCTGATCAATGAGAGTCAAATTCCCTGCGTAAGTGGTTAACTCATCTTTAGAACTGGAAACATAATTAAACCAGAAGGAGTCTGTTATGATTAGAGGTGAGAGGCTGGGGCGAGTTAAGCCATAACAAAGAAAATGAATTCATGTTAAGCTTTGCACAAAATGCATGTTTTCCTGTTCTGATTATGTTATGTAAAATGTGTTTCCTGTTGCTTTTGAAAAATAAATCTATTTCTATAACTATTCAAAAAATATTTTGTGATGCAGTGTATTCTGTTCTTTGGGGATTTCTGACACTGAGCGTTCCATAGAGTCTGTTCCCAGAATCCTTCTCCTCTCCTCTGGTGGTTGAATGTCTTCATGGTGACCTTAATAATCTTAGGCATCCTCATTTAGTTCACTTCTGAATAAATATTTCTCCAGACGACTTCTGCATAGCTTAATAATGGAGGCACTATCTACCTTAGACAATAAATTTCTAAAATCTGTACTATTTATTGTGTCCTAATTCATTATGGCTATACTAATTTCTATTGAATTCCCACTATCTAATTAGATTTTATAGCTTGTATAGTATGGTACAGAGGATATATTCTTTCTCTTGGTATAAGTTAATCTTAGCTAACTTTAAATAAAATGAATATAATTATCAAATTTGTGAAAACATTTAGAAGGAAATGCATGTTTAAAATGTGCTCTTGTCTATTTCATCACGAAATGCTCTTTTTTCTTCCTACTCTATTTTCGTTTAGCTAGTTTCCCCTAGATAGTTATGCTGCAGTTATTTCAATGTTTATATGTTATTATCTGCTTGTGCATTAATCAAGGTAATGGTGCAAGTAAAGATAATCTTGGCAAAAACAAAACAAAATTAATGTCATGTGAATTTTGGCCAGATGCAAAAAGCGCCACATTCCCTGCTGAGTTAACTTGTCGAAGGTGGCAATTGGTGACACAGCCCTGAACTGTCAGGGTAGAGTAACATGCTACCTACTGACAGTAATGCTCCTTTCTCTAGCTTCAGAAACTACATACCTCAGCCCCAGGTCCATTTAACTCTATATGTTCTTTAGCTTCAAGAGGAAGGGGAGTGACACGCTGTAATCAAGTGTTCCCTTTATATTACAGCAGACAATGAGATCGTCCATCAGCACTTCCTAGAACCTGGGTATAACACAACCACCATGCAGGCAGCCATGCCCGGAATATCAGCCCAGCAGGCTCCATTATTATTCCAGTCATTCCTCCACAGCACATGATTGAAAAAGCAGTTACATGTGGGAATCTTGAATTTTCTATAAAAATGTATCTGGAAGCCCCAGATCTGGCAGCATATTGGCTAACAATTAGGAGGGGGAGAGTGTGCGTGTGTGTGTGTGTGTGTGTGTATGTGTGTGTGTGTTATAATACATAAGGTAATTTGTAAAATACAGTATTGTAAGAAATGTGTCTCTTCCAATGCCTCAAGACTTAAGAGTGTAACAATTTTGTTATTGTTGTTGTTGTTGTTGTGTGTGTGTGTGTGTGTGTGTGTGTGTATGACGGTTTTAACTTAAAGATAGTTTATTTTAGGCCATTAAGAAAAAAATAAATATGGCGGTGAGTCCAGGCCACGCAGCATGAGAAAGAGGATCAACCTGCCATGTGGCTGAGCAACACTTGGTCACACATTCTACCTCTCTGAGGGAAGAGTCAATTAAGGTAACCAAACCAGCAACCCTGTAAGGTATCTTTCCCCTATAAAACAATGCCTTCTTAATATTTATAGCCATGTGTGTGCCCACTGAAGAAGGCAGGAAGGAACTAACAAAGGAGTTTCAGTCAAATATCTTCCTGGTTTTTGTCGTCTGAGCCATGTTCCTACTTTACCGTGGAGTTTGCAGAGACTCCCACTTGCTTTGTCTTACTTCAGACAAGACCTCTTGAAACATTACTCCAATCTCTAGAGGAGTAGGAGAGTAGCAGGAATAGTCTAGGACTAGTATTTTAAAACTTACTCCGCCTTCACTGTTTCAAGCATTCCCCATATACTAATTCATGTCACCTTCGTAACAACCTATGGTTAATATATTGTGAATAGTCCCATTTTGAAGACAAGCAAACAGAGGGGAGACTCTGGGTTTTCTCTTCCTACAAATATGTCGAGCTGAGAGTTAGCATAAATTCAAACCAGCTTTTAAGAATATATGTATCCTTAGAGCCCACAATCACTGACGGCGATTACACAGTGGCCTGGATCCTGAAAAGTTCTATTATAAAGAAATCTTTTTTTTTTTTTTTTCTCCTTAATCCCCTTGCTCAGTTACCAAAGAACAAATGTCCTGTGCACAGACCAAAGGCCTGTGCTTGGCCCTCTTTGCCAATCAGCAAAACATACACAGATTACCTAAACAACACTATCCAGGAACCAGTCATGCAGTTCTGCTTTAGGCGGCAAGGAGGAAGTTAGGGCCTTGGACAAAGGATGGAGCTAGTTCCCTGGTTACCAAATGTGATAACCCCAGCTTCTAAGAGTAGGGACTGTTCCTTTCTAATATCACATGATTTTTATTTAGCAGCTATGTAATTATCAAAGGGTTATATAATCCTTTTCTAATTACTTTATTTCAATTCGGCTGCCATGGAGGTAAGTCTTCAGTAAAAATGCAATACTCAGATTTTGGAACTCTCCTCTGAGTGCGTTGTGGGTATTCATTTGACAAGTGGCTACTGCGTCCAGACCCAGGGTGTGCGAGAATAAGGAAAACCCAGCACAGGCTGTATGCTGTTGGAGCTCCCACAAAGGCCACTGCAGTAAGGATGACTTTTACTAATGGCTGAGGGCAGAGTGTTACAGATATTGCTTTAGTGCTTACTGTTCTGTCCTCTTCTGAAAAGATGTATTTCATTTTAACAACAGAAGATCCTTTGGAGCAAATGTCACAACGTAAAATTCGGATTGGCCTTGAGTGTGCACGCGACTGCAGAGTGAATGAAGCAGTGAACTAGAACGGGAGTCAGGATCCGTGGTATTTTAGCTCATTGGCAACCCTCTCAGAAACCACTACATCTCCATATTCAGAGGCAACGAGGCAAGCATTTTCTTTTCTCGTTTGACCATTGCTGCTTTGGGACATACGAGTATATTTAGAGGAAACCGAACTCCGAGAAGTTCAGTGAGTTGCCAGGGTCCCGGGGTTATTAATTCAGAGACCTAGGATTCTAATCTGGATCTTATTTTTCCTCTGTCATGGCTGTTTCTAACGACTTTCTCTTTCTTTTCATAAAAGTTACAAGGGCTTCTTTCTACTTGGTTTCGGTGCAGAATAACTGAAAGAGAATCCTCAATCATATTTTTAACTAATAAAAACAATATCCACATTATTTGTAGAAATATTTTTAAAATACAAGAAAAAATAACTCACAACATAGCTAAAAAATAATCTCAGTTGACATTTTGTTGTCTGTCTTAACCTGTGTACCTTTTCCTCTATGTAGCTACATGTGGATATATAGATGAATAGTGTGTTATTTTTGTTTTGTTTAAGTTACTCTACAATAAACATGAGTTTCTTTTTTATAAGAAAAAATTATTTTAATCAGTAATTTGAATCCTTTGGAATATCTTTGAACTTATTAAAGAAAGTATATAACATAACTTTTTAAACACCATATCTGTTATACACAGTTTGGTCACTTACGAGTGTATGTGTGTTTGTGTGTTGTGTTTATTCAGTCAACAGTATATTGTAAATATCTTTCCATATCATTAAATATTGTTGTATATTATTTTAAATTATTGAATAATATTCAATTGAACTAATGCACCATAATTTATTAGATAATTCCTTATTTTAGACATTTAGGATGCATTCAATTTTTTTCTCTTATAAATGACACCATAAGGTCTAGATGAATAGTATATAGTTGAATCTTCGCACACATTCGTAATTATTTCCTGAGATTAAATTCCAAAAGAGAGAGTTCCAGAGTGAAAGGGTATGCAATACTCTCAAAATGTAAAAACACATATGCTTAAAACACCTTTAGAAAAAATGTATCATTATACATGCCACAAGGTGTATGCAGAGCTTCATTTTCCCTCGCCAATAATACACAATTTTATTCTTTCTTCTTTGACAATGCTAGGCAAAAAGAGCTAGTTATTTTAAATCCACACTCATTGATTATTAGGGAAGTTGAAATTTTGATGTATTTATTGGTCATCTGTGTTCTCCCTTTGTTAACTTTCTTATGTCTATAGAGTGATCTTTTTTTAAAACTCTTTGCAGAATGATTTCCAATATAAGATTTTCTTATATTGTTGTACATTTTATATTAAATCAATACTCAAATTCAAGTTAGCAACTCAGCTCAAAATGAAAAGCAATGGCTTGAGGATAGGTTTTGTAAGCAACGTAGACAATGGAAGGTGACTGCTTCAGGGTTGGACATACCACTTGTGTGGAGATTTGATTTTCCACTGAGTCTAATGTAGTGGGCAGACGAATTCACACATACAATGGGACGAGGTGTACTGATCATTCTCATGGAGACATTTTAGACACAATAAACTTCAGTGAGATGATCCTGGGTAGATACTATTAATGATTACATCTGACTGGTCAACCTACTTTTCCCATGCAAAGTTAAATTTACAGTACATAGAGAACACCTCTAGGTTATGAGTCTAAACTGGTGAAGAAAGATCAAAGATTTCACCTCTAAGATTTTTTAGACACCAAGAACAATGAAACTGAAGTTTGCAACATCTTAGAGTACAGAAGAGTGTTAAAGCGAAGTTCAGCTTATGACTTTAGACTTTAACAGAACTGAGTCCAGGCGATTCACAAAAAGACGTGTGTAGATTCTATCACAAAACAGGCAATAAAGTTTTTGGGAAAAAAAAAAGCACACTTCATAAATACATCACATTGTATTCATCCCACATAAATTGGGTGACGGGGTTCGAACTATTTGTTAGTTTTTAGCTTGCGTGGTTTAACAAACAGAAGTATCATTTACTCCTTGAAACGAAAATGCACACACAGCAACTCCCCACCCTGTCTTTGATGAAGAATCTGGCCTTCTAGTTCATTTAACATGAAATAACAGATTTGTGTTGATGGTGCTTTTGTTCTTGATAGTGAGAGAACTTGTTACTGAGAAATTAGCTACTCACCCTCAAGCAATCACTAATATTCCAGTTCCTGAATAGAAAAGGGGGAAAGAGAGCAGATGGAAGCAAACAAAAATTGTATTAATAATACATAACAGAGTGCTGCTACAAATGATATTTCAGTGGAGGAAAACAATAGGAAAACTGCCGTTTTCATTGGATCTTAATGTATTTATCAGTCTCTAATGCTCCTATCTTCAAGCAGTTCCCTTTTATTGACACGGCAACACAAATTGCAGAAGTAAATTGAATCACAGACTCAGAATGTAAAAATCAATGAGAAATAATTTTGTAGCACTAAAGTGAATAGTGTAATGCTAGGTATTCATTTAATTAACCATGAGCCTTTCCACATAATGCACGATCATTGCCAGCTTTTCAGCTCATAGTTGTTCCAGGAATAATGGGTTTGGGATTCATCTTTAGAAAACCTGCATTAATATTTGAAAGCGTTTAAATCCATTAGTGGGTCATCCGAACACTGCAGGTCACTTTTACATTGCTAATTGAAACAATAGTAATGGGTTATAATCTACTGTCTAATAATGCCTGGAGTGTTTTACCGCTTTTATATCTGCAGATTCCAGGAAATATGTAAATTTGTTGCTGAACTGTTATAAAAATATGGAAATTTAAGCTGCAGACATCAAAGTATTTTTTTCTTTAAAAAAAAAAACACACACACAACACATAGCGTTTAATAAACTGAAGAGTTACACTACATTCTGGTGTCAGGATAAATTCCTTACTCTAGACCTTCCCCTGTTCTCTCTTCTCTGCTCTGGGCGCAGCATCTGGCACTCACATTTTCCACGTTGCCATTAGGAGAAAGTGAATATCATTAAAGCAGTGAGTAAACAATCATGTCATTGTTTCCATATGCAAGCTATACATTGACTCAGCCTGCTGGGTCCTGGCTGCTTTTTTATTTGCCCTACATGAATTTAGGCAAGCATTTTCCTTTTCATGGGGATTTTTAATATAAATCAACATTTTCTTGGATGGGGGCAGTACATGTGGCAGCAACTCCCGCATATGAAATGAGAATATGATTTCAGTGTGAAAACATACATGTGTGTAAACACATACATACATATCAAAGGAAATATGTGAGAAAGAGTAGCTTTCTAAATGCTCCTTGTAAACCGAATGTCATACAAATTGATACTTAACCAGCATTCTCTCTTTTAATTAAACATGCATCTCATGCACTTACCTGTATCTTCCTGGGCTTAATTATAGTCTGATTGTGCAGAAAATCCAGAAAGATGCATCTCATTATAATAAAGAAAACGCTTTGGCATAGGTAGAGATTGTGGATGCATGCATACTCATTTTATATAAATGGAATATGTTTTGGGAGAAGCACTTTACACTGAGGCACAAGGGAAAAGAAGGGCTTAAATCCATTCACTCCACCATCATCGACAAGATAGTATTAGTAAATCGGGGCGGGGGGGAGAGGACTCAAAGACACACTGTGGGTTGCACTGAATTTGATGCTCTATCAAGAAAAGCAACATTTTAGTTTTTGGCTTTCATTATCTTAGTAAATGTATTTACATCTGAGGAAGATGCTCTAAGTCCGTATCAAAATTCTGATTTCATCCACAGAGCGCTGGTGAAAGAGCTTTTTTTTTTTTTTTTTTTTTTTTTTTAAAGATTTTGTTTATTTATTTGACAAAGAGAGATCACGAGTAGGCAGAGAGGCAGGCAGAGAGAGAGAGGAGGAAGCAGGCTCCTGCTAAGCAGAGAGCCCGATGTGGGACTCGATCCCAGGACCCTGAGATCATGACCTGAGCTGAAGGCAGCGGCTTAACCCACTGAGCCACCCAGGCGCCCAAAGAGCTTTCAAGCAAGGAAATAGAATTGCATTCACAGGCTAGCAGAGCCCATGTATTAATTGTGTTGTATGTAGAATTCAAACGAAACGTTTTAATGACTTTAATGAGGGATGTGGATAAGAAAGGGACCAAACATCCGTTGGTACCCAAAATAGAAAGACCGGTTCGCGATATGCATAAGGAAATTGCAGAAAGGAAACTTGACCTTGTGAAGTCCTCTCTTAAATATTCCCACCATGTTTCCTGCCTTTCTCCATGCACTATTAAGCTCCCTTTGAAGTCAGTATCACTATACTTGCATCAGTCGTACAGGACATGGAGAAAGATGAAACAATGACCCCAGAAAGCAAGTAGTTTCTTTATCAAAGAAGGACAAGTACCATTAGCCTATAGTGCAATAAATAGCCTCCTCAAAGATATTTTTCACTTTTTGTCGGTGAAGGGAATTGACAAAGGGATCATGACTTGATTCTCCACAATGAGAACCCTGTTGTGATTAAATAGGATGACAAATTGGACTTTGTGTCCCAGTTACAGCTCTCATGAGTTTTATTGTGCCTACTGTAGGGACAGGTACTTAAGGGTTGAGAGAAAATCCCACAATAGTATCACATATCTAGTCAACCGAGAAATCCTGCATGAAGGTCAGAAATCCCTTTCTAACCCCTGGGAGTTTCTACAGCTTTACCCTTCTTGTCTAGCTGCATTAGGACAATACTAAGCATGTGGAAGCCCAAGAAACCAAATTCTTGCCTTTTTCCTGTAGACAAATCTTGGTAAATTTTTAGCCACAGATACAAGAGCTTACATAACTGACCTTACACAAGTAGATCCTATCATTTCTCACTTGCCGTTTCCTATCTTACTGTAGTACACTTGGTTTCAATTTTTTGGACTTTGGATCTCTACTTGTTTCCAGAGTTGGGAACATGGCTGCCAGTCACCAAGAAGATGCTACTTTCTTTTCCTTTAGTTTAGTCATCCTTTATTTTATTTTTAACTAAACCCTTGAAGTCCATTGCAAGATGTAAAGGAAGCTATTTAAGGGAAAAGCTCTTCCAGTTCTGGGTTGCCTATCATTTCCTTTTAGCGCATTGAAAGAACATTCATTTGGGAAACCTGATTCCTTCCCATAACTTAAGACATCCATTAATGGCGTGCCGTCCATTGGTTCACTGGCTATTAGCAAAGGAAATGCCTGACCTTGCTACCATGAGTCAGGGAAACAAACCTCTCCATTTTAGTAGACGCTCTTCACTTTACCTTTCGGTGACTTAGCTGAGCCCTTTTTTTCTGACTTACTCTGGTAGACATGATGCTTTCCTGTCCAAAAAGTCTTACAGCCTTAGCTCTTCGTGAGATGACAAAGCCAGCACTTGGGCTGAAATGTGACATCTCTCTTTCGGCCATCCACTGGAGCTTACTGCCTCATTCATTTATTTTTCATTCATTCATTCACTAGACAACATTGATTGCATCCTACTTATGAAAAGGACTTAGGAACCTATTGTATCAGGTGCTTATTTATTTTTTGTTAGTCATCCAAGTTTTAGTCTGAGACTATATGGCTGAGGAAATAGATAGATTATAGATATAGATATAGATATAGACTCGTAACTGCTAGGCTATTTTTACCGTTTATTTCTAAACTGTTATTCTTGTGGAGATGTTAACGATCTTTGTATTATCTATCATGGATTTTTTAGATAAAAGCCCTGACAATATTTTGGAGTTCCTAGCAAGAAGTGTAGGGCCTCATCTTAACTTTGACTGAGAGTTCCTTTGTCCACCAGGGAAGTCTCTATCCTCAGTTTTCATGGCTTTAGGAGGTGTGGCCCTATTTAACCAGCATTCCTTTGAGTTCCCCATAAATCACAGTGTCAGCGAGTATTGCAAGATGAAACATTTACCTTTCCAGTGACCTGGTTTGTGGAAGAACACAACTGCTCCTTCTCCAGAAGCTGAAAAAGGGAAGCAATACAGATGCATCTTGATGATGATTCTCAGTATGCTTATTACTTGAGAGTTATAAATAATTATAGCTACCATCTAATAAACAATATGCAATATGGCAGACACTGCTCCAGAAGTTCATATGGGCCATTTTTTTTTTTATCATTTCTCTTTGTCTATTACATTTATTATCTCTAAACCTGGGATGTGTCTAACAATCTCTAGAAGTCACAGCATACTGGGTATAGTTTATCTGGTTAACAGAATGAGTTATGTTTTATGAGATAAAGTATTTACTCATTCAAACGTCACTAGAATTCTATAAGTCATCTACTGTTATCCATTTTATAAATATAACTGAGATGCAAATTATATTAAAGAACTCGCTCAAGATCAGCAGTTACTAGGTTATAGAGGTAAGATTAGAAGCCAGGCAAAGTGGTTCTAGGGCCTGCGCCCTTAACATCAGTGCTTTACTACCTCTCCCAGGATGAAGTTTTCCTGGCTGGGTCTTTTATTTTCCTGCTTGCATGGTGTGTGTGCTGTTACAGAGACTTTTACAAATATGCCCCTCCCCTCTTTCTTGTCCTACTCCAGAGTTGGCTGAAAGAAGAAATCATGTGATTTCTGACCTCTGTATCTGTGATGGAAACCCTATATGCTGCCTTCTCAGTGTGTTTATTTCTTTTCTTCAAAACTTGGTTTCATATCCTGAAGAAGTCTAGCATTGCTGTTGATTTAGTGACATGACACAATCTATTGTCATTATATATTGATTTCACAAATTGGACCCATGATGTGAGTTTGAATCACAAAATTGAGGACAGTTGCGATGAAGAGAGATACATCCGTGGGAGTAACTGAAGTCATAAGGCTTATTGCTCCAGTACATTTAATAACTTAGGTGACTTCAGAATATTTTTGTTTTATGTCAGTTTGTGTGTTTGTTTTTCTGTCTTTAAATCAGAGAAGATACTGAGTGTAAGAGCTTCATCGGTGGGTAAAGAGAAATACAAATAAAATTTACTTCCAAGCAGAATAACAAATAATAAAACAACATGTTTGTATTAATATTGTCACTCTTACCTTCACTGTCAAAAATCAAAATACTCATGTAAGTAGAATTAATAGATGTAATTCCACTAACTCAGCCTCATGTACAGTGATATCAATACCTGTTATAACAAACAGCATGACAAGTTTATCATCATTATTTAGAACGCTAACATGACAGTCTCCAGTTCATAGTATGGCTTTGTCCAGTAATGCAGCTAAAGTTAATGAGTTGGGGTGAGTGCTCTCAGTAATTTGACTGTTTATATAGAGACCACTCGAGATGTATACACTAAGCAGTAATCTCTGAGCAGAGCGAGACGTAAGGTTCTGTAATGAAGGGAGAACATAGGCAGTACATCATATTTGTTAAACATGAGAGGCAAGTGGTATCATGTTTGTATGTATCTGTATGTAGACATCAAATAATATGGATATGTATATCAAATTTCATTTCAAGATAAAAATTTATCATCTTATTTGAGCACAATTAGGAGATCCTGAGTGAAGAACTCACACTCTCCTTTAGACTATTGTCTTTTCTGCAGACTCTTACTAATGTTAGAACGCATTCTAAACTCTTACTAAACTTAGAACACGTTCCTTTATTAATGACAATTGCAAATGGAAGAAGTCATACATACATTGAAAAACATCACCAATGTCAAATAATTCATTTCTCCAAATTACGCTTACTATTTTTATTCATGGCACAGAAATGCAACTCTGTCTGCAAGAAGCCACTGGGCATAAATATAGACATGCACTTACCTCTTTGTCCAACATAATCATTCATCAGTGTTTGTGGAAGATGGAGGGAGGAGGGAGCAAGAAAGGAGTGAATCATTCTATATACTTCAGGTGAATAATTTACTTGTTTGGTTTAAATAAACCGCATTGAGGAATATCAATTATTTAAGATTTCTTGTATACAACTCAGTATGTTATAACCCTGTGTAGCAAATTCTTGGCCCTGGTGCCAGTGGTTTCAAAGAGGTTAATGCCCTCTTTGAAGTGCAAATAGTATTTTTCACTTTAGGATCTAGACTCATAGGTCATTTGGTCTCAACCACAACTTGGCCATTAGTTCAAACATAAATCAAGTATTTTGTTATCAACTGGCAAGGGTTCAATCATATCTGTTTATTTTATCTATCTTTCCCTATTATGCAGTACATTTTAATGATAGATTCAAAATTGAATAATTTTATTCATATAAAAATGCTTCTTGTGTCCTATGTGCCTAATATGGTGCTTGGGGCTGTGATTGCTAGCAATAAACAAATGATTCTTGCCTTTAAGAACCTTGCTATTTTATGGAGAGGTAAATTGGAAATTCATACAGAGTATGATCGATCCAACATTCTGTATCTGAAGTCCTTCTCCCATCCAAAGCAAAGTTAAAACCTATAGCAAGGCATGATTTGATTAAGTGGTAGTGAATTATAATAAAATGGAAAGTTTGTGGAGGATATGGTCACAAGAGTCTCAGAGAAAGCTCCATGGTAAAGAAAAACTTGAGGATTTCCTGGCTTACTGGTTAGAACACACATAGGTGTGTCGCCAGACAGGGTGAGAGAAGAGATAAGGACTCCACATTTAGGACTAAAACAAGCAAAGTCCTAGAGGCAAGAAGAAGCAAGATGTATTTGGGGAATAGAAAGAGACTAATATAACCATAGCTCATGGTAAGAAATATGGATAAAGACAAATTCTAAAGGGATTGGAATTTATCCAGTCAATAAATATTTACTTGAGTGCTACTAGGCACTGAGCTAGGAACTAGGAACACAACTCCTAAAACAAAACAAATCAAGTGAAAGAAAGAAAGAAAGAAAGAGAAAGAAACACAAAGACACCTTCCCCAACTTCACAAAACTTCCCATCTTTTCAGGATGAGGGAGACAAGAAAAGTACGGTGTTTGGCTAACATGATATTGAAGTCATAGTAATATCAAAGTACTAGAGGGTACCCAACTCGTGTTTGGTGTGTTAGGAAAGCTTCTTGTTGGAAGTTAAGACCAGAAGGATATGAGGGAATTTGCCAGCCAAATAGGTGGTAAAAGAGAGGAGGACAAAACTCCAGCTTAATACAAAGGACCAGAAACAGTGAGAGGAAGGTTGGCTGAGTGGCAGTCTCTGCAGTTGTTTCCAATAGGGTGAAGTAGTTGGAGATGAAGCTGGAGCAATGAACAGTCGTAAGATCATAACAGACCTTGAGGGTCATGCTATGGTGTTTGATTTTACATCCTGTGAGCAGTAAGCTAAGTGTTCATGTGATCAGAAACACAATTCTACTAACGGAGCATGGATCGAGGGAGTCAAAAGTGGACAGAAGGACAGAGGAAATGATGGGGACCTGAATGACAGTTAAATCAGCAAAACCTTGTGAGCAATTGGATGTGGGGACCCTGGGAAACAGGACCCTGAATTCTTGAGTAAAAATAAAAAAAAAAAAAAAAAGGAACTTTTTCAGTAGGCAATGGGGAAGGCACGGAGTCAATTAATGGCCTTTGATGAAGTAATCAACATAATGAACCAGTATTTTAAGGATATTAACCTTTGGGTGATTGAGGAATGGTTTGGGGCTTAGAGGTAAGAAACCAGGTAGAAAGGACAAATAAGAGGTTAACTCTGGAGGAAGGAGAGAGCTAAAAGCAAAGATTTTGGAAATGCCCACATTTAGAAGACAGAAGCAGGACATAATCTACTAAATTAAAGTGAAACATGTTTGATGGATGACAGGTATATCAGGAGAATGTAGAATCAAGCAAGCCACTGGAGGACGGACTGCTCAGAGGTGGTGTCTGTCTCTAGAGAGAATTCCTATAGTCACACAACGCATATTTAGCATATTTAGCATTCATCGTGCCACGGACAGCAGGGATCCTATTGTAGGGGAGACAGGTGAGGCAAACAATCCCCAACCCTCCCCCCCGCCCCGCCCACTAACAAAACAAAAACAAAATAAAACAAACAAAATGTACAATCAACCCTACAGTGAAACTACACACTGGTAAAAGCAACAAATGTTCTGGGTGTTTGTTTTACTTCAGGCACTGTGTTAAAAAGCTTACCTATCCTACCTCAATTAGTCCTCACAGTTCCTCCCAACTTCTAGATAAAGAAATGAAAGTTTAGAGGGCTGCAAACTCACATTTGCATCAATTTTTCTAGGTGGCTCAAATGTCACTGCGGCACCAATGAACACGATCCGTCTGATCTGTTACAGAAGAACTATTTGGCCAAAAGGCAGTGAGTATCCAAGTAGATGAAATAATACTTGAGGAGGTTTGAGAGTGCAGAGTGATTATAGGTGGAGACTCTAAGGAATTTTTAGGGGGGATCATATACTAGGATGGGACATGGTTGAAACTGAGATTGGAAATGATTTATTTGCTTTACTAGCTAGGAGTTTGAGCTTGACGCTGTAGATGATAAGCACAATGGTTTTCGATGTGTGCTTTCCAAAAATTAATTTGGCAGTCTTGTGGATGATATATAGAAGAAAAGAAAGCATGGAGGCAAGGAGACCGGTCAAGAGACGAGTGTGATACTCCAGATGAGAAAGGATAAAAGCCTGAAACAAGGTCAAGGCAATGTTAAAAAGAAAAAAAAAAAAAAAAAGAAGAAGAAGAAGCAGATCCGCGTGATCCTCTGGAGGGCAATATTCTGAACCTGGGTGCCAGCTGAGAGACAGGATGAGTTTCAGGTGTCTGATTTGTGCCAGGGAGTGCCTGGTGGCACCAGTCTCGGAGAGAGGTCTTTATATAATCTTTCCCATCATACCCCCACCTAGGCCTAAAACTGCCTCCAGAGCAGAACTACTAAGCATCAGAATAAATAAAGAGAAAATGTTGCGATATTCCAGGTGAGGGGATTCTATAGAACTGTGGAAAAGAAATTCAGATTTCAGGATTTTTCACAGTGAGTGGAAAGGAAAACAGAGGCAGAGATTTGACCATCCAAAACCATACAAGAAGGCTGGTAGAAAAAGTACAGAAATAAAACCACTGAGGACTATAAAGAACATTTAGAATTTTTTTTTAAAAATCCTCAGATCTTCTACCCACTTAAGCCCCCATGTTGCATCATCACACAGAGAAGAAGAATCAATGAAACAAGATGGAATTGGGAGGGAGACAAACCATAAGTGACTCTTAATCTCACAAAACAAACTGAGGGTTGCTGGGGGGAGGGGGGTTGGGAGAAGGGGGTGGGATTATGGACATTGGGGAGGGTATGTGCTTTGGTGAGTGCTGTGAAGTGTGTAAACCTGGTGATTCACAGACCTGTACCTCTGGGGATAAAAATATATGTTTATAAAAAATAAAAATTAAAAAAAAAAAAGAAAAAAAGAAAAAAAATCCTCAGATCACCTAGATCTTGAGAATTTTCCAAACAGGAATATACTTAAATTGTGCTAATCAGGGTTTGACTTTAGGGGGCTTATTTGTGTGGGAGGTGAAAAGCATGATACTGACCATAGGACATTATGGTGCCCTCTTCCTAATGGCCTGGTTGTCACAGGGAGCATCAGATGCACTTCTAGGCCTTCACACCATGATGGCACAGGGTGGAGAAGACCATAGCTCTAGGGCAGTCCAACCTGCATCTACTCGAGGATATTTCAAAGCTATTTTCTGAGGTGTCAAGCAATGTATCTTCTATCTTTTATCTAGGAAGCAGGGACCTGTCCATTCTCAAGCCCTCATACATCATTGTCCCACCTCAGGAGAGTCGGAAAATGACCCAGTGCATGGCGGGTGCATCTATGTAAAATGTTAGACTTTCCCTTACTGGGAGAATTACCCTGACAGACTGTATCTGTCTCCGAGGCTTGTTCTGAACCACTGCCCTTTGAGACACAAAGAAGCAAACAGCTGAAGTAAGCAGGACCACACTAAGTGCCCAACCCTGTGATGGCTTGGGAAATGGATCCCCGTAGAATACTTGCCCCCTCCCTTGCCATCCTCTTTGGTAACAGTTCTGAACGAGGATCAAACTTCAGCTGTGCAACATGTTGACCAAAATTTCAGAAACCCTGGAACCAATTTATTCCATCTGGAAATTAGTTTCAGCTTTTATTAGTGCAGAATTTAGTCCAAACCAGACCCAATTTCCAAAAGGAGGTCCCTACTCCTTTCCTGTCAGAATTTTCTCTTTTTTAAAATGCACTCACTTAAGGGATTTAAAATGATAATCAAGATCAAAGATCTGGGCCTTTTGTATACCAACTACATTTCCCAGCAGAGGGCTTCACCCAGGTTCCTTCTTTTTGAAGACATGAAGAAATTCTACCATCAGTTACTATAAAAGGAAGAATTTGGAGAATTTAAACTGCTCTTCTATAAATGTATATTTTAGCCAGCTTTTCCCTCATGCCAGGTAGCGACTCAGTTGCTTTCCTAAAACAACAGCTGGATAGACTGATCAATCTTTTTTGGGAAAAAAATAAAGGAACAAAGTTTTAACAATAGAGTTGCCATAAAAATGTGGTTCCCCAAATCCATCTTTACAAACATATTAAAAGTCTGCAACATTGAAAATTTCAAATAGTCTTGTACATAAGATCTCTTTGTTTCAGTCCATCTGCTACTGATTAAACATTTTATACTTCCATTGTGATTAATTATGCTATTTATATACTTGAAAATGATTTGTTTGAAAAGGTACGGTCTAGGGTAAGTCTTTCATTTCTGAGAATGACAGCCCTTCAAAAAAGTAGTACAACACTATGCACTCAGGAAATCCACCATCTGCTTTCCTACACTCTCATTACAAATTACAGACCTATAGCACAACAGAATCGAAAGAAAACAGTATAAATAACGCTAATGGTGTTCATTTGAGATGTTCAAAAACATCAGAAAATGGGCCCTACTTTTGCTATATTCACTTGTGTTTTGACTTAAGTTGCCAAATGGCCAGAAATATTCATCCGGGTCTAGGAAGCATCCTTAATTCATTCTAATCTAGGCTGAGTTTTTCAGGTGTCAGAACAGACCAAGAGGGTATACACAAGGCCGAGGCATAGCCTTAATGCCATAAAGAGAACTGGATTAGGGTTATAGGCAATGTAATGGAGAAAAAAAAAAATGCCCGGGAAGTGTGCAATAGGTAATTTTTTAACATGAATATTTGTTGGTGCCAACTGACGAGGACCTACAGCCAGCAATTTCCCACCATTTGAAACTTAGCTATTGTTTCGTTTTTGCATGACCAAACAGACATCTGAAACCACAGAGTAAAACCATTTTTATTCTGCCAAGCCAAACTGCTCTTAGTGAAATTTTGTAAACCAAAACAAAATTGCTCTCAGATAAAAATAAACTTGGGCCAAATCTGCGATGTTGTTTTATTTGTTTGTTTGTTTGTTTTAATGACCATTATTCATCCCCAGAAGCAAGGACTATGCAGCAAACAATCCTTCTAAGGACTGTTAGTAAAGGTAGCCCAGAGCCACAACTCACTTACCTTCCAAATGCTCCCTCTTTCTAGAAGATGCCCTCTGGCTAGCACCCCAGGGCTTCTGGGGCTCTGTGCACTGCACACTACTTGCCTTCTCTATGCGTCTCTGATTGTCTTTCCTCTCCTGTTTTCTCCATCCCAACCCAAAGCTATTCTATGACTTCTGGCATCTCTATTAAGTAGTGAGCCACATGGAAATGATTAACTTTTGAACTGCAAAACTGAAAACACTCTTGTGCGCACTGTGGAAATGAAACATGTCATGTAGCAAACGGGTTCCCTTGATGGAGTTTGCAGCAAGAAGGCAAAATGATTGGCTGAGATTTCGGTTTTGTTGTTGTCATTGTAGATCAAAAGGATGGGTTCATCCTTTCTGATAGCTCTTTTTCCCCACCCTGGTAAACAGCCTCTGAGTGAGTTCATTAAATATTTAAACAGCCCTGGTATCTATTAATGTTATCAGACACATGAAATATGTCTGATGGATTTATTCTGCCGTTAAGGAGCCATACCCCAGTGTCCCTCCTGGGACAGTGCTCCAGCTGTTTAAACTATAATTCCATCACTGGGAGGAATGGTGAAAGCACTGACCTCTTTGAAACGGACTCATTGCTACTCAGCCTGTAAATTGCAAATGAAACCTTTCTGTAATAATGTTAAAATATGCATGCATAGGAATTAAAGCACTTGGGGTCACCAGCAAAGCCTGGTGTGTTTTCTGTAACCTCTAAACAGCTGGTAGAAAGAATCCAATAAATCAATGCCTGGAGAAGATTAGTGATGAGGGGGTGTGTGAGTCTTTTTGGGTTCAATAGTTCTACACCAGGTATGGGGGAAACTTAATCAATCCTCTGAAGCTTTTAAGTTTTTTAAATTCCATTACTGCTTATTTGATCCTGTTTCTCAAAGGAGATAAATTATGTTGATACTGTGGTCCATACTTATCCTCCATAAAATCAATCTAATATGAAATTATGCATGAGGTCCTTCAAACTGTGAGCTAATTTGTTGTCCTGTTTTTACCTACTTCAAGCTTATGAGAAATAACAATTCATGGCAATTAAGATAAAGGATGTCTGGCCAAGTCTTCCAAGTAGAGGAAAGAGGTGTATTAGTTTACTGGTAGGTGTACCATGTCATCATCACAAGTGCATTCGTTTGTTTGTTTGTTTGTTTGTTTGTTTTACACCAGTTTGACTTGTGTGAATGCCTTTAAATGATTTATAAGAAATATCGACAAAGCCAGGTGTTGATGTCTCCTGGAGACTGTAGCTTCAAAGAATTGGACTAATTATCTTAAGAAACTTGTTCTTTCTGAAGACATCAAATAGATGACAGACCCAGAAGATGGAATGTGAGCCAATAATTTAGTATTGTGAAATGTCGGGTATGTACAACCTAAGTTGCTAACTGAGAATAAGCAGATCAAATTGGTAAAAGAAAAAAAAAAAAGTAGAAAGTATAATGCATAAATGCAACAACAAAATAAAGATTCCAACAGTTCTGGTAAGTAGAACAGTGATCTAAATCTAGCAAGATGACAACGGTTATTATACAAAGTGTACAATCCTCCATTTGATTCTCTGGAGACTATCCTAAAGAAATACAGAGTTGGGAAAAGACAGAAGGGGTAAATGCAGAAGAAGACACCGCCCAGTGAGGCTTGGGGATCACTGAACTTCCCCCAGCCTTTGTACATTCTTGTGTCTATGAGGGAGGTTCATGCTAGAAGAGAGGGGTGTGATGGTGGTGGGCAGCACCGGGTCTGGTCTTTGCTTCTCCATGTTGTGCTGGAATGGCTTCAAGCTCAGTGTGAGTCAGCTCTATCAAGACTTCTCAAAAGGTTAATATAAACTTATTTTTCACTGGTCCATATAGATGCTAGCCCAATGTTGATAATAATCAGACTTATATAATCAATTTGCCACACTACTCCTGGTATATCATTGCATATGTAAAGCACTACCCTTTGGGTAGGATGGGGACATCCCAAAATGAAATCAGAAAGTAAGAGAGCTTAAATAATCTCAAATGAGCGATGACTACCAGCATACAGGCTCGGTACCTGAATTAAACTGACTTAGGGACAGGTACTGGAGATGTGAAAGAGGATTCGACTGAGCTGTGCAGTAGCAATTAATAGAATGAGGCTAGTTGGTGTTAGAAAGGAATCAACTTCACCTGAACATGGAAAAAGCTTTTTAACAAGTATAGGTATGGGACGCCTGGGTGGCTCAGTTGATTGGACGACTGCCTTCAGCTCAGGTCATGATCCCGGAGTCCCGGAATCGAGTTCCGCATCAGGATCCCAGCTCCACGGGGAGTCTGCTTCTCCCTCTGACACTCTCCTCGCTCATGCTCTTTCTCACTGTCTCTCTCTCAAATAAATAAGTAAAATCTTTAAAAAAAAAAAAAACAAAAAAAAAAAAAAACAAGGGCACCTGGGTGGCTCAGTGGGTTAAGCCGCTGCCTTCGGCTCAGGTCATGATCTCAGGGTCCTAGGATCGAGTCCCGCATCCGGCTCTCTGCTCAGCAGGGAGTCTGCTTCCCTCTCTCTCTCTCTGCCTGCCTCTCTGCCTACTTGTGATCTCTGTCTGTCAAATAAATAAATAAAATCTTTAAAAAAAAAAACAAAAAAACCAAAAAAAAACAAGTATAGGTATGTGATGATTAAATAGGCTACGTCAAGATAGAGTGACTTCTCTAATATCGGAAGTAGAGATTATAAAGTGATTTGGTTTGTTGGAAGATTCAAGCATAGCTCAAAAATTTGGATGAGAGGACCTGCAAACACTCAGATTCAGTGAGTCTACAACCTTTTAGAGCCCCCCAAAGAGGGAACTAAGAAAATTCTAGAACATATAAGTGCAACTCTCTAAAAGAGAAATTTATTTAAAGATGCTTCCAGGACAGCACTTCTAAAGTAGTAAGGCCCACTTCTTCCGTGGTAAAAAGAAAAAAAAAAAAAAAAAAGTATATGGCAAAGGAATATTCTTACAAATTCAGTGAACCCAATTCAGTGTTCCCATTAAACAGCAACACTTTAAGCAACTAAAATGCTATTTGAATTTCACTGGAGCTTTGGAAAAAGATATATTTAGTGGTTATTAACCCAGTACTTATCCTTCCATTGCACAAAATGCCTCTTTTCCTGAAGAATCCCCCGCAGAGAATTCCCAGGCTGGGACAGGGCAGCCGCCTTGCAATTGGCATCCAAACCACAGGGCATAGCCAATAATGATTTGCAGTTAAAGTAGCTGCAAGGAAAAGATGGTAGTCATTTAAAATAATTTCTGCCACTGGAATTTTTTCCTTTTCACTTTTAATCACTTAAGGGTCAGTTCACCTAGAATTCTAGGTTTAACCCCTCTAAATAATTTTGTTTTCAAAAGAATCAAGGGTATAGAATGTATAGGCACAAAGCAATATGAACACTCCTTCATGGGACATAAGCTTTAGGGAACTAAAGATAGGTTAATTCCATGCCTGATTCATTCCATGGGCCATTTAACGAGAGCCTCTGGAATTGTTCAGCCAATAATGAACTCACAGGATCTAAAGGTAATCACTGCTGCAATTATTAAAATTTACACCAGAATTCATTACCCTTTCTACAGATAAGTGTCTTGTATTAAGTGGTTTAGAAGGGATGCGTGAACTGGTTCAATAACATCAGAAATCTCTTATTTGTTCCTTCTTACATTCATTCTCTTCTGCTCCCCAAACACCCAACCAAACTTCCAGTTAATTCACGGAAAATATTTGTTATTATTTTGTGCTATAATTTAGAAATTAAACCTACTTTTCTCATGTATATTAGCTCACTTAATTCCTCCAATCCAGGTTCTTTTCTTTATTAATAATATTAAAAGCTATGATTCCATAGCTACCTAAAAAGCACCAGTCCAAGCTTTTTTCATGCATGATCTTATTTGGTACTCACAACCATCACCATGAGATCAATGCTATTCTCATCCCCATTTTATAGATGAAAAATACCAGAGCTTGAAAAGCTTAGAGATGTCACTCGAGAGCACAAACATTTTAAATGATGAAATTGGGAAGGGAGCTGGCCCCAACCCTCATGCTCTGAAAAACTGCTCAACAGGCCACATCACCGTGTGGCCTCCATTGTGTATTGGTGGTTTGTGTCAGCACAAAGGTTGTACCAAAGTAACAAACTTTTGAAAAGAAGTTCAGCCACACTTGTCTTCATTTTGGGTAAAGACAACCCTGTGGTTCTTCTATAATAAGACACATAATCTGGATACAAAATTCCCCTTGACTCTCATAAAGCCATCAATAGCATTTATCATTATTATAAAGGCCAACGGTGTGAAGCATTCAGTGGGTCAACGAATTCTGTAGTGTTGCTATAAGAAGACAAAAAAAATCAATCTCTGCCTTAGTTCAATACAGATCTCAAATGTAAGCAAGTACCAAATAAAATTTTGATAATTTTGTGTGGTTATTTTAGTACTAATTCATAAACCAAAGAATTCTCAAAATGACATAAAAATGTGATTATAACTCAAGAGTTTCATGTTTAATGTGATATATAGTATATCTATGCATGTTAAAGTATGTATATCACCTTGAGTACTTACAGAAACACTCCGAGTCCAGGATCTTTGAAAAAGTTAGTTATCAGCCCATAGCACCATAAACTGCATATACTACCATCAACAAAATTTAATTCCTCCTTTTCTGCTAATCCATATTGAAAATAAAATGTGTTCAAAAGAAAAACTAGATTATATTCTACAGACATTTCAAAATAACTCTTAGCAATTATAAAAGAAGACTGGCTAGACAATTTTCAACCCCATTGTTCATTTGTTGTGGGAAAATCCAGAAGAATCTGAATTGCCTTTAGTAATTGTTATTCATTTTAAAAATGAAATGTTATCACTGTAGACTCAGTAAGTGGGTATATTCAAGATTGGGAGAAGTCAAGCACATTTGATTCCACCGATTGCTTCAAATTATTTTTCAAACATTTTGGTTTTGAGTAAACTCAAAACACATTTTCCAAGTTCTCTTTCCCTTTTAAACCCATGTGTTTGGTAAGAGAAATTTAATCCATATGTTTCTGATTCATTTTGAGTTAACTCATCAAATTGTTGATTTTTAAAATCTATTTGATGTCTAAAAGCTTTTTGATGGTTGTGATTTTTCCCTCTGAAATAGTATTTTGTTTTTTCATGTGTAAACATACGTGGGTCTCAAAGATTCATGCTCCACGTACCAAGGATTTGAGCGGGTGCTAACTCATTCAAACGCATTTCAGTCATCCAGGGAGGATTCTGACATGCATAATAGCTCAGACTTCCCAGACCAGTTTTTATTTATATGACTTTCTTCTCAAATCCCACCTTAATTATGCTATGGATACACTTTATGAAATCTAAAACAATTTTTTAAAAATTGTATCTGATTTCATTGAAGGAGGAGATAAAAATCCACACAACTTTTGTTGAAACATGTCATGGAGGGAGGGTATGTCATATTGAAGATGAAAGGAGAGAAAAAAATTACATTGCCACGATACTAATAAAAATTCTACTGCTCATCTGATGGACCCCAAATGAGACAGACTCATAGCTTGTTTGGGTGGTTTTAAACAAGTCTTTATAATTCTTGTTAGACCATTTAGAACAAAGGAAACCAGCAGTTTTGGAGACGGAGATATACATAGGGGAAATCGCCTACCTTGCTTTGCCTTTTTTCCTTGGAATTGAAATGGAAGGAAATGACTGATAAATGTTGGTCTGCCCACATGATTAAAATACTCTGGCCCAAGGCAATGTGTCCCATCATCAAATACCATTGGTTTTAACACCTCTGCTGAAAGAAAGGCTATCAGATGAGGCCTCAGTGAATTATTTCCCATGAATAAAGAGAGGGTGAGGAAAAAAGGATTTCACAGATCTTGTGAAATCCTAGACTGCCCTGAAGCCTAAAGCATATGCACATAAAAGCTAGCATCCATCTTCTCATGGTCAGGGAAAATACGTTCCTTTGCTTGCCATGAAACATCACAGAGAGCTGATTTTCATGCACAGATGTCTGCCCAGTGTACAAATCTGCAAAGCAAACATCCACAACTATCCCAACGAATTACTCTTAGGTTAATCGGTAGATGTTTGCTTTACAGATGTTTTTACTCTGAATAATACACCCTCAAACTGGAGCCCTTAAAGGATTCCTGAAACATGTGGCACTCAGCCTCCAATGTGAAAAGTAGGGACATGCTAGGGTTTCAGTTCACACTGAAACATAAAGATGAAGGAAATATTTCTTCTCCCTGCATCAACTGGCTGATATGCCCAGAGAAACCGTGCTTGCCAGCCCAAGGGTAAACGATGCCCATTCTTCTATGGGAGAAAACTCTTGGAAAGAGAATAATGATTAACACTCTTCCTGTTCAGGTAAGAAAAACAAACAAACAAACAAAAACTCAAAAAAAAACACCCCAAAAGCAATAGTTGTTTCCAAACTCGTTCTTTCAAACGGACACAAGCCAGCCTCCATTGGATATTCATTTTTTCTTACTGCATCTTTGTCACGGCATTATCTCAAGAGTGAAAAAGTCTCAAAAACAAAACATTTCACTCTACGAAACAGTAGCTTAATACTAACTGCTTGTTACTAAATTCACTTATCAAAATTATTTGCAGGAACAATGCAAAAAAAAACTTGTATCAAAATAATCTCTGTAAGAATATGCAAAACACACACGCACACTCTAGGATTTTCATATTGAACAAGAACCCTTACTTAAAGATTTTTAATACATTAGTACTAATAATTTTTAAAGTGAGAACAAAAGCTCATCTAGGTAGCCTGCTTTTCCTGTTTTGTGTTTCAAAATTGAGTTTTTTAAGCTAAACATGAGAAAACGATTACATAACTCTGCAGTGAGTACGTCTGCCGCATTATCAGAAAGTATTAAATTCAACCAACAGCCTCGCTCATGTCTCAGTCTAACTGATGGCACTATGGGATGAATCCTTCTCTTTGAGGAACAGCTGCAAACTACTTCTAGCACAATGGTTCTTAATCCCATTATATATCAGAATCTCTATATCTGGAGAGCGTTTAAAAATTTCAATGCCCAAGTCCTATCCTAGACAAAATGTATTGGAATTTCTAGGATTGGAGCCCCTACCTCAGTATTTTAAAAACTCCCCAGGTATTTATAATGTACAGCCAGGCTTAAGAGTTTACTTTTTGAGAATTTCATATCTCCTTGGTCCATCAGCTTCAGGGAGTGATGGTAGGGGGCTGCTGATGAGACCAAAAAGATGGGTACCCCGAATAGCTTCAGCTTCTCTGTGTAGTGATGTCTGCACCCCACCAGCAAAGCACACACAAGAGGTAAATTCCAATAAATAGGATTTTAAAACTGAGTTTACTGTTGGCAATATTTGAAGCACACTTCAAGGGGACAACACTGTTGTCGGGACCTTTCCATTAATGCTATGAAACAAAATGGTATTTGCAATCCCTTTTCATCCTAAGTCTTGTATTTACCACCTTTTGTAAAATCTGAAATAAAGAGGCATTTAGGTTTCAGTGTCCTGGGTAAATCTCTCTAAATTTGGAAGTAACTCCTCAAACTTGAATATCATTCTTTATGACAATTTGGAGTCAGAGAGAAGCTTGGTTTTTTGGTGTCCAAAACATGAAATTTATGAAGCAAATGTCGCTATCCTTTACTCTCCAGTGAAGACATTTTAAATACTAATATTTGAAAACATCACTTAAAAAAAGGACATTTCAAAAATCATTTACCCCGTAATTTAGGTTCTTGTACTTCCTAATTAAAGATTTTAGTTACATGATTTTGAAAAAAAAAAAAAAAATTCTCATACTAATGTAATAAAAACACATGAGCAAACTTTTAAAAATCATCTGTCAATAAAGGTCATTAGTGTGTTTAAAAAATGCACAATTTTTTCCAAAGAGCTGGGTCTAAAATATCTAATTATTAAAATCAGACAGATATGATCATTACTTAAATAAAATAATGACTCTCCAGAAATAACAATTAAATTAAAGTGCTTCAAGAAATGTCAGAGATGTAAAATTTCTTAGAAAAGTATCCTAGTGTAAAGGCACTTACTGTACATCAGATACTGATGCTGTCACATGTCATGTACCTGACACTGATTCTCAGTGCCCTGAAAGCTGTCAGAATATTTTTCTCCTCACTTAGCACTTTTTTTTTAAAATGGGCAACACCCATTAGTCTCTATCTTCTGTTACATCTCTGAAACGCTTGTTCCATCAACCACACCCTCCTTCTTGAACCTTCTTTTTTGTCTACCATGGAAACTGCTGTTCTTTTTATATCTCTGGCCAGAAATGAAGTTATTCCCCAGGTTTTTGTCTTTGATCCTTTTCTCTCATCATAACCTCTCCATTTGCATATTACTTAGCCCCTCTCATTGCTTCCATTTTCACCTGTTTGCTAATGTCTCTTAATTATCTATTTTTAGCCTCTATCTTGCTCTGAACCCTCGGGATGTCTAAGTATGCATCTCCCCTTGGGGTTCTTAGAGACACCTTCACTCACCATCTCTCCCCATCCCATTCCAACCTGCCACTCCTCCTCCGTTTTCTAATCTCAGTGAACAGTTGACCCATTCACCCTGTTTCCCCCAAGCCAATCTTGAAACTTGAGTCCTTCTAAATGTTTACAGCAGTCTGAGTTTGCATGCAATCACTGCTCTAGACTGCTGGATTCAACCTTGTTAACGTATCTTGAACTCACCTCTTTCTCTCCAACCTCACACCCACAGTCTTTGTTCCAACCTCCATCGTCTTTCTCTTGGATAGTTTGTAATATCCTCTAAACTGGTTGCCTTACTCCTCATCTTGCTTGTTTCTGTCCACATTTCACAAAGATGCTAGCCTCCACAGTTAAATGCAAATGTAAGTTGCTTCCTGCTTAAAACCCTCCTGGGTGCCTTCTCAAGCCTTCTAAGCAACATCTGGATTTCTTGGTATAGCAAACAGCCCATCAATTTCTCCAGCCTGGCCAACCCTTCTGCTTACCCACCCCTTTTGTCCAATATAATCTTGACCATGCTCTCTGCTTATTTGCCTTCGTCTCCCTGGAATGTCCTTCTTCTGTGCTTCATCCTAACCTTCCCCCCACAAACTTCTCTGGCCAATTTCTGTTTCTCCACTAAACACCTCCATGAATTAACCTCTCTAGAAGCCCTCCTTGATTTGTCAGAACCTCATTTCCTCTTACCTTTTCCTCTGTCCCAGCACTTTTCCATTCTCTGAGACATTATCTTTCTTCACCACCAAACTGTAAACTCCAGGAAGGTGGGGCCATGACCTATTGTCTTGGAAGAATTTAGCCTTCCTTGTACTAAGCTTTAATAAATGTTGGTCAGATGAATGAATGAATTGATGAATGAAAGCACTGCTTCTCAAGGAGCAGAGTGACAGTTTTACCTTTTTTTGTTGTTGTTGTTTAAGTATAGTTAACACACAATGTTACATTAATTTCAGGTGTACCACATAGTGACTGGGTAAGTCTATACATTCTGGTACGCTCACCCAAGTGTAGTACTGTCTACCACCATACAATGCTATTACAATATCATTGACTGTATTCCCTATGCCATGTCTTTTATTCCTGTGACTTATTCATTCCATAGCTGAGAGCCTGTGTCTTTTCTTTCTCTTTTGCCCATTAGCTTATCACCATCCCCTCTGGCAAGCATCTATTTAGATCTGATTCTGTCTTTTTGTTTCTCTGTGTATTCATTTGATTTGTTTTTCAGATTCCACATATAAGTGAATTCATATGGTATTTGTCTTTCTCCATTCTGACTTATTTCACTTAGCATAATACCCTCTAGGTCCACCTATGTTGTTGCAAATGGCAAGATCCCATCCTTTTTTATGGCTGCAGAATATTCCCCCTCCTTCTGTGTATGTAACGAAACATACCACATCCTCCTTATCCAATCGTGTTATATAGTTACATTTTAATCCAAGTGTTTTTCACCTGTGCTCCCTGAATGGACTTTAGGGGGAGTCTAGATGTAAGCCACCTGAAAAGTATGCATGCATTTCCCTTAAAAAGAAGGCTCTTAGCTTTTTACAAGTTTTCCCTCTTCCCCCTCAATAGTTAAGTACTTTGTAGAAGAAACCTCAAGGGGTTCACGAACCGCCCCCTCAACTTTAGATATGGAAAGCCTAAGCCATCTTCCAAAAACTTATACCAATTGGGAAAAGTACTAAAAATTAAGAACACATACTTCTGCTCCTAATAAAATCAAGCTGGCACTTATAAAATGGTCAGCCATAAAATATGTACAAATCTTATTATCTATATATTTGAGGCATTTGTGTATGTTCAGCCAAACAATTTACAAAAATTATTTCATTTCTTGCTCTCAGGACATGTCAGGGTTATCACTGCCTTTCATTTAAAATAGATAAATTCAATCTCAGAACTGGCTGACTGGCTTGACCAAGAATATATTCATTTTGCAGGAAATTATCCCAACTTACACAGTTCTTTCCCAAATTTAAAAAAAAAAAAAATAGATGAAGCCATGAAATATCCAGTTTCTAATTCAGATGTTGCAACATCACAGATATGAGCACTAAACTTCAATTTAATCAATAACTGCTGATGATCACTTCGTGCAAGATATTGTATTAGGGACTGGCATCTGAGAGCTCTTGGCATTAGCACCTAACATGATGTCTCAAACAGCAAAGACTCAATAACTCCTTCTGAGTAGCTCAATGTTTTTTCTAGATTTTTAATTTTTTTTATTTGTTTTCATTTTTAGAGAGGTTTTATGTTCATAAGAAAATTGAGCACAAGACAGAAAAATTTCCCTGCCCCCACACATACACAGCCTCTCCCATTATCAACTGCCCCCACACATACACAGCCTCTCCCATTATCAACTGCCTCCACCCGAGTGGGACTTTTCTTAGGATCAATGAACCTGACACATCATTGTCACCTAGAGTTCATAGTATACATTAGGGTTCTCTCTTGGAATAGTACAACGTACAGGTTTGCATAAATGCATAGTGACATGTATCCACCATTATAATATCATATAGAGTAGCTTCATGGCCCGAAAGAGCCTCTGTGCTCCACTTAGTCATCCCTCCTCCCCCAAAACCCCCTCCCCACAACTCCTGGCAACCACTGATCTTTTTACTGTCTCCATAGTTTTGCCTTTTCCAGAATGTCATGTAGTTGGAATTACACAGTATGTAGCCTTTTGAAATTGACTTCTTTAACTTAGCAATGTGCATTTACGGTTTCTTCATGTTTTTCCATGGTTTCATCGCCTATTTCCTTTTAGCATAGTCTGGAGGCATCACAGTTTATTTATTCATTCACCTACCAAGAGACATCTTGGTGGCTTCCAAGTTTGGCAATTATGAATAAAGCTGTTCTAAATATCCATGTGCAGGTTTCTGTGGACATAAGTTTTCAACTTCTTTGGGTAAATGCCAAGGACTGCGATAGCTGGCTCATATGGTAAGAGTATGATTAGTTCTGTAAGAAACCCCCAAACTGTCTTCCAAAGTGGTTGTACCATTTTGCAATCCCATCACCAACAAAGGAGAGTTCCTGGTTCTCTACATCTTCACCAGCATTTGGTGTTGTCAGTGCTCCAGATGGCTCAGTGATTTTCATCCAGACTGGTGATTACTCCATGAATCTCTCATGCAAGGTGAGTTTAAAATGTGAACTTAAAAAATTGTATATTGCAATATTTTCTTTAAAATAAGAATTTTAAAACTTCTTTCACATACAAAGTGACTCTTAAATTTAGAATTGAGCTTCTTTCATTTCTCTGGAGTAAATTTCATGAACCTAATATTTTAACCTTAAGCAGCATCTTCCAACAGTAGTGAGAATCAAAAGCTCTAGCAATTCCTGGGCCAGGCTTCTTTCCCACTGCCCTCAGATGATGGTTCAGGCAGTGAGTCCTAGGCCTATAAATCTGCATTTTAACTGTGTGCATTTCAAGTTATTGCAATGCAAGTGCAGAAATCACACTTTAAGAATCATCCTTGGAACCTCAGACCCTAGCCATAAATTTCAGGTACAACAGCTGGCAGTAAAAATCCCTTAAATGACTTCTCCTACAAGAATATATGTCCCGGCATCCCATCATAGCCCTGATTGCCTTTGACTTTCAGTCTCATGGAGCCTTCTAGTAGAAGGGAGCCAGACTGTGATGTCACTTAGTTCCTAGATCACCTCCAACAGAGGAACTCTCTGGCCTACTTTTCTTTATCTTACCACTGTTTACTGAGCAGTTAATTAAATTCTGCTTTAAAGAGCTGGTTTTGGCTTATGACCAAATATGAATGGATGATTTCAGAATGTTCATATACTTTAAAACATTACATAATCCTGCTTACATACTTAAGGGTAAATTAATTACCTTAGGTGAATGACAGCAGCCTGTTTCAAAATATACCTTTTTTCTACTTATAAGGACATGGGAATTAACCTTACCTGCTGCCCCAGATCCCTGAGGCCAGGAGGGAGATGCACAAAATTGTTATGGTACCATGGCCTTCCCCTTGCACAGCAATTTGTTAGCCTCTGATTGTTTCCAAATTTAGTAGTTGGAAGCCAATGCTCCTTCATTTCTTGTCCTTCGTGTAAAATATGAAAGTCCTCCTTAACTGAGATGGGTGAGGTGGCCCTTCCTACATCCACTTATGCCTATGTATGTCAAAGTTGCTCTGAAGCTTCAGGCTCGGATGTGAATACTAGCTTTTGACTTGGTTTGGGGAAAGGGGATGTTCTGCCTTCCACATCCGGAGTTCACTAGATCTGACTTTCAAAATTCCTTCTGTTCCTTCCCTTTGGGTTCTGATGTGATTTTCAGCTCTTGACTTCAGTAAAGGCTTATTACGCAGACTTTTCTTTTTACGCAGCTGCCATTAAGGCAAATGGACTTCGGGCATAATGAAGAAGAGAAAATATAACTTGACTACCTGCTTTAGCAGATCACATCCATTCTTCTCAGGGTGCCATTTTGGAGGATTCTGTTGTCTCTCATCTTTAGACCAAAGATTCTAATAGTGTTTGTAGTAACTATAGAATTGTGATTGGTTTCTCAAAAGGATATTCCAAAGCATTCCTCATGCCTACTCTTTGGAGCATTTGGTCTTTTGACTCTTATAACCTACCCCATGTTGGATCCCTTGACACACTGGCCTTCAATTTATTCTGGGAACACACCAAGCATGTCCTATCTCAGAGCCTTTGCCTATGTAGCTTCACTGCTTAGAACACACATATCACTCTCCTCATGGTCAGCTTCTCCACAAACTTCAAGACTCTGCTTGATGTTAGCCCCAACAAGAGGTCTTCCCTTCCCATCCCGTTTAAAACATCTTCCCCCATTACTTCTCATTGGAGATTATTTTGTTCTTGCTTGATAGTTGCCATAATAGGTAACATGTTATGTGTCCTTCATATAGTCCAGAACAAGATTCCAAGTTTTTGCAGATATAAGTTTATTTAATTCTAGTTTTAACCAGAAGAGTATACCTACTTTTATTATGTTAAAAATGAAGAAATTGAGGAATGAAAGGTTTAATAACTTGCTCACAACCAAACAGAAAATGAGTTTTAGAGTCACAAATTGAACCCACTGAGTCTGATTCTAAAACCATGCACCTCAAATAACACCAGGTCTCTTGCCATTGGTAATGACGTATGTAGCACTTGTTTACGTGTTCACTGTCTGTCTCCTCCTCTCGAGTAGGAGCACCATAAGGTGAGGGGTTTTATTGATTCTGTCCATTGTATACCTCCTACCTAACACAATATTTGGCAATTAATAGGCATTTAATGAATAAAGGAAGGAAAGAAGGGGGAAAGGGAGGAAAGGAGGAGGGAAAAAAGGAAGAAAGGGAAGAACGGAGGTAAAGAAGGAAGGAAAGGAGGGAGGGGAAGGAAGAAACAACTAAGTCAATACTGAATCATTTGGTAGATGCCCACGAGTCTCATTAATCTCAGACCTACATGATATTGTTCTTGGAGGAAAAAACTCAAACCCTATTTTCTAAGTGTAAATTGGGAGATATGACTCCAACTGCCCTAGACTTGCTGGGTATAGTCTCCTTACTTCAAAATAGCACTGTTGCATTTCTAAAAGTTCAGGGAAAATTAGTGTAACTGAAATGTACCCAGGCTACGGACACGTGACCCCACTATAACAGCAAACCCCTCACTCTTGGTGCCATTATTGTGGACAACAGACTTTGTTCAAAGTCTGCTTCTGTGGAGAAAAATGCAAACGGGTACTAGACATGTCTCATAAATTGTTGCAATGTGGGTGGGCAAGACAGAGCAGGGAATCTTTGGCCATGGCCTTGGCAAGCAACTCAATGTCAGAAAAGTCAGTTTGAGTCCAGGATGGCAGAACAGCAAACAGAAACCCCGCTCCCATGAGATAAGGGCTTAGGTGGCACGCACAGTTTCCTGTATTTTAATTGAATAGAGTTTTGGGGAGTCAGGCTGGGGACGAGAGCAATGGCAGATGGCTGAAAGGGGGCCTAGGCACAGAGGGGGAGCAGAGCTTTGAGTGACTACCAACCCACAGAGTGTTGTCTACATGCTGTCTGGGAACTGAGGCTTTCAGCGAGCGCAGATCTCGCTCCTGTTTGTAGAGCCGATGTTTGCGGGGACGTGCTTGCAGGAACACGAATTCGACTTCTCTGCGTCTGATTTGTAACTACACCTGTACACTCTTAGAAATGCTAATAGACAAATATAAATTTAGGTACAAAGGGAAATCTAATAAGAAGAGCATTTGAATGAGTAAGAAATGTCTAATTTTTTTGCAGTCATTAGGACTGGAAGAACATGCTTATAGTAATTAGGTAAGATTGATTTCGAGGCCGAACACCACCCACAATTTGTGTAGTCTGGGGGTCAGGCGGGCAGCTGCAGAAACCGCTCGGCTAATTATGAGAATTCACTGTTCGTTAATAGAATCTCTCTCCACAAACAGCAGCTGTGTGTTTGCTCACGCAAATTATTAATTCTGGCCTCGCCTCAGCTGCAAGTTTCTGCTGCGCGGAAAGGAATCCTCGGCTAGAAGTGTCAGTTATCACCCAAGCGATGCCGAGGAAGGAAGGAAAATATGCAATGAAAGAAAATATCCTCTAATCACAGGTGTATAAAGATTTGGCATCTACCTCCCTTTTCTGCCTTTCACTCCCAAACAATTGAATGCCAATTCTGGAACTCATTAATCTGTAGGCAACCTAGCGAGATCTAATTTATACCTGTCAGGAGCAATGGGCAGCAGCTAATAGGAAAGTAATTGCAATATAAGTCTGCTTTCCCACTTGATAGTATGCAAGATTTTAATGACAGCCCTTCTCCATTGGAATATCAGACTGGCCAACAGATACGTTCTATCTTTTGCAGAGTCACACTGTGAACAAAAGAGATGTCTCCTTGGGTTTTATTACATACTGCAAATAAAGTGATAACAGCAGAGGAGATGGAATGCGGGCGTGTACCTATTTATCCTCTGGAAGAACTGAAAGCAATATTCCTGCAACACAAACTGTGAACTAGTATTCTCAGGTTTTTATTTTGTTAAAAAAAAAAAAAAAGTATCTGGCTGAAATCAAATGCCCACATAAAATATTATTTCTTGTTTCAAATTGAATTGAATATCTGTGTTTGATAATAGTTTGAAATTTCTAGACACTTCAGGGGACTGAGGATTTTCCATCTTGCACTGGAGTGTTTAGAGACAAAGGGTGATATTTACTACATAAAAAGGGGGAAAGAGTCTGTTTATTCCACACTGGTTTTTGTTCCTCCTGGGATTGTCTGAAGAGATGTTCATCTGTGAACAAATTAGGAACATCAAAGATTACCTAAGGTTACAGAATATGTTTGGCAAAACTATTTTCCAAAGTGACTTCTTGTTTCTCTGTCCCTTGTCCTTAGTGGATGATCTTCTAGGTGGACCCTTGGATCAAGACAGGACCTGAAAAAAGCCAGACTTCTAGAATGGGAAGCCCAATTTCCAAACCCCTGCTTTAAATATATTCCCTGTATAGTTTTGAACAAATCCGTGGACCTCTCTAAAATATGCTCCCTTCACATATAAACCTTCATGTTGTTGCAATAGAATCAGTAAGAACATGCGTGCCAGAGGACTTGGGCAGGAGACATACAAACATTCATTGCTACTTATTTTGTGACAACTGCAAGTGCTTGGGGAGAGAACATAACATTAAAAGATAAATTTCTTGAGGGAAGAAGAGAGAATAATGGCTTACTATTGTGTACCATACATCTCATGCCATCATCCTTGTTTCCAAACCAGATTCCACCCATCTTCTTGGGTATTTGATTTGAACTTAAAATCCATCTTAGGCATTGTAGGAAATAACAAGGTAAATAAAACCTCATCCTTGCCTTCAAGTGGCTTATGATAGAAACAAATTCAGTTCTGATACTGTGTATTTATTCAGTAAACATCACAGATCCCCACACTGTGACTGGTGTATGGCATATACCAGTTAAGGACACACCACTGGGCAGGTACCATCTTGAGGTGAACAGTCAGAAAGTGTGGGTTCTAGACCCAACTTGACATAAACTAGCCATGACCATTGAAATGTCACTTCACTTCACAGAGACTTAATTTCTTCATTTGTAACAAGGAAGATTTTCAAAAATTTTCTTGAAAGTCTTTTCCAAATCTAAAATTCTAAGGTTCTTGGATTTTTTTTTTTAAATCATAAGTTCTTTCTTTTATATAGGTGCCTCCAAGCAGAAAACCTATTTTACATCACCAAACTTTTTTAAAATTTTATTTATTTATTTATTTATTTGACAGAGAGAGAGATCACAAGTAGGCAGAGAGGCAGGCAGAGAGAGAGGAGGAAGGAGGCTCCTTGCTGAGCAGGACTCAATCCCAAGACCCCCAGATCATGACCCGAGCCGAAGGCAGAGGCTCAACCCACTGAGACACCCAGGCGCCCTACATCACTAAACTTAAACAGAGAAAATACTGTATTAGCTCTGTGATGTGATGTGAAATCCTCAGGAGAGCCTTATGTCTTCAAATTCAAAATTCCCTCCTATCCTGGTCTTCACATCGTACCCCAACCATCTCACACCTGGGCTGTTTTAGGGAGATGCAAACTTTGACAACACTTGGGCCTAGATTTGACATCTTTTTTCTGATTCTACAAATATTTTGGCTTAGAGACTGTTCTAGATATCTATTGCTGCATAACAGATCATGGCAAAACCAGCAGCTTAAAACAACAGCAGGGTCTTCTGATGTCTTTATCTGAAGAAGAGGAACCAATTGTTCACAATTAGTTAGTTTCACCTTATTTAAATATAATGCACATTACAAAATCCTGAAATTAGGCAAATCAAAGAATATCAGACTTCTTTAGGAAAGATAACTTTTGTTATAAACTGAACGATTTTTTTTTTTCCCCTTTCTAGTTCATGAGTCTACTATTTGGGCAGAGCTCAGCAGGAAAGACTCATCTCTGGTGTTTGTGCCCCAAGCTGGGGTAGCTTGCCTGGGGATAAAGAAGCCACATCCAAAATGGCTCCCTTATATGGTCTGTCAGTTGGTTTCTGGCCATTTTCTGGCTTCCTCACAGACTAGTGTCTGGGCCCTAAGAGCAGGTGTCCCTGGAGACAGGGAGTAGAGGTTGCCAATTTCTTAACCTGATCACTTCTACTGTATGCTATTGGTAAAGCAGTCATAGAGTCCAAATTTAAGGGAAGGGCACAGATATCCCACCTGTCAGTGAGAAGAGGTTCAAAGAATTTGGGGTCATGTTTCAACACTGCCCCAGAGAATGTCTCAGTCATGGTTTCGTGTAAGAAATAGATCCTGCTCTATATATTTGAAGCAGAAAGTGTTGAATACAGGCAGATGCTCAAGAGATTATAAGAAGGACAGAAGGAGCAAGTCTTTCTCAAACAACTTCCAGAATAATCCAGGCAATCTACTAAGGCAACTCCTATTTGGGAGTCTGCCTCCAGAACTGTGCTGAACATAAGACATCAGTGCAAGTAGCATAACCATCTCACATCCAGCAAAACCAGAGGAAAGACACCCATCTTTTCAACTGGGAAGTCAAGAAGGTCAAACTCAAGATGTCATTGCCCCCACAACAGCATCTCAACAGCCAGGAAACTGGAGAATGAAGTACTGTTCAAGGAAGCCTCTTGTGTCCACGATCTTGTTCATCAGCGGCCAGGAGCCTGTTAGTGATTTTCAAACTGGAGTGTGCTTCAGAATCAAATGAAAGGTGTGTGAAAACACAGATTGCTGAACCCACCTCAATAATCTGTGATTCAGTAGGTTTAAAGTGGGCTCAAGAATTTGTATTTCTACTAAGTTCCCCAGTTCTAGTACTGCTGCTGGTCCAGGAACCTCACTCAAAGAAACACTGGCTTGGAGGCATCAGAAGGTGGTCATCCCCTCAAGTCTACCTTCCACATCTCTTACTGAATGTAAGGGGCAGAAGATGATTTGCAACTGGACCCATAATTGTGAGGCAGCATAAGAAATGTAGTTCTCAACTTTCTAACCCCCCAACTAGAAGGCTGCAGTGTGTAATAGAGGATGAGGGAGCTAATCTAGATACTTAATCCCCAGAGCTATCACAGAAGTATTATTATTATTGCAAGTCCATTTTCAGAAATTCAGAATGGGTTCACATTCAGATAGACTCTATTGCATGCATTTATTCCAGTTACTGTAAAAGGACTAAAACCCTCACTGTGAACATAAGACATCACTATTCTCTACATGTGTACATGTGAAAATTAAGTTTAAAATGGCATTTTTCATGTTCTGGAGTTCAAAAACAGCCCAATACACACACACATTTGTGCGCAGAAAGTTTTCATGGGAACTGAAGAGAAACTTCCATATCACTCTATCTTAAACTGAATTGGAGACAAGGATATTTGAATTCAGTGTTGGTTTGAGGACAGTGCAGTTGAATGTTACACCGTTTGCCTAGTTAGTCTCCATTTGTTTAAACAGCATGTTCACACTGAAGAGAAGTGGGCCACGGTCTGAGGAAGAAGACAGCCCACCAGTAGATGATGAGCTAGAACATCTGCTGTGCCAAGCCTCCCATGGGTGGTGCTGGGTTGTATGATGATTATTTCACAGGTGCAACAACGTCATTATTCAGGTACATGAGGAAATGCTAAGACAATTCCTAGCAGAGGTAAAAGGGGAGCTCAAACAACAGTGACTCAGCTGGGGGCATCAGATGACATGGAGTTTCTGTGCTTGAAGCTGACTGACCGCCACCGTCTTGTTATCATAAATTGCCTTTCCTCCATATAAACAGACATCTTTGCTTTGTACTCTTGTTTTGATAGGCATTTTAAAGAGTGTCTCACTTAAGAGGATATGACTTCTATTTAATTAAGCAGATATGCATCCACAGCATAAATTTTCAGCTAACTAATCCATAACTCAGTCCTGATTTCAGGAGGCGTATCTCCAGTGCCACTAGGCAATGATCAATACTTTTAAATGGCCACATAAATTAGAGCACCATAAGAGCCTTGCTGGGGGGGAAAAAAAAAATTCCATGACTATCTCCTGAATAATGATTGCAAAATCACTTTCAGCAAAAATGGTCCATGGTTGCTCTGCCTTTGCTGAAATGAATTTCCCAGACAGCTCTGTAAGTCACAGTAGCATCTCGCATCTTGGTTTCCATGATAAGGAGCATTTGGTTTAATACTACTAGAAAATTTTTCAATGAGTCAAAATCTATGGGAAAGTGAGGAGTAAGAAAGGGAGCCAAATAGAAAATCCTTTTGAAATGTGGTTTAAAAGTAGGTAAATTAAGATTTGTGAGGGCAGAGATGTCTTTTCCTGGATAGCACAGGTCAGGGTTCCCTTTCCTCTGAACTTCTCAGCATCAGGTCATATGGATTTATTTGGAAATCAGTCATTAGGGTACTGCCGAAACAGACCTTGTCAGCATCACGAATCTGCACTTCAGATGTACCGTCTAAAGTGGTCCTTTGTTTGTAGTCTTCAGATTTGCTAAAAATAAACACGTATTTTTTTTTCAGTCAGGGAAAAAAGTTAATAAAAATAAAACAGTTTACTCCCTGACTTGCAATAATTCTCTGTTACTGTACTACAATGAACACAAGTGTTTTGAATAGTTTATGTTTGAATAAGATCCATTTTCATCCTGGAAAGGTATCAAAGGCTCAGATGGGTGGCATAGAATACAGGAACAGAGAGAAAGGAGAGAGAAACAGAAAATGAAAACATAGGCTAATGGAGGCAGAAACTTCTTCCCGCAGCCTTGATTAACACAGCAAATGAGAAACAGCAGGGTTTACATACTTTTGTTTTAATCTGCCTTCTTTAATTTACTTTCATCTAGGTGCAGAAGAAAATGAGGTTTTGGTAGGTTGTTCTAATGGACTAAAGCTAAAGTTTCTTTTTAATGTTGAAGCCACACAATTTTCAAAGTTACACAGTTTTGTTTTAGCAGCTATGTTGAGGTGGTATAGGAAGGTACGGATAGAAAAAAAATATCATGGTGACACAACATAACTTTTAGTTATGCGGAGAACTACTTTTGCTATTGACATTTGAACATAGTTCTCGGTTGTTAAAAACAATGACTGGCAAGATGCTAGAGGCACGGCCCTGTGAGAATCCGGAGCTGGGCTTTCCTTTCATTCGACACATATTTACTGTGCATCTATTCTTTCTTTTTTTTTTTTTTATTAATATATAATGTATTATTTGCCCCAGGGGTACAGGTCTGTGAATCATCAGGCTTACACGCGCCACAGAACTCACCATCTCATATACCCTCCCCAGTGTCCATAACCCAACCATCCTCTCCATACTGTACATCTATTCTGAGCATGGTTGTTGCCGTCATGTCACTAATAGTCATGGTGGGATGGGGGTGGGGGAGGACAAGAAGACATGACCATGTAAGAAAATACATGAGCGAGTTCATTTCAGAAAGTAATTATCCACAAAAAAACAGCACACGGGAATGTGACAGGTCTTAAAAGAGTACACGGAATACAGTCAATGGTAGTAGGAAAAAGTGGTTAGGAATTGGGGGTATACAAGGCAGGAGCAAAAGCAGAGAGCCTAGAAAGGAAGCCATGTAGGAGGTACTAAGTTTTGAATTAGTCTGAGCCTGGGAAAGGAATGAGGGAAAATGGGATCAGGACGTGTCCAGAGGACTATCTGGGAATTAGATATGGACCCTGAATGATGGGAAATTCTCAATGATGACTTCACAGTTTTGAGGCCTGGCAACAAAGGCAAATAATAGCATCATTCTGAAATACGAGGTAGAGAAAATTGTTTGGCACAGATAATGGTCAATTTGGTCTTGGATGTTATTTTGTTTGAGATACTTGCATGAAGCCAGAGATACCCAGCAGATGGCTGAAGTGAAGGACCAAGACATTAACCTCAAGGAAAGGTTAAAGCCAGAGACTTGCTAGTGGGTGGAACAAGATAACTGAACAAAGCTCAATATTAATAATCCTTGACATATATGCAATGGTATTAATTACATGTTTATTTGTCTTGCTAGACTTTAAGTCTTCCAAAGGCATGAAATTATGTTTCCCATTTCTATATTTCCAGGGCCCAATATGGCAGACATCTAGATCCCGGTACATGTGTAATAAACAGATGAATAAATAAATAAACAAATAAAATTATGCCATTCTGTGAGCAAGGCAGTGATGACCCTCCGTGACCTGTGTGGTCATCTTGGCTGTTTATAGCCAGTGTCCATTCTGAATGGTCAGTCAGTACACCCATTCTGTTTCATCAGGAGCCATTGTACACTAGTTGTGAAATATTTTTAATACCACACAAATAGGAAACTGATGTTTGCCAAGTTTGGGAATTTTTGCACTATATAAGCCAGTGAGAGCTAGAGATAGGCTTCATATCCTTTTCTCAGGGTGTCTGACTCCTAAACTATTCATCTTTCATCAGCCTTTTCTCATAGTTTTCAACAAGACTTCTAAGAGACAAAAAGATTTATCTGAGGCCGTTGTGATAGTCTGATTTACGAGAAATACACATTTGGTCCCCCCCTCAACCCCGATTTGGAAAGCACCAAAGAGTGAAGCCTAGTTGTCAGGACAGTCTGGCTTGTGATTCAAGGGTTAGAACTTTCAGTCCCACCTCCCAACCTCTTGGAAAGGGGAAGGGGCTGGAGATTGAGTTCAAGCAACACTGGCCAATGATTCAATCAATTGTATCTATTGAATGAATCTTCCATAAAACCCCCCAAAAGGATAGGGTTCAGAGGTTTTCTGGGTCAGTGAACACGTGGAGGTACTGGGAAAATGTTGCACCTGGACGGGGCGTGGAAGCTCTGTGAAGGGCCCTAGGCCTCTCTCCCACCCGGCTCTTCCTGGGTTATATTCTTTTTTAATAAACCAGCGATCCAGGAAGTAAAATGTTTCTCTGAATTCTGTGAGCTGCTCTAGCAAATGAATTGAACCAGAGGAGGAGGCTGTGATTGTGCTGCTAACATATAGCAAGTGGGTCAGACCTGCAGGTAACAACTTGGACACTTAGACTTGAGACTGGCCTGCTGAGTCGGAGGGTTGTCGGAACCTCCAGTTTACAGCCAGTTGGTCAGAAGCACAAGCAACAGCCTGGGCTTGCGATTGGCATCTGAAACGGGGCTGGTGGGGGCCAGTCTTATAAGACCGGTGGAGTCCGACGCTATCTTCAAGCAGTGTAGTGATGCTATCTTCCTGCTGGTGACGAAGAATTGCTGGTTAGTGTGGGGAAGCCCCCTCCTCACATGTTGAAATTGGGTCCAGGAATCCAAAAGAGCTATACACTGTTGAGAATCTATTTTCAACAAAGCTGACAGTCTTGTTTGAAACACATACACACACACATACACATGCACGCACACACACACATCATAATTTCATTGAGCCTTGTTAATTTTAATTTCCTAGTAAGGTTGGAAATCCCAGGACTGCCTTAAATTTCACAAAACACCAGAATATTCTGTAATGCTTCATTTTATTAAAATGACTGAACAGAGTAAAATATACTCCTCCTACTAAGTTGATTACAATACATAGTATAAGAAGATTTCAGAACAAGGAAGATGAATTCCCACAGAAAGAATGCTCTGTGCTGAGTTTAAACTCCTATTTAAAGTCCTATTTTAACAATGAATCTTGGAACATTACATCAAAAACTAATGATGTACTGCATGGTGACTAACATAACATGACAAAAAGATTAAAAATTTTTTTAAATTAAAAATAAACAAACAAGTAATAAAGGCCTATTTTGATTTTCCACACTTACCTTTGATAGTCCAGTGAACTTCTTTCTTTCACTTATTTGCCAAGCTTTTCACACTTTAAACACTGATTCTATTCCTACATTAGAGCACTTCCTAGCGTTTCTCTCCTCTCCTTCTGTACATTTCTCTGATTGGCTTGCTAATAGTACCTCCTGTTACAGGGCATCTCCTGGCAAGTATCAAGTATTGGTATCCTCAGGACAGTGTCCTTTTCTAGACATCCCGAGATCCACATCATCTTTTCTTTATTTCTGGATGAATTTCAGAGTTTTCTCAACTACCGTGTCCTTCTAGGACCTTCCTTCATCCTTAATCTAAACATTCTCTTTTTACTATTTTATTTTAATTACTTAATCAAATAATTAATCACTTAATCATTTCATTAGATAATTAATAATTTAATAATTATTTAATTATTTTAATTGTTGCCATCCCTTGAGGATTGCTTTTACTTTACTTTCTGGTTTTCTTTCCATTGTTGTAGAATGACATCTCAATGTTTTCAAACTAAAAATTTAAGTATATATAAAGTTGTTTATTTCTATTTTATTTTTTTAATTATAGGTTAATAGACCAGAATTTATTAACAACAGTACCATTACATTTTGGGCCATATAATTTCAACCTGTAGAAGACTGTTCTGTGCATTGTAAGGTGTTTACTTTGACCCCAATCCACTAGCTGCCAATAGTACACTCCAACACACACACATAAGTTGTGACAACTGAAAACATTTTCAGACATTGTTAATGTTTCCTGGAGGGCAATATTGACCCCAATTGACAACCACTACTACAGAGGTTGATAAGTCTAGCTAATTTGAGCTGATTGGTAAGCACTTAGAAAGAGCCACAGGATCTTGGATTGAGTCCTGGCTTCTTGATTTATTAGTCTATAGCTTCGAGTACATAGTTTCATTTCTATGGGACTTCAGTTTCTTTTTCTGTAAAACAAGGTATAAAAAATTACCCTACCTGGCTCAAAAAATCATCTGAGGGTTCAGTGAAATAATATGTGTAAAAATCTCACTGTATACTATATAACATCAAAATAGCAGTTCTTTCTCCAATTTTTGTTCCCTTTTGGATTATGAGAGAGGACAGGAAAAGAAGTCTTTAAAATTAGATTGAAACAGACAATGAAGTCTTCTATTTAAGGGGAAAAATTGCCCCATTTGGCAGGTTAACTAGATTGTCCACCCACTTCTTCCTTTTCTAATTTCCTAGACTATGAAGAAAACACTCAAAGAGCTTTGTTTCCATTGGACAATTTCAAACCCACAAAGTTCTCTGGGGTGTTCTAATCCCTCCTGTCCAATGCAATTACTATGTCAAGAACCAGAAAGAGTTATGTTTATGATGGCTCAAAGTTAAAATGTCAACCTTTAGGCACTGGTATTATTTTTATATGGAGTAAATAGGTTGACAGTTATTATTATGCACTACCCTCAGAGCTTTGGGTCTACAACATTTTTGTACATAAACATTTTAACACCAGAGTTTCATCAATTAACATAAAATGCAAAGAAAAGGGGAAAAAAACACACGGCATGGAGAAGATATTCTTAACTTCTGTCAGAATAATGAAGTTCAAAAGCAGCACCCTCTGGAAATTTGGTTCTCTCCTAGAGTACTGATTACAAAGAGAAAGACAGGTGCCATTTAGTAAGCAAAGAAATCTAATTCCTTGCATTTCATTTATTCTCTGCTCATGTTATATTGTAACTCATTTCCATTTTAGCTAAGTGACCCCCTTAAATAATGTCGCTTACACCTACACCCTTTTTTTAACTTGGTCTCATTTTCTTATACCAACATGTGTTGTGTATACATGAAAGTTGCTGAGCTTTTCATATAATAGGGATCATTTCAAGACCATAATGATACCCCCTGAAATAAATTATTTAATATATTTTTTTGAAAAAAGAAGTAAAGCAACTCTTCTGGGTAATTGATGTGAGGTAAGCTACAGCATTGGCTGTATATTCATTTTTCTCCAATGTATGCAATTATCCACTCAGCCTGTACCCATTAATATTATTTTTCTTCCTAAGCTGGAAGTATTTAAAGCCATTAGAAAATAATCCAAAGAATTCTATTTGCTGAATAAATTTTAATTTGCATGGCACCAGGAATTTTTTATTAATGGGAAATAAATTATTGCAATCTTTGGGAAGGAGACAAGTTAATAGCTTTGTGAAAAGCAATGGAGAGAAAATGATCTTGAAAAGGTCAGGTCTCCTGTCACAGTGTCTTTATGCACAATTAAAACAAGTCAAGAAAGTGGCTATATAATCAGGACCATGAATATGCATTATATCCTAATGAGAGTGTGAAGATGCAGCAGGCTTAGTGCTAAAGTCATGGTGGGGTAGTGACATAAAAATGGTAATTTGTGATGTAGTATTTAACTGTGTTTCTCTTTCTTATGGAAAACTTAACTCTTCCTTAACTAGTCCATCCTATCTTGTCTTTAGGCTCTTTCTACTTTTCATGGAAATTGTTAATTGCGTGAGAGAAAAAGAAAGAGTCAAATATTATCTACTGTCCTGTTTGCGTTCGTTGCGTTGTTAGGCTGAATTTTTCAGTTTGCCATCAGTTGCTTTGGTCTTTCAGAGTTGTGCATGCCTGTGTGTGAGCCCGTGTGTAAATTCATTTTAACTCACAATAAAATCCTTTACCATTCATATCTATGTCACCTTTATTTTGGTGTCACATTTCTTCATTTGGTCCCTCTAGGATATTTTACAAGTCCCTAACAAGAATCATGCTTTGATCCTGAACACCCTATTACAGGGCATATTGTTTATACGAGTGCTCTTTCTGTAGGAAAAGCCTTTAGAAATGACATTAGCAGAAATCACTGGCTGCATCAAGAAGTTAACTTAAGTTCTTAAGTGGTCAATTACCTCTGGGTAATGGCTGCTTCCTTGGGTCGTGTTGTTGCTGCTCTGTATGCTACTGAGTCCATTCTGGCTATTCTACATTTTAATTGAAAAGCAGTATGAACATTCTGATTCAGTGGTCATTTAATAAAAGATAATGATCACTGAACAATGCTTCTGATTAGCTAATGGCAATTTAAAGGTTTGTAGAACCTTTCACAATTCTGCCTGCTTATTCTGGAATATTAATAGAAGACCTTGAACTAAGATTTCTGCTCTTACTGGATACGAAGAAAAAATTTTTTGGAGAAGAGCAGAGTTTCTTCTCATGCATTTTTGACAGCGACTGTGAATAGATAACTTTGGGTTTCTTGACCAACAGAACCAACATGGGAGGGGTCTTTGTCTCCAGCTCTGCTGGAAGTGAAAAAATGAACACCAGTCATCCTATTAGCCTGGTTCCATTTCCAAAGAATTGTTTCAGTGTTCTCTCCCTAGTATCTGTTTCCTTGCTTAAATGTGGGATCTTACCTCTAGGATGGTGTGAGGCAAATGCTGAGGGATAACTCTCTGTTACAAATCCTACCTCCAAGGTGTGTTTCAGAACAAATTAATCATATTCCCTTCTGTTTGATACATTTCACAAGTAGAGATCCACATTTGGCTGCTTCAGCGTGCGGTCATTACAAATAATAATATCTGATCTAGGACACAACAAAGAATTTGGAAAGTGGGAGCTGAGAATGTTGAAACCTAAGTTTTATCCCTTCATAATTTCCCTAAGGGTCATCCCTAAATATGGTCTAACTAAATTATATAACCTTATACACTGCATATTCTTTGTGTAGAACTTAAATACATGGAAGATGAAATATTTTCTTCCTTTTCATAAATGCAATTCTTGCTTTGTTTTAATCATTAAGTACACATTGCTAACTATAGGAATGCATGGGAATCGGGAGACTGGAAACCAAAGAAGTGTCTACACTGGAGCAGGTTTTGAAATTGAATTTATTCCTAGCAATACAATGAATGGCGTGTAATTCCTTTTGGAGAGGGCATGGGTTGTGGGGGATACTTAGGTAACATACTGTACAATATTCACTGGTTGTAGTGAAAAAAAAAAAGCTTGATAATCCTTGACTATTAAAAAAAAACATAATTTGGACTTAGTATCATGACAGTCCCTGAAATGGCAAACATATTCAATAGCAGAACATTGATACCTGGTTCATTTTCTTCTTTTTCTCTCAATCTTGTACAGATTAGAACCAAGATACCTGCTCCCATGACTCTGGCACTTCCTTTTTTGATCCAGAGGCCAGCAGTGATGGGGTTGTGGGTCGGGTCCCATGTCCAGTGATTCCCCAGGAAGAGGGAAGAATGGACATTGCCTGATAGCTTCCTCCCTTCCTCATCCAGACAGTTGAGGCCAGAACACAGCTCCCTTCAACCAGCAAGGGAACCAGGCAGAGTGGGAGTCATGTGGAAGTTGTAACCCTGTCCCCTTCCTCCCCATGACTCTTTACCCTCCCTTTCCTCTCCCATGGTGCACCTGGGGAATATGTACGAGGTAGGAAAATATCCAGTCCACATAGACCAACTCTGTCTGATTCCTCATCAGACAGAGTCCTTCTGTCTGGTGTTTCAGACATCAAACCTTTGGACCTCCTTCAGCTTTGGCCTGGGGAAAATATGGCAGAAGTAAGGGAGAAAGAAGCACCCATAAAAAACAAAATGCAAGATAAACAGGGATATTTTAAGAACTGAAATTTTAATGATGGTGAGCATCTATATACACATATTAAAAGAGTAACTATAAGTTTATCAATTTGATGTTAAATCCTAATGGGATAGATATTTTTTAATGTTGCTATTGTCATGATAAAAATAAATTAACAATTGATAAAGCAAAAGTGTATTTTCTAAAACTATATAGTAATTGAATAGCTATATGAAATAACTCTCAAAATATCACTTTAATAAGGCTCAGAGTGCCATGAAAACAGCTGCATATTTTGCAGGAAATGGGTCTGACATCACATCATTCTCTCATTAAATAGATAGTTATTAAGGGTCTAAATATGGAGAAAAGATTTACAGATTTTAAACAAGCACCCACTTAACTAAATGCTTCTGAACAAAAAATAAACAAGTGATTGATACTTTGGTACAGATTATATTATAAAATGTATTTTAAGAAAAACTATTTTTTAAACTTTTTCTCCATATCCTACCTTATGTAATATTTTCATAACCCCCTAAAATAGGAATTCTTATAGGTAGGCTTCCCAAGGAAATGCTATAAAATTGGCTAACCTGCACATACAATTAATCTTCGGGCTAGAAATTGATGAAATTTCCATGTCTTTGTACAACACTAATTGATTATAGGAATTGCCTTTAGGAGAAGAATATGAATCTAATGTATAAATAGTAGGTGCCATACCTGATATTTCTGCTTTTCAAAGTTACTAGATCAAAATACAATTAAATTCAATGTCTGTTTGGGGGGCTTTTATAATGTTATTGGGTTTAAATGATGCCAAATTTCGTGTTTTTCCTTGAAGAAACACCATCTCACAACGTTCACAAACGGGCAAGTTTACAGACCCCTTTGTGATGCTCACTCTTTTCCAAATTCTGCTTAACCTGAAAGTACGTTAAATTAAAAATCTTCTGTTACACTTAAGAAACATATGATAATGCACACGTTCTCACTTGCTTTTATCTCCCAGAACCTGATTCTGTCATAGAGGCTGGCTGACTCCTCTCCAGTAAAGTTTATCTCAACCAAAGCTTGGTTCCCTCATCATCCTACATAGAGAGACCCAGTGAGGGAGACCCAGGACTGAAAGATTGGGTCAGACTTCTTATCAAGTGCAATTGTAACTGAGATATCAGAGTAGAAAATTGTGGAGATGATATCTGATTTTCTTTCCGTGTTATTTCAACATGGGGATAAATAGACACCAAATTTGGGCATGCTTATTTTGTTCGAATATTAAAATTGCTAAGTGAGAGCTTGTCACTCCTTCCAAGATATGAGTTCAGTTTTATTGTTAAGGTTTATCACTTTCATTGGCTTTAAACCCATCTCTATTTATAGCCTCTGGCTTATTTCCTCACCAGTCAGCTCCTTCCACCCCCAAATTACCACCAACCACTCTTCCACACTTGGCTCCTTAAGTGATCCGGACCATCACTCAGACTCACGTGTAGGAGGAGACATTTTGATCACTACCAGAGCAGGCCTGAGCCAGTCCTCCGGCCCTGTGAGGACACTCTGCAATCTTGGACTTTATATCACTAGGGCCTAGACAGTATCCTTGCTTCTGCCAAGCAGAAGCAAGGATACCAAGAGTGTCTCAGTATCTTCTACCACTAACAGAGTGGCGAAGAGAAGCTCTACAACTAATAGCTCACCAAGTCCCAAAATAATACAATAGCTATCACAATTTGGGCACTAACCATATGCAAGGCATTGCTCTAAGAGTTTTGTAAGTATTCACTCATCAAGTGCCCACAGCTTCATCATCATTTTGCCATCCCTTAAGTCCTATGGCAACGTGATAAGTAGCGAAGCTTTATAATATAAAGCTACTTACACCAATTTTTTTTCTGCCTTGGGGTTTACCTAAAATCCCAAATGCTTATTAAAGAAGCTTAACAAATTCCTTATCCGTCGCACAACCTTTTAGAGAATCACAACACACATTAACATGGTAAAAGTCTTTCGAAGTCTTATGATTGATGATGTTAAAACATATTTAATCTTTTTTAAACCAGTATTTCCTACACTCATTTCCATGGATGCTTTCTCCTGTATTCAGTTAGCAGTTCTGCAGAACACACTTTAGATCTAGCAGCACAAACATCACTGACAGAACAGTGGGATTCTAAAGGGTGTTTGTTTTTTTTTTTAATTTATTTATTTGACAGACAGAGATCACAAGTAGGCAGAGAGAGAGAGAGGAGGAAGCAGGCTCCCCGCCAAGCAGAGAGCCCAAGCAGAGAGCCCGATGTGGGGCTCGATCCCAGGACCCTGAGATCATGACCTGAGCCCAAGGCAGAGGCTTTAACCCACTGAGCCACCCAGGTGCCCCAGAACAGTGGGATTCTAATCTCAACCTCTAGCTCCTCTTCACTGAGAACTGATGATATCCTGGCCGCTGGGAAGGCAAAAAGAAAGGTTTATGTTCTGGTTCCATCTGGATCTTTTTCTACCTTTTATTTTTCAACATCTCACACCTTTCTAGGCCTTTGCTGGCCTGTCATCGGAAGTCATTTTTACCTGTGAAGACCTTAATCTTAGTCATCATGTATAATTTATTAAAAACTCATTTTAAGGGCTTCCACCAGAAGCCTCTTAAAGGTTCACTCTTTTTTTTTTTACAGCCCAGAAACGTTTGGACTCCGTCTAGAATGCTGCATCTTTTTTTTTTTTTTTCCCCTAATTAGAGCGATCTGTTTGTTATCTCTGTCTGGGTTGTGGGTGATCTGTTTTCTTTTGGTGATACAGGGAGGGTGTAGTCCTTAAATCTCCTTTTGGCAGGAAACGTAACTTCCTGATACAGATCTCAACTGGAAAATGAGCCTCTCCGTAGGCAGAGACACGGATACCAGAACACTTCCTTTTGAACACTTGCCTGCAGCAGCTAAGAGAGGTAGAGTGAATGATGAGGTATCTACTGCCAATATTCCCAGTGAGTTTTGTCTCTATTTGAGGACAGACTATCCAGAAAACATGCCCTATGTATGAAGTTCTCCATTGTCCAATAGCAATCCCTTACAGAGACAGGCCAAACTAATTGCTCAAAGACATTGGTATATGTATCAGACAGCTAGGAAAAGAACCAAGAAAGTCACTACAAAGTCATGTGACAGGTATAGCTCCCGGCATTTTAATCTTACGTTGTGATTTTTGGTAACATTCCATTTAATCATTTTGATCCACTTAGCACCAGGAATGGTCCTGCCTATATTGTTGTAGATCCGAGTTAGCAGACATTTCCTAAAGCAATATGAAATCATAAAGGAAAGAACTGTAGTAGTAACCTACTTGGGGTGTTCTTCTAAGAGATCCTTCTAGGGCAACACTGTCCAAAAGAAGTTTCTACAATAATGAAAGTCTCACATAATGTGCAGTTTTCAGTACATGGTAATTACTAGTCACATGTAGCAGTTGAGTATTCGAAATGTGTCAGATGTAGTAGAAAGAATGAATTTTAAATGTCATTTAACTTTAATTAAATTTAAATTTGTATAGCCACATGTGGATAGTGGCTACTGTATTAGTGCAGATCTAAGGAGTTTACAGTACAGTTAGCCAAGTCAAGTATAAATCAAAAGGGTTCATTGCTTTTTTCCCCCCAAATCAATAAAACTAAGGGAAAAACATACCAATCATAATCTATAGTGTACAATTCATATTTCTGCTTATAGTCATGCTTACGTGTGGGTTGTCTGTGTCAGAAACATGGTAACCATAGGTCATCAAACATTTATCAAGTATCTAGTAAGCACTATAGTATCAGGTGCAGGAGAAAATAACAGAGATCAAGACAGACAAGGTTGTACAAACAATCTATAGCATCTGGGATCAATTGATCAAGGAATAAGAAACATAGTAAATAAAGCAAAATAATAATTACCATACTGAAGGAAAATGCTAAACACCAACAAATCTAAATGTTTAAATGACGGGGTTTCTTTCACTGACTGCAACACAAGCAATGAAAACATAAACCTAATAAGGATCTCTAAATCTTGGATTTATTTTGTGAGGATCTCTTTCCCTGGTTCACCTTCCAGATCTTGAATGAATGGTTCTGGGTCCTCCTGGGTCCAGAGGTCAGTGCATTCAACAAAAGCAACTACCTCCCAAAGAATCTTCAAACTTAACTTTAGCCTAGATTGGCTCAGGTTTAACTCTTAGCCATTTGTTTTCTTGTAATTTTAGCACACTACAAAAAAAAAATTGAAATGTCAATAAAAAAATATACTGCCAAATACATCATAACATTAAAAGGGCCACAGGGGAGAATTTGACAAATAGTGATAAAGTTAAATTTAAAGTGACATAAGTACCTACAATTGGCTGAAGTAAGTATAATTTACTTGTCAATCTTACAGCTCTTAAAAAGATCACAAAATCAAGAGGTTATAAACCATTACATGGAGGTTGAGTTAGAATATTCTTTCTAAACATTAACAGAGTAAATTGAACTAGATGAAGTAAAGAAATGTACAGATGGGGGGGCGGTGGGAAAGATGAAAGAAAAGTAAAATGTAATACAGGAGGAATAAAGTAGTTGAAAATATTAGAGTGAAATAGCCAGACTCCAGTAGGAAATGGATTCTTTAATGTGATATATCTATAATCTGATTTCGGTTTTAAATGCAAAGTAAAAATATGAAAAAAAGCTTTGATATCATAATGTGTTCTCTTTGCAGATATGTGAATTGATTCTTACATGATATGTGAGATATGGGTGAGTCAAAAAACCCATGTGGCTTCTAGTTTTATCTCCCCAGGCAGTTATTAACCAATCTTTTTTAAAGTCTAGCATTAAATGGATACCAAAAAATCCTGTTTCATTCATTTTGCTCTGAATGACATTTCATAACTATGAAGTTCTCTATTATGAAGCATTTTTCTTATACTTTACTCTAAATGTTACTCAATTTTACTTTATCTTATTAAATACCTTTAGTACACCTCTTAACATGTATATATGAAAATGTTTAGGAGAACCACTTGATTTCTTCATTAAGCTCTCTCTTTTTCTTGAACTAGTTCTGTTACATTATATTTAGTTTCTCACTCAAACTTTATCCCCAATTCTCCCTTTCCTACCTTTACTTTCTGACACATATGACACAGGATACAATGTTATGGGTTTTTTTGAGTTTGTCCAATATATGCAAAATGATGGAGGAATTTTACATCTTGACTATTTACCCAAGAAATACCCCAGATTTTTATCGGTTCATCTCTCTTCAGCTGTTTCTTTAATTGACCCCTACCAGTTGCTGGTTACCTGAAATCCTCCTACTAGCAGCAATCTAGACAGCTTTGTCAATGCCCCAAATAAATTTAGGTGGATTACCCACTCCATCCCCACCTAATGAGAAGATGACACCTCTTCATTCTCTTCTAACAAAAGAAAGAGTTACCCCAGTCCCAATATCATGAATTGATTCTGGATTTAACACCTGAAGTGACTTCCAGAGATCACTCTGGCCTTGAAACTCTGCAACTTTTTGTTGTTGTTGTTTTAATAAAATAAATAAATAAAGATTTATTTATTTACGGGGCCCCTGGGTGGCTCAGTCCTTAAGCGTTGACCTTTGGCTCAGGTCATGATCCCAGGATCCTGGGATCGAGCCCCCACATCAGGCTTCTTGCTTCTCCCTATCCCATCCCTCCTGCTTGTGTTCCTTCTCTTGCTCTCTCTCTCTCTCTCTCTCTCTTTCTCTCTCTGTCAAATAAATAAATAAAATCTTTAAAAAATAAAAATAAATATGATTTAATTTTTTATTGGGGGAGGGATAGGGGCAGAGGGAGAGGGAGAATCTCCAGTAGACTCTGCACTGAGTGTGGAGTCCACCAGGAGCTCCACCCCCTGACCCTGAGATCATGACCTGAGCTGAAACCATGATTTGGATGTTCAATCAACCGAGAACCCCAGGCACCTGAGACTCTGCAACTTTTGAGTAACTTGCTCAGCAATAGGGGTCATGACAGGGCTGCTAATGGCCCATATGATTTTGTTGCATACACAAATTATAGTTGTTTATAGAGTGCTATAAAAATATTATTTTATTATTTATGTTTAAAAACCTATAAATCTATTGTTGGTACAAATAATTCATGTTATGACTTTATTTGGTTTCTGTGGTTACCCTTTATATCTTACAATCCCCTATATAAATTATTATATAAACTCAGCTCTATGGAAGAACTATCATTACCCAACTACTTGAAAAATATATAAAATTACAATGGATTTTATTTGGGGATTTTCTCAAAGCAGATTCAAATGTGATTTTCTGTCTATGCCAACCTTTGGACATTTTAGCATTATTGCTTTATAAGAATCTCCTTCCTCTTAAATGGCTATAAATTATTATCCTATTAATTGGACATGACAATGTAAAGGACTCCCATCAGTTAAAAATATAAATCTTATTGAAACAGGGACACAGGAATGATTCATTTGAATACTGCCAACTATTGCCCCTTACATGCACATCAGAGAGCTGTGTTCTCTCTAATTTAAATGCAGTTGATAATTAAAATGTAATATTAAACTTTGACCAGAACTTATATTTCTGTAAATTATTTAAGTCCCAAACATCAGAAGAATAAAAATCTATTTTTCTAGGTACCAACAGAAAAAAGCAAATGTGTACTTCATACAAATGTAAATTAAAATCTAGCAATCCTTTCACCAAAGGAAATGTCCGCAGGATATTTCAAATCATGAAGTGTGTGGGTACACTCATTAACCCATGGGAATTAACCATCTGGCACATGATATCCTTACTGGTTTAAAAAAAAAATAGGTCTTTCTCAACAAAACACTCTCTATTCGATATGCAGAACAGTCATTAATAGAATACTCAATGTTGGGTTGAAACACAAGAAAATAAGATCTGGGGCATAGAAGCAAGTCATCCTTAAAAAGTTATTAGACTCCCAGTGACATTGATAAAAGACCACACAACAACCTTTTGCCTAACCAAAGATTTGACAACAAATAAGACAGCTGCATATGAAAAAGAAGTTCCACTCATAGACATCTACATCTACAATAGACATCTACATCTACATCTACAAGAATTTATATTCCATGTCCATCTGTCTATCTATATAGCTATCTATACCCCTATAATAAAACTCCATTGATTAACACTGCTTCTTCTATCCACAGACTTAGCTTTGGAAAATGATGCTCCACTGAATTAATCTAAAATGCATTCATGCTGATATGTAGTCCAATTTCATTAAAATCTGGGTTATCCTCCTGCTGCCAAAACAACTACCTGACTATTTGTCACCCCCCAAAAAATGGGTAGTCAGATATTTAGGGCAGAAATGTTGGTAAAGTTGAAATAATTTAAAATTCCCATCCTAAGAAAAAGTACACTAGAACTTCAAGTACTACAGATTTATAGAATTATATATTCCCTATTCAGAATCATAAAAATTGAGCATTTGCTCTATTACAAACCAATTTTCAGCACTCTAAAATGCAATTGATAATTAAAATGTAATATTAAACTTTGACCAGAACTTACACTACTAGTAAGTGTACACTTACTACACTACTAGTAGTGTAGGGGGATGTCTTCATCTTTTCTATAAGCATTACTTGAGTGCCTCCTGTGCATTCAAACTTCTATTTGAGGCTCAAAATGAATATAAAAAAAAAAAATGAAGGATGTTTCTCAGGAATTTTGACCATATCAGGACAAAAATTTATATATACATGAATCCACTTAGAAATTAATCATATTCTACATGAAAGTTTAAGAGACTATGTACTATGGAAAAATAAAATATCTAGGGCGCCTGGGTGGCTCAGTGGTTAAAGCCTCTGCCTTCGGCTCAGGTCATGATCTCAGGTTCCTGGGATCCAGTGCCGCATCGGGCTCTCTGCTCAGCAGGGAGCCTGCCTCCTCCTCCTGTTTCTCTCTGCCTGCCTCTCTGCCTACTTGCAGTCTGTCAAATAAATAAATAAATAAAAGTCTTAAAAAATAAAAAAAAAAGAAAAAGAAAATATCTAAATTTAAGTAAAGTAAACATAATCAGTGAAAGTTCCTTGGACCTTATGAAACTTGATATGAGTATTGAAAGAAATGGAGGTTTTGGGTTGAAGGACAGCACATGGGTAAGGATTGTGAGAATAGGTAGGAACTGGAGGAAAGAAAATGACCTGCCTTGTTAAGATAGAAGAGCTTATGAATTAGGAGTGAACATTGAGGCAGGAAAGAGTCCATTGGAGTTCACAGAAATCCTGAATATGTGAATATTGGCTTTGAAGCAATAGGAGCCTTTGTAAGTTCATGAGCTGAGCAGCCCTGTAGTGGAAGAGCTCCTGGCAGAAATATACAAAATAGAGTCCAGTAGAAAGAGATTAAATATAAAAGGCATGAGGACAAGGCAGTCCGTACTTGCTCATATATAAATGGACAAGATCCCAAGGTTCCCATACATTCAGACTAGTCCATAAAAGGAATCACATACCAATGATCACAGCAGAATATAAGAAAACTGCAAGGAGAGTAAAGAGATCCATTCTCAACCTTGAGTATCCTCATAATCCTTACAACATATGAAGAGCTTGCTTTTTACCCCACCTTGGATATTTAAATGAGCCCAACATTCCAGTGAAGTCCTGAACTTTCAAAATTCATCTGGTCTGTTGTCTCATCCAGTTACAGTAAGTTCTTGATTCCCCAAAACCTTCCCTCCATTTTGTGGGACTCTCCCATACCTCATCCTCATTTTGAGTTTCTATGTTGGCTCTCACTCCCTTACTGGCTCTCTGGAGTCATGCTCTAATCTTGATCTTATATCCCCAACTCTTTACTTAGAGCCTTTCCCCTAGCTAGAATCTAGCCTCAACTTCTGAACACCATACATCCCTGAAATTTGAGTCCTTGTCTGTTCTGTGCCCAATTATATCTTTTATCCAGTTGGCTTCATACAAATAATTAAAATCAGACTATGACAGCAAAAAGGGCATCTAGACTGTGCTACCAAATCACTCTTTTTAAAAAATATTTTATTGACTATATTAGCCTCTAATAAGAGAGTCTAACTAGAAAAGTCTTATGTTATTTCTGGAAGCAAATTTATTAAACCACAGAGTCTTCGACAAAGCCATCCAGTTTGGGAATTCTGAGCAGTGCCTGAAATAATCCCTTTGCAAACTACGGCCTGGAGAGCTTGGAAACCACACAGGAGATTAAGGTTATCTCCACATGCACCTTCTTGACACTCATTTGATGTCAATCTGAGAGGTGGTTTCTCTTAAAAAAAAAATAAATAAATAAATCATGTGGCTCACAGTCCAAATTTCTAAGGAAAGATTCTTTAAGTAAGACTTCACCTGTTGTGTTTCATGCTTCTCTTTCCAGAATTTCTCCCCTAAACTCTTATAAAATGAGACTGTTTTTAGATACTAAAATCTGTCAAGTCTTAACCCCAGGTGATTCAGCAACTATTGACATTTTCTAAATTTTGTAAAGAATTACATACAGTTAACAGTTTCGCTGGTGGCAGTGGGCTTTTCTTGTCATTAGCTTATTCTTTCCCCCTTCCACTCATATTTCTATGCCAGTGTTTTAACTTTAACTTCAAAACAAAACACAGAAACTTTTGAAACACAGTTGAGAACATTTGATCACTTGGTACACAGAACTGGCTAGCAGTAGGCCCTCCCTACCCGCTTGTCTAACCATCCTAGTTTGGGTAAGAATTTTAAAACCTCAGATACAGAGATAGAATTCTACTAGCTGTCAGCTGTTCCAGAGTGGATGTAAAAAGTGGGGCTCTGAATATCACATGAGAAGCAGGAATTTCGAAGACTGAGAACCTACCCTCACATATTAATTCATTCATATAACCACCACCTCCCGGCACTGGTTCTTTCTATTCCATTCCCCCATAGAGGACATAAAGATAAACAAGGTTTTATGATTGCAAGGTGTTACTCTTCTTGGCTTGAGGGGAATTACATTGTAGTCATATAGACATCTTACCTGTTAAAGTGTTTTCCAACTACTTTTCCTCCTACTGAAAATCCTCTCGGTTCCTACCCTAAAGCTTTACCTACATTAACTCTAGTACCTTTGCCTAAAGGTAGTACCCAATAAGTATCTGTCCAAAGAATGAAAGGCAAAGAATCAAATGTGTATACTACATGTCAGTCACTCTAGGTAAACTAGAAAAATATGGTCCTGACCACATTTAGCAGTTGGGAGAGATGATAATCAAAACACACAAGCATTTATTTGTATCTTCCTATGAAGAGAAAAGTGCACTTAACCCAAACTTGGGTTCATTGGAATCGAAAGATAAGAATATAACATGATAAGATAAACCAGGTGAAGAGAAAGACACTCATGATTTAGGCTAGGAGAAAAAGATAGTTTTTACGCGTGGAAAGCAAGAAGATCCATAAGGAGGATACAGTGAAGTGAAGTGAAGTGAATAAATGAATGAATGGTGAAAGTTTCTAAAGTGAATTCTTGTCCAAAGCTCTCCATCATATTAAGTACTGAAAAACTAGTCATATTTCCTCTGTACAACTGTTTTGTCTGATTCAGTCCTCATTGAAACACCCACACTTCAAAATTCCCTCTACCTCTTACTGGAGTCCTCTCTTACATTATTTTCTGTTTACATCTAAATCCATTTAATTTTTGCAAACAGATCACTAACTTCTTGAAAAGAGTTATTATATCTCAGTAATTGAGACTGGGAGAAATAAATAGAAACTATCTATAAATCTTTTGATCTATCCAGGTTTTCCACAATTCTAAGAAAAGCATGAGTCTGAACACTGTCTAGATGTACTATGAGTAACACACGAGAGTGGAAACGATTTACTGAATGCCAAAGGGATGCTAAGGACTATGCTAAATGCTCTTGATGCAAAACTGAGTGAGACGAGATCCATGCACACAGGCAGCATTTAAATAGATCTTTATTTAGTGATAGAGCATAGTAAGTGCTATGATAGATGGGAACTCAGCCCCATAGAAGCCCGGAAGACAAAGGGATCCTCTGGAGGGAGCTGAGGGGACAGATGTAAAGGTTTCACATGGGAAATGGCAGCTGAGCTGATTTTTAAGAAACAATATGACATTTGCTGATGAAGTTTCAAGGGCTGGGTGGAGATGAAGAGAGGGGTGGTCATTCAGCAGTATGAATAGCATGTGTGAAGGGTCATGAAGGAGTATCATGTGTTCCTTGTGCTGGGAGCACGGTGGTGGGAAACTGCTGGGTTGTCAGCTGAATCTTCTTGTGAAGGCCTGCATACCTCTTAGGTTGTTTTCCCTGTGGCAAAATTGTGCTCATGTTGAACTGGAAGCAGGTAAGGGACAATCCCATTAGTGTTTTAGAACCCGTGGGGTAGGACAAAGAGTGTAGTGAGAAAAGATACTTATGGGAGAGAAATATGGAGATGTTTTAATACTTGAAGCAAAGGATGATGTACCTAGACTTGGGGTCCAGAAACTTTTCTGTAAAGAGCCAGATAGTAAATATTTTAGGCTTTGTTGACCTCATGGCCTCTGTCTCAACTACTCAACTCTGCTGTTGTAGTATGAAGATTGCCAGAAACAATACTTAAATGGACACGGCTATGTTCTAATAAAACTTTACTTACAAAAACAGGCATTGGGTCAGATCTGGCCTGGTTATAGTTTGTCAACATCTTGTCTGGATTAAAATAATAGCAAGGATAGAGAAGAGAGGCTGATTGTGAGGTCCACTGCTGAGTGGGAATCTATCTGGTTAGTGAGAATGAGAGGACAGGGTCTAGGATGAGTATGGTAATGCCATGTTTGAAATACAAGGAAATGGCAATGCTAGTGAAACATTTAATGAAACAGGAGCTGAAATGTTTTTTATGGGAAAAGTGATTATCTCATTTAAGATAACCTCATGTAGACTTTGAAGAGCCACAGAAGTAGATGTCCAATAGAAAGACTCTTCTCGTGTTTCTGTATCAGTTATCTTTGGAAGATAGAGGTATTCCCACCATGTCATCCTAAATGCCAATTTGTATTTTTTTATATTTATTGATGATTTTATCAACAAATATAATGGTTTTGGTTTGTCTGTACTCAAGGAAAAAGATCTTATTCTAAGGATCTCACTGAGGTAAGAGAGACAAGAATCTCAACCCCAGGAACTCTTTACCTCACAGTTATGCTAGTGCATTTCACCAAAAGCCTCATAGCATACAGTTCTTCTTCCTAGCACCATCCTAAATCTATTAATTAATATTGTGTCTTATTAAGCTTACTAGACTATAATCTCCATGAGGAAGGAATCACGCCTGCTTTGTTTTTTATTTTTCCTCTGGCTGCTAGCAAAGTTCCAGGGATGTGGTACCCACTCAGTAATTATTTGTTGAATATATGACTTAATGAATGACATTCTACATAGGAGCTCAGGACAGACACCCAGAAAGACCTTAAAAAGAATAGGTATTATTGTTATTGTTTTTCTCTATTTTGTTTTGTTTTCTGAAAACCTAGACATATTTTTGGAGATCATTGAGAATCCACTCAACTAGCAATTTAGTTATTTTGTCATCCCATTAGCAGCTGAAATTCAGTGATCTCAAATGTCAGCTGTTAAGTTGACTCAACTATTCTTCTGTGTCTCCCTCTCTACATGTCTTCTGTTTCCATTATAGCCATCTCACTTTCTCTCTAATTTCTCGCATTCAGATTCCCCTATTTTCCTTGTTGGGTAAAGCCTTCATGCCAAGATTCTTTAAAGACCACTGGCCATTGAATGTCCTTGGGTCAGTTACCATTCCTTGTCAAATGACATGTAGTCATCATGGGGGGGGGGGGTCACTTGGCATGGAAGATGACAACCATATGTAAGGAATTGCTTAGCATAGCTTCCCTCATGAGAAGATGGGGCAACTTGTCTGAGGAGAGGTCTGTAGGTATGGCAGGCATCTAGAGACGCCTCTTTAGTAAAGCAAGTATTTTTAGAATACTTGGCCAGGGCATATTGTTGGGAAAAAAAATGCAATTACATGGATATTTCATGTAAAAAAGTTCTAGCCTCAATCATCTGGATAGTCTTGGCAAACGCATACTTTGATATTCATTACCCAGAAAGTTTCCTGGGCGTGCTATTTTACTTTTAAGAATGACAGTGACATTTTGTGAGGCATTTTTAATAGACTTTATTTTTCAGAGAAGTTTTAGTTTCATAGCAGTTTAGAGCAGAAGGTACAAAGATTTCCCATACAGCCCCTCCCCAAGAATGCATAGCCTACTCCAACATCAATATTCCCCATCAGAATGACACATTTGTTACAACTGATGAACTTACACTGACACATCATAATTACTTGAATTCCACAGTTTAAGAGTTCACTCTTAGTGTAAGACATTCTGTAGTTTTGTACAAATTTATAATAACATGAATCCACAATTATAGCATCATATAGAATAGTTTCACTTCACTAAAATTCCTCTGTGTTCTACCCATTAATTCCTCCCTCTCCCTACCACCTGGCAACCTCTGACCTTTTTTACTATATCCATAATTTTGCCTTTTCCAGCATGTCATAGAAATGGAATCATACTACAAAATGTATTTTTATTTATTTTTCCCCACCCTTGTGTGTGTGTGTGTGTGTGTATCAACAAGGCATAATGTAATGTCAGCTTCCACACTTCAGCCCTAAGAATATTGAGAATAGAGAAATTTAGAATTTCCTGCTCATTTGGAACACCAAAAAGAAAAGCCACTATTAAATAATGGCCTTATATTTGTGAGCCTATAGTACATACATGACACTCACTGCTCTGCCAAAAAATAAAAATTGTCCTTTAGTAGAAAAATAATAGGTAGAATGTCCAGTGCCATGTGATTTTAACAGAAAAGAGACCCAGGTTAAAAAAAAAAAAAATCATCATATTCAAAGAATGACCTATCTCTAAACAATTGCATGATCACTGTTGCCCCAGATTCCAAATAATGATGAGAACTGTCAGGTTCCTTTCCAAGAGTTGATATCCACTTTAATCAGGGGTCTGAACCTAAATGTGGTACAGTTTTCTGTATCTTTATCCCTTTTAGCAATTAAGATAATCTGGATGTAAGGGTTGGCAAGGATGAATCCACCTGAGTCCCTCAAGTGATTGAGCTCGTCAAGCAAACGTACAGAGAGGGCTAAGCCAAAGGTTTTATAGAAATCTCCTGTAGCTCCGCCAGGGCCAAGAACTTTCTCTTGGGGAAGATTTTTAATTACTTCATCTCTTTCTGAAAGTAAAGGGGAATCAAGTAATTCCCCAGTCTTCTGCAAATCACCTAGACAACTTGGAAGGAATGAGAACTGACTGTTTATCTGTTCATGATATCGAGGTCTAATTTCTGTATCAGTCTTCATCCTATTTCTGAAATAACTTACTAAGGTGTCCTGGGCCTGTGTTTGTCTTTTCCTCCTTTGGGCACCTAACTCCCATTATAGTTATGAGATTATTGCCGGAGCTCATCAGCCAGCAGTTGCAATCACAGGATCTCATCCTCCCGCTGGTGCAGGTACTGCCTAGCTGAGTGATGGATATCTTCACTTTATGGGTTATGAGTGAGCTCAGAGCCGCTGGGGCAGAAGAAAAGTTTGCTTGTAACTTTTGGTAGAGATTTTCCTCCAAGTCTGGATTCTGCCTTTCTCTCCTAGATAAGTTGTTTTCTCAATCAACTTTGTCCATGTATATGTTTATTGAATAGGAGAACTAGAGTCACAAAAATAAAACAAGGGAGCAGACAACAATATTCAGGACATACCTATAAAGGAAGCAAACAGTCATCACAAATCCTTTGGGGAAATAGATGAATATGAGTAAATCCAATAAATGAAACACAGATTAATAGATTTCACACCAGCAGAAACATTTTAACTTCGGTCAATCTGTGTCATCTAATGTGTTTTACAACAATTTCGAAACTAAACCAGGAAATTCATTTCACCAGACCTACTTTCATGCATCTAAAGATGCCTCATGTAACAAACATATTATTTCACTGAGGAGGCATTCACTGTGACAAATTAGGAGTTTCTCAAGTGACTTTGTTTTAAGAAAAGACTTTTTAAAAATCTGTAACTAGATTGCAACTAATAAAACACTTAAGATGCATTTTTGTAGGTTTTCCCCTTTAAATAATCTAATGATAAGTTACGTGGCCCCTTAATGTAAGAGAATTTATTTTCCAAAATTGCAGCATGGTCTACTTCAAAGTGTAGGTCACCATTCAAGTATTTCATAACACATCATATGGCTTTATTTATTGCCAAACACTCTCATTTTCATTTTAAAAAAATCTTCACCTTTTCACACTAGATTCTAAGTTCTTTTTTTTTTTTTTAATTTTATTTATTTATTTGTGAGAGAGAGCGAGAGAGTTAAAGAGTGAGCACAGGCAGGAAGAATGGCAGGCAGAGGCAGAGGGAGAAGCAGGCTTCCCTGCCAAACAAGGAGCCCGATGTGGGACTCGATCCCAAGATGCTGGGATCATGACCTGAGCCGAAAGCAGTGGCTTAACCAACTGAGCCACTCAGGCATCCCTAGATTCTAAGTTCTTAAAGTCATGTTGCATTTTATGTTTTAAGTTTTGCATAATTATGTAGACTTTTAAGCTTAAACTTCCCCCAACTATTTATCTGTTATGTATTTTTATGATCATTATTAATAAAATTGAGTTTTGTAGTATTTTTAAGTAAATTTTAATGAGCCTCTCCAGATACTTGGCATTGGGCCTCCAAAATTTGTACTGTATTTTCCAAGTTGTTTAGACAGCAACTTGATCAATATGGTAATTTTCTGGAAACTCTCTTCTTATTATAGTTGATTATTTTTAATTAACTCAAATTTAGTTGCTAATCTGTTATAATCCTTAGTGATGCATGGCACAAGCATGTCTTTTCCTAGTAAGCAAGCATTGATAGCAGAATTTCTGGGCTCTGGGCTCCTCTTTAGACCTATGAAAGCACTAATTATTTGTCCCCCTGGGTGCAAAAGGGGAAATTAAAAGCCTTGTAGTGCACTCCTTTGTAAACTTGGAATTTTGCCCTCCAGCAGAAACCTTGAAAATGAAGGGCTTGTAGAGTCCTTGCTGGCAATGCCAGCTTATAGTTCTGGTGACCAATGATCCTAGATTCTTCCAGATACACCCTATTCCAAATATTCTGTACTGTTGTATGACCACATGTCTTTAATTTGGGTTCAGAAAATATGATCATTGCCATCTGACTTATCATCAGAACATACTCCCAGAGTGCAATTCCCTCCACTTCCTGCCTCTCCAAGCCTCATATAAGAGAGACACATAGAACACCTGGTAATTTATAGAAAGCCACTAATTTGCGAGACAGAGGGAAATCCAACTGTACCATTAACTAAGATGGTCCTTGCCCACCATAGAACTGCTTGAAAGCTAACAAATTTAGGTGCCACATAGTCATCGGAACTGATATTCACGGAGCCATTCCTGTGTGTAGAACACTGTCACCTCACCGGAGCCTCCCATCTCTTTGAGACAGATATCACGACCCCCATTTACGAAGGACGGTATTACTCAGCTCTGGCAATTAAGTCCAGGATTTGAACTCGGCCTTTCTCTTCACTGCTCTTCCACCACCTCGCCGTCAGGGTTTTGTCTCTTCAGGTAAGGCAGACTGCGGTCTTGACCATGTGCGGCCCCCTCCCCCTTGTGAAGCAGGAAGTTGGCATAAATAGCGTCTCCATAAATAGTGTCTGTACAAAAGCTCACTCAACACCACCACCACCACCCAGCAATTCAAATCCATATCCTCTGACAAGAAGGCAGATTTTTTTTTTAAGATTTTATTTATTTATTTGACAGAGAGAGATCACAAGTAGGCAGAGAGGCAGGCAGAGAGAGAGAGAGGAGGAAGCAGGATCCCTGCTGAGCAGAGAGCCCGATGCGGGGACTCGATCCCAGAACCCTGAGATCATGACCTGAGCAGAAGGCAGCGGCTTAACCCTATGAGCCACCCAGGTGCCCCAAGAAGGCAGATTTTTGTTTTGAGTTTCCTTAACTGGAATTGTAAAGGTTTTACAGTTTTGCACACAGAAAGTTTCTTAGATTTTCTCCTCAGACTCTGCTCTGTTCCCCTCAGAGTTTTAAACTCAGTTTCTGCTAAAAACCTTTTATCCCTGACTCTCTCTCTCCATCCTCATACTTTTCATGTTGTCTCTCTCTTTGCCCCTTCACTTCTTTCACCTCTTCTCTCATGCCTTACCATCTCTACAGATTTTTGGTTTTGTTTTTTGTTTTTTTGGTTTTTTTTTTTTTCACCCACCGGTGGCCCCTGGGAGGCCACTCTGAGATATTTAGAGTATCTGGTCACTTCTCTGACCACCATCCTCTCATTGTTTATTCTGGAAGGAAGCCCACAGAGACTCCCGGCCAAGTTCTTTCCTCACCCTCTCAGATTTTCTCCTCAGAGAATCCTGTTGAGAAAATCACCTCAGTAGCAGTGTACTTTGTTAGAGGGAGCAAAGAGAGATTTAACATTTGAGAAGTATTTATTTTATGCCATGTCTAGATGGGCAGAGCGATGTAGTAGAGTGCTATAGCATTTAGATTAAGATTGACCCAATTTAGCCACCTGTCAGCTCTGTGATCTCAGGCAAGTTTATTTTCTATTCTGCCTCAGCTTCAGTACTCCTCCGACTATTGTGAGAATCAGAGCAAATAATGTGTATCAAAAGCCTGGGACGTAAGCACGCTGTATGTTTGTAATGCCGTAAATAGATTTTTGCAGAAGAGGAAATGAAGTTTTTCAGAGAATAAATACTTGACCTAGCCACAAAGCTAGTAAATTACAGGGCCAAAAAGAAACATGAGCCTGTAACTAGCGACAAGGGACCATGTGCTCCTGCTACATTCATTCCCAGCTGGTCTTCCACGGTGAACCTCTCACGTGGGCATTTCATTGCTGCCGAAGGTCTGCTTCCCGGCAACCTCACTGAGAAGTTTTCATCTGGGATTAGATTAGGAGTTCATGTGTTTCATCATCGATATTACTTCTGTTCTGCCTTCTACCCCATGAAAACAAAGTACACACGCTTATTACCTACAATAGAACACCTGAATTAAGTATTATTTTTCTTGTCACAGTTCTGCTTTCTCTGATAGCTTGCAAGTTATGATTGTCTGGACAATTTTCAAAATAATTAAAACAAGCTTTCATTTCAACTGAAAAGAAATCAGTCATTTCGTCTGAGCTGATGGGGAATAGCAGGGCTCCTGGTTTCCTTTATACCACAACAAGGTCAAAATAAAAAGTGTACTTGTTTGACTGAACTGCCTGCAAATATATTTAATAGTGCGGCGTTTACCTCATACCATTTCTGTTTGTGTTGATCAAGCTTCAAAATGCATTGTACGCTCTCATCGGAATCTAATTGTCACTTCTGAACATTACTCATTTGTTGATAAACACATTGACATTGACATCATCTTGTAACTCTAAGGCTGGAGAGCCTTGAACAAGAGCATATTTCTCAAAAACTGTGTAAAATTCATTGACCTTCTCTATTGAATGTACTCCTAACCAACACCCCAAGTTCTGATCCAGAAAGTGAAAGTCAGCCTCCAGCAAACTTTAGAGCAGAAAAATCTGGCTTCACTGACTTCTCAGCTTTTGAATTCAGTGTGTTATGGCACATTTTTCCTTCTCTGATAGCAAGGACTTAATTATTATGTATATGTATTACATAGTATGTAACATTCATCATAAGATCTTACTCCTCTCACCGTTGTTTGACTTTTAAAAGAAGACAACAAAATGATGAATGTTGAATTCTAGGTGGTACCAACAGAGACTAAGGATATTGAAAGCATTAACTTAAAAGAATTTTTACATATGGGATCACGTTTGTTCCTTTGGATAGACATAGGTAGATGGTGTTTTATTATTCCTTTATCCCCTTTTTCCAAATAAAAATACTGAGATTCCAGAGATAAAAATAGTTGTCTACATGATCAAATAGTTTAAACACAGACCTTCTCGCCCCACAGACCATACTTTTCTGTACCAGTCTCCCCTCTAATGAATACTGCCCACTTCTGGATACTAGTGGATGGGGCACAAGGCCAGGGAGGGGGAGGTCTCTAGAAAAAAATAATGGACAAATTGATTTGCAGACAGTGAAAAATTGTATCCATTCAAGAGTCATTTTATTACACTGAAATATGAAAGCAGCAAACCCCGTGGCTCTGCCAGAAGGAGACAGGAAAATAGAAGATGGTTTGCAGGTTGGGGGGCTTCTTTTGCTACACAGGGAAGGTATTGGTTGAACAGATTTTTGTAGGGCCACCTGCAAGACATAAGAAGCTAACATAATAAAGCAATACCTAAACTTGGGTAGCTCTATTTGACAGATAAGGAAATTTGGGTGTGATCTGGATAAAGCTGACCTCTGAGACCAACGTGAGAAATGAACTCAACTGCTCTCTTTTTTATCCTTTTTATTCCTGAATTTGCACTTGTTATGATAAAACAATTTTTTTAGAATTTCAAAGTAGCATTTTATTACAAAATTAATACAAAGTTGATGCAGAAAATTTGTCAGAAAAATAAAAGTAAAGTACTCAAACCACCATACATCCCACCACCGAAAGATAATCACAGTAAACATATTGATATGTATCGTTCCAGTAGTTTTTTTAAAGTTCCTTTTAAAATATCACTTTATACATATTGCTTTATTAATGTACCTTTTCATTTAAAGCTATGTGTGGCAAATTGAATATATGGCCCCAATTTTTTGTGGCATCCAGGATTTGTGCTCTTCTGTTTCACCTTCACTCACTGACTCTGGGCTCGGCCGTCACTGGCTTAAGCCCCTAGACTATAGCAAACTTGAAACAAACAGACCCAACTCAACAGAATTTCCCAGCAGACCTCTTCACAAACCTTGAGAGATGGTGGTTATTTTAAGCAAACAGATTTTGGGGTAGCTGGCTATGCAGTGGTAGTAAACGAACATAACATTCTGTGATAGAGAGATACACACACATGCACAGGCATGCGCATGTGAAATTGATTCTTGACCCTTCTAGAATTTTCTACCTATCAAAAGCGATCTTCTTAAAATGGAACTCAAATCATGTTTTTTTCCTGTGTAAAACATTTTGATGGTTTCCTCACTGTTTTGGAATAAAATTCAATTAACTCAGCAAGGCCTATAAACCCTGAATATGTAACTGTTGCCTTGTGTCCAGACTTACTTCTTGGCTCTTCCCCCTCATGTAGCACACTCAAGTCACACTGACCATTTTTAAGCCTCTCTTTTCCACTTTAGAACTTATGAACGGGGTATTTTTTCAACCTGGAATGTTCTTTGTATGTTACTGCTCATCCTACAGCTCTGATTTTAAATATGCTTTACTCAAAAAAGCTTTCTTGACCATACTATCTATAGAAGGGTCCCTCAACCCCCCAGTTATTCTCATCTTCACATACTTCATTATTTCTCTCTTAGCACTCATTACAATCACTTTAAAAAAAAAAAAAGATTTTATTTATTTATTTGACAGAGAGAGAATGCAAGCAGGGGGAGCAGCAGGGCGAGGGAGAAGCAGGTTCCCACTGAGCAGAGAGCCCGACATGGGCCTCAGTGCCAGGACCCTGGGATCATGACCTGAGCCGAGGGCAGACACTTAACCAAGTGAGCAACCCAGGTGCCCTATCATCACTTCTTTTAATTGTTTATTTGTTTCTTATCTATCTACCTTTCTTGGTCATCAAATCAATGAGAACAGGGTCTGTGTCTGTTTTATTCACCATTATATTCCCAATATCTAGCTCAATATCTGGAAATCTGTGAACTAAACATATTTTGTTTAAATGTTTGAATATTTATACCATATTGTTTTTAATATTCCCTATTATTAGACAAATAGGTGATGTTCATATATAGAGAGAATATATATGTATATTCGGCACATATATTACATATTTATTAAAGTTTTTAAAAATCAATAAGAAAAACGATGGAAACCCAAGAGAAAATCCGAGAAGAAAAGGTACAAGCAATTGTACTCATAAGAAAAGAAATACAGGCAAACAAAAGCATATATATATAAAAGTTCTACCTCACTAGAAATGCTGAGTAAAATATTATGCAAAACACTGTATATCATTATTTATACTTTTAAAACATGAAAATCAGTGTTACAACAATTCAAGAATAGACACTTCCATATACCACTGACATAAGAATAGGACGAATATAATCTTCTTGGAAGCTTCCCAAATATAGATATCAAGTGTATTAAAAATACATAATTCTTTTACCATTCAATTTTACTTCTGGGTAGTGATCCTAAGGAAATAGTACTGGAAGTTCACTGCCATTGTAAAATCCTACCTATATACCCATGGAGTGACTCCATGGCTACTCTTGAGCAGCCAAACAAATGATATATAAGGGACAAGATGGCAGAACCTATTGTTTCTTGTGCCTATTTCTTTATTTATCTGGAGTTCGTTTGTTTGTTTGTTTTTGATACATTTAACAATGCATTCATACCCTGATAAACCTGCTCTTTATGTTTCTTAAGGGATAAAAAGCTTCATTGTCTATTAATGATACCTACTATTCACAGTCTTGGGAAGAACAAGTCACTTGGATCAAAACACACAAGTTCAGTTCCATAGAATAAAATTTAATTATTCAAGCTCTTAGAGTCTCAACTACTTAATAGGGATTTAAAAATACTGTTGTAGGGGCGCCTGGGTGGCTCAGTGGGTTGAAGCCTCTGCCTTCAGCTCAGGTCATGAGCCCAGGGTCCTGGGCTCAAGCCCCACCCACATGTGGCTCTCTGCTCAGCAGGGAGCCTGCTTCCCTGCTCTTTCCGCCTGCCTTTCTGCCTACTTGTGATCTCTATCTGTCAAATAGATAAATAAAATCTTTAAAAATACTGTTGTACATAAAAATTTCTTTGTTGATTCTAATTGATAGTTTTACCTGAGTTTTTGTGGTTGATTTTTCATCTAGCTCTCTGGTGTCTCCTTTTTAGTTACCTTTACTAAGGTTTCTTCCTGTACTTAAATGTCCATGCTCCCCAAAATTCTGTTTTTGGCTTTAATTTCACACTATATATATTTCTGGAGATGATTATACCTGGAATCTGCTTCTCCCTCTCCCACTGCCCCTCCCCCCAGCTTGTGCTCTCTCTCACTCAGTCTCTCTCTCAAATAAACAAATAAAATCTTTAAAAAAAAAAAAAAAAGAATGGCTTCAAATCAGCACCTCCTCTATGAAGATTTGGCTGCACTTCCTCCCCCATGCTAAATTAGGCAACATCCTTAACATGTTACTAAACAGTCCCTCAACAACTGTTTTTGAGTGTCTACTATGATATTAAAAATATAGAAAGGACACTTCATCTGCTAACACACAAATATATTGCAATTATTCTTATGTGTATTTGTGTACTCTCCTAGTCTATAAGCCCATCAATGGCAAGTACCATTTCTTTTTCTCCTTCTCCTTCTTCTTCTTTTTCTTCTGATTTTGAAAGAGAGAGAGAGCAAGAGAGAGCATAGAGAAAGACTGAGATGAATCCTAGGGCAGCTGCACCATTAACAAATTTGGAGGACCAGAGGATGATCAATTTTGAGGGGAAGATTGTATTATACTTTGGGGAGTGGGGTGGGAAGAGGGGCAGAGAGAAAGGAAGAAAGAGAATTATAGCAGGCTCCACATCCAGCATGGAGCTCTACTTTGGGGAGTGGGGTAAGAAGAGGGGCAGAGAGAAAGGAAGAAAGAGAATTTTAGCAGGCTCTACATCCAGCATGGAGCTCTGTGGGGGCCTCAATTTCACGACCCTGGGATAGTGACCTCAACTGAAATCAAGAGTCAGATGCTTAGCCAACTGAGCCACCCAGGTCCCCTATGGCAAGATCTAGTTCTGATTAATCTTTGTATTGCAGAAACTAACCACACAGTAGGAATAAATAGTTAAAAATATAATAGTTTAAAATTCAGTTCAACTTTATGGAAATAAATTCAGCAATATGAAATCAGAAGAAATCAAAAGTTATAAGGAGAATAGTTCTTTAAGATACTTGCTTACTATTTCATTTTCTCTTTCTTGTCTCAATTCTCAAACATCTCTATGTTGAATCTCTGGCCATGGAATATTACGAAGATAATTATACAGTTTTAGCTGGGTCTTGGAAGGTAGCTTGACTTCTTTTGAAAATTTAACTCGGAATGAAAGGGAAATCTACCAACTCATTTTTGAATAAGAAAAATGTCTTTATCTCTGTAAACTCCAAATATTTTAAAATCATTTTTTATCTTAGGGTTCTCTATGGGAAGCTGAAAATTGAGACTGTAAGTCATTTATTTATTTATTTATTTATTTGTTTATTTATTATCTGTATTTATTTTAAAGATTTGACTGACTTATTTGATAGAGAGAACATGCGTGCACAAGCAGGGGGAGCAGCAGAGGGAGAAGGAGAAACAAGCTCTCCACTGATCAGGAAACCCAATGCAGGGCTCCATCCCAGGACCCTGGGATCATTAACTGAGCTGAAGGCAGACTCTTAACCGACTCAGCCACCCAGGTGCCCTATAAGTACTTTTTAAACTTCAGTTAATAGCACAATTTTTAAGACTAGAATGGGATCTATTTGGAATGGTTAAACTCCCATATATCACATTCTACCAGTGTAATATCTTCTGGGTGAAAATAATGGGTAGTACTCAACACCCAAGCCCAAGTGTGTATCAAACCAAACAATTCTGATCCCATAACATTGCAGAGACCCTCTCCCTATCACCACTACCGTCAAGATGACATCCCTCCAGGATAACATAGGTGAAGGAGTTTCAAATGCTTTAGGTAGAATAGCTTCTGCTCTCTGCAAGCCAGATGGAGCAGGAGTACTGGGGTTAGAAGGAGGTCAATGTACCTAACTGGAAAATACTCCCACAAATTCTCATTACCACAAAATACAAGATGCTATGTATAAATGACATTCTTCAATTTCAAGATTAAAAAAAAAAAAAAAATCCCCAAATACATTCTATGATGTCCCAAACTTCTCACTTCTATCCCTCACCTGTCACTGTTGAAAGAACTGATCAGAAGCCATTCCTACCACTACATTTCTTAGAACTAATGATACAAAATTCCTTTCAGAACACTGTCACCAAGGTGATCCAAAATTTAATTCAGCATATCTTGAATGCTTTGTGATTTAAAGCATCTCAAAACTTGCCTTCCACCCAGTAAGAGTGATAAGAAAGAAAATACATTTGCATCACCAATTACATGACTTCAGGCAGTTTTAGTTCTTAACATTTTTTTTTTAAACCTGCAGTAAAAATAAAATAAAACCACCATTTTGAAAGGACAGTTTTGGTGGCATAATATTCATAATTGGAGCTAAGTTGTCTTGAAAATTATTTTATTAACTTTTAATAATAATTAACCATAAAAGAAAATGTTTTTTAAAAAAGAAGACAAAGAAGAAAATATATACAAAAAGTTTGGGGTTCTACCCTGATGGCTTCTGTTCAAGAAAAGCGAATCCTAAGGTAGTCAGTCTTTCAGAATCTTAAGACAGCCCAATGGAAAGGCACATAAAATGTATTGACTGGTTCATCCAGAAAGGACTGCTCCTTAGGCAATAAAAAGATAACATGTTTAGCAAAGTCACTTTCTATTATATTATAAGTTATTAAATTATTTTTCAACATATTTAGGAAATAATAATTACTTCCTTTAAGTGGACTTGAATCTCCAGAGTTATTTTATTTGTCAAACCCTTAATATCATTTACCTGTCTGGGTTTAAGATTGTTTTCCTTCTAAGACAGAAACTGGTGTTTGTGATGGGCTGCATTTGTACTTTTGAAAGACACTTCTCCTGTAATTTTCTGATTCTGATGCAGCCACCTTGCCAGCCTCACTCCTCTGTGCCTGGATTCCAGTCTGGAGCTGTAGTGTAGTTCCCTCGCACCCTGTTTAACAATGAGCTAACAATGAATTTCTACTTTGGAGGTAAGGGACTAAAACATTTCTATGAGGATTCTAATAGCCACAGGGAAATACCATAGTAGGAGTAATCTGCATTTTTGGGGACACTGCTAAATTCTAACAATAAAATTCCATCTGAAAACAAAACCACAGGGAGGATAAACAATTTCACTATAATGTAAACTGTAAAGCTCAACACCTATTAGAAATAGTGAGGCATTTGATTATGAGCACCATTATCCTGAATGGGTATTCCCAAATTATACTGACAAAAACATCCATTTCCCATTTTGCTTTACCTACCATTTCGGTAGTAAACTCTATAGAAAAAATTATTGAGCCCTACATCTGAAACTAAGGATGCACTATACATTGGCTAATACTTAATTAGAAAAAAATTAGAAGTATTTTCATGTTGGAATTTGTCAAGTACAATTCTAATTTTTTAGATATTTTCTTAAGCAGTTTTGTAATGTTTACTTGGTCTCATCACTAAAGGTAATGGAAAGAATGCGCGTCAGACACGCTGCAGCAGAACTTTTGTATTTCTCCATCTCTGGCAAGTAAAGCACTGACTTCCCTTTGTTCTTTTGTTTTCAAGGAAGGCTGTTGCATGAACAGCCTAGGAAGACAGAAATACCATCCTACTCTGAAGTAAACTTCAGGCATGCTTACCACCAATGATGTAAAAGATTCTGGTTCTTAAGCTCAGAGTTCTTTCCCAGCAAGGCTACCAACTTACTGTGCAGACGGATCTTACCTGATCCTTGGGGGCTTGGAAAACCAGCTCAGAAACGCTGAGATTCTGGTTACTGCTAAAGTTGTGAGGAATAAACTGTCTTTTCCTCCTGACCCAGGCGTTTAAATGGCTTCTATCTGCGTTAATGAAACGTGTTGGGCAAATTGATGAGTTTACAAGTGGAGTGAAATAGCCAACACTTGACTGTTCTTGACAACCAAATGTGTCCCATTGAGGATGAATCCCAAACAACTAGTTTGATTTAGTACAAGTGAGGAAAGAAACTATCACTTGATGGGATTAAGACCAGAGGTTGGCCAATGTTTTCTTAGAGGGCCAGAGAGGAAAATATTTTACGCTTTGCAAGCCTGACAGTATCTTTTGCTGCTGCTTACCTCTGCTGTTCTAGAACAAAGCACCATAGACAATATATAAATGAGCAAGCATGGCTGTGTTCCTGTAAAGCTTTATTTATGAATAATGGATCTTGAACTTTCTTTAATTTTACATGTAATCAAATATTATTTTTCTTTAATTTTTCCAATCATTTTTTAAATTAAAAAAAATAATAATTAGGAGTGCCTGGGTGGCTCAGTGGGTTAAGCCTTTGCCTTAGGCTCAGGTTGTGATCTCAGGGTCCTGGGATGGAGATTCACATCGGGCTCTCTGCTCAGTGGAGAGACTGCTTCCTCCTCTCTTTCTCTCTGCCTACTTGTGATCTCTCTCTGTCAAATGAATAAAATCTTTTAAAAAAAATTTAAACCACATCTAGTTATAGGCTATATAAAAGTTGGCCTCAGGCTGGATTTGCTTTGTGAACTTAGTTTGCCACACTCTGGAATAGGGAAAAAAAAAATCGCCAAAAAGGAAAATCAAAGATATTAGTTTACCTTTTGTTATCTTTGTTCTAATTATTCTAGGAGAACCATAGGCACATGGAGGATTTGGGACAGGAAATCTTTTTTAAGCAGAATATAAAAATTTTCTGTGTCTTCACTCCTCACTTTTCAACCTCAGATACTTATGGTGTTCAATTTGCCTGTCTTGTCATCTAGAGTGCTAAGGGACAGTTGCTAGAACTTAATATTTAGATTCCTTTGAGTATCAGTAATTTTACTTATTTTTGCATAGATTTTTTTGCACCTCTTTTCTTCTTATTCTTCCATGAAACCCTCTCGCAGAGAAACATCATACCTATGATGAGTTGGTAATGTCTCACAAAGGTTGGTACACATAAGAAGTAGATTAAACAATGGACAATTTCTTTTTTTAAAATTAACATATAATGTATTATTTGCCCCAGAGGTACAGGTCTGTGAATCATCAGGCTTACACATTTCGCAGCACTCACCATAGCATATACCCTTCTCAATGTCCATCACCCAGCCACCCTATCCCTAACCCTCACGCCCCAACAACCCTCAGTTTGTTTCCTGAGATTAAGAGTCTTTTATGACTTATCTTCCTCCCCAGTCCCATCTTGCCTCATTTTTCCCTCCCTAGCTCCCACGGCCCCCCCACCCCGCCTCTCAAATTCCTCATATCAGAGAGACCATATGATAATTGTCTTTCTCTAATTGACTTATTTTGCTTAGCATAATACCCTCTAGTTCCATCCATGTCATTGCAAATGGCAAGATTTTGTGGGTTTTTTGATGGCTGCATAGTATTCCAACAATGGGCGATTTCTTTGTTATCTTATATCATAATAAATTTTATGATTCACTCAAGACAAAAAATTTTTGAACCACTTTGTTAACTTAAAAAACACTTAGAACAATGTCAGACGGGTATGTTATTAATAAATGTTGGCTATTAATAATGTTGGCTATTATTGATATGATTTCTCAAAGTTTGACTCAAGCTTGCCGGAACAAAGTCATCTAGGCTTTTCCACATCTTTTATTTTTTTACCCAAGCAAGAAAGTAAAGCATGCAGTAATTTGCATAATGCTTAAAGCTGAATTTGGACTCGCACCTATGTGAAGTTTGCTGTGATGGAAATGGATAGCTATTTTTTCTCTAGGAAGGAATTCACAAATAATTAGAAAACATAGAATGAGGAATGAGTGAAACTGTCACAATCAACTTGACCTTCAATTCACTGGCTGAACCAGAGCACAGGCTCCAGAGGGCAGATTTCATAGGCAGTTAAGCTGGATAGCTACGTTTTACTTCTCTCTTTAAATTATCAAGCTGCTTTCTTTTTCATCCTGAACACACATAGAGAATGACCCAGCAGAACAAGACCCCACAGTTTGACCCTAATCTGTTCTAGATAGTATCCCTGAGTGAATATATTACTTAATTTGCTGCATAATAGCCGTTGAGCAATACCCAAATCTCAAGTAAACACTGAGCTTTGCATTCCTCACACACACATTCCTTCTTTCTAGACAGTATTTTTAGTCAGGACTTTAGATTTTCTGCAGTTCTGGAAGAAACCTTTCTTTTGTAAGTCAATGCTAGTCTAATAACAGTAGCAATTTGCCAGGATAAGAGTGATAACCCTATTGTAGCTTGGTTGACAACAAACACTTTGGTAATTTCTTAAGAAAAGTATTTCCTGTTGATCATTAAAAGCCAAATTTTGAGTCACTTCCCCCTCTGGATTAAATAAATACTATTAGTTTCTCAACTGTGTACAGTAAATATAGATTTCAAGACTTGTTTGTCTGCATTTCTTAAAACATTTATGAACATTGAACAGATGAATTTGTTTTAAGCATATTTTTTCATTTGAACACTTTTCCCAATGGTTTTTAATATGGATACTGTTCATCACATATTGAATAAAGCAACTTTTACTTTATTTAATGTCTTGACCCAAATCACATTGTCTCCATAAATATTTTACAGTCTGTGTGCAACAAAAGCATGATTACCAAAGTCATGTCTGCACTTGTAGGTAATATACCATAAAAAATGGATTATTTTCCCCTTCCCTTGTTTTTGAGAGAGGGAATTGGTGCTTGCATTTGCCCAAGTGGGTTTTTTTTCTTTTTCTTTTTCTCTTTTTTTACACTAACTAGCTCCTTAGGGGTAAGATGTTGGAAACATGGGCCTGTGCCAAGTTACTATCTCTATAAAATTCACAGAAGAACAAGAAAACATTGCTCACTTTACTTCTTTCCAGCTGCTTTTCCCTGAAAGAAGAAATTTTGAAACTTCCATTATCCTGATAAATAGAATGAAACTACTTCATGACTGATTGGGAAGAAGTTACATTGCTATTCAAAGGAGTGATATAAAATAAAATAAAATTCAAATATTTCTTTTTCTTTTTTTTTTGAGAGCTAGCAATTATCTTGCCTTCTTTTAGCAGCTGATTTGTCACACACTTTGAAATTAGAGTATTGCATATAAGCATCAATACTTTGGAAATGTATTTTAAAAGATTTTAAAAAGAAAATGTTTTATAAATTTCATGGGTCACCTTTTGCTTTTATAGCATAAAAAATAAAGACACACTCTGATCTCTCAGTGAAATGAAACCACCTTGGACAATTAAACAGGGTGGGTTTTTGCATTCCCCACCCTGCACCCTCCACCCCACCCTTGCAGTGATATAATCATTTTACTCCTCCTCACTTCTTATCTACTGAGATAAACTAAAGTGCATGTATTTAATAAAGGACTTTTCTAAGTTTCTAGAGACCAAGCAATGCTTTTGGAGGGGCCCTTTCAGCATTTGTCTCTATTAATGAACGGTCGGTCCAGCCAGGAACAACCCTAAGTGGTTTTAAAAGAAATAAAGTAGTCATCAAATGAATGCATATTTATGCGTTTATGCCTTTTCTATCAGCTCAAAGAAAAGTAGCTTTGTCACATTTATGTGAGATAATGATAACGTATGCTCCTGCAAGTATTCGTGTAAGTATGCAGAGGAAACTTGGGTATGAAATTTTATAAGTAATACAACATGGTTCTTGGAAAAGCTTCATTTAAAAAAAAAAAAATACAACAACTCAATAGCACCTTACAACCATAATTAGATTGGTGCAGTGGCTATGGTCTGTGGCCTTCTCAGCCCTTCCTCCCCACTACCTTCTTCCACTAATAGAAGGTGCCATTCTGGAATGTAGGTTGGACACATGATAAGGCAAAGTCTGGCCATAGTCAGAGCTCTAAGACCTGGGAACCAGCATCCATTCAGCTTGATGGTTCCCCAGGGGAGTTTTTACACTTGTTTTGACAGAAAAAAATAGTTTTTTGTTGTTGTTCAAGACATCATAAAGATGCAAGTTTGGAGTACCAACCACTGAATCCCTTTAGTGGTTTTGGCGGGTCTGGGAAATTGAAACTGACACATAAAGGAACAAGGATGAGAGGTGAAGCAAATGAAAGCTTGATGGCATCGAGTCTCTGCTCTCATTTGTTCATGAGGCCCACTTGAATTCTGAGTGTCCCATAATCTGGTCATTTGAAGCGACAATTCCCTCACATTCTGAACAATACGGTACAGCAAATGGATGAAGAAATATAATGGCAACTGTCCGCCAGATGTCAAGCTAAATAGATTAAAAGAGTCCCTGCCCCAAATGTCTTCCTCCCTCTGTTTTCCATGATAGTGGGAAAACTCTGAGATTCCAATTCAAGTATAAATGTCTCCTACAGTGAACAAATACTAGGAAAGGATTTCTGACTTCTGGCTTGACGACGTGGGAGTAAATACAATGCTATCTTCTCCTCTTGGAAATCCTCCTAAACAATTAGACGGGTTTTTTTAAATATGCATGTACAAAGAGATTTTTATTTCCGTAAGATTAAGGTTCTCTGGAGTGGGAACAGAAAGACCTCAAAATTAAGTGTTATGTGTTGTCCCCAAATACAGTAAGTGAGAAAGGTAAAGCTTAAGTAGAGGTATAGAAACACCGTGAGAATCTCTGATTTCAAATGAAGAAAAGGAGAACCCAGTTCTCCAAAAGAGTCAATGCACTCTGAAGATGAACCCAAGGAAGTAAAAGTGTTTATTGGACCAGCCATATAGTCTGAATGGATTGCAACCAGTAACTTGTTAACATTCTGCTGGTATTGAAAAGTAGCTAGGTGTACAGAATGAGGAAACGCATGGTCAGCCTATTTTTTTAGGAACCACTCTATACATGAGTTTTCTAAACAGCCCTGGAGTTACATGTTTTTGTTGGCTGGGAATAAAGTATAAGACAGCCCCTAACCCCAACACACAGACACACACATACATATACAACAGAATCTTCAGCACAAGCCAAGAACATTAGCTCAGAACACCCCAAAATCCAGCCCCTTCATCATGCTCCTATAAATAAAAGGTTCAGGAAGAATTCTTGCAATTCAAAAGAGACTATCTAAAATTATCAGAACAGTATCTATATAAGAATACTACAAGTAAAAGGATAAACAAATGACAAAGAACAGTCAGGAAAAAATATATATGTATATACCATTGAACAGATCAAAACCATAACAAAATATACTGCCATGAACTCAGTAGAACTTAAGAAAGATAGGATAAAACAATAACTTAAGGATATATAAACAATACAACAAAGGTTAAGATAAGAAATGGAACAAAGAACTAGAACCAATGCACACATGATAAGCAACTCAAGAGAAAGCAAACACTGATGATGGTACAGTTAAATACACAGATATCAGAAATGAGAAAATTGAAGTAAGTAGAAATGAACTTGGATTTTAAAATGATTAGAAATAATAATAACAGAAATGAAATATGACAAAAGGAATTCAATATATGAATAATTCCTAAAAAATAAAATCTGAACAAATGAAATAGAAAAAGACATGTCAAAAATTTAAAACAAGAAAATATTCCAGAAAAAAAGGGTTTGAATTTTCAGACCGAAAAGGCAAACTATACTCCAGACGGGGCAGGGAAAGGTGATACAAATGGTCATTGTCTGATAAAGCTACTGGATTTCAAATATAAAGAGAGAACCCCTTAAGGATCTTCACTAAAAGGTCAAGTCATCTATAGAGGTAGAAATTCAGGTTCGCTTTGGGTTTTTCCATAACATGTTTCTGGTAGTGAGTGGGACCATGCCTTTAAGTTCTCAGAGCAAGTATAGTTTCAGCAGCTGATGGCAGTTCTCCTCGTCTGATCTGAGGGTGGCCCCAGCAGTAGAGAGGGGAGACCAGGAGAGTTTGAAGGGTTAGCCAGGCACTGGGGAACAAAGGTCCCTTGTTGTTTCTAGATGACCTTCTTGTCATGCTTTATTTTTCTCTCTCCAGATTCTGGACCTGCCCCCCTTATATGCAAGGTTTGTGCTCCTACAAAGAGAATATTTTCCTGCATCACCACCTTTCCTTTTCTGTTCATCTATCTCTCCATCGTTAGAACGCAATCATTTTTCCCATCTGTATTTACTTGCTCACTCCTTTTCTCTCCTCCACCCACTTAAGTTAGGTTTTTCTCCCCCATACCCCAAGCGACTGAACTGTTAATGCCCTTAACCACCTTCATTTTGCCAAATACAATCATTGGTTCCTTACACTACGCCCTTACACCTAACAAACATGACTGTAGAGTCCATAGGATTTATACCTTATTTTAGATTTATTAGAATAAAGAGACTTGTCTGGGAATAACCTGGAGCAATAGCCTCTTTAAAGCCCCACAGCCTCTAAAATATTTCCTATGGGGTTTTAAAATAATCTTTCCAATACAAACTTAGCCTTGTCATTCATGTGCTTAAAACTCGTTAGCAAATTTTCAACGGCATACTGAGATAACAAAACACACGTGATCTTTTGCAATCTAAGCCTTGCTACCTAATTGTGTCATTGTTCAACACTCTGCACCGCATCACACACTTTGGCAGCACCAGGCTCCCTACAGTTCTGTGAGCACATCAGGCTGTGTCACGTCTCCACATCTTTGTGCATATCTTTAAGCTCCCTCTGCGTGGAATGCCCTTGGTCTGCCTGGCAAACTTCTGTTCATCCTTTAAAAGGAAACTTGAATGTTAGCTCTTTTTTGGAAATCCCTACATGGTAACCTCTCTCTTCTACTGCTTCTCCTTCTCACCAATGGTTGAGCAGAATTAATTAATTGCATTCTCCTCTGCATGACACTAGGTGGACACTAGCAGAGTGATCACCTTTAAACATGTTGCTGAACTCCGCTGAACTGTGAGGTTCCTAAGCACCCACCCTTTAAGCACTGTACTCCCAGCATACAGCTCAAGTAGGAACCCAAAGCGGGGAGCGGTGAAAGAGGGGCCAGTAAAATAAAGGTGAATGAATGAATGAACGAACGAATGAATCAATCAATGGAATTTCATCACTATTGTTTCGATAGAAAATATTTTTCCGACTTCCAAACCTCACGTAGGCATTTGAAACACAACTGACTAGGAGTGGCACCAACTAGATGGCAGAGTAGGAAGTCCAAGCCCTCTTTTCATCACCCCACAGAACAGCGCTCTAATAGTGCTATGTGGACCCAATGCTTCATGAAATCCAGTTTGTGCCACAATTAAGAACTCATCTTCTATTCTTGAAACTTTTGTTGTGTGTTTCTGTGTTTAAGCCAGATGTTCTTAAGCTATAGACCCCTTAAAAATTCACAGATGGTCTTAAGACTGTGAACACCAGCACCACGCCCCGTGAAGTCTTACACAAACTTTTGTATAAATTTACATATAAGTGTTATTTTTCTGGGAAGAAGACCTACAGGTTTCAAAAAATTGATTTTTATGAATTATTTTTTTTAAGATTTTATTTATTTACTTGACAGGGAGAGGGAGACCACAACAAGGAGGGTGGCAGGCAGAGGGAGAGGGAGAAGCAGGCTCCCCGCGGAGCAAGGAGCGGGAAGCGGCACTCAATCCCAGAACCCGGGATCATGACCTGAGCCAAAGGCAGATGCTTCACCAACAGAGCCACTCAGGCACCCAGACATATAGGAATGAAAGCAAGATCTGAGAGATAACACAGTGAACATGAGAATTTGTTTTTAAAAGTAAAAGAGGCTAAAAATAAATGCTCTTTCTTATAAACTACTTTGACCCTTTCTGTTCAAAAGGAAAACTTACAGAGGGATGACTTCTATAAATGAGACCTGTTGGTGGCCTGAGAGAGTTAGGTGCGGAGGCTCAGCGGGGGACTGCGGGGTGCTGTGAATGAAAAGGCGCCGATTGCTCCCAGCGGGCGGGGCAGGAGCCAAGCTGGGCTGTACTGTTTCATCTCCTTCCCTGAGCCTGGAATTTGGAGATCTAGCAACAGTCCTCTGCCCCCCTCTCCTCCCTTTCCCTCTCCCTTTATCTCAAACCATTATTTGGGAAATAATAGTTATTTAGCATGGAGAATCAGCCCCACTTCCCCAATCAATCTCTTTCTCTCTCTCTCCCTCTGCCAAGAGTGGGGGAGGAATTGCTTGGTTTGGCAGCTGTCAGCCCGTCATTACGGGCTCACTGTCCCATCTGCACTGCTTAGATTGGTGCAGTCACAGGGGGGTTTACCCAAACAGGCTCTCAGGGGAACAGTAACATACCTCTTGATTTGGCTGTGAAGTTATACTTGTGATTATTAATAGACAAGATAAGAGGCTGGTGCTCTATTCATCCACGTTAGAGCTAATTACTCAGTTTGATCTAAGCTGATTAGAATACTGATAGATAACCACACCACGTTTATAGCTACAGCAAGCAGTGGCCAAGAGGCTTGACACAGGGCTGCCATTTGCGTTTATCAGATAGGAAAGAAGGGCGGGGGTGGGGCAGGGGCGGGGGCGGGGTGGGGGGGAGAGAAGAAGCTGCTTTGGTTGATTAGCAATGTGCTGCATGGGACCATTTATAATGAAGCATATCATTTAAATTTTCCTTTACAAATGAGTCCAACGCGCATTGCAGGCTGCAGGCTCTGTTAATTGTCACAAACATTGCTTTTTTTTTTTTTTTTTTAAACATTATTAGCTCTTTGGCAGGATCTCCATTGTTGACTAAAAACTTGGCATGATCAAGGCTTGCTGAATAATTTAGGTGGTTGGCAGCTGGAGAAGGAGAACGCACACATCGAGGCAGACAGACGTGCTGCTTGAGCTCTTTATATAATAGGATTGTATACAAAGCAGAGTACAGTCGGCAGTGACTTCTGTGTCTGTTTATAGGTAAACACTGATGTTAGTTTTATGGGAAAACTGGAGGGCTACTTCTCACAGATCGTAGGCAGCATATGAGACAGAGGCCCTGGAGGACTGTCGGGATGACTCGGATCATCTCTCTGGCTCTCCCGGAGCATGACTGCGGCAGCTTCTGCACACCGGTACTTCCGCCGCCTGTGTAGGGGGGTCGATGAGGTCTCGGTGGCGGGCCGTGGCAGCTGTCCTAGGACGGAGAGCCACCTGAGGTTCTGAAAGCTTCCGAGCAGCAGACCAGCAAGACCAGTGAGTCATACAGTCCATGAAACACCTTCATTTGGGAAGTTGGTGTATCTGATTATGGTTGGGGGGAGGGGAGTATCACTGCCGTAGGTGGAAGAACACGGAGAAGGTCCCAGTTGAGACAGCAAATTCTTAGTGCATGCGCACGACGCTTTCAGACAAGAACCAGACCCACGATTCTCTTTCAGTTGGGCAATCGGCACCTCTACAAGCAGACTCCTTGGGACAAAAACTCAACCGGAACTTTAAGTCAACAGGATTTATCAACCCACGTAAGAACAAGCACAGGGGTAGAACTGGTTACATGCAGATTTAAATGGGGTCACAGGGATACCATTTCCACCATGGGACTTTCTTCTGATGCGCTGGCTTTGTTCTCAAAAAAGCTCAAGTCTCCTTGACAAGTTGGCCAGAGGCCGCTCCAGCCTCGCATCCCCCCGCTTTCGCCCCCCAGCAAGAAAGAGTGAGTGAGAGACTGCCAGCCAAAGCTCTGAGATTGGGCATCGAAGTCCCAGCAAGAGCACAGAGCATGGACTTTTTTTCTGAAGCAATCACCACAGAGCTGGGGGCAAGACTAGGAGTGAGGAGGATGATACCCCCCATAAAAATTGGGACAACCCAGCTGAAATAAAAATCTAATAGTACAGTGACCCTTGGCTGGTTTTACCCTAGAAACTGAGGTCGGTTTCTGTTTATCTGTCCTATTCACTGGCCCAGGAATAATTTTGAAGCAGTAAAATATATTAAATATATATATTAAAATATGTTAATAAAATATATTAATGAAAGACCTGGACAGGTGTATAGCCATAGTGCAGTCTACCTCAGCACAAGCAGTGGAGTGAGAACTGACCCCAGAAGTCTATAGCAGCATGCGGTAACAATTATCTTCTAGAGTACTGACTTGAGCCCCTCGTGGACTGACACGGCTATACCCCCAGTCTACAGGGAGTCAAGTCAGACATGCTTTGATCTGGTGCTTTGATCCCCAGCACCAGAGCAAATTCCTCTCTGCTAAATACACTGATCACTGAATTTTAGGTGCTCTTTCAAGAGGAGAGGAAAAGCTATGTCCTTTCTTCCCCCTTCAGTCTGCTTGTTTACTAGGTTAGCAATAAACTGAAGTGAAACAGTGTTTGTCTTAGTCTGAGTCTACTGATGTCAACCTTGATATTAGGACTGTCCTTTCTGGTCTGTCTAGCACATGCAAAATATCACAACAAAACGGCCAGATGACCCTCATCAGGTAGAAGCCAGTCATGGTTCTACCCAAAAGCATGAATCCGCCACTTGTGGCGCTTTCATAGTGCATCACACAAGCATATTCAAGTTATGTGACTTCTGATAAACAGATCTGTTGCACATTCTTATCAGCAGGATCTTTCTTGATCCTAGCTTTTCAACAGCCTGTTTTTTAGAGGACAATCTTTGGTGAACATGTGCATAGTACTGTCACTTACCTCTCAGTGATATCTCTCTCTTTTTGGCCCCTCTGTCTACTTTTTCACAGCCAGCTGACTCCACGATAGAATTTTCCCAGGAAAGATTTGATAATTTGAAAAATAATTTTATACTAAGATTCATGTAGACCAACAAAGTGATGTGTAGGTATTGTAGAATGCTGACAGAAGATAAAAGTGAGTAATACTGTTTGCTACCTCTTTAATTACCTCAATAATAGTTTGAGCCCCATATCAGCTCAGTGGATCAGCCCACCCACAAACATGACACAGTGGTATACCGGTTTATTACAAGGTCCTGTATTTTCTGTTTTGAAATAATCTGGAAACTTGACTATATATGCTTCTTCCTGAGCTAAGACATAATGGAAGTCCTAGGATATTAATATGAATCGGAAAAATTATTTCAGAAGAAAACAACGAATCAATGCGACTGTTATCCTGTTCATAGAATAAGTCTCTGATAACAAATATATATATATACTATATAAAATATAGTCTAGAAAGCAAAGAAGGGGGAAAAGGGCTAGTTTTGGTAATCTCAAACTGGTAAAGGACATGTAGGCAATATATAGGCTTTACTATGTTTTTTACCAGCTTGAAACCAGGAGAAGGATATTGTAGTTGGCATGGCAGAATAAAAAATATTAAGAAATTCCAACCTAAGAAATTTAGGGGAGGGGCGCCTGGGTAGCTCAGTCAGTTAAGCATCTGTCTTTGGCTCAAGTCATGATCACAGGCTCCTTGTTCGAGGGGAAATCTGCTTCTCCCTCTAACTCTTCCTCTGTGCTTTCTCTCTCTTTCTCTCTCAAATAAATAAATAAAATCTTAAAAATAAAAGAGAAGAACTTGAGGGGAAAATTAAATCTTAAAAATAAACCTATTCCTTCAAATGTGTGCACTCACTCTCTCCTGCTCTCTTTCTCTCTCTCCCACTTCTCTCACACCTTCCAGAACCTTCCTATTCCTGCCTGGTTCCTTCATCTACTCTTTATTTATTTATTTATTCATTCACTCACCTGCTCATGCATTCTACACATAACTTCAAAGCAATTAATAGATGTCAAGCTCTCTTTGAGATCCTGGTAATACAAGATGAAAAAAACACAATCCAAGTCTTCAAGAGATTAAATCTTGTAAGGTACGACACACCAGTGAATAGATGACTAAAACATCCATTAGCAAATATTACACTAAGGTCGTACAGAGCTCTTACTGGAGGAATGGGAACACTTCCTGGAGGAAGTGAGGTCAAAACCACGTCTCAACGTTCTAGTCATATTAACTAAGGATAAGGAGTCTGCAAGACTGGGAAGAAGGAGGATTATCAGTGTTAGGAAAAAGTCCATATAAGTACTCCTGAAGCCCAGAATGCCAGGAGCAAAAGAAGCTATAAAAGTAACCAGACCCAGATCATAAAGGAACCTCCGTGCACACCTAATGTATTGGGATTTTATTCTAGAGGATAACTCTGGAAATAGAGTGTGGGGCAAATAAGATTGATTTAATACTGGAGTCTTCAAGAACAATTATACAATCAATAAATATATGGAAGAACTAAAGTAGTGGCAGCAGGAGGTATGAGACGAAACACACAGAATCAAGAGATTTAAGGAGATAGAATTGATAAGGCTTAATTCAGTCTTCTTCCTCTTGTCAGTTTCCAGCACAAAACATTCTTTTCCTTTGACTGTCTTTTCCATTTATTTTTCTAAAACCTACCAGCCTCTCTATTATCAAGTATGTCTCTTTAACACTTTCTCCAGTTAAACGGAGGAAATTTGGTTCATAGATTTACCTGATAGCCAATTGAGTACGGTACAACATCTAAAAATACATTAAAACCCACTCAGAAGGAGTGTGAAAATCTCACAGGTTGGAATATATCATAGAAATCAAATGTTCTTGTGTAAGTAACACCATTGTGTGGCAGAAATGGGGGCATCTTTCAATCACAGTTCATTGGAGCTCTTTGATGCAACAGCCCACACTTAGGTTCAGGTTGCTAGAACAGTAAGTAGGCATTATCATGACTTGCTTGGGCTTCTCTATTGAATGTCACTCTGACTTCTCAGAACCCCAGGAAGAAGTTTAAGTAGAAAGACTCAGAAAAACAAGATATGCTCTTCCAAATATTCTGGACTGTGGTGTGGTTCTGTATCAGGAAAAACAACAGGCTGAGGGAAACATTTAAATATCATTTCCAACAATATCATTTCTGTCCCTGTATTTCCAGAATGAACATCTGATTACTATTAAACTTTATTCTCCTGGAAAAATAATCCTTCCAATCGTATAAGCATTCCTGAATTGTAGCCAAAGAAATACATTTCAGTAGTTCCTTGCAATGTAGATTTCATTATGTATTAATGAATCAAGCAAATCAATGTTCTAATAGACCATTAGATGATTTTTTCATGCATGCATCCATTCTTCTAAACATGCAATCAAATAAAGTCGGATCCACATCATGGCTGCAGATCAAAAGCATCACAACTCATAACTTTATCCAGATATAGTTTTAAATAACATCCAGGAAATGTACATACCAAAATGATACTGACAAATCCCCCAAATCCCACACTTTTACCACACTTACGTTACTCTATTTTATCATCTTATCTTTGTAGTAACTAAGTGATGACATTGAGGCCATATGATAAATTAACCAATGGACTTGGAAAACTATGTATAAAGAGTCAAGTAAAAGGGAAGTGTGGGTTCGTAGCCCTTAGTTAATAACTGAGGGCAGATACCAGAAATATTCTACTAGCAAAATGTTTCAAGGGAAGGGTGATAAAAGGATTGGTATCTGTAGTTCAAGTGATTAAAAAAAATTCACTATGGATATTTGAGACCCCTTTTCCTTATGCTGAAAAATTAATGTGAAGACCACATTATGCAAATTTCAAATTATGGCATTTATTTGAAATGAGGCACGAGTCCTTCAAAAATCTCTTTTTAATATCCCACTCATTATAAAATTGAAAAAGGATTGCACTCAATAATCTGAATAAATGCCTTGTTAAATTCAGTTTTACTTTAAGTAGCAGTTCTGAATGTGGGAAAATTGGCCTGAAATCAGGACCCTGCTTCTCTACTGTGCCCATATCTTACCCTCTCCCTCTTGACCACAATAGCCCAACCTCCTGATCTCCTTTTCAGACCCTCCAAAGTAGTCAGCTCCTTCTGTATCAGGGTCTTCATCTTTGCCCAGATGATTCTGATGTAATTGCCGGGTGTGTGCCTTTAATAAACATATCCCCATTGATTCTAATGTTTGGCCCACTTTGAGAACCATTAATAGCATGTGAAGGGCAGAGACTTTCCCAGTTTTAGTGACCTCTCTAGCAAGACCTAGGACATTATAACATTCAAGAAATACTCCTTGAATGAATAAATGAAATTGATTAAAGAAATGAAACAAAAGGAAAGAATTCTAAGAAAAAACTGGAATGACCCAACCAATTGATAAACTTCCTATGTCTTCTTTAGTTCTCATGAATAAACATGCATTTCTTCTAATGCAGTAATGGCAACTCTTAGCTCTTTGAGCTCACAAGAGCCTCTGGAGCACAAGAACCTTTTAATAAAGTACCTCCTCTTTGTTATAAATCATTCATGGAGTAAGAGACTCTTACAGAACTAGCAGTGTTACTCACTTTGATAAATCTCATAAAGATAAAGAGTTTAACAACAGACTCATAAAAAGGTCGCTTATGATAAAGTCCAAAGGCCTACAGCTACTAGTTCACACTGCTCTAGGATGTTGAAGATGAAGAAAAAAGAAACTGATGAGGTTGATTATAATGTTCAAATCATCTGATAAGTTGAGACCCAATAATTCCCCTCAGAATGGAAGGTTGCTCTCTATATAGTCATGAGCTCCCTGGAACAATATTAGTGTAAAAAGACAAAGGTCTCAGATGGAAAGAGGAACTTTAAAAAGCATAATTGTATATTCTATTCCGTTTGTGCTCCCTCCAGAAAAGCAAGTTGTTGCCTCCAGGAAGGAGCCCAATAAAGGAAAAAAAGGACTAATAATCATGCTGAGAGTCAAACCATCTCTTGAGTGTTTATCACCTGCCAGGGACCTTGCTAAGAATGTCCACGTGTAATCTCATTGGATTCTCAAAATAACTCTCTGAGATAAATGCTACTATTCATCTTTGGGAGGTTAATTGGTCTGCTGAAAGCTTTATAGCAGTAAGTGGTAGAAGTGGCTCTCAACCCAAGCCTGCTGAAAACAGGACCGCACCGTCTACCTCTCTGCTCTCTGTGCAGCGATGTGTGCACCTTACAGACTACAACACAAATCCCAAATGCATTGTCCCTTTCTTGTGGGAATTTTCCTTACATTCCTCTCTTCATGGACATGGGCCTGCTTGGTCATGAGGGCTAATTCTTTAGCAATAGCTTCAGTGCACACACAATCAAAAATTTTTTATAGAGTTGATAATAGGTATGTCTAGTGCAACCTGCTTTCTGATTTCACATAGATAAACTTGCTCCTCTGAGTAACTCAAGTGTTTTGATGACATTTGTTTTGTGTTCTTTTTCCGTGAACTTAAAATGCTCTCACAAGCACCTGCAGCTCCACCGAGTGTCTGTTATTCCAGGTACTTAACGAGAGATTCTGTAGGTCTTGTTTCTCATTTTGTTTTCAGAATTGTTCTTTTAATTATTACCACTTCCCCGATAAGGAAGCTCGGCCACGGAAGGGCTGTGTAACTGGCTCAAGGTAAAAGAGTTAGTAAGTGGCAGAGCTAGAATTCAAATACAGATTTGTCCTCCCCTAAACCACCTGCCTCCCAGGGAAATAACTGGTATTTCTGCCCTGGATAATAGTGTATTCAACTCTTTTCTTGGACTTGATTAGTTATTTAATAATCTTCTTTTATTCCTGTAATGGGTTCTTACAAACACTGCTCTTGACCCAAACAAGTAAAAAGTGTTATAATGGATGTTTAAGTTTCCAAAGAAGAATAAAATAATGGTAAGGAGCTGGGCGCGGGGGACTTCTGTTTTAAAAATACTGATTAAATAGGGAGATGCCAAGGTGCTTGCACGGAAGATGATACTGTTCACGACCACTTGGCTCTGCCTGGAGATGCTTTTCAGAGAAAAACCAGTACTGGAGTAAAACATTTTTCATCTGATCACAGCCAAGCGTTTTATTTTTTCAAGCAAAACCAAGTGCAAATTGTGTTTGTTTTTGAAATTATGATCTCTACTTTACAAGTGAAATTCCACACACCAAAGTGTGAGTTTATTTTGATAAAACCACATTTCAGATTCCACATGCAACTATAAAATCAGGACATGTGGTGTGGGGTTTTCATAAAAGTCAAAATCTGGTAATTAGCACCAAAACTGTCTTTGAAATCTGAAAGTATTGGAGATAATAGAAATAAAAGCGCATGGAAATGCCAAGAATCTCTGTTTGTGCTAAATCCTACCCAAATACCACAAAGCACCAAGGTGATACACATTTTGAATCTGTTATATCCTGCTTATTAAGGGGGGGGTGGGGAATGGGCATATTTTTACAACATTTTTTCTTTCCTTTTTTTAAAAGATTGATTTTATTTATTTGAGAGAGCGAGAACAGCGTGTGCACAAGCGCAGGGCGTGGGGTAGAAGGAGAGAGAGAGGGAGAGAGAATCTCAAGCAGACTCCCCACTGAGTTCGAAGTCCAATGCGGGGCTTGATCTCGTGACCCTGAGATCGTAACCTGAGCAGAAGTCAAGAGTCAGCTCCTCAACTGACTGAGCCGCCCAGGCACCCCAACGTTTTTTATTTCTAGAAAGATTTCTCCTGGTTTTAAATTGTTCAAATTTTAAGTGGAGCTTTACCAACTGGGAAACTGCACTACAGACCTGAACATATATAATGACTTTTAGCCCGGAAAAGAAACATTGCATAAAATCTTTAAAAGTAGTTCCTTCCATCGCCTTCAAATGGGTATCTTCGTATGAATACAGAGAAATGATCCAAAGGGTAGTTGAGGATGGATTATATGAGGAAAAAAACAGAAATGCGAAAGTTCATAACCCCCCGACTGACATTCATTTTTGTCCCAACCGGTAGGGTGCACGTGTGCGGGTGTGTGCATACATTTTAATTCTGCCAGCTTTAACAGTAGTTAAAGAAATAAAAATAAAATCTACCTTGGCAAGGTTCCAGCCCAAATTGGTGACTGGATGCCTGACTCTGTTGATTTCAATAGCTGCATCACCTCCTGTTCTCCCGCGCACCTCCGGCCTATGTTATTATATAGTAGAGAAGTAGTAGGATTTCATGTTTCAAGAATTGGCAGCAGATTGCACCAGCAGTCCTTAAACAGCAGCATACTGTATTTATTTGTATACTGCATTTAATCCAATGTATGTAATTCTATCTCCAAATTCAACATTTGTTGGCCATTAAATAGGGAATGATTCTGTTTAAGTCAAAACAGCAGTCAAAACAGGAACAATGCTGTATTATAGCTTGGATGTGAACTAAAGAGTTGATACCAATTTTTTGGAAAACAACCAACGTCTTTTATTTTGAATAATACGCTCTGTTTTTATAGAAAGTAAATCAAACCTTTAGTTATGTAGGAAAACCATTTTACATATTCAAGGGGAGTAAACTTGTAATGAAATAACCCCAAAATAATTTCTTAGAGGATAGTGTCACCTGTAAGAATAAGATTAACAATAGAGTGGCATTCGAATATATGTATGAGGAACCTCTAACTAATCACATAGCTTTTAAGACAGTTAACATTATTAAAACAATTAAATTTTTGTATGTGAGTGTGTATGTATGTATTTACGATGTACAAACAGGGAACGGACAGAATTTTACTGAAGAAAGAAAAAAGGTTTTCAATACTGTTAAATACCCAAAGGTTTTAAATTGTTAAAAAGTTACTTAGATTTGAAGATATAAAAATACAAAGTTGATCTGCACTGAGCCTTTGTATAGCAAGACACAAATGTATTTCATTAATTAAAGGATCCCGGACTATTTATGTTGAAAGTTCCAAATTATTTGTTCCACCCAAATTGCATCACTTTAACTTCGTGATACTGAGTTTGGACAAAATGACAGAGCCAGGCACTGGGCATGTGAAATCATACTACCATCTGGGACTAGGAGAACAAAGTGTGGAGAGCCAAGGATCACCAGCCAAATGATGGTCCCACTGCCCAAAATCTCCTATGATGTCTCCAAGTGGCCTCATATGGTTAATGTGTTCTTCTCTGGCTGAGTGTGCATAGCACTGATTGAGCAAATAGTCTGTGGTAGAAAAAAAAAATAAAATAAAAGCTGTTTTTTAAAATTCTCCTGCAGAGGAGAAGGACATTATCACTGACTATCTTGGAAAACTTGGGCAAATCACTTTACCCTCTGGGTCTGTTTCCTTCTCTAGAAAAATACAGAAGTGGGGTCAGATCATCTCCTTGGGTTCTAGGAGCATTTCTCCATCACTTATTAGACGAGGCACTAAGGGTACAAAGATGAATAAGACCTAGTCTGGTCCTGGAGGAATTTATAGTCTAAAAGGGAAGTGATACATAAATACATAAGTACATAAGTCATTGTTAGATAATATAGGGCTAAGGGAAACATATTCACAAAGCTTTATAGGAACAAGGTTTCTTTTATGAATCTTTGCTAACCATTTTTCTTGAGTACTTTTTCCTCAATAAGAAGAGAACTGTGTGCTTACCACAGGCAGGAGGAGAGAATGTTAAAAAGGGTTGGGGGAAGGACACGGGACAAGAGCCATGGTTTTTGCTTCCAAAAAGAGACAAGGGAAAAAAAGGGAGAGAGAAGCCAGGAAATCTCACATTCAAATGACTTAATTATCTCTCAGCTGGCTTGTACAATACTGAAGTGATCTATCTGTCCAACTTGGCCTCTGAGCAGCCCAAGAAACGCTCTGTCCCCTCTTCTAATAAATACAGCTTATGCACTCAACAAACGATCAGATGATTTTGGCAATCATGAAAGTGGTCAAAAAAACCCCAAAAAGGTGTGCTTAACTCTGTTCCAGCCAAAATGCAATGGATGTTATTGATGATTTTGTACGTTTAGTAAATTTTTCCCTTGCCAATCATTTCATTTTTAAAACTAACAAACCCTTGAGGTGGAAATGCTAGTGAAATGCAGCTTTTAATATTCTATAATTTAAAATTGCTGCACCTGACTCTTTTTTTTTTTTTTTTTTTTTTTTTACAAAACTCCAAATAACTGTGAAGGACTACTTGCCTAGCTGTCCATGCATATACGTTTTCACTCCTTTGCGCTACTCCAAACAGTGATGTACTCAGTGATCATTTATGCTGCCAAGATTTTGAAGGTAAAAATAATACTTTGAATAAGAAGATTGGAGGTGTTTCTGAAAATGGATTGGAATATAGCCTTTGTGATTTTCAATACTCTTTTCTTGCTGTGTGTTGGGTTCAGCTCTTCCAAATGGGAAAATACATATTTGTGAGTTGAAGGGAGAAAAAGTCTTTGCCAAGCAGATGTTGGTAAATTGCCCGCTGAAACGAAGTTGTGATGTTGGTGACAACAAGATTGGTTTCTAGAGGATATTTAGAAAGCAGAGAGTCTGGCTTTGCTATCATTTCCCTCAGGAAGGGCCTGGATGATGGGCTACAGCACATTACCAGCTAGTATCTTGCTTCCAAACATCTGGATTCTGAGTCTCATCCATTTATAAATGATTTACTCATTGTAGCTTATTGTTTGTTGAGAGCTTGGCCAAGTGAGAAAACATTCAGCCACCTCTTCTCCAGACATCGATTTCTTAGTTTGCTCTACCACAATCCTTTAAACAAAAAATTCAGGGATCTCACCTTTAAATTCTATTTCTTAGGGCACCCTGGGTGGCTTAGTAGGCTAAGCATCGCCTTCAGCTCAGGTCATGATCCCAGGTCCTAAGATCGAGCCCTCATCGGCCTCGCAGCTCAACAGAGAGCCTGCTTCTCCCTCTGACTCTGTCTGCTGCTCTGTCTACTTGTGCTCTCTCTGTATCTCTATGTCAAATAAATAAAAAGAAATTATTGAAAGAAAGAAAGGAAGGAAGAAAGAAAGAAAGTTCTATTTTTCCTTACAAGCAAACCTACCATTTAAATTTCTTTCAAAGTTTGTTGTTGTTGTTGTTGTTTCAAGTGTACCTTTCTCAAATCAAGGGTAAAAAGGAAATTGGAGCAAGAAATGTTTTTGCCTCAGTTCCTCTCAGACAGTTAAGAGCAAAACACATTTAGGGCTTGATTTATACAAAAACTTGATTTGTATTTCACACCATTTCACTGGTATAGAACAGTGGTTCAAGCCAGGCTTTTCCATCAGAATTATTTGGAAAATCCTTCAGACTAAAAGTGCTCAAGCCCTAGTCCAAACCTCTGGAGCAGGTGAGACACGGGAATGGTTTTATATTTAATATTTACTATTAGGCATTGAACACGTGGTGTAAGTTAACCTGCGGCCAAATTCTGTGTGTATGACAAGGGAAGAGAGGCAGATTGTGCACCTGAAGAATACAAAAGAATTTACGGGTAAATTATTAAAACAATTGTCTGAATTCAGTAAAATTACTAGACACAGTTTAGTATAAAAAACCAATAGTATTTCTATATACTAGCCAAGAGGGTTAGAATATGAGATTTTTGAAAATTATAAATTAAAGAGCACCAAAAATGTCAAATACCAAATACCAAGGAATAAATCTACCAAGGATTTGAAAAAGCAAACACTTAAAGTATTATTTCTTTTTGCCTATTTTTATTTTTACAATTTATTTATTTATTTTAGAGACACAGAGAGAGAGAGAGAGAGAGAAAGAGAGATTGGTGGAGGGAAGGAGGGACAGAAGGAGAGGGAGAGAAGAATCTCAGGCAGACCCCCTGTTAAGTGGGGGTCCTACGTGGGGATCGATCTTATGACTCTGAGATCATGACCTGAGCCAAAATCAACAGGTGGACACTTAACCGACTGAGCTCCCCAGGTGCCCCTCTTTTTGCCTATTTTAAAAACTTGTTCAATTTATTTAAACAAATGCAAAAACATCTTACTTATTTCTCTGACCCCCCACACCACATGCTTTTGGCAACACTATCTGTTCTCTGCATCCATGAGTTTGGAGATTACACACACACACACACACACACACACACACACATAAAATACACATCATATATTCATTCCACATATAACAGAGATCATACTGTATTTGTCTTGCTCTGTCTGACTTCTTTCACTTAGTGTAAGGCCTCCAAGGTCTACCCATGGTGTCACAAATGGCAAGATTTCACACACACACATACATATACATATACATATCTCAATTTTATATATAAAATGTCATAAATAGCAAGATTCATTATGTTTTATGGCTGAATTATATCTATATATATCTATATCTATGTACATATCTCAATTTCAGCAGTGGACACTTAGGTTGTTTCCATATCTTGGCTACTGTAAAATAATGCTGCAATCAATATGAGGGTGCATGTATCATTTTGAGTTAGTGTTTTCATTTTCTTCAAATAAATACCTAGAAGAGGAATTGCTGGATCATATGGTAGTTCTTTTTTTAATTCTTTGAGGAACCTCCATTTCCACAGTGGTTGCACCAATTTACATTCACAACAGTGCTCAAGGGTTCCCTTTCTCCACAGCCTTGCCAACAATTTTATTTCTTGATTCTTTGAATAGCCATGCTAATAGGTGTGAAGTGATATCTCACAGTGGTTTTAATTTACATTTCCTGATGATTAGTGATTTGAAACATGTTTTCATGTGAGCATTGGCCATCTGTATGCCTTCTTTGGAAAATGTCTATTCAGATCTTCTGCCCATTTTTTAGTTGAATTTGTTATTTTTTCCTATTGAGTTGTACACAATCTTTGTATATTTTGTATATTGGCCCCTTATCATATATATGATTGCAAATATTTTCTCTCATTTAGTAGTTTGCTTTTTCATTTTGTAGATGATTTTCTTTGTTGTGTAGAAGTTTTTTGTTTGGTATAGTCCCACTTGCTTATTTTTACCTTTGTTGGTTTTGCTTTTGATGTTGGATTCAAAGAATTATCACCAAGACCCATGTCAAGAAGATTACCTATGTTTTTTTCTAGGAGTATTTTGGTTTCAAGTCTTATATTCAAGTCTTTAATCCATTTTGAGTTAATTTTTGTGGATGGTATAACACGGTGGTCCATTTTCATTCTTTTACATGTGGGCTGTCCAATTTTCTCAACATCGTTTATTGAAATAACTTATTTTTCCATTGTATACTCTTGTCTCCTTTGGTGTAGGTTAATTGATCATATATGTCTGAGTTTATTTCTTGGGTCTCTATTCTGTTTCATTGATCTGTTTATTTTTATGCCAATACCATATTATTTTAATTACTACAGCTCTGTAATATAGTTTGAAATTAAGGACCATGATTCTCCACCTTTTTTCTTCTTTCTCAAGATTGCTTTGACTACTCAGGGTCTCTTACAGTTCCATATAAATTTTAGGATTGTTTGTTCTATTTCTGTGAAAAATGGCATTGGAATTTTGATAGGGATTACATTGAATCTGTATATTTCTTTGGGTAGTATGGACATTTTTATACTATTAATTCTTCTAATCCATGAGCATGGATTTTCTAGTTCCTTTAGAGGTAAAGTTAGGCTTTTTATTTGAAACTTTTCTTGTTTCTTGAGTTAGACTCAAGTACCTCCCTCTAAGAACTGCTTTTCCTGAACCCCATAAATTTTGGTGCATTACATTTCTGTTTTCATTTGTCTCCAGGTATTTTTTATTTATCTTTTGCTTTCTTCTTTGATCCATTGATTGTTCAGTAGTATATTGTTTAATCTCAAAATATTTATGCATTTTCCAGTTTTTTGTGCAATTAGTTTCTAGTTTCATACCATTTTGGTCAGAAAGATGCTTGATATGAATTCAATCCTCTTAAGTGTTTAAGACTTGTTCAGAAGCTTACCATATAAATCTACCCTGGAAAATTTTCTATGTGCCCTTGAGAAGACTGTGTATTCTGTTGCTTGTGAATAAAATGTTCTGTAAATATCTGTTAAGTCTATCTGGCTTAACATGCCATTGAAGACCAATGTTTCCTTATTGGTTTTTTTGCCAGGATGATCCATCCATTGATGTATATGTGGTATTAAAGTTCCCTATGATTATTGTATTTCTGTCCATTTTTCTCTTTAGTTCTGTTAATATTTGTTTTATATATTTAGGTCTCCCTAGGTTAGGTTCATAAATATTTACATATGCTATATCTTCTTAGGTTAGGTTGACCCCTTTATCATTATGTGACACTCTTTCTTTTATTGTAGTCTTTGCTTTAAAGCATATTTTCTGATGTAAATACAGTTACTTCAGCTTTTTTTGGTTGCTATTTCTATTTGCACGAAATTTCTGTCCCTTCACTTTCTGTATGTTTATGTCCTTCCATCTAAAATGAGTTTTTTGTAGGCAGCATGTAGATGGGTCTTGCTTTTTAACCATGTAGTCATTCTATGTCTTTCAATTGGAGAGTTTAGTCCATTCACATTTAAAATAATTATTAATAGGTATTTTGTTATTTATTTTCTGGCCGTCTTTATAACTCTTCTCTGTTCCTTTCTTTTCTTCTCTTTCTCTCTTCCTTTGTAGTTTGGTAATTTTTTTCAATGGTACACTATATTCCTTTATCTTTTGTGTATTTACTATAGATATCTGCCTTGTGGTTATCACAAGGCTTAAATATAGTAACAGATATATCACAGTCAATTTTAAATGGATAACAACTTAAATTTGAGCCCATTGTAAAGCTCAACGTTACTATTCTCTCCCCACCATGTTTTATTTTTTGGATATTACATTTTATATCTTTTTACCTTGTGTAGCCCTTAACTAATTGCTGTAATCATAGTTATTTTTACTACTTTTGTCTTTTAATCCTCATCCTAACGTTATAAGTAATCAACCCAATCCTTTTACCATATATGCACCTTCACAGTGAGATTTATTCTTTCATATGTGTTCTTGTAATTAATGACTGCCCCTTCTTTTCAGCTACAAAAAAAAAAAAAGTCTCTTTAACATTTCTGTTAAGGCCAGCTTAGTGGTGATGAACTCCTTTAGCTTCTGCTTGTTGGGAAAACTCTTTGTCTCCCCTTCTGAATGATAACTTTGCTGAGTAGAGTACTCTTGGTATTTTTTTTCCTCAGCACTTTGTATATATTGTGCCACTCTTCTGGCCTGCAAAGTTTCTGCTGAAAAATGTGCTGATAGTCTTATAGGGGTTCCTTTATACAAGCTGTTCTTTTTCTTGCTGCTTTTAATATTCTTTCCTTGTCTTTAACTTTTGAAATTTTCACTATAATGTGCCTTGGCCTGGGTTTTTGGGTTCCTCTTATTTGGAACTCTCTGGGCTTCCTGAATCTGGATGTCTGTGTCCTTCCCCACGTTAAGGAAGAGTTTAGCAAATATTTCTTCAAATAAGATTTCTGCTCCTTTCTCTCATATATCACAAAGATAGTACCTGCCTTCCAAGTTTCTGGAAAAGATTACAGTTGGTGCCAAGATGTACATTTAATTAGGAGTCTGACCCTCAGGCTGCATTCACAATAATTAGCTAACAGGCCTCCTTCACTGAAAAACTGGGCTCTGGGTCTATTTCCTCTTATTGTACTCGGGGAGGGGGTGGTGGTGGTAGCTGCCTGGGTGGCTCAGTGGGTTAAGCCGCTGCCTTCCGCTCGGGTCATGATCTCAAGGTCCTGGGATCGAGTCCCGCATCGGGATCTCTGCTCAGCAGGGAGCCTGCTTCCCTTCCTCTCTCTCTGCCTGCTTCTCTGCCTACTTGTGATCTCTCGCTGTCAAATAAATAAATAAAATCTTTAAAAAATAAAAAAATAAAAAAAAAATAAATAAAACTCTTTCTTCAATAGTTACAGTCCTAGGGGACCCGCAAGCATAAAACTTACTGACCCAGAGCTAGGCAACGTAGAGGTGTCCCCTGGCAGCAATTGCAAAATTTGGGGTGCCAGACAAGGGTATGAGCTCCTTTCTTGGTTATTACAGTCCCTTGAGACTGATTATTACAGTCCCTTGAGACCAGTAATGCAAATTCTCCTGGTCTCCAGAACCAGGTTTTCAAGAAACATCCCCTAGGTGGTAGCCACAAAAATTAGGGCACCAAAGGGGGGTAAAAGATCCCTTCTGGAGGATATTTGTGCTCTGGAGTATAGGAGAGAAAGAACTCAAAATTTGCACCTGTAGTGTCTGTTCCCCAGAAGAGTGTTGCAGCAGTCTCCTATATGCGTATATTACATTAGGGGTCTTGTCCCTCAGGACTACACTTAATATAAGCAGGTGAGTCCCCTTCACTCTAAGTTGAGGCCTGATCACTGCCCCTGAGCTGGGCCCTGAGTCAGGTTCATCCAAACATATTTTAAAAGTGGTTTCTCAGATCATAACAGACTTGTGGGTCTTGGGTCATGAGCCCCATTGGTTTTCAAAGTTAGATGTTTGGGCGACTCATCTCTATGTGTTAAAACGTGGGTTACCACAAGAAGTGTGGGATTCAAACACATTTCTCCTCAGGAAGAAGCTCCAGGTTTCGAGTTCCAGCCTGACTCTGGGACACTGTGCCCAGGGTGGACTTTATGGTGATATTATGTCCTCTTTTACCACTCTGATGTGTTATTTTTTTGTCATTTGCTCAATTTGTAGTTGTTTCAGGTTTTTTAAGCAGAAAAATTTTCCATATGTACCTAGAGATTCATTGTGTCCATGGGAGGAGGTGAGTTCAGGATATTTCTATGTCACCATCTTGAACTAGAATAGTCTATAAAGCATTATTGAGATTAATTAAAGAGATTCAAGTGAGGGAGAAGAGAAAATCATATTCAGAGCCTGAACTCAATATTGGGAAAATGTCAAATCTCTGCAATTTGATAAATAAATATACAATCCCAAAGAATCCCAATAGGTTTGTTTCTTTTTGAAATTTGACAAGTTGTTTCTAAAATATACAAGAAAATGCAAAGGTCCAAGAATAACTAAGGTATTTTAGAAAAAGAATAAAAAGATGGGAAGAGTTTCTTTTAAAAATATCAACTTATTATAATGGTATAATATTTAAGATATGTGTATGTGTGTGTGCATCCTTTATCAACCAATGGAACAGAACTGATATCCAAATAACAGACACTTGATTTATGATGAAATGCCACTGCAGAGTCACAGAGGAAAGAGAGCTGCTCTTGAGTTGTTGTTTTTTTTCCCAAGAAATGATACTAGATAATTTTGTATTCATATGGAGATGATGAAATTGAACATACTTAAAGCTCAACTCCAAGAGGACTAGATCTAAATATGAAAAAACAAAACAATAAAGTTTTACAAAACAGCATAAAAGAGTATTTTCATGATTTCAAGGTCAGGAACTTTTTTAAAAATTATAACTATAAAAATTGATAAGCTCGATTACATTGAAGTTAAAAATGTCTGTTCATCTAAAGCATCATTGAAAGAATGGAAAGGCCCGCTGAAGAGTGGAGAAAGGTATATGCAACGTAAAGTTTTCACAAGCAACTTGTTCAACAAAGTAAGATTTTCTTTAAATCATTTTTAAGAAAAAGGCATTTCTGTTTGAAGACAAACAGGACACTGGAAATCCATAGGGTTGATCAAAATATGTGAAGGTGTTAAACTTCACTGATAACCACTGAAATGCAAACAAAGTGCTATGAGATACCATGATATATCCACCAGGAAAGCTCACCCTGAGAAAGAAAACAAAAAACTAATCATAAAAAGTGTTGGAGAGGAGCACCTGCATGGCTCAGTGGGTTAAGCCTCTGCCTTCGGCTCAGGTCATGATCCCAGAGTCCTGGGATTGAGCCCCACATAGGGCTCTCTGCTCAACAGGGAGCCTGCTTCCCCCTCTCTGCCTGCCTCTCTGACTACTTGTGATCTCTCTGTGTGTCAAATAAATAAATAAAATCTTTAAAAAAAAAAAAGTGTTGGAGAAAACCTGCAGTTACAGGAGTTTTTATACCTTACAGGTGGAAGTATAAATTGCTGCAACTACAACTTCTTTGGAAAAGAGTCTGACATTATCTGCTAAAGTTGAATATGTGCAAAACTTATGAACCAGTGGTTCTACCCTAAGTACTTATATAAAGGAACGTGCGCACGTGAACCAAGAGGAATTTACAGAAATGTTCCTGTTGGCCTTATTCATAATAGTTACATGTCCATCAAGCAATATAATGGTGATCTACTGGTGCAATGGAATATTGCCCAGCACAGAAAATTAACTACAGCAACACGGAACAGCATGGGTGAATCTCATAAAAATGATAGTGAGCAGGAGAAGCCAAACACATAAGATCACATTATTCAATTTCTGTAGGGTTTAAAAACAAGCAAAACTAAAGTATAGTGTTTAAAGATGCATGTTTTGGCATTTAAAAATGTAACAAAAAGTAAAGGAGCAATTATCATAAATGTCAGGATAGGGGATGCATCCAGGAGTGGAAGGTGTATGATGTGACTAGAAGAGCTCTCAAGGACCTTCTGGAATGTTTTCAGTGCCATACCTGACCTGGCTAGTGGCTACATGGCTGTTCACTTTATAATACCTTAGCAAATTTTACATGCTGTGTTTTGTACATTTCCGTGTACCTGTCATATTTCACAGTTTTTAAGTATAAGATCTCCTGCAAAGATTGGTGCTCTTGGCCACTAACCACACCATCATTTATTAAACTCTGTAAACAAAAGAAAATATATTATAGTTAATAAACACTTGTGGGTTTTTTTTAAAGATTGATTTATTTATTTTAGAGAGAGAGAGAGAGAATGTGTGGATGGGGGAGCCAGAGAGGAAGAAAGAGAGAGAGAGACTTAAGCAGACTCCCCACTGAGTGCAGAGTTGGACACAGAGACCCAGGACTCCATCTCAGGACCCTGAGATCATGACCTGAGCCAAAACCAAGAGTCAGCAACTTAACCAACTGTACCACCCAAGCACCCCAGTTAATAAACACTTGTAAAGAGGTGATAAAATTATGCTAATAAAATATCAGACTTCCTTGGTGTTCTTCCTCTTAATCCAGTCGTTTTTTTTTTTTTTTTTCTCAATCTCCTCCACCCTCCTTAAATTTTTTTGAGCCTCAGATTTTACCTTTGTACTATATGAACTCATTATTTTCCACCTCCAATCTTCTCCCTCTTCCTATACACCCTCTGGCATTGGACTTGCTCATTAATAAACTTATGGAGTCTTATATTTTAAGTATATCCTCAGAGTGTTTTGCTAGACTATTAAGAAATAAAGACGCACAATACACACTTCCCTTCACCTAAGAATGTACTGTAGGTACCTAACAAAAACTAAGTGAATTCACTCATTATTATATCCTCAAAGAATTTACAGTCTAATGGGTCTATTAGCTCATAGTTCAGAGCACAGCTCCAAAACTTGGGCAAGAATCCCCAAGATATAATTAAACAAATCTCATGTAGGTAGAATGAAATGGACTAAGTCACTTTAGGCCAAACATTTCTCCTGTGATCTGAACTTTGGATCGATCTAGGTTGTTGATTCTGTCAATGGAACCAAAAAATTCCAAGGCCCTCCCTCCCTCCCTGCTTGACTACCCAAGATATAGGAAGTGAATTTCCACTTTTATATGATCTTAATATTCTACTCAGCCAACAGATATTTATTAACAGGCTCTGGAACCAGCCTGCCTGAGTGCGAATTCTAACACCACCACTCACCAGCAAGTGATCTTGGTAAGTCACCCCACTCTGTGCCTCATGGCTGGATTCCAATCTCGCATGGAGATCATGAGTAGCAGCCGTGGAGACAACATAAGGACTGAACAGGTTCCTGTGCGCCGAAGTTCCTACAGCCACACCCAACACGGAATCATTGATGGAGAGATGTGAACTATCATCAGCCATCCAGCAAATACATACTAAGCACCCTCTACTTGGTAGGAACTAGGAAAACACAAATGAATGAAACGAACATGATTGCTATCATCATGAAGTTGCCAGTATAAAAGAACAAGGCAAAGAAATAAGCAAGCAAAATATATTCCTAAATAAATTATTAGTTTTTGTTTTTGTTTTTGTTTTTGTTTTAGTTTTAGTTGGGGAGCTATTTCATTTCTCTAGACATCATATGACCGCCTTCCTCCTCCACCTCCTATGGGAGTATCTGAGCTGGCAACCAGAGGGGACATCCCCCAATGGTATTCTGGCCCCCAGTCTGGAGCTCAGAGTTAGAAATGACTCTGAAAAGAAGGCAAATATTTTCCAAGTTCTATTTGGAAGCTAAGCTAAGGCTACCCTGTCCTACCTTTTCTATCCCATGTATTTTTTCCTCTATTTTTGTAAACAACAAATACATGGAAGACAGGAGAGAAGGATGGAAAGATGTTTCTGAGAGAGACAGGGAGAATGACAGAAGGAAAGAGAGAGAAGCTGTCCAGAGTTGAGCCAGAATATCCACGGCATAGATTTGTTTTAAATTCTGAATAAATCTGAATTTTAATTACCTTAACATATAGACCTCATTTTTCCTTTAAAGGAAATCACGTCAAACTACAATGTCTCTACAGATGCACTGGTGAAATAAAAATGTTACTGTTTTTAAGACAATAAATATTTCAGCAGAAAAGAAGAAGAAAGGGAAGAAGGAGGAGAAGGAGAAAGAAGGGGAGTGGGAGGGGGAGGAGGAGGAAGAGAGGAAGAAGGAGAAGAGGCGGTAGAAGAAGAAGAGAAGGAGGAAGGAGAAAAAGAAGCAGCAGCTGCAGCAATAGAAATGTGAAAACCAGCAGTGGGCTTTGATTATCTTGAGTCTCCAGGATTCTTTCTTCACTGAGAGTATTACAAAAAGAAAAGGAGCATTCTCTTACACTAGTCATTTATTATTTATTTTTGTGCTTTAATTATTTGTGGAAATTCCTGACAGCTTCTTATTCCGCTGGTTCTACTGACAGTCAAGTCTGCACATGAAGGAGGAGGACGAAACACCGGCTCGAGAGGAGAAAACTTAGCCAGCTGCCAAGTGGTTATGAAGTGCGTAGCTGCAAATTTAGAAATCATTTGATTTAAGAAGGATGATAGAAAAGAAAAAAGAAACAATGATGCTAATGACACAATTTGACCTCTTTTCTAAATGTTGTGAAAGTATTTTCTCTAACACTGCAACTCGGGTCTATTCCTTCACTCTGCTCCAAGGGCCAAGCCCCAGCTGGCCAACTGTGACGACAGGGGACACCTGGGTCTCCCTGGAGAGAGACAGCACGTGGCTCTAGAGCAAGGGCATGGCCGTGGGATAATAATAATGAGGAAAATGAATCTCCTAGCATGAGGAATTTTTGGAGTCCATTCATTCATTCACAAATATATAGAGTGTCAAGCACTCAATTAAGGATTAGATTAGGAGACTATCTGAGTAATTTGTTTTGCAAGAGTGAACATTTGAACCAGAAGAATGGCTCTACAACCTTCCTCATTCCTATAAATGTGTTTGTCTAGATCAGAAAGAGTTTATGTGTGTATGTTTGTTTGCTTCGATCCTGCCTTTAGTTTGGGCTTATTAAAGTGGTTTCCATCTTTGCTGTTTGTCTCTCTGCGTTTTTGTTTGTTTCTTTGCTTCTCAGGTACGGTTGATGATGTTCACCTGTCCGTATATGAAGACTCATCCTTTCAACTTAAAAATCAATAGAACTCATTTGAGTCTTTGGTTGTTCAAGGTAAGACCTATTTTGAAGAACTCATCAAGGATTTTATGCTTCTGTTGTTATTTCTAGCAACCAAATGATATCTACCATTGCTGGAGGCCTATTCTGTTCCTGACTGTCCTAGCCAGTAGGTACTTTAAAGCCAGGATCATCACTCCTTATAACAGAATAAAAAAGGGATTATTGTTATTCCCATTTGACAGATTTAAAAATTGAGGCTCAGTGAGATTAACAATCCCTCCCTCACTGGTTAACCACAGTGCAGGGTCTTAACATGTAGGACTCAACACATTCTTCAGAGTTTTCCCTATTTTGCTCTTCCCTTTCATAAAAATTTGACCTTAAGCACAATTGCAATTACAATTCCTCTAAATTTATACCAAAATGGGAAACCACTCTTGGTTTTGCCTTCTTTCATAGCAGCTCCCTAGAGGGTTTATTCCAGCAGCTTCTGACAATGCAATGAGCACACGAGACAGGCATTATCTGCTCCCTGCGCGCATGCCCCGAGAACCTGAGTTTCCTCATTGCCTTGCATATCACACTCTTTTCTTTGAAGGGAATCCCATTTTCCCACCTGCATCCATCATTCATCTGTCATTCCATTCAACTGGTGAGGTTTTTAACTAGATGATTTTTTTTTTCTTTCTTTCTTGGCTAACCTTGTCTCTCAAGGTCTTTGCTCTGACTACAGTTTTAAAGCTCAGCTCATTTTCTTGCCCCCAGCTCACCCCCTTGGGAGTAGCAATTAACACAGGCACCTGTTTTGTTGGGTTTTGCTTTTTACATATTAAAGGGCAGAGGCAACCTGCTTGGGTTGGTCTGAGTTTCCTTTTGATCTTACACGGAAGCCACACAACAATATCCATCTGCACAACCGGAGCAGAGTAATTTAGGGATGGTGCATGGAGGAAGCGTGGAGGTGCTATTGCTTGGGTTTGAAGAGGGACTCATACAGTAAGAGCATGACCCCTCCTCAGACACCTCTAGGAGCAGCAGATGTACTGTGCTGGGATCTCACCTCCCTCTTCTGATGCAGGGGATGAAAGTGCCTCTGAAGAGGAACAAAGACCTGTGCTATCACAAAGCCTCGCATTTTCCCATTGTATTTGAGCTGAGTATATTGCTCTTTCGGTTTTGCTAAGATTACACAAAAATGTAATTACCACGACACTATTCACCTGGGAACTTAAGAAATGAATGCCAGTGCAGCTGCATTGGGGGAGGAAAGCTTCCAAACAAGGCAGACACATCCCCCCCTTAAACCAGAAATTCCACCTCTGTCAGCTACGACCAAGCCAGGCAGAGCAGGGAAGGGTTGTGCAGTTTGCTCTGTTCTAGAACCCCACAGATGCTCCATACAGATGCACGTGTGGGTACATTTTATAGTGTGGGTTTTTGTGAACTCGGTGTTCTCCTTTCTACTTTCTCCCTATTTAGTCTGCCAGAAACCTTGTGAATACCCATGTATTTTTTGCACATACAATTTGGTTTAGGGCTAGGTTTCTTTTAAAATAGAAGTTGAATCAATGTGAGTTTGTGTCCCAAATGAGAACTTAATATTTTGATTAATATGTCCTGCTTCCTATTGTGGCTCCATGCCTCAAACATTTCTTAAATGCTTCAGGCATATAAGAGATAGTGTGGGGGGGGTTTTGTTTGTTATTATTATTATTTATTTTTTTTTTTAGTGAAGAAATACAATTAGAGTATGTATAACTCTAGTTATTTAACACCTGACTTTACCTCAATACCCATATCTAAACACTGGAAAGTTATGTGTGTTAGAAAAAAATCAAGACCTTTATGTGGCTTGTTCTAAAAAAAAAACAAAACAAAAACAAAGCTTATACTTGAAATTGGCAAGAGCAACAATGGAGATAGAGAATGAGGGGGAAAGAAAATAAAATGGGAATATTTTAACAAATATTAGAGATGATGTCTAGCAAGCCGAGATTATAGAACCAGGCACGTAAGTTCTAGTTTAGGAGAAAAGAGAGAAGGGGTATTGCCATCACCTCCATCATTCATTGTGTATCCAAATTGCAAGGCACTTGAAGATATGATATGTCACTGCATTTGAGGCTAATAACAATACTCCATAGCTATGTAGGGGAGGTGATGATAATATTATAGGGAATGTGGTTTGGGGTCAACAAAGCCTCTATTGAGAGCCAGCTATGTACCAGGCACCACACTAGGTGCTGGAGATGCAGTGTTCAGAGGAAAAATCCCCAGGTCTGGGCTGTGAAGGCAGTTTGAAAAATACATGCCTCCAGTCTCACTCAAACCATAGCAAGGAGTCTTTTCTATAAACAGACGTAAGTCACAAAAATGCAGGGACCTAGAGAGAAGAGATGAGCAGTACAATGTGGGAAGCCAGGAAGAATGTAGACCAGCAGTCTGTGATCTAAGAGACAGACAGCCAAGTCCTTACCTGAGAGTGGGCAACTGACATTGATCGTTCAAATGGGGCATGAACACACAAATCCATAGGCTTATGAGAGAGAGAGAAGACATCTCTTTTTCTATGGAACAAAGAAGTCCTGGCCCTGGAGGGTAGCTTGCAGCTTCCAGAGTCACCACTGGAGCTGCCCGAGGGCTCACTGTTCTTTAGTGAGCTGAACCAGTCCCATTGGACCAACCCCTTGCCTAGGGCCTGGAAATGGAAAGGAAAAGGAGCCAGAGAGAGACCAAAAAAATCTATCCCTCCTTTTGAAGATTGCCAAAAGTTTTAGAGAAATTGTTAGATCCTTCTTACAGGATGGCCACCCCCAAAATACTGGAATTTTACTCTCTGAGGGAGTAGAGTATCTCTATCAGAGTGCAGCAGATAGTGGCCATACTGAAAAAAGAGAAATGAAGTGCCCATATAAATGTTGGACACTTAATGAAGCCCTCTTCCTCTGCTCGGCTGCTAGATCATTTGCATCTAGACTTTCACTCTCTAAGCAGGAAAGAGGTTACTTCTTTGGAAGTTCTAACCACCTCCCCTCCGACCCCACAGAACGAAAGTTATTGAAGCTGTGAATTCTTCAAGCGGTGTCTTACTCGCATTATCTGGCAATAAAGCTCAAAGCCAGAAAGCTCTCCTCATGTCCTCAGGGCTTCCGGACAGCTCATTAATGCTCCATCCTTAATCATGAGCAGACAATCAAGAATAACCAGATAGTTGAAAGAAACATAAAACTAAAACAAAAAGAAAAGTAAACAAACAAAAAAGCTACTTGGAGAAAACAGAGACTATGCAGGGAGAAAAATGCCAAGAATAATAATAATGACTATTATTAATACCCTTTGAGAGACAAGAGAATATATCTTGAAACAAGAAGTGGATGTTATAAGAAAGGACTTGGGGGGGGACTATTAGAATTTAACATCACAGCAAAAACAAAGCAAAACAAGAAACTTAATAGGGGGCTGAAAGAAAATGTTGGATAATTGTCACAAAAGTAAATTGAAAGCTTCAAAGAGATTGAAAACAGTAGACAAAAGCTATGAATATTATTTTAAGAGTCTTCAAATAATTGGTTTTCAGAATGAAGTACAATGAAAACTGGGGAGAAATAGCATCAAAGAGAAAATTCAGGAAAATTTTTCCACAACTGTAACCCATATACCTTCGGAGTGAGAAGGCCCATGAAGGGCTCAAAAAAATAAGATGAAAATAGATCCATACCAAGCCAAATCACTGTAAAATTGCAGAACATTGGAAACGAAGAGACAGTTCTCCAAACTTATCAAAAGAAAAATCAGGACACATATAAAGAACTGGTAATCTGGTTGGCATACTGGAAGTAGAAAATAGTAGAGCAATACATTCAAAAGTCTGAAGTAAAGTGATTTCTAACCTAAAATTCTATGCCTAGCCAACCATTCAGTCAAGTCTCAGGGTAGAATAAAGACATTTTTAGACATGCAATACGGGAAAAAAAAATGTACCCCCCTTGCAAAGAGTGAAAACTGTCAACAAATCTGGGAAGAAAAGGAAATCAGAAACAGAGAAAGAGAGAGACTCCAAAACTGGATGGAAAAAAAGATTATCTGTAGGGAAGGGAGAAACCACAGGAACCACTCATTCATGCCACCATAGTGTAATTCAAGAGGATTTGAGGGCTGTCACCCTACTTTTATCATCCTGCTATCTTTTTAATCTGACTAAACTACTGAAGGATGTGCTATTTTGAACAAGGGAGTAAAACCAAGAAGGTGAAAGGCCTAAGTCCAAGAAACAGGCCAAGAAACTTAGAAGGAAAGTAAAGGGAGTTCCAAGTATCAAAGAAAAATAGAGAGGAAAATTTTCAAAATATTATGTGGGTAGTTCAGATGAAAGAATCTCTTAAAGAAGGATTTCTATAAAAGAAAAAAATGTAACTCTAGGTGTCCTAACATTAAAGGAAATGATGCTTAGAGGCTAATAAAAAGTAGGGAAAGAATAATTGCAAATGGAGAAATTATTAACCTTAGTAACAATAAAAAAAATTAGAAAGGAAACATAATCATGTCACCATGCTCATTTGTGAATAATATTTGCATAGACATAATAATGAATAATAAACAATGGATAATGATGTAATCAAAATTATAACATTACTATATGGGGAGGATGGGGTTGCAGGGTGGCTAGTCTGAGAAAATTAAATCTAGGATTCCGTAGAAAATATGTGGAGCAAAGATAGCAATAGACACATGTTATTTAGAAATACAAGGCTGTGTAAATGCCAACAGAAACAGCTGAAAAAGACAAAACCAGCTGCCAGTCAGAAAGGGTCTGGGTGATAACAAGGCACGGTGGCTGGGGAACCCCTGTACTTTATTGGGAACCTTGAAGTATTAGTTAGCTTTTTAAACCATGGGTATACATTATGCAGATGAGAATGTTTTAAATCATTTAATGTCTAGCTTAATCACCATTGTATCTCCAGCACCCAGTACCTCCCTAAGTATTTGCTGAAAATGAAAACAAGGACAAGTCCCAGTCCTATCCTGAAGGAGTCTTCATCAGAAGAAATGATTCCCATGGAGAAAAATTGACAGAAAGTGGCATACTTGTAGCCACCTCCTCTCAGAACCATCAGGACCACTGGCTGAGTAGAGCTGAACCCTTTCCTTACCCGCCTTGAGTCTCCGAGGCTCTAGAAACAGCCACTTCAGTAGAGAGGTAAGAAGTCATCCCAGTCATGGCAGGGGCCGGAGGGCATATCATCCAAATGCTGACCAGCTTTATGTGTCCTGCCCATCAGCACACTATTAGAAACCACAGTGTGTGAAGACATGCCCTAGATTTCTCTAGGGCCATAGAATGAAGGGGGAGGAATGGAGCTTTGAAGCAAGACAGACCTGCATCATCATAGGAAAGCCATTCAATGTCTTTTTGCTCATTTTCTCAACTTTGGAATGAGAATAATAGCCCCTGCCTGGCAAGAGGTTCTAAAAGAGAAAATCTGTGAAAACACCTTGGTGTAGAGCAAGAATTCGGGGTTGGTGAGCTGTTATCACTCCGGTTCGACCGGAATGAAAGCTCCCCGAGATAGACAGTTTTGTCTGTTTTGTTCTCCAGGACCTAGTACGGAGCCTGGCACATAGTTGCAAGACAGTGAGTATTGGCTCAATGAGTGAATGAACTATTGCTTCCAAAGGAACAGCATTGTTGGACAGTGGACACACAGCTCCACCATCTAATACAGCATCCTAGGTAAACACAGTTTGGGGGGAATAAACTTTCCTCCAAGAATCACACTGGGTATCTGCAGAGAAATGCCTTGTCCGATTATAAAGCAACTCATTGCGAACATTCCAACTTTGAGGGCCTCTGACTTGCAGCATGGTAGGGGCTAAGGCAAAATGAAGAGCTCACCAAACCGCCATCTCAATCGTGTCCCCACATGTCCTGGTGTTCTGTTTTTCAGGTCTGTCCTCCAATGCAGTTTTCACAATCTTTAATGATAATCCTCTCTTATTAGTAAGATGTTTCTTATCCTCGATACATTTCTTTTTCCTCAGCATCAATGTGAAGATACACATTGACTTCTACAAGTACGCCTGCCAAGCTTGTTGTCGCTCTAATAGGCCCCGTGTCTCTGTGTTTCCTCCTCCTGCGGCAGGTGTCTGTGCCAGGAAAGCATCCTTTTTGACGAGGAAACCATTCAAGATGCTTAGGCACCTTTAAAAGAGTGGAAAGCATTCTTCTCTGGAACAGTTACTGTATTACTCTACCCACAAAATCAGATTTTAATAAAGAAAAGACCAAAGCAGCTTAGCTACTTTTCTAACTCTTTTCTGATCCCCCTCTGTATTCCTTCCTTTTAAATGTATCCTTTCTGCTGTCCATGACCATCTGGAGAACATAAACAACCATTTTAGAACCCAGATGCCCAGCCACTGAGAATTCCCTAATTGAGTTATGCTGCAGTCAGCTGCGCGGAACCACACCCACAGCCTTGGCACGCTCCACGGGCCTGCTGTAGAAACTCACAAAGATTCTGAGGTTTCCAACTGGGAGGTGTGCTGCTTCAGGAAATATCTGTTCTACCCTCCCTCCAATTTCCCATTTGCTGGCATTTTTCATTGATCTTGGAAAACACATGGCCAGCATCTGTCTGTGAATAACTATTTGTCATTGTGTAAAACATCTACGAGACGTTCTGCTTATAGAGATTTCTGCAAAACAAAACACAGACTATGCCTTTTTGGTGGAATCGTTTTTCCGAGCCAAGTTGTGAAGCAACACCATGATATTAGGGCGGAGATAGGTATCTTGATCTCACCCAGCGTAGAAATGTTCTTTGTAAATAAACCTAAATGCGGAAATAATTATTTCTAGCTTGTCGTGGTCGTTGTTACTCTCAGAGAGAATTCTCAAGCACTGCCTCATTACGTTCTCATTCTAACCTTTAGATCTGGGCATTATTATCCCACTTTACTGTTGAAGAAACTGAGGTCTTGTGGAGGGTGGGTAAGAGAATGAGTCTGTAATTAAAATATTCTAAATCCAAATACATAATTCACTATTTTTATATTTTTTTTTAAAGATTTTGTTTATTTACTTGACAGAGAGAGAGAGCATGAGCACAAGCAGGGGCAGGGGCTGGCAGAGGGAGAGGGAGAAGCAGGCTCCCTGCTGAGCAGGGCTCTATCCCAGGACCCTGGGATCATGACCTGAACCAAAGGTAGGTGCTTAATGGACTGAGCCACACAGTGCCCCTAATTTACTATTTTTAAATTGAAGCCACACACTTTCAATAACTTGTTTCTTTTTTATACATATGTCTATTCATTCAACAAACCTATCCCATAGAATGATGTTAATAGAATCAAATTTCACAGTGAGGCTTTCTGGTAGTTGTAATCACAATAGGTGAATTCTCGGAATATTTTATGTATGACCAATTTTGAGGGCAAAGATGAAGAGAAATAATAGCAATACATCATTTAATGATCATTTAGAAATAGCTCACAAATATTCTTTCTTTTAGTGCGTTCAATAAGCATTTTTAAGTGCCTAACAGGTGTTTGATGGTGGTTCTAGATGACCATATAAGAAACAGATTGGCCCTTGTCTATGAGGACTTGTTGGAGTTGAATTGTGATAATAACAAATATAGACTGGGTCTTCATCCACTGTTTCTGGCACATTAGCTCCTAAAGCCCTAGCCATTTCATATGTAAGAACCATAAAGGCATCTTTTGTTATAATATTTGGTCTTTTGTCATCAGTTCCTGAAATAGCTACAGGGCCAGCAAGGTGAAAGGAACGTCTTGTTATTCACACCAAACCCTTTTCAAACACACCTGAGTTTATGTTAATAAGGCAACTTTTGCAAATCTCCTAAGGATGGGGGCTGCTTTGCCAGGGAACCAACCATGATTAGAAGACTGGGACTCTCCGTCCCACCCCAACCCCCCTACCCTCCTACCGCCTCTCATCCCAGCCTTCCCAGCTCAGAGGGAGGGAAGAGGAGCTTGAGATCCAGTCAGTTGCCAATGACCAGTGATTTAATGAACCATATCTATGTAATGGAGCCTCCATAAGAACCCAAAAGGAAGGAGTTTGGAGAGTTTATGGGTTGGTGAACATGTGGAAGTTCTAGGAAAATAGTGTGCCCAGAGAGGGCATGGAAGCTGTGTGCCTCTCCCCATATTCCTTGTCCCATACATTTCTTCCATCTGTTATTCCTGAGGTATATCCCTTTATAGTAAATCCCTCATCTGGTAAGTAAGGTTTTGTTTTGTTTTGTTTTGTTTTGTTTTAAGATTTATTTATCTGAGAGAGAGGGAGAGAAGAGGAAGACAGCGAGCAGGGGGAGGGGGGCAAGAGGAGAGAAAATCCTAAAGCAGACTCCTGCCAAACACAGAGCCCAAGTTGGGGCTCAATCCCAAGACACGGAGATCATGGCCTGAAATCAACAGTGGGACGCTTAACCAATTGAGCCACCCAGACACCCCTAGTAAGGAAATTTCTTTCCTGAGTTCTGTGAGTTGCTCTAGCAAATTACTTGTACCTGAGGTGACATGTGTTGGTCAGACACACAGGTGACAACTTGCAGTTGGCATCTGAAATGGGGAGGTGTTAGATAACCTGAGGATTCAAATATTTAAGAGTTTATTGGACAAAAATCAATCCCAGCTGGGAAGTACCCAACCAGAAGTGGTTAGAAGACTCATGAACAGGAGATAGAGGGAAGACTTACACAGAGAAGGTGTGGAAGAAAAGAAAGGAAATTATTTGATTGGCTATAGTTTAAATCTTAGTTGGCTGCTGATGATTGGTTGCCTGTAGGTTTCAATTTCATAACCTTGAGGCATTTACAGGCTTAGATGTTGATTTGCTTACAGGTCACGACCGCATTAGGACCCTTTATTTAATTAATTTAATGGGGACAGGGGGCAGTCTTGTTGGAGTGAGTCCTTACCTGCAGGGAGACAGTGTAACATCTGAGCTAAGTGGTAGGACACCTCGTCAGTATCCGCTGAGAATCATGCGGTGGTGTTGGAAAACATACTGGACTAGAATAAGAGATGGACAGGCAAGAAAACCGGGATACACACCCTGTAAATATTCCGACAAAGTATCCGAGACCAGAAGTGGAAGGAACCAGCTGCCCCCGCAATAGGGAAAGCTTCACAGAGGAGGTAAGACCCAAATGGCTTTTCAAGGGGTGGTTAAAAGTTCTGCACACTCAGAAAAGTCAAAGGATCTCCAAGGATAGAAAAGAGTTTGTACAAAGGAGCAGAGACACAGAGGAACCTGGTGTTTGAGGCAGGGTGAGAAGTCTGATGGAGCAAAGGTCCTGGGGTGTGGGAGCAGATTCTGGCAGATTAGGTTCGGATGAATCACCTGGAGGTTATGTTCTATGCCATGAAGGCTGGACAACCCTAGGCAAAACAGAGAGCCACACACAGGTGCATTGTTCCAGAGCTACAACCCAATGAGAGAAGGAGGCAAAGACAAGACAGAAACGAGGAAGATGGAAATAGAGAAACTACCTTGATGAAAGATACAGCTTTGGCAGTTGTCATGGAATAAGTAAAGAAAGAAGGTGCTAGTCATTTTCCCTGGTTACTTACTGTGGTCTGTAAAGTCAATGTGAACACAAAATTAGCAAAAACTGAGACGTTGCTCCTAGGGGAGACATGTGATTAGATTCCTTCGAGCCTCTTGTTATAACATTTTTGTCAACGAATCAATATATAACCTTGTTTAATGTGTGTTTCTAGTAGAGATACCTTATTTAATATATCCTAATGATTTATTAACATCAAGCAGCCAACAGCATTATGCCCCATGCCTGAATGAAACTTATCTAACACACGTATTTTCTCTGTGAGGCACACGACAGCCTTCTTGTCTAGAAATACTAGACAGAACTTGAGCACTCAGCACTGTGCTTGCGACCATTATACACAGACAACTTGCCAACAGAAAGCACAAAAATAGGGGCGCCTGGGTGGCTCAGTGGGTTAAAGCCTCTGCCTTCAGCTCAGGTCATGATCCCAGGGTCTTGGGATGGGGCTCTCTGCTCAGCAGGGAGCCTGCTTCCTCCTCTCTCTCTGACTGCCTCTCTGCTTGTGCTCTCTGTCTGTCAAATAAATAAATAAAATCTTAAAAAAAAAAAAAGGCACAAAAATACAAAAAGCAACACTAAATAGACTGTGGAAAGGACACTTGCACACAATTCGAGAACCGAAACGGGAAGAGAGAGCATTGCTTTGTTCCACCTCGGCTGGAAACATAGGCAGGCATGTGGGTGACTCACATTTTTTGCCACTCCACCATGCATGTCTGTCATTAACCCTGAAAGCACCACAAGCATGTATTCGGTGGGGCGGGAGGGACGGCAGTTATAAATAAATTCTAGCAAGAAGGTAAATTCGCAAATATGAAATCAGTGAGTAATCTATTGTACTTTAAGTCACCCAAAAGTGTGAGAAAGCCAGAAGTGTAAGCAGAGAATGCTGAAGGAGAGGGAGGGGGACTAGGGGATGAATGTCCAGGAACAGGTAGAGAGGGGAAAATGCCAAAGTTTTAGAGACCAGGCAGGAGAAGAGACTTGAGAAGTAGGATGTGTTCAACAATCTACAGGGCTACAAACTGTATGATAAGGCCAGAAAATGGGATTCAAATGTGTCTCTTCTACCATGGCAAACTTCATGGGCGTGGTTCCAATTGAAGGAAGAGGAGCCAGGGTAACGGGATCCTTGAAACGGGACCCCTGCTTGGTACTGGTCATAGAAAGAGTGGTAAGACACCCACATTTTTAAGAGGGTTTCTGACTCTGGAGACACTAGGCACGCAGGAAGAGTCATTCACTCCCTCACAAATATTAATTGAGCATCGCCATGTGCCAGACATTATTAAAACACTGGGAACAGAATAATATGCAAAATAGGCAAAATCCTTGCCTGCATGGAGCCCTCATTCCAGTGTGGGAGATGGTCAACAGAGATACAAATAGATAATCTACTGTCCAATGCTCTAAGTGCTATAAAGAAAAAGAGAGTAATATAAAGGGAGAGATATTAGTAGAGCTTGCTATTTTAGCTAAAATGGTGAGGGATAAAATGTGGGCAGAAACCCGAAGGCAGTGTGGGAGCAAATTACACACAGACCCCGAGGAGGAACACACCAGGTTGAGGGCGCCATGAGGGTGAAAGCCCTCCCTCCTGCAGGAAGTTCCTCCATGTGCTCCAGTAACAGCCAGGACACTGGGGTGACTAGAAGAGCTGAGCAGAGAGGAAGGTGGTAGAATCGAGAGTCAAATAGATAAGCTATAACTACAGTAATTTAGTCAGCTCTGGTGGCTACAACAACATACCATAGACTGGGTGGCTTAAACGGCAGACATTTATTTCCCACAGTTCTGGAGGGTAGAGGTTCAAGATCAAGGCGCAGGCAAATTCAGTTCCTGGTGACAGCCCCTTCCGGGCTTGCAGACAACCACTTCTCTCTGTGTCCTCACACAGACTTTCTTCTATGCATGCAAATGGAGAGAAGAAGATCTCTCTCTCTCCCTACCCCCACCATCCCTCCTTATAAAGGCATTAATCTTTTATAGACTCACTGTCATGACTTAATCTAAAGAAAATTACCTTCTGAAGATCCTTGCTCCAAATACCATCACACTAAAGCTAGGCTTTCAGCCTATGAATCTGGAGGCAAGGCAGGGGCAGAGACATTTTGTCTATAACACGCAGCAATGCAAAGAAAAGCAAGTGCTCCAGGCGTCTGGGCAGTAGAGGAATCGCAGAGAGCTGACACGGTTGGGAAGATTTCAGAGAACAAGTCAGATTTGAGCCAAGCTTTCTAAGAAGGATCTAAGCTATGTGCATAGGAGTGAAAGCGCAAACAACTGGAGTGGGGGACAGGAGGGCTCATGAAGAGAAAAAGCAAAGGTAAGAACGTGCATAAAGCCAGTCAGCTGGCACAGACCATCAGTGCAGGGTGATTGGGCAGGAAACTTTGGGGGTGATGTGGTCTGAATATGGAAAACCTTGAAAGTCGATCTAAAGGGCATCCAGAGTTTTCGGAATCGTGCCATGTTAGATGGCAAGGCGCTTTGGAAAGTTGAAGATGGTAGGGGCATGCGTCCAGGGTGAATGGACGAGAAGATACTCAAGAGGCAGGGAGACAAATTAAGAGATTATTACAGTAACCCAGTGACGAGCTGCTAAATTCTGTGACTAAGGTCCTGCCCCAGGAGTGGAAAGAGAGCTTCTTCCATTACAAGAGGACCATGGCCAAGTTTAAAGACTTGCCAAAAGGGCTGGCTGACTGAAAGGATGGTGGCATCACTGACACAAAGCCAGAAAACCAGTCGCAAGAATCAGCTTAGGGAATGGGTGAGGGCGACAATTATGGCAATATGAGAAAATTCTACGACATGGAGGTGGAGATGCCTGCTGCAGGAGAAGGGGCAGAGTGGAAGTTCAGGACCGAGTTAGAGATCAGAAGATAGGGTGAACATCTGGTCTGATTCACTTGAAATAAAATCCCACCCCGAGCATAGTAACTGAAACTCTACAATAAATGACTGCCAAATGAATCAGAAGAAATCCCACCACGAGCTGGTGCTTACTGTGAGGAAGAGAAGTGGGGGCAGGGGGAGGCCTGAACTTCGGAACGTGACAGTATTTGGTAGAAGTAGAAACAGAAAACCAAAGGAACAATCACAAGGTTGTCTAGACATTTCACAATATTAGGCTAAGCTCATTTTAGAAAAGTACCAAGAGGACAGGAATTCCCAGTGGAAATGGAAACTTACAAGTATAGAAGCTACACCTGGGTCCACAGAGAATACGTCCCATTCACCACCTGGCTGCTTGGGACCCACAAGTACAGGTTGAGGAGAGGTCACAGTGGGAACACAGGAGGCTTTGCAGCTCCCGGGAACAGGTGAAAGGGGTGAATTCTTCTTAAGAAGGGAGTCTCTAAATAGCACCAGAAGAACCGCAAGCTGTCTGCCCCGCCTCCCCCCCGTGAATGCAGGGAGAATTCTACATAGCTCTTACACAGCTTTATTTAGGACTGGAGGGGAGCCAACTGTCTATTGTTCAAGTTCACATTTTAGCTGATGATGGAAATTCACACATTCTGTACGAGGCCATCCTGAGGAGCAGTCCTCAGTGTGGGACTTTGGCAAAAATACTACATTCTAGGACAAACATGCTTTCCAGAGAGGCAAAGATTTTTAAAAACAAACAAACAAATCAGCCAGCCAGAAAATGGATCTTTGTTTTAAGTGTTTACCACAGGGAAGATGTCTGCTGAAAAGTTTGAGAGTAGCGATAAGCATCATTTCTCCCATTAATTATTGTGTTAGATTAAAAGAGAAAACCCACCACACTCTCCCGGCATTTTCCTATGATTATAGGAGGGGTCCCACCTTGCTCTCCATAAGCTGTGATTTCTTTAAAACCTCAGAATCTTGAAAAGAAAAAAGAGAAATCTCCACTATCAAAGTGTACTAAAACATCTTGAAGTCCAACATGAATTTGGGAAGGAAAAGGTAATAGCTATGTGACCTTTGACAGGTGCTTAACCTCACACAGCTGTGTGAAATAAGGCCCTCATTACCTCCAGAGGTATGGCAAAGATAAAATAAAAGGTTGTACACTGTCATCTCCATAGGGAAACTATCCCTCCCTATCCCATCTGCAGTAGCTGGCTAGCCACTCTGTATAAATCATTCCGCTTCAAGTCTTTACCGAGCATTTATTACAATTGATTACTATTACTATTTATTATCTTTGCTGACTTATCTGCTTAACATGTGCATCATCTGAGCAGATATTCCATGAGAACAATGACTGCGTCTTTCCACTGTTCTATCCCTAGTGCCTACAACAGTGCCTGGCATAGAGTAAGTGTTCAATAGATATCCAGTGAATAAATGAAAATGGGTGGCTCGTTAAATACTGGTTCTCTTCTTTGCCCCCCTCCAACCCCTCCCAAACTCACATGGAAAATATACAGTTTATTTTCAGAAAAACAGATCTAACCTTCCAAATGGGATCATTACATAACTGGGAGACACAGAGGAGGATCCAGGGGCTGGACCCTTGCCACCAACATTGAATTTACTGTCTTACATTTGCTTTGTGTATCATTTGAGTTGCTGGAGCAACTCCTCCCCTATTTATATTAAATGAGATAATACTTGCACCCAGGATGATCTGGATCCATAATATATTTTGTATTTGAAATAAGAAGCTAATAAGAAAAACACCCAGAGGAATCTCAAAAACTCTTGATTCCCACAAAAATAAAATAAGAAAAAGGAGCCAGAACATTCCAGTGGACTTCAGGGCTGATGCCTGATTTCATTAAGCATGACCTGATTTCTCTGAGTTCCTAGAAAATTACTATTGTCATAGTACTTCTAATATCTTTTAGTTCATTCTAAGAAAACCTCCATAGAATTCTACCATAGATTTTTTAAAAGTAAATCTTTGAGATGACAGCTCATAGGGTATTGAATTCAAAATACTCTAATCTTTTCCCAAACTCTGCTTTGTGTGAAGGGGTGTGGGAAGCAAAACCTTAGACTCCCAATTCAGTATATAAAATTTCCCAGCACTTCATTCTGAGAGGATAATTTACTAAAACTCATTAGCTTTTAAAATATTATACTTGTTCTAATTTCTATGCAACATACTGAACTATGAGCCAGTTCAAATAAGATTTAAAATAGGACTCCATTTTCTTTGCACATAACTACTCTTAATTGTGTAGAACAAATTTTACTGCTTTTGCCCAATTAAGACAAAAGGTAGAAAGGATAATTAAAAATAAATCAAAACAATCAAGTGTTACATTTGTAATTTCCCTTTACATGGTGTTTGGGGTTCAGTTTTGTCTTGTTTTGTTCTTGTTTTTAATTCAGTTTTGGAGGAATTGTGAATTTAAAGGAACACTCTCAGGTTAAGAAATGTTACACAGGTTTCTCCAGAGAAGAGAGACTGGTTTGTCTCAGAGAGTGAACCCTGCCCGCTGGGAGGAGAGGAAATCTGCTTCTCTTTTCAGCTCAATTTACAAGTAGCTGGGGTTGTTTCCTCACCGGTAAAAGGAGTTATGTAGACAATCACAAAATTCCTTATACTTTCTAAATGCTATGAGTCTACATATAAGGATTTTTAGTTAGCCTCAGTTGGAACTGTAATTTTGATTTGTAACAAATTCTTCTATGGGATTATTACTTTGGGTCATTTCAATATTGAGAAACATAGTCTGAAACATATCAGCCATTAAGACTTTGGAGTACAACCAGAGTTAGACTGTTTCCTTTAAACAAAGTTAAATCTGCTTTTCTATTAAAGAATAATGAGAGACTGGGAGATTTGAGAATTCATTTATTAAGTAACCACTCTCAATAATATTATATGCTGGTTTGAGTCTTTACATTTCTACTTACTAAAATTACTCTCCCATGTCAACAAAATATCTTCATAATATTTTCTAATGATGACTTAAAGTCTTTATGGACTCTCCCTTTTCCAAATCTGAGTATTTAGAATGATCCTTCTTTTTAAATCTTATAAACAATACAGCAAAGAACATCTTTCCCACAAATTTTTAGCTTGCATTTCCATTTATTTCCATGTAATGACAAGCATGAGGGGCAGTTACAAAGTCTTATGTAAAAAGTCTATTTTCACTACTACTCTGGAATGAATATCATTAAAAACATATTAGAAATGGAAAAAGACAGTATGAATTACAAGTAGATTTCATTAATATAATAATTATTTAGAGGAGGACCCATCACATGTAAGACATATTTTATCTCAGTCTGTGCTTCACTCAGATGCCCAAAGGATAGAAGCCTGCCCGTCCCCTTGTCTGTTTTACTCTCTCTGGATTTTTCAAGATGACAAAATAAGTCTTGGATCAAAACATAATATTTTGAAAGAATTGTGTTCTGAGCAGAGCCGATGACAAATACATTGGATTCTATAACTATGTGAAAATGGTTTTTGAAAATGTGTGTGTGTGTGTGTGTGTGTGTATATATATATATATATCCATATCCACTGAATAAATACCCTGAGTAAATTAAATTAGGCTGGAAGCAAATACTACAGAGGCTCAAGTATATTTTTTATAAGTGGTTAAATATGTATGTCCCTGCTTCATAGTTAATATTCAGAAAGGATCGGATGACATTTATTCACAAAACAATTGCACAAAGTAATAAACACATATTAAGAGAGAACTTTTACACAATTCCTAATTGTTGGTAAATATATACTAGAAATGGCCTTGAAGAAGGTTATAATAAGCAAGACACCCAAAAGACCCAGAGGCTACCTACATATAGCTTCTATTTTCCATTGAATGGATTCATCTTTCAGGGTTTTGCTTGGCCATATATCTGAATACTATTGTTGTGACCATCAATAACATCAGTAATCATTTCCAAAAATAAAATGTCAGAACTCATATTTAATATCTCTTTCTGGACTCTAACAATTTCTATTGAAATTGCAATTCACTTTTTTACACTAAAGGTTTTTTCTGATGATAAAAGGAGTAAACCCACATTTAAAAATTTGTAAATTATAAAAATGCATAAAGAAGAAAGAATGGGTCACCCACAATAGCACTGCATAGCGATACCCTTATAAATGTTGTTTCATAATTACTTCTTGTCTTTTTTCTCCAGGTTTCTTCTTTTGCTATTTATATGGCAGCATGTCTTCTGATTTCTTTACCATCTATTCTTCTTTTAATATTTATAATCACACTGTACATACAATCTTGTGTGCTGCATGTTGCTTAACGTTACTGATTATTAAAAGCATTTTCATGTCATTAAAGCACTCTTCATTTTTAATTACTACATAAATATTCCATTGTGCAACTGTACCATAATTTACTTCCTCCAATTCAGGATATTTAAGGAGATTTTATTTTTCACTGCATAAATAATTCTGCAATAAACAATCTTGCTTCCAATTTTTTCTTTTGCAGTTCTTATTATTTCCTAATGATAGATTCCTATAAGTGGAATTAATGGTCATAAGGTATGTTTTAAGCCTTCTCAAACAAATTGTGGTAGCTACTAATTTACATGATTAAATTTTAATGAAAATATTGATTATAAAATCTATACTAAATATAAAAAATAGTAAATGTTAACAGATGTCATTTAGTAGTTTGTGCAGTAAGGAATCCCTCGATATCAAATTTACAGAAAATTTCAAATATTCCTCCAATTTGCATCCCAATAAAATACCTTGTGAGTGACAGCTTTCATCTTAAATAAGAGATCTCATACCCATGGATGGCCCAGGTTGATATAATATGTCCTATACATACAATATGTCCAATAAGTTGGTTGCTTGGAGTCCCTTGAAAGATTAGAAAAAAATAAAGAACAAAGACTTGCCATATCTCATCATTAAACTGTTATATTTCTATGAAGGCATACTTATCGTTTTGGAGAGATATATTAGACACATTCAATAAAGTCAATAAAGTCAATTGTTTCAAGATGTAAAAAACAAAAAAAACCTTCCAGTTTTCTTGTGTTTCTCCTCAAGCAGCACAGAGCTGAGCATGGAGGACAGAACAAGAGTGCACTTTTATGGAGGAGCTGGAGGGCTAAGGTAAGCAGTGATGCTTAGGTACTAGAGTCACCTGGATATTGATTCAAGTCCAGATAAAATTTTATACAAATAGATGCATCTTTATTCTTTTAAGAAAACAAAATGATGCTCATCCCTAAAATTTTATCTATGAAGAAATGCCTTTTTTGACTTAAGTTTGACCTATTTTAGAGTGGCTCATCTTCTCATCCTGCAAAAAATATTCAGCTCATAATTATAAAATTATATGCCCTTTTCTTCAGTAATCATCAGCATTGTGTATTACTTAAGTGGACGGGAGTCAAATTACCTGGGTTCAAATCTCAACTCCAACATTTACGATGTGGGTGAGTCACAAAGTGAGTCACTAACTGCTCTCTGCCTCAGTTTTGCCATCTTTTAAACAGATATAATAATGGCACCTACCTCTCAGATTACTGTGAGAATTAAATGACTTAATAATTATAAGGTGCTTAGACCACTTTGTTTACCTGGCACATGGCATTTGGTGTTAGCAATCATCATCAATGCCACCAGATGTTACAGAGTATAGGGTTCTAGGGACACAACACATGGGATATACACAGAACATGGAAGCACAGTGGTTAAGGCATATAATAATATGGTACGGCATGTACTAGGTAAGAAATGAATATTAGAGGTAAAGGAAATTACAGGATTGCCGTGGAAGAAGCAATTATTAAAGTAGAGTGTTCAATGAGTGGTCTCAGAGAAAAGGTAGGACCCATGCAGTACTTCCAAGAAGAGGGAGGACTTGGCAGAAGAGTGGAGGAGCCTTTTACACAAAAGATAAGTTGAGAAGCTGTTGATATATTCTGGGAACAGTTCTGGGAACAGTCAAGCTATCATAAAAATGGTTCTTCTAGAAAGGAACCAGGAAGTGAAGGGTCTTAAGTAGTAACCTCCTCAGAAATTTGATTGCCTGTAAGAACCTGGAAACTACTGAGGATTCAGAGAAGGACAAATGAAAGCAAAATGAGAGATTAGTCCATCCCCAGTTTTCAAGATGATTTATATTGGGAGATATCAGAGATTAAAAAAAATAAAATAAAAACTTCATCATGAGGCTATTAAAATAGTCCCCCCCCCAAAAAAAAAATTCTAGGATATTGCATACTAATAGAGATCTGGTAATTCATACTCTTCCTTTCCAGTAATTCTTTTGTCTCTTTTTGAATTGAAACATAGAAATAACCTTGCCTGGCCTAGTCAGTTGAGTTTAGTTTTAAATTTTATTGTTTTTGTTGAGAGTAGAGTTCCAAAAACTTGATTAACTCTTCATATAAATGAAGAGCCCTTACTCTACCAAGAGAGAATAAGAACTTAAGGGTCTTGACATGTGTAATTTAAGAATTCAGATATCTAACAATAGATATCTGGTGTGGTTCATCACATCAGATGATTTGTGGTTCAGTGGTTATTGGCACAAATACACTGAGTCTAGAGTTATAAGAGTTCTTTCTAGGCTTGTCAAAATTGGGGGGGGGTAGATAAACAGAGTCTACTATTTTGTTAGCAGATGATCCACAATGTTAAGATGTTGGAGGTTGATTTTGATTTTTCAGATGTCCTTGGGAAATTTGAAACATATCTCATGGTATTAAAACACATCCAATGAAGAGATAGTTCCAGGAGACTATGGAGCATTTGTCTTTGCAGATTTGAAGGAAACAATTAGCAATCAATCATCTTTTTCTAAAGATTTATATATTTATTTTAAGGAAAGAGAGAGCATAAGCAGGAAGGCAAAGGGAGAGGGAGAATCTGAAGCAGTCTCCTTGCTCTGCTGTGGGACTTGACCTCATGACCCTGATATCAGGTCCTGAGCCAAAACCAAGAGTTGGCCGCTTAACCGACCACACCACCCCGGTTTCCCCACAATTTTCTCTTTCTGATACAGAGGATGTGGTAGGGGAATGTGACCTTTTATGACAATTCTGAAAATAAACCCTGGCCAATGTACCTAAACAGAAAAAATAAAGTAAAATATTTATGGACATAAGAATATTAATTAAAATATATACAATATGCTCTGCTTGCTTTTATTGGGGTTGCATAACAGAAATTGCCTTTTATAAAATATTTTTTCCCTGAAAAGTCTATCATCTTAAAAATATAAAGAGATCAGCATAGAGGAGTTAGGGAGACATGTCTATTTTCAAGCCAAAAAGAAGCCTGTAGGTACAATTCATTCTGTAAATGAAATGAAAGGTTATTTTTAAAATCTTCTGTTATTGTGCATTCAAATGCTCTACCACTGAGCTATACCCCCGAAAATCTTCTGTTATTGTGATTGTGCGATATTATGAGAACTAGTTGCTGAATTACCAAGTGACCCTGGCAACCCTCTCCAAGCCACTGAACCTCAGTTTCCTAATCTATAAATGAAGTTTAAAAACAACAGGAGTGTGGATGAGGGCACCTTCTCTCAAATGCTTATAAGGCTTTTTGCAAAATATAAAATGTTGGTAATCACTTCCCTAGCAAGGACTCACTTGCTATAAAATGATGTGGCTTGCTCAGTTCTTGGGAAAGCTCTCCGGCCAAGTGGTATTCTCTTCCCTGAAAGCACTGTGTGTTGAACAGCATCCTCCCTTCAACTAGTAGAGTCTGAAACCAAACGCAAAGGTTCAATTACTGTGAGACTTCTCTTCCAGGGTGAGCCTGTATTGGCTCCGATAATAGGAGCCCCAATTAAGCTGCAATCCTGAGGATATATTTATGTTTTGCTAATATGGAAAAGTCTGTGAGGGGCTGTGGATGCCAGCCATTGCCTGAGTCTGAGGGGACTTAATCTCTTAGATCATTCTCTTTATTTTCCATTTCCTTTTCTCCCCATCTAGCATTTTTCATCATTCTGCGAAGCCCCCCTCGACTCTACAAACTAACACCAAGCCCCAGAGTTTCCTCTTGATGAAAGCCCTGATCGTCCAACCTCGCTCTACATTTTCAGTCTGCCAGTTGCTAACATATTACATGACCAGCTGAGCCTCTGAGCTAGAATAAACAGAATGCACTTTAGCATACAGGGATATTTTGCAAGAGATATATTCTCAAGTCTTGGAAACTTAACTGTGTGTTACCATATTGTCTTCCTTATGCTCCTTCTGTTTCTTAATTTCACACATCACTCCATTCTTTGAAGAAATTTTCCCCCAATGTGTTAAGAAACTGAGTCATGTCCTAAATTCTGTGAAAAAAAAAAAAAAAATCAGGAGGGTGGGAGGAGGTTTCTATCTGCAAAGAGCAATCTTGTTTTCTCTCGGTAAGTTAGTCGACCTGGTCATTTCACATACGGGTTCATGGACATAAAAGTGCTTTGAAAATTCCAGAGCCGCACAAATAATGTGATATTCCAGGCTTCCTTTTCAGTTAGCGGGCTAGAAATGGGTCATACGCCAGTCCCTTTGTACTCACCAGTCTCGTTTTAGGTGAAGTGGTTTCTCTGAAGTTCTCCAGCCGAAGACATTTCAGCTTTAATAGGTCACTTTTTGCTTCAAGTGGCACGGAAGTCCTCGTTTGCGGGGAGACGACCCTCTCGAGCCTTGTTCAAACTGCAGGAGTAGGGGACGATCCACTCATCGGTGGATCACAAAATGCATCTTAACATACATTTGCTTATGCTAAATCAGTGGCTTTGCTAGTCACATGGCAGGCCGACCTTTCGGACTAATAGTCTCTCTCACTGGAATGGCTTTTTTTTTTTCTTCCTTTCTTTCTTTCTTTCTTTTTTTTTTTTTTTTAAAGAATGAAGTCTGTCTGATCTCACAAGTAGAGAACTGAGCGATCACTAAAAACTGTTGTGGAAGCCGGTGATTTTTTTTTCACCTTCATAATTCTGTGTTTCTCAGCTACACTCAGTGCTGTCCTGACATATGTTAATCAATGCATTTGTTACCACACAGCTTGACTATTGCATTTCTCTGGTAGTTGGCTTATCATCGGCTATAATTATTTCAACTCCAATTAATTCTGAACTTCTTTGCAAGGTTATTTACTTGCTTTAAGCAATAAGACAACATGACACCTCTTTGATTTCTAAGCATCTGGTCAACTACAAATTGAATTCAGTGCCCTCTTCTTTGCTTGAACAGTCTATTTTGGTGACCCTTCTCATTAGATCCTGGTATTAGTGGTCATTGACCGGCTTGCTTGAAAAACAAGTGCTTGTGAGAGAAATCCTCTCAACATGAGGGTGTTGAGGCTTGTAGAAGCAACATTTGAAATAATGCTAGAGCCCATGAGGGGAACAGAGGAAACCCGCTGTGGTGGTGTGGTCATCCACGAGTATGAGAAGAGAACCAGTCAGTCTTGGTGCTGGACCCTGCTGAGGGAAAGAAGAGACACCTGTTACATTCCAGGTATTATTTTAGGTGCCCTATTACCATTTAGATCCTTTGGTAGTCACTACAAGTCTTTTTTTTTTTTTTTTTTTTTTTTTTGACAGGCAGAGATCACAAGTGGGCAGAGAGGCAGCCAGAGAGAGAGGGGGAAGCAGGCTCCCTGCTGAACAGAGAGCCCTGATGCGGGGCTCCATCCCAGGACCCTGGGATCATGACTTAAGCTGAAGGCAGAGGCCTAACCCTCTGTGCCACTCAGGCGCCCCAAGTCACTATAAATCTTAAGAAGGAAGAATGATTAGCCTTCCGAAACAGATGGGCAAAAGGAGCCTCAAAAAAGTTAAGGACAGTCTGGCTCAAGGCCACACAATTAGGAGGTGGCAGCACCCAGCATGGTATTTCGGCTTTCTAACCACAATACCACTACAAAAAGAGCTGGAAGGAGCAAGCCAAATTTTAGAACTTACGTGTATGGCAAAGTGGGAATAGCGCACCCAAGAGGTGGGAAATGCAAGGAATCCGAATCAAGAAGAAACAAGCCCTAAAACACAAATCCTAAAGCAAGAGTGTTAATTGATAGGCAGAATGATATATGAAGACGGATCGAGATGGGCCCAGAGTCTTTTTCTGCAAAGAACCAGATTGTAAATATTTTCAGCTTTGCACCCTGTACAGTCTCCGTCTTAACTGCTCAACTCTGTTTTTGCAGTGCAAAAGCAGCCATGAACAATATGTAAACAAATGGGCATGGCGATGTTACAAGAAAGCTTTATTTACAAAAACAGGATGTGGCTTTGGGGCTCTCGTTTGCAGACCTCCTCGTCTATAGATCAATGTCTCCAAATGCAGCCTGGTGCCATCCCCCAATGGGTTATTTGAAAATGAAGGGGAGCGCTTTTGATTATCACAGTCGTAGGAGCTCAGAGCTACTGACAATTAGTAGATTCTGGCCAGGGACCCTGAAGATCTTGCATAGATCCTGGGGCAGCCTCACCTGAGCTAGGATTTTCCCCACCCTAATGACAATAGCATCTCCCTCAAGAAACACTAGATTAGGCAGAGGTTGACCACGGGTGCATTCAAAGTCAAAACTCTTATTTTTCATTCCACTTCATAGGGATCAGTAATAGGACATGGAAGACATAAGATCTTCTGGGAAGAAGAGGGCCTTTGGAATGAAACCAATCTGCTCTATCTACAGTTTTCCTCCCTGGTACCTGTATGTATTAAGCAAGTTCCCTGATGTGTGTGATGCGTGGCTCCTGTCAATAAAGAGGGAATAGTCATAACTCCCTCATCAAGGTGCTATAAAGATATGAAGAAAAAACACTTGTGAAAGGACTGACATAGGGTAAGGATTGGGTAGGCTCATGCTATCCAGTAGAAATATAATGTGAGGCACATAGATAATTTTAAATTGTCCAGAGACTATATTTAAAAAAGGGAGAAAGAAACAAGTAACAATTATTTTAAAGATTTTATTTTTTATTTATTCATTTGACAGAGAAGGAGAGGTCACAAGTAGGCAGAGAAGCAGGCGGGGGGGCGGGGTGAAGCAGGTTCCCCACTGAGCAAAGAGCCTCATGCAGGTCTCGATCCCAGGACCCTGAGACCATGACCCAAGCTGAAGGCAGAGGCCCAACCCATAGCACAGTGTATTTAGCCCAATATATCAAAAATGTTATCATTTCAACATAACATCAATATCAAAAATTATTCATGAGATATTCTGTATTGTTTTTTCTATTTAAGTTTTCAAAATATAGTATGTACTTTGCAATTACAGCATTTCTCAGTTCAGAAAAGTCATGTTTTAGATGCTAGCCACACGTGACTGGTGGCCACTGTCTTGGTTAGCTCAGATGGAAGGACAGCGTTCAGGTTACGTCCCCTCCTTTCCTTCTATTTTCAAAAAAGCCACTGACTCCTAGTCAATGTGGAGAGTCTTCATTGTCACATACCCCTTTCCCAAACCTATAGTTGGAGAGTAGCCCCCAGCCCTTGTAGAACAGGTCTTCCCAGATTTTATGGATGAAGCACTTCCCAGACCAGAGTGCCCACATTTAACTGAAGGCAAAATTAAAATAGCTGTACCTGCTTACTATTAAAATCCCCTGATGTCCTAGAAACAAATACCACCACAAGGCCTGTATTTGGTGGTGCCTCTCTTGCAATCTCTATCTTGGGCAATTTTCTTAATGGCAATGTAATCAATTCTGGTTACCCAGGAGTATCCTATAACTTCAACAGTCCAACTCCAAATAAAGCCAGGCCTCCAAGAAGTCTAGCAGAAGAGTAATCACAAAGTCACACAATGGGTTCAGCATGATTCAATAAAGCCTATTGGTGGCCCAGCGAGGTTTATGATTAATCTAGGTCTCTTCATCAGCACACTATAAGGATTCAGCTCTTCCATTTTTCCTTACTGAATTAAATGAATTCCTTCCCTGTTAGTGTTTTGAATAGTACCAGTCCAAAAATGTCAGGGAAAGAATATACACGTCTATGGGTCCATGTATATTCTTAATGTCTATATCACGCAAACGTACCCCCCCTTATGCTCCCGTGACCCATGCTTCCTTAGGCATAGATGGTTCAAGACTAAAAGAGGGAAACCCAGAAGCTCTCCCCCTCCTTCTTCCTCTAATTATTTGGAGCTGTCCACCAAGAAGGAATAGGAATTCCTTTCTAGCCTGTTGTATTATGAAGGTACCTACAGCTCGACTCGCCAGAACTTTCATTAAAGCAGAGGCTCTCGCCCTAGCGGCTTCCAAGCCACCTGACTGAAGCTGGCCCCACTCGGAGAGACTCAGGTCTTTTGGGGATCAGCAGTTCAGCAAAAATGTTGTTTTGTTTAATTCACTTTTCTATCCTAGTAAAATCCTGCCTCCGCCTCCCCCACCCCCTCCACCCCCCAGCCCTGAAGACCTTCCTTTTTATCTTTGTGTCTGTTTGTTTGTTTGGAACAAAAGGCAGGATGAGAAAGGATACTATTTGCTTAGTTAAAAGGATCTTTGTTCAAAACCTTGCTCCTCCCAATATAATGGTGATAGTACCACTTGAACCAATTGGGTCCGACTCTATCAAGGTCCCCAGCCCTCGTCCTGAAACTGTCTTTGTCACACAGGCGCACACGCACACAGACACCCCAACAACCATTGGTCGGGAGATCTAAGAAACGAACATATTTCTAAACAATGTACTTTGGGACAGTTCCCGGAAATATTGATCTGGCAAAAGGCAGGAGAGGCTAATGAATTTCAATCCATATGGTCTGCTAATTAGGGTCTTGTGAAGGCTGGAACACCTATCGATTAACCTGTTTAATATCTTAAAGCCAGTACCTCAACACGGATAATGCCCGCCCCGCTGCTCTCCAGAAGAATAATGTCATTGTTTGTTTTGCACATGCCAGGAGGAAGTCTCTGCTGATTCCCTAGATGACAAAGGTGCAGCAAGGGCTTTCTCTTTCCTTCTTTGGCAACAAGAAAGCTGCCCCTCCAGATGATAGGGTCCTTCCCCTTTCCTGCAGGTAACTGTCAGTCAGGCGGGGTGTGAGGTATGATAATTCCATCTGTGCCATTGGGATTGTCAGCTGCATTGTTCTGCTCAGTGTGCTGTGGATTGTGAAAAACAACCAGGACGGATGATTTTAAGTAATTGCTCTGACAGAGACTGATTACTACAGTAACAACAGTCAGTTATAGTTAAGGAGTAGCCTTGGCATATGGTCTACATTTGATGTGGGAAGGAGAGTGGGGGAGAGGAAGGAAAAAGCTTTATAATTTTACAGATTGCTTTATGTTTTATAATGACTGAGTTTTCTTTTCCTTTACTTGATTTGGAAAATATCACCAACAGAAGCCTGAAAAAAAAAATCTAAATATTGTTACAGATAAAGGAATTCAAAGAACATATTTAGCTGCTATTAAGATAAACCATAAAACGATTAGGATTTATAAGACCAATAATTATTCACTGCCACAGCATTTATTGTTCTGTGTATTGGGGTTTGTTTTCAACTTTGTGCATTCAGTGATCACCCTTTGTGGAAGCTTGGCCATTCACTGATTGCATAAAACCATTGCATTCATTTTGAAAGATGAATCATTAACATCAGTGGCTAACCTCCAAACTAGTCTGATATTTCATTCATGAAAAATACTTGAACAAAACATACTATTTGATTTACATATCTTTTACAAAATACTGTATATCCAATACTTATTGTAATAAAATAGACTTATCTGGTTTTGCTTAATAAAAGAATAGTAAAAACAATCACAAACATATTTCACATCCACGCAAAATTATATACATTTGCCCTAAACAAACTTGAAAAGCGAGATCTATTTACTTTACCTTTGTAGCTACACATAGAGAAACAAAGAAATTAATAGGTTTCCGTCGAGCTGGGTTTTTAATTTTTATACCATTCTTATTTTAAATTTTTTATAATACCCGAGAAATGGCACATGAGATTATATGCAGAGCAATGAACTAGAAAGCTCCTTCAAAAATAATAGAAATGATAGTGATTTTTTAAAATAAATGGTAATATGCTCAATAAAATAATTCAATACCAGATAAATAAGAAAGTCTCTGGAATAAAAATTAGGGTAATAATTTAACACTGTGAAAAGTAAGTATGATAAAGTACATCTGAAGGACATTAATTACTTATACGTGTGTGAGCTATTGTTGGGCACATAATGGCAGATCCATTTGCCAGCAGAGTCACGCTGCTCCCAGTATTTTAACTCATTACTTTGTAAATCTCTTCTGTGATACCTTGAGGAGAAAAAGGTGCTATTTTAAACCCACTCCTATTTAATATTAATTAGTGTTAAGCCAAATAATTTTCACACCAATTATTACTTAAACAAAGGAAAATGCTGGACTAACTAATATTTTCTAATATGTTCAGGACTAGCTTGTGTTTGAGATTTTCCAATAGGGTTGTGAATATATCACCTTCATTTCCAAAGGAGAAAATGAGAGGCTATGATTGGACCGCTCATACAGTCAGGCTTTCCAAGCTATTTCCATGTATTAAGAAGTCTGTGAGTCTCAGGAAGTTTAGAAAAATAGAGAGTCTTTTCTTTTTTCTTTCTTTTTTTTTTCTTCCCCCTTCAGTGATTTGGGTCATGACCTGCCTATGAAAAAATGCAAGTCACATTGCAAGTTGAACTTCCAGCTATTACAAACCATCCATACTAAATGAAATTCTCTGCTGGGAAAACTGGTTATTGCTCAGGAACACTATGGCAATTGGTTCTAAATAGCGCAGTTACTTGGGATTTTTTGCTTCCTAAAAATCACTCTTGGGGCGCCTGGGTGGCTCAGTGGGTTAAAGCCTCTGCCTTCAGCTCAGGTCATGATCCCGGGGTCCTGGGATCGAGCCCCACATTGGGCTCTCTGCTCCGCAGGGAGCCTGCTTCCCCCTCTCTCTCTGCCTGCCTATCTATCTACTTGTGATCTCTGTCTGTCAAATAAATAAATAAAATCTTAAAAAAAAAAAATCACTCTTCTCAAATATGCTTGTCATCCTCTAAACACGCATGCTTCAAAGAGCTGACTGCTTATCCATTCAGTTGAATAAGCAAATTGGTCATAATAAATTCAAATTAAATTTCTTCCTTTAAGACTTTTGGAAGATCTTTTTGAAATAATAGAGTGCAGAGATTTTTTTAATGGAAATTCTCTTAATGAATTAGGAACTAAGTAAACATTTTTATACCAAGGATAACATTTTACAAACTCAATCTAAAACCTGATTATTTTGTCCTGGATGTTAAAGGTCATAGTCTATTTTTTAAATGTTGCAAAAAAATTAACATTTTAATAAGTATTTCTAATGTTGTCTCAGGTTTCACTCTTTACTTTCTATTAAAGTCCAGTCTTTTCCTATTTTTTTTTAATCTAAACTTCCATTTTTGGATAAAAGCAGGGAATTAAAAACTAATTTGAGAAGCAGGTAACACCTTTGGTAACCTGAATTTTGATAAATTATATTTTAATCTCTTTGAGGATCTTAAATACATATACAGATCTGCAGAATGTAGTTAAGAATTTAAATCATTCTATATTCTTTAATTATTTTACCTCGGCCTTTTTTTTTCCCCAATTATCTATGACTTTGTAATTCATGCCAAAACCTAGAGGTTTTAGACAATAACAGTGGATTCTTTCTTGTGATTCTGTAGGTCCAGAATTTGGGCAGGACTCAGTTCTTCTGCTCTATCTGTCGTTAACTGAGTTCACTCACTCAGCTGGCTTTTAGCTGCCACTGGGCTGAGTTGAAACATCTAAGAAGGCTTCACTCACACTGGCATTTCATTGCCCATTTACTTGTCCCCCCACCCCATGTAATATTTCTTCATTCAGTAGTTTTGCTCAACTTTCTTTTTTTTTTTTTTAAGCTTTTATTTATTTATTTAACAGATAAAGATCACAAGTAGGCAGAGAGGCAGGCAGGGAGAGAGGGGGAAGCAGGCTCCCCGCCAAGCAGAGAGCCTGATGCAGGGCTCGATCCCAGGACCCTGGGACCATGACCTGAGACGAAGGCAGAGGCTTTAACCTACTGAGCCACCCAGGTGCCCCTCAACTTTCTTTATATCATGGTGGTTGAATTCCCAAGAAAGATGTTGTCAGTCCTCTTAGAAGTTAGACCCAGACCTACCCCAGTGTCACTTTTGGTACATTCTGTTTAGCAAAGCAAGTCTAAAAGCCATCCCAAATTCAAGATGAGAAATAGTCTACCCAAATGAGAAGCATGGCCTGCACTATAGGGAAGGGACAAATTAATAGAAGACAACTTTAGAAATCATCTCCAAACTTCCTAAGAAACCATTGTTAATTTGATCAAGATGAGAAAATAATTCAGCCACACAAAATAAAACTGATTTCCTTAATTTCATTAGTTACCTATCATAGAGAAAGATGGGCTAAAAAAAAATCTGCTTTATTTAGTAAATTTTGATCCCTTTATACATATCTATCTATATTTCTTAATGGTTTTTTTAAATTATCAACTTTACAAGATGTTTCATGTTGCAAAACACATTCTTCTCTAAGACTGTTCATTGTGTGGGTTGATAAGACCAGAGTGCATTTGTTTTCTAAAAACATACTTGACCTCATCCTGTTCTCATTATTTCTCAAAAATACAGATTTGAAAGTTATTATTCTAGCATTAGGTCTAGTCAGTGAAATCTCAGAACATATTATACAGGTTAGGTTCAAAATACATTTTCTAAATACATTAATAAATAAATGATTTGTTTACAAGTTCTCTGAAACAATTTTTGGTGCTTGTTCAAATAAATGAAACCATAGAAGAGAGTATTTCTTTGACACTAGACTGATTTGTGTTTAAATTTTCCTTTGAACAGTTATAAGGTTAATGGTTTTTATTCATTTTTAGAATGAAGATGTGCTCACCTACTATGCAGGCATGTGGGAAGGATCAAAAGATGGTATCTGTGAAATTCTTAGCTCAGTCAGTGGACATAACCCTCACCTGGTGGTAGCTTTTAATATTAAACTCTTTCAAGTCAAAAATTTTGAAAAAATGACCTATTTTTAATTGGTTTGCTTGCCAAATATGTGGATCTTTAAAAGATGATTGTTTCAACTTTTCTGAACCTCAAGAAAATAGGAGCTTTGATTAATTTTATTTTTCATTGGAATGGATATGTTCCTGATCACAAGTCTCCCCAAAAGGGTTATTATTGGGATGCCTGGGTGGCTCATTCGAGAACCAAAGCTCTTGCTTTTGGCTCAGACCATGAACTCACTCCCCCACCCCCAGTTGGGCTTCACGCTCAGTGGGGAGTTTGCTTGAAGCTTCTCCCCCTCTGCACTTCCCGCTGCTCGTGTTCACACAAGCACCAGCTCTCTCTCTCTCTCTCTCTCTCAAATAAATAAATCTTTAAAAAAATAAAAAATAAAAATAAAAAGGTATTATGATCAAATATATTTGAGAAATATTATATGCTCTTACGTGTCTCTTAGAGAACAATAATATATATGAAAGGATACAGAATATTTCATGTAAAATTGAAAATATCCTTAAGCTTTTTAATTCACCATTACTACAACCTTTTGTAAAATCTAAATACATAATAGTTTAACCAAATCATGAGATTGAAAACTATCAACCCACTGTACAGGAAGATATTACCTCGGAGATATTGTAGCTTCAGCTCCAGACCAGCACGATAAAGCAAATATTGCAATAATGTGAGTTAAATGAATTTTTTGGTTTCCCAGGGCATATAAGTTATGTGTACACTACACTATTGTCTATTAATTGTGCAATAGCATTATGTCTAAAAAATATACATACCTTAATTATAAAATACTTCATTGCTAAAAAATACTAATCATCATCTGAGCTTTCTGCAAGTCATAATCTTTTTGCTGGTGGAGTTTCTTGCTTCGAGGTTGATGGTTGCTGACTGGTCAGGGTGGTGGTTGCTGAAGGTTTGGGCAGCTGTGGCAATTTCTCAAAATAAGAGAACAGTGAAGATTCCACATAGATTGACTTTTTTCTTTCACAAACCATTTCTCTGTAGTATGTGATGCTATTTGATAGAATTTTGCCCACAGTAGAACTTCTTTCAAAATTGAAGTCAGTCCTCTCAAACCCTGACATTGCTTTACCAACTAAGTTTATATAATATTCTAAATCCTTTGTTATCATTGCAATGAATTTCACAGCATCTTTACCAGGAGTAGATTCTATCCCAAGAAACCACTTGCTTTGTTCACTGGTAAGAAGCAATTTCTCATCCATTAAAGTTGTATCATGAGAGGGAGGCAATTCATGGCCATCTTCAGGCTCCACTTCTGATTCTAGTTCTCTTGCTATTTCCTATGTCTGCAGATACTTCCTACATGGAAGACTTGAATCTCTCAAAGTCATCCATTAAAGCTAGAATCTACTTCTTCCAAATTCCTCTTCATGTTGCTGTATTGACTTCTTCCTATAAATCATGAATGCTCTTAATGACATCTAGAATGATGAATCCTTTCCAGATTTTCATTTACTTTGTCCAGATACGCCAGAAGAATCACTATATACAGTAAGGCAGTGATAGCCTTACAAAATATATTTCTTAAATGATAAGACTTGAAAGTCAAAATTACTCCTGGATCCACGTGCTGCAGAATGGATGCTATATAAGTAGACATAAAAACAGCATTAACCTCATGATGCTTCTCCATCAGAGTTCTTGGATCATCAGTGAGCAACCACATTTTGAAAAGAATCTTTTTTTCTGAGCAGTGGGTCTGAACAATGGGTTTAAAATATTCAGTAAACCATGTTGCAAATAGATGTGCTGTCATCCAGGCCTTGTTGTTCCATTTATAAGGCACAGGCAGAGTAGATTTAGCATAATTCATAAGGATTTTCAGCCCTAGGACTTTTTGGAACGGACAATGAGCGTTGGATTTAAGTTCAAGTCACTAACTGCACTAGGCCCTAACAAGAGAGTCAGCCCACCTTTCGAAGCCAGGCATTGATTTCTCTTTAGCTATGAAAGTCCTAGATGACATCTTTTTCCAATATATGACTGCTTCATCTACATCAAAAATCTGTTTAGTGTAGTCCTCTTCATTAATGATCATAGACCTTCTGGAGAATTTGTTGCAGCTTCTGTATCAGCACTTGCTGCTTACCTTGTACTTTCTGTTGTGGAGATGGCTTCTCTCCTTAAGTCCTCATGAACCAACCACTGCTAGCTTCACACTTTCCTTCTGCAGCTTCCTCACCTCTGTCAGCCTCCAGAGAATTGAAGAGGGTTAGGGCCTTGCTCTGGATTAGGCATTGGCTTAAGGGAGTGTTGTGGCTGGTTTGATCCTCTATCTAGACCACTCTTTCTCCCTGTCAGCAAATAGGCTGTTTCTCTTTGTTATACGTATGTGTTCCCTGAGTAGCACTTTTAGTTTCCTTCAGGAACTCTTCCTTTGCATTCCCCAGTTGCCCAACAGTTTCGTGCAAGAGGCCTAGATTTCAGCCTATCTCAACTTTCTACAGGTCTTCCTCAGTAAGCTTAATCTTTTCCAGCTTTTGATTTAAAACGAGAGATATGAGACTCTTTCTTTCATATGAACACTCAGGGGACATTGTATGATTCCTAACTGCCTTATTTCAAAATTGTACCTTAGGGAATAGGGAGGCCCATAGAGAAGGAGGAGAAGTCCTAACACAGGAAAATAGCCAGTCTGTGGAGCAGTCAGGACACACACAGTAATCAAGTTCACCATCTTGTATGGGCACAGCTCATGGTGCCCCCAAAACAATTGCAATAGCAACATCAAAGAGCACTGGCCACAGACCGCCCTAACAAATACAATAATCATGAAAAACATTGAAATATTGTGAGAATTACCAAAATGTGGCACAGAGACAGGTAGGGAGCAAATGCTGTTGGAAAAATGGTGCCCACAGACTTGTTCTACACAGGGTTTTCACAAACCTTGAATTTGGTTTAAAAAAAAAAATGGACATCATGTGAAGCCCAGTAAAGTGAAGTACAGTAAAATGAAGTATGCCTGGATGGTCTCTGCACTTTGAGGGCAGTTTGATTTTGCTTAAGAGTAACAGTTCAATTTGGAGATACCCAATAAACTTAAGCTTATACTAAATAATCAATGAAATCTTATATATTTTAAGAGGTTCGTAAGAACTCCGGGTCATTGCTAAGAATATCAATTCTTGTATTCTTCTAACAAACTTTAATGCATTGTGTAGAATTGTATGCCCTTAGACTAATAGGTCCCAGACTACTATGTTTTAATAGTTGAGGTATATCTATATCTATATCCATATCTATATCTGTACCTATATATCTCACTTTTAATGCAGAATATATAGATAGACATATAGATATATAGATAGATGGGCTTCCTCTTCAGTTCCTTCCTGGAATTACTGAAATTTAAGTAAAGAGACAAGATTTACAGGGGAATCCAATGATCAATTTTGTTAAATCGGTAATTTCGATTTTATCCTCAAAATACTCCTATAAATTCTGCCCAGGGTGTAGTTGTCTAACCCATAGAACAAAATCCTGATGTTTTATGACAGTTGTTTACTTTAATTTTGCATTCTCTTTCCCACCACTCAGTCATTAATTTGTAACTGCAAAGGCACAAATGCCTTTATATTCCAACATATATCACAATACGTATCACAGAAGAGCTACCCTAGAATTGGACAGAGAGATGGGTAACAGTAGCTGGTGGATGGTAGATAAACAGAAGGAAGCGAAAGGGAGCAGAGCAAGGAAGGAAAGCAAGGAGAAAGAAAGAGAAAGGAAAGGAGGAAAAAGGACAAATGTACACATTCGTAATTGTTCCAAAGAATCATGTACAAGTCTACACAAAATTAACCAATAGTCCTTTTAAGTTAAGAACCAAACACAAAATCCTGTGATGAAAACTAATATGCATAAATAAGAACGAAAGATACACACATTAATTAGTTATTTGTTTGCTTCTCTCACTAGAAAGAAACTCTTTGCTAGTGGGGTCAACGTCTTCATATAATGCCTGGCACGAAGGAAGTTACTCTTCATATGTTCGTTCAAAGGATAACTTTATTAAGCACGTATTATAAAACGTATGGTGTCATCTGAAAAAGGTTTGTCAAGCAATCCAAAAGAACATTTGACACAGTTCTTATGTAAAGAATAAACTTCACATATGGCTGATGCTTTAGGACCCCATGAAGCTCTGTTATCTTGAATTCCCCGTCCATGCTTCTATGGATGGAGCAGCGCCAGAATGGGGAAGTCCTTTAGGAGTGAGTCTCAAACATTGCGACATTTTGCTCCCCAGAGCAAACAAACTTTTCTTTCAGGATGACAGAAGACATCAGTTTTAAGGAAATATTTGGGTGAAACATTTCATCCAAGGAATCAATTTAGCTGTGTAGAAATAACTACCCGTAAATGCACGCATCCATTTACTCTTTTTGGAGACATTTGTCTAACACAGGTTAAGTCAGAATAAGTCAATGAGGGAGCATGTAAATTTGAATGACAAATAGAATACATGTCTCATTTTGTCGAGATTTTTCCAGAAGGATAATATTTAGAAAAACAATAACTTATACTATCCACTTCTACACAAAGACTATAGCTGCCTCACAAACTTCATGCATTAATTCTGCAGGATTTCTTGTGAGATAAAGCAAGATCCAAATAGCATAAAAGGGAAGCAGTAGGAGCAACATGATTTTTTCAGATTTCCTTAAAAAAAATTTTTTTTTTTAGTTTTCCAGAGATGAAAGTGTTGTCTTCCTTAGAGAATGGGATGCTTAATACCACTTTTGAAATACTATAATTTAGCTAAAATAGGGAAACAAAGGGGAAATGATTGAAAACTTCTGCATGGTAAAAGAGGGGAGAGGAAGAGAAAAATCACAGGCAGTATACTAGTTACAAGTTAAGTCCTCTTAACTGATTTATTTTACCATTTTTTGTTCAAGTAACCTATTTAAAAACTCATCCATGCATAGATTGCCCCTATTATTAATAGTAAATGTACATTTCAACCTGTCAAGTTTTTCTAGCCCCACTTCTGCAAGGTTTTTTCTGGTTTTTTTTTTTTTTTTTTTAGGGAAAAAAAAAATTTAAAAAGCAAAGGCATTTCCTAGGGCACATGCTGCCAGACACCCAGCATTTATCTTATCTCAGTTGATGACTTTCCTTTTATCCTGAAATGATTTGACAATGACTCTATGATTTCCTGTACAAATTACCCTTTGAAAGTGGCAGTGGCGCTTGGCAGCGATCTTCACTTAATTACTGAGTGGATTATTAGCATACGGCTCCCCCCCCCTTCATTTCTTTATATCTTCTAGATTGCGTTGACAGTTCCCTTTCATTGCCTGCTTTAACTCACTGAATACTAAACATTATGCAGATTGCAGCTGAGAAGTACCCAGGCTACTCCAAAACCCTAGTCTGCACCAAAACCTTTTTGATGGAGAGTAATTTACAGGTCAGAAATCAATAGTGTGTCTGGGAAGTACATTTGTGGGTTTTCTTAATTTAGATTAGGGTGGGGTGGCGCAAAGCACTAATGTTCAAAAGTGAATATTGCTCTGTGATCTTTCTGAAAAACAATTAGTTTTGTTCCTTCCTTTAATATCCTTGTCTTTAAATAGACTGAGATCTTGAGATTCTATTTCTCTTATAATCATTACTGCTACCTGACTGCGGAGGGGATTAAGGAGACCCTGTTTGAGAAATGGTAAGTTTCACTCCTTATCAGTCTCTGAAGTCAGCAGTCTGATAAGCTGACCTCCTCAGCAAGTGTGAAGTGTTATTTATTGTTTGCCAGGCAAGACAAATGCAAATGATAAATTGCAAAGATCTCTTCGGCACTCTCAGAAGGAACCTTCTCTTCTGTCTTGGCTCCCATCTTTTGGCACAAATTTGCACATATGTCGGGCATTCTCCATCCAGATCTTTATCCTTTTTTTTTTTTTTTTCCCTCCCTGAACTGCATTCTAAAGCATCTTCCACGTTTCCCAGGGTGTAGCAGGGACACGGACCCCTTCCCATTTCAGCCTTATGGTATAGCTTAGTGAGTGTTTTTGTTTTTGTTTTTGTCTTTTTTCTCTCTGTGTCTCTCCTTGGGAGGAGAATACAATACATGAGTGATTTCAAGACGTGGTGGAGGTGACACCAAAGCAATAGGAGTCCGCACGGGTGGGGGGAACAGCTGGGTGCTGACTATGTCATCTCCATTCCAGGACTATCAACCACCAGCTTTATTCTTCTACTGTTACATCTGCTATGAAATTTGGGTCTTCCAGGTGGCAGCCCAACATGCTGTCCAGTGCTATGAGGCCATTTAAATGCTTTGAGCTAATGCTGCATATCCATTTTCTAAACAAGTTAGCAGATACCATATGCAGCAATTAAAGTTTTATTGAGGGGCGCCTGCTTACCATACTGAATTTGGATTGGCTACCATCTGTCTCAAAGCCTGTGGTACCATCCCTGTTGCTTGAGAGAGCATTTGTAAGGATAGGAGATTTTTCTCAACTTCTGAAGAAGCTGCTTGCATTATTTTTTACAGGCAAGCCCACAAAAGTGGAAGTGGTACAAAGGAAAAGTACCAGACAATTAGAAGTTAGGATGGAGGACATGTGTTTGAGCGGTATGGGCCACTACACCAAGAACACAGAATCCTGTCACTTCCACCCTGGCAATTTTTAATGGGTAGGTCTTGCTGAATATGCTATTTTTCAGAGATAGCTTCTACGGGCAACTCGATGAACCAAAATTAGGACTAGGTGAAGGACGTGGGAATTATTTTGCCTCTGTAAGAGCAAATGCAACTGTTCTCATGGTTTAAGAAAATATTACCTGGAAGCACAGGGAAAAATTAAAATATAAATTTACATTTTCCTCACTCTCCTGGTAAATCTCTACGGAGACAAAGCTGTTTAAGATCAATCAGAGCTGAACAAAGGATTTTGAAGAAAGCATTTATTAAAATTTAAGCAACGCCTAAATACTTGAGCTATGATGGTTTACTAATATGTTGTTAATGTTTGATGTTTTCTCAGACATATTTATCTTTATACCTTTGACCTTCATGAATACTCAGAGGGAAAAACATCTGATAGTGCAATTCAAAACCTCTTTGAAGTTTTAAAACAATGGCCTGAGTATTAGTATAGACTAAGAGAATAAGGACTAGAGACCAAATCGGTTCACAAACTCTGGGTTGCCTAGATCTTGGTTATATTCCTCTATATTTCTGTGGATCCTATTCCATAGGAAAAAAAAATGATATTATCAAAGCCTTGTTGTTGATTGTGTCTCTTTTAATCCTAATGAGAATTTTTGAGCTAAGGCTTTGAATCTTGAAAATAGCTGGTAAGTGAGAAGAGAAATAGCTCTTTTTTTTTCCCCCTAGCTTCATTGTATCATATGGTGATGCTGTTCATTAGGGCTTCCTCACTATTCAGGTCCTGGTGAGCAATGTCAAATTTCGTGAGTGACAAGTTCATAGCATCATGGTCGTAAGCCTCATCTACTTAGAAAATGCAATGTGCTTGAACGAAAACACTGAGTATGATTCAGGAGACCCACATTAGCCTAAGAATTGCTATTCGCCAGCTAGGAAAATCACCAGCCTCTCTGAGTCTTTTTTCCTGTTCTGTAAAATGGAGCTCAAAATCCATGTCCACTTCTCTTTGGATCACTGTGAGATTTCAAAGAGTCTAGAAGATTTCTGTAAATAATGATTGATGTATGCATTGAAAAGTAATTTGCAAATTGTAATGTCACAAATCCTACACAAACCTCCAGCTGAAGGCCAAGTGTCATGTCTTTCACAAAGCCTTTTAAATAACACGGATCCTCAGTTTCTCCTCTGAACCCAAATAGTAATGTCTTTGTACCTGTCTAAAGACATTCTTTCTTCTCTCTGGTAACCTAAGAGAGGAGATCCACGACAATCATCTAAAATTTTGCTATTTCATTTGTGTGGTCCATAAAACTAAAGCATTACCATTACGTGGGAGCTTTTTAGGAACTCAGAATTTCAAGTCTCTCCCAGACCTACCAAATGAGACTGTTTCACAAGACCACCAAGCGAGTTGTAGAAATATTAAAGTTTGAGACACATTGCTCTATACAATGACTCTAGTTTTCTCAGGAAATCTCATTTTTTTTTCTATTTAAGATATTTACTATGGAAGAGCTTGTGGAACTTTAAAGATTGCTAGTACAACCCCATTATTTCAAGAATAAAAGAAAGACTATCCAAACCAGGATTCATATAAATTAGGATTTGCGTAAGATTAAATGTCTGGTTTGCTTATTTGCTGTTTGTTTATCAATTATTGAGTGCTTAGTATGAATTAGACCCTGTAGTAGGCATGGAGGATTCTTTTTGGAGTAAGACATGATGCCTAATATCAGAGGTCATCTAGCCTAGAGGGCGCAGATGAAAGTTTTCTCACTCCTATGAGATGCTGCTTGAGCCATCCCACAGAAGTCTTTAAGGGGTGTCTGATTCAGCCTGGTCTTACATTTGTCTTACATTCCTTCCAGACTCACATACTTTCTTATCTTTACTGCTGTAACATTGGAAAGTCTCTGCTTAATGAATTTGGTGAAATCAAATGTCATTCTTTGGTTACTTGTATACACGAGAAAAATGGCTCATTGGCCAGCATTACACCATAGCATTGGCAAATACACCTTATCTGTGCTTTTCATCCATTCTCTAAACCATGCCCACCCTAACTTAGAATTACTATTATCATACAACAATTATAATAGTTAACACATATGGGGATCTCCCCACATGCCAGGCATGCTTCTAAACATGTCACGTGTATTTTCCTCATCCTCGAAGCCATCCTAAGAGGCAACATTATCTCTTTTTTACAGATGAGCTAATAGAGGCTCTGAAAAATCAAGTAAGTTTCACCTATTTTCGAACACTTGGCAGGTAGACTTTAAGGCCTATCATTGTATATAAAGCCTTAAAGTAATGACTGTACTTTTGCAATGATTTCCAACAGGATAGGTTGTCTCTAATTATGTGTTTTTTCTATTCTTTCTGTACTTAAAGTGGCAGATCTGCCACCAGTGACAATGGGAGTTCTAGATATATTAGCCAAATAACTCTTCCAAAAGAATTAAACAAACTGATGAAGATCTTAAGTTTAGTTAAAGTACTTGCATTTCCCTGACTGAAAGGTCAATCGAAGCCAAGAGGAACTACAGTTGCAATTATTTATTGACTGTATAGTGTTCTTCCTCCATGAACAGTAATTGTCTAATTTTTATAACCCTAAATATCTTCTAGTCATTTTGTCTATAACACAACATTGGACAAATGCCTATGTTACTCCCTTGAATTTTCACTCTAATGGTTTCTTATAGTATGTGCTTCTTACTTTCTCTGTTTTAGATTCTCATCATTGAGTCATTTGCCTCAAGTAGTCTGAAAATGTATTTAGGTCTCAATACCTTATTAGAATTTTATATAGAGGCTTGGTCATTCAAGTCATAAGGGTGACCCTAACATCAGTCTAAGAGTTTCTGGCCCCCATCTCCTTGCTCATTACTACCTCACTTTTACACTTGGACTTGTCTATTGCATGGACAGAAGCCAAGTCTACAGAAGAGTAAATGATCTGACTACAGTGCGCTACAGATTAAAGTATCTCCTTCCATGTGTTTTCACTCTGGAGCAATGTACTGGTCACTCAGTTTATACTCTAGTTCCTAACCTGCTTCCATCTCCTTGCTCATTACTACCTCACTTTTACACTTGGACTTGTCTATTGCATGGACAGAAGCCAAGTCTACAGAAGAGTAAATGATCTGACTACAGTGCGCTACAGATTAAAGTATCTCCTTCCATGTGTTTTCACTCTGGAGCAATGTACTGGTCACTCAGTTTATACTCTAGTTCCTAACCTGCTTCTGTTCTTCAACTTGGCTGCCTCTTCCTCCATTTCTCTGATTGTTAGTATCCCCAGAGAGGGTAAGAAACTCTATTAAATAATATTGGTGTTCTAGCAAAGTTCTGTAATGCTGAAAATACTGATGGAAAATAAAACCTTGGGATTATTTACACCTTCAGTTTCCCTATTCTTCATGATCTGAGGCAATCAGTGCTGTATGCTCTATGGTCAAGGTCTTCTCAACATTAGAACACACAAAGGATATATTTAGTACATATTGTTGTTTTTTTTTTTTTTTTGAAAGAGACACACTTCTAGAACCTCACTATAACACTGCCGACTCTTGAAAAATTCCTCTGCAAGCCTGGATTAGTTCCAAGAAGATGATGCAATTAATTAAATACCAAAGATCTCCTTATAAGTCAATTTTACCAAAAATGGTCTCATGGTACATGCCCCAAGGTCGTGTTGCATATAGAGGCTCCAGGCAATTTCTTTCAATGAGCTCAAGATATCAGTCTATAACCTGTAGTCATTTCCACGCCTTGGTCTCTGCTTATAGGACTTGTCATTGATTGCAATTTTGCCCTTGGCTCTACAAACAGCTTTGCTCAGACCTTTTGTTGCTAGCTTGATTTGCAGCTGTGCAGATCTCTCAACAGTCCATAGGTGTGTTGCATTACTTCAGAATCTTCTTTGGAGAATTTAGCTAGCACTATATGCAATCTCATATTCCTTCAGCAATAATTTATTAAACATATGCTCTAAGAAATATTATTGACCAGAATATTCATGACCAAAATCTTCAACAAGGTCCATTTACTAAAATATATCATCAGAGCTCCTTAGGGTAGAATAAGAGATTCTTCAGAACCTGGAAACCACCAGGTTTGTGATTCCAATTTCTGTTGTGATTCCAATTTCTTCCTCTGCCAACTCTCCCCTTCAATCCATGTGAGTTATTTAGTCGCTGTGATAATAAAAACAAGTCAGACCTGAGTCTGTCAGGATATATTAGTGGTTCTCACACACTAACCAGCAAGTCTGGGAATTAGTCTATGCCCGTGTCTCCTCGATTGTGAATGCAGTATGGTGAGGTCTGTGAACTGAACTGGTGAGTATGCACCCCTACCTGACTCCCTTTGGGTGAGATCGGGTGAACATTGGCCTGTCTTCCAATCATCGAACTCAGTGTTTCCATCAGCATTTCTAAAGAATGGAATACAAAAAGGAACTTCAGAAAGTAGACTTGGGCTTCCTTGGCTCATAGCCTCAGTCCCTCTAACTTGACCTTGATTTTCTACTAAGAATCTCTTATATTTCCTCATATGGATCCTTTCTATGAATTCAGATAGTACCTAAAAATAGCAAACATGCCTTTCCCAGAATACTTATTACTGCAGCCCATGATTAGGCATGAGTTTGATCCGTGTAATCACGATTTGTGCTCTTGGATATGGCATTCTATGCATTTCAAATCCCACCCTTCTGTGCCACTCCTTGCAATTTCTTGGTTTGTTTCCTCTAACACCCACTTGCACACGACAGGTCATTCTCCAACCTAACCCTTGCCCACTCCGTTTCCAATGTCCAGCTCACCAGTGAGTGAGGTCATGACACTTAGGGCAATAAGGAACGTATGCGCACATCAAAATCAACACGTCTACTATCAAAGTATCTGCTTTCCCACTCCTGCTCCATCTTGATAAATAGAAACATGTTCACTCACTTCAAATTAGAAGTTTTTTCACTTTTATGAATTATATTCAAGTCTTATCAATTCTTGTCTGAGAAACTGAAACAGAATCCCAAGCTCAAAAGAGTAAAGCAGAAATAAATCTAAGTCTCTGTTAAATACATATTACTTGCAGACAATATAATTTTTAGAGAGTATAATTATATGAATTATACCCAAGTCCTTTCTATACTCCCAAGTATCTCTTGAATTTGAATTGGTCACTATCTATCTCACCACAGCTACAATTAGCATACCAGGTATATATAAAATTTCTCTTCTGGAATGTTGTAAACATCATCTAATTTGCCTCCCTGATTTTATTCTTTTAGAATTCATGTGCATCCTTTACCCAGATGGCCATCAGGAATCTCTCTAAATCACTACTATAATCATGACTCTCATCCTTCTAGATTATCTCTTTTGTAAAATGACCTCTGATCCCATCTGCTAATATTGTCTTCTCCCTCTTTGTATATACTTAAAATATGTTTTATGTATCCCTATGTCCCTATGTATAAGGCAAGGGAATTTACACAAATACTGGGTTGTCACATTTCCTTACCAGTGACATCTTTAATCAAAGAATACATGGTTAGAGTTTTGGCAATAGGAGAGGCCTTTCACGGCCAATATTTAAGACCTGCTGCACTGCAAGCTGTCTATTTTCATCAAAATTATGTCTTCCTCAGACAGTTATCTGCTCAGGTTCCAAGATGTCCTACCTGGGAAGTACGAGCCGCTTGGAAGAGAAGAAATTTGGAGTTTCTCCAGATGGGCACACAAAAAAAGAACTTCATTTGTTATTGATAACCCAAAACCTACATGCCTTCCATAGAGAATGTTCAGTTTTCTTCTGCTTTCTTTTATTGAGCTTGGGATTCTGCTTCAGCATCTCAAACAATAATCATCATCCATTAATGGAATTAATTATTGCAGCAATTGAGCACCTTCATATTTACCAGGTGCTGTATAAGCTCTATAATTGTCCTCACATCCCCCCCATGAGGTAAGCAATATTAGCCATAATTTTGGTGGGAGGAACCTGATAGGGAACTCACCTAGATATTGAATAGCAGTAGTGAATGATGAATGGTGGATAATATAACTCCAAAACCTTTGCTCTTAACCATACCATCATGGTACTTCCCTGAATCAATAATTAATTAACTAATGGTATTATTAGTATTATTATTATTAATCTTACTGGGTGAGTGTCTCTTGTTCCCTTTGTTTTGATAGCAGAGACCCAGTGGCAAGAATTCTCAAATTCTTAAAAATTATATCACATTGACTTGACATGTTAAACAGGGCTCATAAAAGACACTGAAGATGCTTATACAAAATCCAGTAGCACTTGAAGCTTCACAGACATTTGAACCATCTTATCATTTTTTAGCATTTAAGTCAGTTTGAGCTTCAAGCCATCCTGTCACTTTGTTGTCTGCTAGTATATTTGGAATAATCCTAAAATACGGTCATCGGACTTACATAATCTGGCAGCATGAGGAAAAGGAGCATTTTAATGGCACTGTCTATCTTTTTTAACATTTTGTTATGGATGATTTCAACTTATACAAAGGTAGAGAGAACAGTGCAATAAATCCCCTCGTTTCTATCCCCCAGCTCTAGCAATCAACTTTCATTTCATCTGTAACTTCCCATTTCTCCCCTCACTGGATGATCTTGAAGCAAATCTCAGATGCATCATTTCATTCAGATTTCATTATTAACTTTCTTAAACAATCACAATACCATTATCTACACCAAAAGAATTCCCTATAACTCCTTATTGACATTAAGTATGCAGTCGGTGTCCCAACTTCATCCAAGTTTGCCTCAAGTATTATTTTCACAGTTGCTTTTCAAACTGGAATTCAAACAAGGTCCATAATTTTCACTTCATTGGTATGTATTCCTAAGTCCATTTTACTCTCCAGCCTTTTTTTTCCGTATTTATTTATTTATTGTTTAAAGATTTTTATTTATTTATTTGACAGAGAGAGATCACAAGCAGGCAGAGAGGCAGGCAGAGAGATAGGAGGAAGCAGGCTCCCCGCTGAGCAGAGAGCCCCACGTGGGGCTCGATTCCAGGACCCTGAGATCATGACCCGAGTCGAAGGCAGAGGCTTAACCCACTGAGCTACCCAGGCGCCCCTTCAATTTATTTTTTTAAGAATCTTAGTCTTTTGTCTTGTAGGACAAAAGGGTAGGGAGGGACAAAAAGGTAGGCGACTGTAGGGTTGCCTTCCTTCTAGAATTTACCGATTCCTTCCCTGTGGTGTCATTTAGTGTATTCCTCTGCCTTTGAATTCTCTGTAAACTGGTAGACAAATCTAGGGACTTGACCTGTCAGTTTGATTTTTGTTTTAGGAGGTGGTAATATTTTACTTTCAAATTTCATAGGAGGGAGGATATTTTGTTGTAGTTATTATTCTCATTAATACCTTAAATTGTCCCCTTTTTGTCTAGTGCAGGACTTTTCCAGGGTCCTGAGTCCTTGAGACACAACCCCAGGTGTTTTTGTTAGAGTCTTTCTTTTCTGGTACTGCATGATGTTTCAGTTTCATCTGACAACTTTCAGGGTTCAGCTTGGAATCAGCTATTTGTCCATGAAGCCCATTTTGATGTGGGAAGCCATATGTTTAGGCCACAATCTCAGGGTTCCAGATAGTCATGTTTCTAGATTGGAAATTGTTTCCAGATCTTTTTAAAAGATAGAAATTTTTTGAAGTGTTGTTATTCAGATTTTTTAAGCTGCTTACTTGATTTATCTGTTATATATGCAGTAGTTGCGGAATAACAATAACCATAAGATTATTAAAAACTATGTAATTTTTTTTCTAATTTCTTGCTTAGTCTATCCTTAAGATGTATACCACTAGGGATAAAGATAAATAGTCAAGTTACTGAATTTTAAAGTTACCTGAAGCAATTTCTTAGGTCTTTGTCAAGCCGTTAGTTCAACATACAGTTCATTTCATTTGTTTAATCTTGCTTTTAAATTTTAGAGACTCCTTTATTTTCATTTTAATTTAACTGTGTCATATAGTCATATAAAATATAGTTCCAAAATTAGATCAACCAAACAAGGTAAATTCAGAGAAGAGCCTGTCCTTTTTCCCATGTTCCCCTTCCCCTTTTAGAAGTAACTATTGGGTTGATTTTATGGTTTATTTTTACAACCTTAAATTTAAGAAAATGGATATATGTTTATAAATATTCAGAGATAAATAGAAGAATGCTGTATGTATTTTTCTCAATCTTTCTTTTTTCACTTACCAGATCCCGAATATCACTTCATAACAGTTTATAAACATATCCTTCCTCTTTTAATAGATGCACAGTATTCCATTGTGTGGATGCGCATGGTTTCTTCAACTGGTCCCGGTTACAATAAACATTTAGGATATTTCCATTGTTATTGCAAATTGCAAAATAATCAATAGTTCTATGTACATATCATTTATATTTTTCTATTGTATCTTTGAAATATATTTCTAGAAGTGGGCTATCTGGGTCAGATGATACATGCATATAGGTTTTTTATATATCATCAAATTCCCATGAACAATATATGAAAGTACCTTTTCCCTTCCGCCTCCCCATCAAGTTATGCTGTCAATTTTTGGATTTTTTTCCCCTAATTGGCACTTCTCTTACTATTAATAAAGTTGAACATCTTTTCATAGATTCAAAAATTAGTTGTACTTCTTTTTTGGCCCTTTTCTCTATGAAGTTTTGGATTTTTTTTCCTCTTTATTTTTTTTTTAAATTCTTATATTATTAGGAATATTAACCTTTTAATGGTGAAGTGGGTCCAATTCTTTTTTCGGTTCATCATTTGTCTTTATACATTACTTATGTTTTATTTTTTATGCGGTGTGGAAGTTTTTGTTTCTTTCTTTGATTGATCAATTAATTGAATTTTGCATAATAATATGTATCAATCTTTTCTTTTATTGGTTTTAGATTTTGAGCCCTAACTAGGAAAGTTTACCCCAATGCCAGTTTGTAGATGAAATCCTCATGTATCCTTTTAGTATTTATATGAGTTAACTATTTACAATTACTCCTCTTAATCCACACAAATTTAGCATAATAGATAGTATGAGAATTAGATCCAATCTTACTCTTCTGTATGGCTATCCAGTTATCTTCACTCACTTAATAAAAATTCCATTCTTTCATGACTAATTTGAGATAGTGTTTATTGTATGCTAAGTTGAGCCTATTTCTGGATTTTATAACATGCTATATTAATTTATCTGTCTAAATTCATCAGACAACATATATTGCTTTAATTATAGAGGTTTTAAAATATATATTTAATCTGGTAAGGTTGGTTCCCCCTCATTACTCCTATTTTTCAAAGTTTTCCTGAATGTTCTTGCTTTTAATGCTCCTCCAAATAAATTTTATAATCAAATTGTCTAGGTCCATAACAAAACATGATGGTGTTTTTATAGTGATTGCATTGAATTTATAAATTAACTTAGAAAGAACTGACATTTTTACTGATGATGAGCCTTTCAGACCAAAACCATGGTTAAGCCTGTCCATTATTTCAAATCTACTTTGTGCTTTGTAGTTTTTCCTCATATAGGTCTTGAACATTTTTTGTTAAATATTCTATTTTATAATTATTAGATTAGATAGACATGGATATAGATATAGCTCTATAAAATGTTAAGGAACTTAATGTCATTTTTACCTGCAATACATTTTCGTGTGCCCCCATGCCCTTTTGCCCATGGTATTGTACTACTTTTGATATTGCTGACTCTTTCAGACGGCATATTAACCAAGCATAGAAGCAATCGTGAAGTGAATTATTCAACCACACAATCACAAACATTAAAGTTTCTAAATTCCAACAATATCTCTAATTCTTTTTTTTTTTAAAGATTTAATTTATTTATTGAGAGAGATCACAAGCAGGTAGAGAGGCAGGCAGAGAGAGAAGGAGGAAGCAGGCTCCCCGCTGAGCAGAGAGCCCGACGCGGGGCTCGATCCCAGGACCTGGGACCATGACCTGAGCCAAAGGCAGTGGCCTAACCCACTGAGCCACCCAGGCGCCCCACAATATCTCTAATTCTTAAGTGAAGTGTCAGGATATATGTTTATAATTTGATGAGACACAACATAAACTATGTGTGCTTCATTTTCATTGTCCTTTTTAAAATTTACTCAAATTATCACCCACGGTGTTATTAGAAACCCTAAATATACTAAGGAACTGTGTCTCTGTATACTGAATGTTTAAAAAAAAAAAAAAAAAGAAAGAAAGAAAGAAATTGGAATTTTTATAACCTTAAGATAGCATAAATTTGCAACTTTGATCAAATTAACCATGACTTTACTGTTATTTCACCAAATAAATAAGTTTCAACTGGGGAACTTGAGAATTCCCTCTTAATGGTTTTCTCACTGAAGACTAAATCCCACAACTCCTCTCCTGATATTTAGTGACTGCAAATAATTTGCAGGAGATGGGGGGTTGCTTCCTGGAAGCAATCCAGTGCAAACAACCTAGAGAGTTATAGTTCTTCATTAAAAACAGGCTAATTTAAGCCTAATTACCCTTTGGCTGATCTTCCTGGCTCCAAGCTTATTCATTAGTACCCACAAATATAATACAAAAAATATAACATTTTCTTCACTGTAAAGATTTATTCCAAAACTTTTTTTTTTTCATTTAAAGTATGACGACACCACAGTGTGGTAGATTACATTGTTGTTCCCAATTCTTTACCATCCTAACATCAACACTCTTGTCATAGCTTCACTGTGAGTGGAGTGAACTTTCTTAGCCCTTGACTTTGGCCTTGTCTATATCACTTCCTTTAGTCAGTGGCCTGTGCCAAGAAGTGACAAAACATCATTTCCGAACCTAGAACTCAAAAAGCCTCATGTCCTTCCTTGTGCCCTCTTGTAGCTCTGCCATTGCCATAAGAAAAATATATTCTAACTCAAATTGTGACACCTAATTATGCTTTTGATCATCAGTTCCAATGTGTGTGAGATTTCCCCACACCACCAAGCAATTCACTAGCTGTGTATCCTACAATTTGGTTCAATTCTGGCCCCTCCTTCAATTAATTTACTAGAGCAGCGCATAGAATCCAGAGAAACATTTTACTTACTAGATCACTGTTTATTATTATTTTTTTTAATGTAACTCAGAAATAGCCAGATGGAAGAAATACATAGGGCAAGGTATGTGGGAAAGGTATGTGCAGAATTTGCACACCCTCTCCAGATATGCCACTCTCCATGCATCTCCATGTGTTCACCAACATGCAAGCTCTCCTAATACTATCCTTTTGGGGTTTTATGAAGGATTCATTACATGGGTATGATTGATTGAAGCATTGGCCATTGGTGACTGATTCCACCCCCAGGCCCTCTCCTCTCTCAGAAGGCTCAGGGGACTGGGACTGAAAGTTTCAACCTTCTAATCAATGGCTGGTTCTCCTGACAATGTCTCTGTCCTTAGATGTGGTCCAAAGTTTACCTCATTTACATAATAAAAAATAACCTTTATGGCTTTCATCACTTAGGGAATTTCAAGGGTTTTAGAAGCTCTGTGCCAGAGAAAAGATGAAGACCAAATGTATATTTCTTATTATAGATCACCGTACCACACTAACACATTGGGACAAGGAGAATGAGACATATGTCAAGGAGAATTGCCCCAGCTGCCCCAAAAATCCATAATGATAAGTAGAGCTATCCTAGCTGCCTCAGCTTGAAGAAAGACCCATGAATGAACCCAAACTGGCATTAGGAGACTTCACTAGACCCACAGATTCATGAGGTTATGAAATTATTGTCATTTAAGTCACTGATTGTTAGAGTTGTTTGTTATACAGCAGTAAATGACTGATGCAACAATTACTCAAATCTACAAACAAAAAACTTAGAGTTGTAGACTTTTTTCTTTCACCATCCAAATCCAATCAGTATTAATAAGTTCCTTCTGCCCCTGTTTCTGTCATGCTACTCCTTTCCATTTCCTCTGTCACTGCTCTAATTCATGCTGATCACTGCATATCTGAATTATCACAATGAACTTCAAACTAAACTTTGACTTCCTTCCTCTCTAATCCATCTTTCTCACTGATACCAGAGTGGTGTTTTGTCTGTTTTGTTCTTCAAATTATAGATTTGGTTATGTCCATCTTTTGCTTGGGAACCTTAGATTAATATCTGAAAAATCACAGTTACTCTTTCCTCACCTGTCTCATATTGAATTGTAGCCATAAGTTTTCCTCTTGAATCCACAAAGGGCCTTAACAGGATGGTTCCTGACAACCACTCCCCATCAGTATAAACTGTCTTTCCTAATCTGCACTAGATATTTTGTCATTGTCCAAACATATCTCTACCAACAAATTCAGACTATGACCCTGAACTATATCCCCAACCTTACCTTTTATTATTCTTTCTCTACCCCCTACCAAATCCCATATGTTAACCTCACTGAGAAAACTTCCCTGTTCCTCAAACAGGCTGTTGATCTCCATTGTAATCCCCTTGAAATCTCCCTGACTAGATATGCATTTAGCCCCCTGGACCTCAAGGCCAAGCTGAAATATTGCTTCTCTGTGAAAGTCTCTTTGACATCTTCTTCTATTTTAAGGTTCCACTCCTCTGGATGTCAGTAGGACTTTAATCTTGCTCTGTTGACATTACATTCACTTGTATCATAGTCACCCCTGCTGAGATGTCTCCTACTATAAGTAAAGACCTCGTCCTACTAACCAAATTGAGCAGCTAATAGGCACACTACAGATTGAATAGATAAAACTACTCCTATGAAATCATTCAAGTGACACTTGCAAGTCTGTGATGCAATGTTTTCTTGCTAAATATGATTCCAAAAAGAACTTTAGATTTTTTTTTAATTAAAAATCCTTTTTACTTCAAAATTATTTAGAAATCAGAGACTTGATGAAACTCCAGGGATACTATCATGAAGTAGTATAATTTGTAAAATTAAATGAGTTTTCAAGGTAGATTTTACACATGTTAATTAATACCATTTAAGGAATGCCTGATCTAATGAGAGACTATTGCACATACAAAAGCATTTTAACAAATTAGAGTAATAGAAAATTGATACCAAAAATGTGAATGCAATTATCATTTGACCATACTTATCCAAAAGCCATGGGCATTCAATAATTTATTTATGCAACAGAATAAAGAAAATAATTTCCAGCTTTCAAATTAATATAATCATTTCTAGCAAATGTGGTCATTACTATAACAAATTAAATTTATGAAAGAAAGGAAAAAGTATAGGTGCATCATTTAGTAGGTTAAATATAAAATAAGAACAAAATAGTCTCACTCTTGAATGGACACATGAATTGATAGATTCTGTTTATACCAGAAGTATTAGTAAAGTTTGGAAACACTGGAAAGTACTTCCTGTTCAGTTACCAGCACAGTTTACACTTCAGAAAACAGCACACATGAGCTCTCAACATGACATGCTCTCCGTGTCACCACTCGACCCTAACAGAATGATCCGATTCCTTAGCTCAAAGATTCAGGTGCCTGCTTTTCATCTCAAGTGACAGATTTGAAGATAAATTGGTGTCTCTTAGATAGAACATTTGCCCATTAAACTTGAGGTTCTGGGTTATGATAAGAGCCCACCAGGGGCTTGAGAATTCAGATAAGGACAGAACCAAGAGAATGGAGGATTCCAGTTCACATCTCTGAGTGTGATTGCTTTTGGGAAATTAGGAAAAGAAGAAAGTCTTAAACATGATCACTTATTGTCCTCACTTCTTTTTTTCTGAATCATTCATATTTCTTCTCTCTTGCTTGAAAACAATGTGCAAAATTCTACCAACAAGTCTTCAGTCCCTAGAAAAGTGTTTTCCAAAACGGTGTGCACAAAACAAGCCACAATGGTGGGGAAATAACAACACTAGAGCTTCTTTTTAAGTATATTTTATCTTCTCCTCTTTAATTTTTTTAAATATATTTTATCTTCTCCTCTTTAATTCAAACATTGTATTCTCATATATTTATAATGAATGTATATATTTTATGACAATATGATGTATATTTTTTCTAAACCAATAAACAAAAATTGAAGTATGCTACTGTAGAATTTGTGATCCTAAATTTGGGGGAGGAGTGTACAATATAAATCACTTGGGTCCAGAAAAAAATTATAGGGCCCTTATTTATATCCACTTTTAATCTACAAATTAAAAAAAACATTAAGTTTTACTCTATTCCGCATGTGACTATCACTGGAGCCTTCCCTTGATGCCTCTCCTTAGTCCTTTGATTCAAAAGGTCAAGTTTCCTTGAGAATACTAGGCATTCTCAGGAAGGTTGGGGAGACTGTGCTTGCTTTTAGAACATACTACAACATACTATAGGCTTGGGATGTACAGATGAGTTAGTTTATAGATCATATTAATGGCTATTAATTAAACAAATCCTCACCAAAATGGACAAGTGGCTTCTTCCCAAATATACAAGGGAGAAAAAACAAGAAACTGACAGACTTGATGGTTTGTCAAGTATGAGCAAAATTAAGAAACTGGCAGATTTAATACTCTTTTACCTATGGCATGATCAATCTTACCATCTGCTCTGTAGCAAGGTATAGATGGTGGCCACTTAATCAGATTTGACAAGAAAAGATCTAGGTATTCCAACCTACTGATAGGACTATTTATTATAAATCCATATCACTAATGAAAAACTTTGTCTTAAATTTACATTTCACCCTGAGATACTATCTTTTTCATCCTCACTGTATTTTTTCTAATTTATAAATTATATGTCTCATATAATGTACATAATTATATACATGTATAAATAAATATGTATAAATGAGTGGTTATGATTACATAAGTAGTATGCATCAAAATTTATTTATTATTGGAAATGTACACACATTACAATAAATATGTATATTTTATGATACATAAATAAAGATGCATAAATAAAAATTTGGATACCACAAGTCTAGATAACATAAAACTGTACTTTAATTTTCTTTAAAGAGCTATTATATCAGATAATTATCTTCATAAACCATGTAAGTATATGAATTATAGAATATTCTACAGTTCCCCCAGCAAGTATGCTTTTGACTTCGATTGGAATGATTCTTACTTACCTTTGCCACCCAGTTGTTCTGTAGGATTGAATAAGTCCTTTAGCAAGTCCAACTGACATACACGGAAACTTACAAAGAATCTAGTGGTAAGAACAATGTGAGTATAGATTTTTTTTTTAAGATTTTATTTATTTGACAGAGATCACAAGTAGGCAGAGAGGCAGGCAGAGGGAGAGGGGAAAGCAGGCTCCCCGCTGAGCCGAGAGCCCGATGCAGGGCTCGATCCCAGGATCCTGGGATCATGACCTGAGCCGAAGGCAGAGGCTTTAACCCACTGAGCCACCCAGGTGCCCCGTGAGTATAATTCTTGATCTCCAAGAACAAACAGTCATGTATTTATAAAGAGGAAAAACACAAGATCATCTTTAAACATTAAAATTTTATTTATTTAGTTAGTTAGTTAGTTTGTTTTTTGGTGGGCAGCAAAGCAAAGTTTATTGAGCAATAGTACAGAGCTCCTAAAGAGGGAAGGGACCCAAGAATGTTGCCCTAAATATTAAACTGTCTAACCACTGCACTCCTGGGTGGCTCAGTTGGTTAGGCAACTGCCTTTGGCTCAGGTCATGATCCTGCAGTCCCGGGTTCGAATCCCACATTAGGCTCTGTCCTCAGTGGGGAGTCTGCTTCTCCCTCTGACCCTCCCCCACCCCATGCACTCTCTCTCTCTCAAATAAATAAATGAAATCTTTAAAAAAAAAAAAAAGCAGTCTCAGCAATGGCTGTAATCACCAAACTGTGGTAAGGGACAAGATGTCCTTCAACAGACGAATGGATAAGGACACAGTCCATATACACAATTGAATATTACACCTCGATCAGAAAAGATGAATACCCAACTTTTCTATCAACATGGATGGGACTGGAGGAGATTATGCTAAGTGAAATAAGTCAAGCAGAGAAAGTTGATTATCATATGGTTTCACTTGTTTGTGGAGCATAAGGAATAACATGGAGGATATTAAGAGAAGGAAAAGACAAGTGAATTGGGGTAAATAGGAGGGGGAGACAAAGCATGAGAGACTGTGGACTCTGAGAAACAAACTGAGGGTTTTGGAAGGGAGTGGGATGGAGGTGTTGGGTTAGCCTGGTTGGTGAGTATTAAGGAAGGCACATATAGCATGGAACACTGGGTGTGGTGCATAAACAATGAATCTTGGAACACTGAAAGAATAAAATAAAATTTCTAACCATTATTTTATATGTTAAGGAATTTTTTTAAATAAGCTAAAAAGAATAAAATTAAATTAAGATGACAGACTACAGCTGATGACTTTTAATTTTTCATACTGTAAATAGAGAAATTTTAATGACAGCTAACTTGTTCTTATTTCACATGAAATTAGTAAAGATTAACAAGATATTACATAGATTTCTTTCTTTAAAAAAACAAACACAAAACTCAAAGACCATAAGCTTTTACTACAAAATACTCAAAGAAATCTACTACCAAATACTCAAAAAAATTTGTCAAAGATATGATACAATGAATGTTGCTTTGGAAAAAATGAAAAAAAAAATTGGCTCAGGAAATGAAATGAATTTAAAAATTATACTACTGAAGAATAGAATTCTGCCATTAAAGTGAACTTTTTGTAACTCAAAAAATTATTTGTGAAGACTTCACTCTGTTTAAACAAATTCTAATTTTTATTTTCTTCAGTGGCAGAAGTGTTTGTTCAACAAACTAGAAAAAGAGCATGATAAAAATCTCAATAATATTTCTCAAATATGTAGACTTTCTAGACACTATTTGGGTTACCAAATCCTTTGTGGCCTGCCCAAAACCCAGTCCCGTATGGTCATAAATCATTTCCATTTTGAACTTAGGCATTTTTCACTTTTACATAGCCACTCTGCTCTAGTGGGAAACTTTTCATAATGTTTCCAGTGTGTGTTTTTATTCTGTATATGTGCATATGTAATATGGGGCATGAAGTACTGTTAGGAAAAATGAAATGATGACATCCCCTTATATCAACAACCTTTTCTTGAAGTACTGGCAATTAGTACCAAAGATTACATCAGCTTCATAAAATTCAGACAGTTAAAGAAAAGCACAATATACAATGAGCCACATTACTGAAGGAGCCAGTTATAAGTTAAGGAGAGCAGTTAACTCTTTATTATTTAAAGTTTGAGTGTTCCTTAGTGGAACATTCGCACTTTCTTAGCCTCCTTCTTTATTTAAAAGCTCAGAGTTGGATACTTCACTGCATATTAGCACCTATTGGAGAAAGTAGGGGGAAAAGAGTAAAAGAAGTAAAATTCAGGTCAATAAATATATCCATTGGCGTTTCTCATTTTTAAAAAAGCATGTTAAGAAGAGATACTGAAAATTGTGCTAAACAGATATTTGAATTTTACCTCATTACTCATGATGCCCCAGCTCCTCTTGTCTCAAATAATAGAAATCAAGCCTTCTCAGTTACTTATGTGGCATGACTATAGTGGGAAAGCTTTATATTATCAATCACAATATACATGTGTCTAGCTTCCAAAACATGTAAGATAACAGCAAAGCCTAGGGGAGATCAAGTGAAGGTGAGGGACCAAGTTTGGAGCCTAAGCAGAACCCAGAGGAAAATTATTTCTAACACTAAGAAATAACTATGTTTCAAGAGCAGAATCTCTGGCAGGGGCTTGGTCTGTCTCTAATGTTGAATGAAGATTTTCCACCCTGCCTGGGAGATCCAGCTGCTGACTCCAACAGTACCAACTGCTCCCTCCTGATTCTCTCATTACCATTCTACCATCAAGCAGACATTAAACAATCATGCCAAAAACTTTTGTCTTTGAGTTCTATGAAGAGTGAAACCTCACTTCTCCATCATCTTCCTTGTTTCATTTTCCATCATGCCACTCTAAAATGTAAGCTTCAGAAAGGTAGAGAAGTTTGACTTCATATTCACTGCTGTATCCCCTGCTCCTGGTAAAAGGCCCAGCACATAGTAGGTGCTAGATCAATATTTGTCAAAGGACTGAACGGGGGCCCTGTTATCCACTTCCCTGCCTGTGAGCCCAGAGAGTTGTTCAGGCTGCACTGACATCACAGTGTCATCAAAGTACCTTCACTACAGCTACAGTCTACAGAGAGTTAGCTGACAGGAAATAGTGGCTAGGAATCTCCTCCCCTTCCTACTGTCCTAAATTTTAATAAAAAGGCATGGTAAAATGGAGGAGGAGAAGTTAAAGATTCCTCCAGAAGCCATAAGTGTCTGTTTACTCTTGATCCAGTGTTCATTGGTCTTAGTATAAAATAGTTGCCTACAAGAAAAGTGAATGGACCTTGATAAAGGGTTGGTCGTCCAAACCCAACACTGAAGGCTCATGATGATGCCTTGGTTTGCACTGCCATATCCTTCAATGCAACACAGGAAGGGCTGATGTCCATGCAGGGGTGCTGTTTTAGACTGCCCACCAAGCTAGAAGCACTGCTCCCTACAACTGCTAAGGCCTCCTCTGTCCTTGAAAGACACTAAGGTTATCATATATCACTTTGTGTACCCAAAGGTATGGGTACTGTCTCATTTAGTTCTCACTATACTACTAAGTGTTACTTTCAGCCAAGGAAACCTATGTTTTAGAGAGGCTGGTTGGAGCTGGAAGTTAAATCTTGCCTCAACTCTCACTGCCCCTCCCCTCGCAAGTTCCACTGATGTCTCAACTACTTACAGCTCCCAGGTGCTAAATTCTGCTCTTCTTTCCATTTTACAGAGGGAAATCAAGTTCCGTGAAGCTCAAATTACTTGACCAGTACAACACAGTGGGGGGGTGGGCAGAGGGGGCACCTCAAACTTACACTCTTAATTACTTCACTACAGTACTTCCTAATGTCTTCTCAAACACAAGCTAACCAAAAGAATACAACAAGTACTTGTAGAGAATTTTAACATTCTCAAACCTTTGTGTACACACTATCCCATTCCATTTGATCAACTTCTCCTGCAGTCATTATGTTAGGCCAAGGATGAAAGTGAATATAAAATGACTATGCAGGAAACATCAGACATACCCTTTCATAGAATAAACAGGAAAAGTAGCTGAAGTAATCATTACTATTTCCCTATTTCGGTATGGACTGGTAGAAGCGGGAGACCACAGTGAAGCAAATGGAAAACTTTTCCAGTCCCTCTCTATTTACTCTCTGCCTTCTAACAGTTTCACACTCATAGTTGACCAATTTGTCTCCTGAGTTCCAGGTAAAGTGTAATTTAAGTAGGGAACTCCCAAACACACACTGCATCCCTGCATCACATTACACTAGGCTAAATCAAGGCTATACAAACTGCTGATTAAAAAGTTAACCTTGTCTAAGGACTTTTCAGCTGGTGTTTTTTCAAGAGTGCCATCACACCTGCTGTTTTGATTTTGAAATACTCTCAGTGTAAAAGGTACCTGACTTTTCACTGACTGGGTGCTGACATTGATAGTCAGGGTTTATTCTTATAATCACAACCCTAAGATTCACCTATTGAAGAGGCACAACCAGAAAATGTTCATGGTACCCTAAATATTCAATCAAGGCTAGAGAAAGTCTTAAAATACCAATTTCTTCCATAATTATAATTCATTCACTACTATAAAGAGGGGTTCAAAATGTGTTAAAAGTCTTCTCTGGGTGGCAAAAGCCCATCTGCTAAAGCACAGAGCACTGAGCCAGCGCATTTCTTAGTTCTTCTCCCCCATATGTACATCTCTGCAGAAAGGTAATTGTGTTATAATCAACAGATACTAGATTAGCAAATTGTTTTTATATCTAATTCCCAGACCACGAGGAAAATTCTAGGGCAGACAGTGTCAAGTCCACTACAGAGATCCTCCAGCAACAAAAATGTGTAGCTGGTCCTGGAATCCATGGGTACTCCATAGGTACCGATTAGGCTGTAATGAGGCTTTTGGAATTGGTCTCATGGACACTGAATGTCTAACAGAAGAGGATGTGTGGGCTCTAAGGAGAACACCCATGAAACTAAGCTGTCAGGCTATGATATTAAAGAGCAAAAATATAGACATTTCACTTCTAAGGAATCAGATCTTGGTTTAAAACCACTCATGAAGTGTCTGTTGTGCGATTTTTGTTTTGCATAGGGGATGACCATGTGGGACTTGCTTACATTCCCACCCTTTAACATTAGACTCCAACCTTTTCTACTTGTAATTCCCAGAGAAAACCAGCCTCCCTTTGCTTCCTGACCATTGCATATGTGAGTTTCTTGATATGCACTGGTCTTTTCCACCCCTCTCCACACTCTGAGTAAGGCTAATTCATTCTACGGGTCTTGGCTTTGAGATGATTTCCCTCAGAAAGTCTTTCAGGATCCTGTTAACCCCACACCAAGATTAGAGGGCAATGACTTAGATTCTGTACTCTAATAGTCTTGTTTCGTTGTCTCTTTCCACCTGTGAGCACTACCTGAGGGGTTGTGTCAGGTTTACCATTACCTTCCCAGAGCCTAACACAGTACCTAGCACATAGTAATAATTCACCAAATAGTTAAAAAAAAATAGATAAAATAAAAGACAGAGCTCACCTGATTATAGTATTCATCATTCTTTCTTGGGGCACTCAGACCTTTGCTAAAGCAAATAAGAAATCAGTTGATGAGCTCTGTGTGGTTGAAGCAGAGATCTATCCATCTTTTGAAGTCTCAACTCAGAACAGTAAAGCTGAGACTTCCATGTGGCTAGATCACTATTGAAACAGGAAGCAATCAGTCTGGAGTAAACTACAGCGAGAAGCCCAACTGGGAAACGCAAGTTAGGAAAGCAGAACTTGGTTTCTGGACAAAGGATGAATTCATACTAACTTTTAGAAAAAACTTAGAGCTCATTGTTAAGAGTATTATTGAACACAAAAAAAATCACTATTATAATATATATTTTGTAATAATACACATATTCCAAATACATTTATTCTTTTTTTTTTGGTTCCTTTTTACATTTATTGAGATTTAATTGACATATAAAGTACATATATTTAAAGTGTAACATTGAGTGAGTTTTGACATATGAATGCACCTTAAAATAGTCTTGACAGTCAAGATAACAAATATTTCTATTCCCCTCCCCCCCCAAATTGTAATCCATTCTCTTTATTCCATCTCTTGTTCTGTTCCTTAGATAACCACTGGTCTGTACTCTGACACTCTAAGTTACTTTTCACTTTTTTAGAATTTGTATACATGAAATCATGCAGAATATACTCTTCCGTGTCTGGCTTCTTCTTTTTCTTTTTTTTTTTTTTTTTAATACTCTAGTTGTTTTTATTTTTTTTTTCAATGTTATTTCTTTTTTTTTTATTTAAATTAATTTTTTATGTTTTATAAACATATATTTTTATCCCCAGGGGTAAAGGTCTGTGAATCACCAGGTTTACATACTTCACAGCACTCACCAAAGCACATACCCTCCCCAATGTCCATAATCCCACCCCCTTCTCCCAAACCCCCTCCCCCCAGCAACCCTCAGTTTGTTTTGTGAGATTAAGAGTCACTTATGGTTTGTCTCCCTCCCAATCCCATCTTGTTTCATTGATTCTTCTCCTACCCACTTAAGCCCACTTCCTCATATCAGGGAGATCATATGATAGTTGTCTTTCTCTGCTTGACTTATTTCGCTAAGCATGATACGCTCTAGTTCCATCCATGTTGTCGCAAATGGCAAGATTTCATTTCTCTTGATGGCTGCATAGTATTCCATTGTGTATATATACCACATCTTCTTGATCCATTCATCTGTTGATGGACATCTAGGTTCTTTCCATAGTTTGGCTATTGTGGACATTGCTGCTATAAACATTCGGGTGCATGTGCCCCTTTGGATCACTACGTTTGTATCCTTAGGGTAAATACCCAATAGTGCAATTGCTGGGTTATAGGGCAGTTCTATTTTCAACATTTTGAGGAACCTCCATGCTGTTTTCCAGAGTGGCTGCACCAGCTTGCATTCCCACCAACAGTGTAGGAGGGTTCCCCTTTCTCCGCATCCTCGCCAGCATCTGTCATTTCCTGACTTGATGATTTTAGCCATTCTGACTGGTGTGAGGTGATATCTCATTGTGGTTTTGATTTGTATTTCCCTAGTGCCGAGAGATATGGAGCACTTTTTCATGTGTCTGTTGGCCATCTGGATGTCTTCTTTGCAGAAATGTCTGTTCATGTCCTCTGCCCATTTCTTGATTGGATTATTTGTTCTTTGGGTGTTGAGTTTGCAAAGTTCTTTATAGATTCTGGACACTAGTCCTTTATCTGATATGTCGTTTGCAAATATCTTCTCCCATTCTGTCAGTTGTCTTTTGATTTTGTTAACTGTTTCCTTTGCTGTGCAAAAGCTTTTGATCTTGATGAAATCCCAATAGTTCATTTTTGCCCTTGCTTCCCTTGCCTTTGGGGTTGTTCCTAGGAAGATGTTGCTGCGGCAGAGGTCGAAGAGGTTGCTGCCTGTGTTCTCCTCAAGGATTTTGATGGATTCCTTTCGCACATTGAGGTCCTTCATCCATTTCAGTCTATTTTTGTGTGTGGTGTAAGGAAATGGTCCAATTTCATTTTTCTGCATGTGGCTGTCCAATTTTCCCAACACCATTTATTGAAGAGGCTGTCTTTTTTCCATTGGACATTCTTTCCTGCTTTGTCGAAGATTAGTTGACCATAGAGTTGAGGGTCTATTTCTGGGCTCTCTATTCTGTTCCATTGATCTATGTGTCTGTTTTTGTGCCAGTACCATGCTGTCTTGATGATGACAGCTTTGTAATAGAGCTTGAAGTCCGGAATTGTGATGCCACCAACGTTGGCTTTCTTTTTCAATATCCCTTTGGCTATTCGAGGTCTTTTCTGGTTCCATATAAATTTTAGCATTATTTGTTCCATTTCTTTGAAAAAGATGGATGGTACTTTGATAGGAATTGCATTAAATGTGTAGATTGCTTCAGGTAGCATAGACATTTTCACAATATTTATTCTTCCAATCCAGGAGCATGGAACATTTTTCCATTTCTTTGTGTCTTCCTCAATTTCTTTCATGAGTACTTTATAGTTTTCTGAGTATAGATTCTGTGCCTCTTTGGTTAGGTTTATTCCTAGGTATCTTATGGTTTTGGGTGCAATTGTAAATGGGATTGACTCCTTAATTTCTCTTTCTTCTGTCTTGCTGTTGGTGTAGAGAAATGCAACTGATTTCTGTGCATTGATTTTATATCCTGACACTTTACTGAATTCCTGTATAAGTTCTAGCAGTTTTGGAGTGGAGTCTTTTGGGTTTTCCACATATAGTATCATATCATCTGCGAAGAGTGATAATTTGACTTCTTCTTTGCTGATTTGGATGCGTTTAATTTCCTTTTGTTGTCTGATTGCTGAGGCTAGGACCTCTAGTACTATGTTGAATAGCAGTGGTGATAATGGACATCCCTGCCGTGTTCCTGACCTTAGCGGAAAAGCTTTCAGTTTTTCTCCATTGAGAATGATATTTGCGGTGGGTTTTTCATAGATGGCTTTGATGATATTGAGGTATGTGTCCTCTATCCCTACACTTTGAAGAGTTTTGATCAGGAAGGGATGCTGTACTTTGTCAAATGCTTTTTCAGCATCTATTGAGAGTATCATATGGTTCTTGTTCTTTCTTTTATTGATGTGTTGTATCACATTGACTGATTTGCGGATGTTGAACCAACCTTGCAGCCCTGGAATAAATCCCACTTGGTCGTGGTGAATAATCTTTTTAATGTACTGTTGAATCCTATTGGCTAGTATTTTGTTGAGTATTTTCGCATCTGTGTTCATCAAGGATATCGGTCTATAGCTCTCTTTTTTGGTGGGATCCTTGTCTGGTTTTGGGATCAAGGTGATGCTGGCCTCATAAAATGAGTTTGGAAGTTTTCCTTCCATTTCTATTTTTTGGAACAGTTTCAGGAGAATAGGAATTAGTTCTTCTTTAAATGTTTGGTAGAATTCCCCCGGGAAGCCGTCTGGCCCTGGGCTTTTGTTTGTTTGGAGATTTTTAATGACTGTTTCAATCTCCTTTCTGGTTATGGGTCTGTTCAGGCTTTCTATTTCTTCCTGGTTGAGTTGTGGTAGTTTATATGTTTCTAGGAATGCATCCATTTCTTCCAGATTGTCAAATTTATTGGCGTAGAGTTGCTCATAGTATGTTCTTATAATAGTTTGTATTTCTTTGGTGTTAGTTGTGATCTCTCCTCTTTCATTCATGATTTTATTTATTTGGGTCCTTTCTCTTTTCTTTTTGATAAGTCGGGCCAGGGGTTTATCAATTTTATTAATTCTTTCAAAGAACCAGCTCCGAGTTTCGTTGATTTGTTCTATTGTTTTTTTGGTTTCTATTTCATTGATTTCTGCTCTGATCTTTATGATTTCTCTTCTCCTGCTGGGCTTAGGGTTTCTTTCTTGCTCTTTCTCCAGCTCCTTTAGGTGTAGGGTTAGGTTGTGTACCTGAGACCTTTCTTGTTTCTTGAGAAAGGCTTGTACCGCTATATATTTTCCTCTCAGGACTGCCTTTGTTGTGTCCCATAGATTTTGAACCGTTGTATTTTCATTATCATTTGTTTCCATGATTTTTTTCAATTCTTCTTTAATTTCCCGGTTGACCCATTCATTCTTTAGAAGGATGCTGTTTAGTCTCCATGTATTTGGGTTCTTTCCAAACTTCCTTTTGTGGTTGAGTTCTAGCTTTAGAGCATTGTGGTCTGAAAATATGCAGGGAATGATCCCAATCTTTTGATACCGGTTGAATCCTGATTTAGGACCGAGGATGTGATCTATTCTGGAGAATGTTCCATGTGCACTAGAGAAGAATGTGTATTCTGTTGCTTTGGGATGAAATATTCTGAATATATCTGTGATGTCCATCTGGTCCAGTGTGTCGTTTAAGGCCTTTATTTCCTTGCTGATCTTTTGCTTGGATGATCTGTCCATTTCAGTGAGGGGAGTGTTAAAGTCCCCTACTATTATTGTATTATTGTTGATGTGTTTCTTTGATTTTGTTATTAATTGGTTTATATAGTTGGCTGCTCCCACGTTGGGGGCATAGATATTTAAAATTGTTAGATCTTCTTGTTGGACAGACCCTTTGAGTATGATATAGTGTCCTTCCTCATCTCTTATTATAGTCTTTGGCTTAAAATCTAATTGATCTGATATAAGGATTGCCACTCCTGCTTTCTTCTGATGTCCATTAGCATGGTAAATTCTTTTCCACCCCCTCACTTTAAATCTGGAGGTGTCTTCGGGCTTAAAATGAGTTTCTTGGAGGCAACATATAGATGGGTTTTGTTTTTTTATCCATTCTGATACCCTGTGTCTTTTGACAGGGGCATTTAGCCCATTAACATTCAGGGTAACTATTGAGAGATATGAATTTAGTGCCATTGTATTGCCTGTAAGGTGACTGTTACTGTATATGGGCTCTGTTCCTTTCTGATCTACCACTTGTAGGCTCTCTCTTTGCTTAGAGGACCCCTTTCAAGATTTCCTGTAGAGCTTGTTTGGTATTTGCAAATTCTTTCAGTTTTTGTTTGTCCTGGAAGCTTTTAATCTCTCCTTCTATTTTCAATGATAGCCTAGCTGGATATAGTATTCTTGGCTGCATGTTTTTCTCCTTTAGTGCTCTGAAAATATCATGCCAGCTCTTTCTGGCCTGCCAGGTCTCTGTGGATAAGTCAGTTGCCAATCTAATATTTTTACCATTGTATGTTACAGACTTCTTTTCCTGGGCTGCTTTCAGGATTTTCTCTTTGTCACTGAGACTTGTAAATTTTACTATTAGGTGACGGGGTGTGGGTCTATTCTTATTGATTTTGAGGGGCGTTCTCTGAACCTCCTGAATTTTGATGCTCGTTCCCTTTGCCATATTGGGGAAATTCTCCCCAATAATTCTCTCCAGTATACTTTCTGCTCCCCTCTCTCTTTCTTCTTCTTCTGGAATCCCAATTATTCTAATGTTGTTTCGTCTTATGGTGTCACTTATCTCTCGAATTCTCCCCTCGTGGTCCAGTAGCTGTTTGTCCCTCTTTTGCTCAGCTTCTTTATTCTCTGTCATTTGGTCTTCTATATCACTAATTCTTTCTTCTGCCTCATTTATCCTAGCAATGAGAGCCTCTATTTTTGATTGCACCTCATTAATAGCTTTTTTTATTTCAACTTGGTTAGATTTTAGTTCTTTTATTTCTCCAGAAAGGGCTTTTATATCTCTCGAGAGTGTTTCTCTAATGTCTTCCATGCCTTTTTCGAGCCCGGCTAGAACCTTGAGAATTGTCATTCTGAACTCTAGATCTGACATATTACCAATGTCTGTATTGATTAGGTCCCTAGCCTTCGGTACTGCCTCTTGTTCTTTTTTTTGTGTTGAATTTTTCTGTCTTGTCATTTTGTCCAGATAAGAGTATATGAAGGGGCAAGTAAAATACTAAAAGGGTGGCAACAACCCCAGGAAAAAATGCTTTAACCAAATTAGAAGAGATCCAAAATCGTGAGGGGGGAGAAAGGGGATAAAAAGAGGTTCAAAAAGGAAGAAAGAAAAAAAAAGAAAAAAGAAAAGAAAAGAATTAAAAAAAAAAAAGAAAACACCTAAGAAAAATGTAAAAAAGAAAAAATATATATATTAGATAAACTAGTAAAAAATCGTTAAAAAAGAAAAAGGTAACAGTTTAAAAAAAAAAAATTTTACCCGAAGGCGAGAAAAAAAAAAAAAAAATGAAAAAGAAAAAAAAATTAAATTAACTGCAAGACTAAAAAAAAAAATCACAGGGAAAAAGCCATGAGTTCCGTGCTTGGCTTTCTCCTTTTCTGGAATTCTGCTGCTCTCCTTGGTATTGAAACCGCACTCCTTGGTAGGTGAACTTGGTCTCGGCTGGATTTCTTGTTGATCTTCTGGGGGACGGGCCTGTTGTAGTGATTCTCAAGTGTCTTTGCTCCAGGCGGAATTACACCGCCCTTACCCGGGGCCGGGGTGAGTAATCCGCTCGGGTTTGCTTTCAGGAGCTTTTGTTCCCTGAGCGCTTTCCGTAGAGTTCCGGAGGACGGGAATACAAATGGCGGCCTCCTGGTCTCCGGCCCGGAGGAGCCGAGAGCCCAGGGCCGCACTCCTCAGTGCGCCCTCAGAGAACAGCGCCCAGTTACTCCCGTCTGCCTGACCTCCGGCTGCGCTCCGAGCTCACCGAGCCTGCGACCAGTTCAAGGTAACACCGAGCTGTGAGCTTACTGTCGGCTCTGTCTCTGTAGCCGGCTTTCCCGTTCCAATACCCGCAAGGTCTGCGACACTCAGACACCCCCGATCCTTCTGTGACCCTGCGGGACCTGAGGCCACGCTAAACCCGCGTGGGCTTCGCCCCGGTTTAGCCTCTGGAGCGATGTCCCTCAGCGGAACAGACTTTTAAAAGTCCTGATTTTGTGCGCCGTTGCTCCGCCGCTTGCCGGGAGCCGGCCCCTCCCCCCGGGGTCTATCTTCCCGTCGCTTTGGATTCACTTCTCCGCCGGTCCTACCTTTCAGAAAGTGGTTGTTTTTCTGTTTCCAGAATTGCTGTTCTTCTTCTCTTCGATCTGCCGATGGATTTTCAGGTGTTTGCAATCTTTAGATAAGCTATCTAGCTGATCTCCGGCTAGCTGAAGCAGTCTCAGCCTGCTACTTCTCCGCCATCTTGACTCCTCCCCCCAAATACATTTATTCTTAAAGTGACAGTGTAACTGAAATTGATGTACATTTTAGTCCACTATCAAAAAATTGTTTTGTTATCCTTATAAAGTACCTGGTGGAAATGAACACATTAATGTTTTAATAATTATCCAAACCATATATATTTAGCAGAACTTTTTGTGTGCCAATTTCTATCCCAAGCTCTATGTAAACATCTCATTCAACCCTACTGACCACTCTGTAATATCAGTTTAACTATGACTTACAAGTTAAATAAATTCCCCTTAGTCATTCAGTCAGTAAGTAGTAGAATCATAATTCAGGTTTAAATAGGTCCAAGCCAGGGGCATCCGGATGGCTCAGTTGGTTAAAGCATCTGACTTCGTTTCAGCTCAGGTCATGCTCTCAGGGTCCTAGGATCAAACCCCTCTTCGGGCTCTGTGCTCAGCAGGGAGTCTGCTTGAGGATTTTCTCACTCTACCCTTCCCCCAACTCAGTCACTTTCTCTCTTTTTCTTTCTTTCAAATAAATAAGTGTGTTTTTTTAAGTGTCTGACCCAAATGATAAGATTTCATTATTTTTGTGGTTGCGTAATATTCCATCATATATACCATACCTCTGCAACTACTATAACATGGTATGTTAATTGTGCCAGAATTTTTTTTTAAAGATTTTATTTATTTATTTGACAGACGGAGACACAAGTAGGCAGAAAGGTAGGCAGAGAGAGAGAAGGAGGCAGGCTCCCTGCTGAGCAGAAAGCCCAATGCGGGGCTTGATCCCAGGACCCTGGGATCATGGCCTGAGCTGAAGGCAGAGGCTTTAACCCACTGAGCCACCCAGGTGCCCCTGGAATTTTAAAAATAAATAAATAACTGTATCTAACCCAAACCACATGCTCTTAATCACTGCATTATACTGTCTTTACCAAAACTGGGTTAATGGCCCCTATTTATATTAAATATTTAGGTAAACCAGGTAAGCATGTATTACTACATGGCATCAATATTTACATGAAACATGCTTTATATGTATCCACCATAGCCACTGAATTTATAGTGTTCAAGGGCAATGTTATCTAGATCAGAGTTCTAGGCTCAAAAAGTATAGGGCAATCTTCTGGCCAAATAAGAGAGATGATTTGGTTTCGATGTCTGTTTTGACTGAGAATCCAGATCAATGCAAATAAATTGGTGAAATCATACTCATACACATTAAAAACTCAAGAAGTTACCTTAAGAGAAATCAAATTGTAATAATAAGAGAATTCTTCATTAAGGTCTCTCAAAAAATGTATGCAAAGTTCCCAATTTGATTTAATACTCCTTTTAAGGCAACCCTATTGACCATTATCTGATTTCCAGGAAGATTTAAAATCTGAGGAACTATATCTCAGTATAAACATGTTATGTTCCTACTCAAGATGATGATTTGTTTTTTCTTAGGATTTTTAAGTATACAAGGTGTCACTTGCTTCCTCAAAGTACCATTGACCACAGAAAAAAATAGAACCATATATTCAAATTCACTGCTTAGCTCATCAGTTAAATTTAGTAACTCTCCTGAGAAATGGCTAGTAATACATTTCCAGTTACCAGATGTTTTTTTGTTTCTTATGACGTGATCCTTTTTTGAGTCCTAACTGGTTACAAAGAAGATCTGTGATTAGCTGCATACTTGTATCTCACTAGTTTTTTACTTCCTTCTGCTCTCTCCAGAGCTCTAAGATGAGTTAATTTCATGGAACATTATTGAACGCAATCAGATAGAAGGATCCTTATGGGGAAAGGATTAATAATAATACCTCCTCCTATTTATATGTCAAACCATCAAAGTCAAAAATCATCCTCATCAAAGAATACAAATTGACTACTTAAGTAGCATGCACCATCTCATATAACTCAAGCTTGTAAACCAAGGTTCCCCAGAGATTATATTCTAAAACGAATAATATACAGTATTCTAAAAAAAACTTTAGAAATCTATCAGCTACTTTTACAGAAGTCTTCTAAAGGGTGGGTAAAGTAATAGGGTGACATAGAATAATATGACTCCATTAACTCTTACATTGAACACATTTAAATATCCTTTAAAAATTGGTGCACAATATGCCAAAGTCATAATGATGTTTATGTAGTTTTGTACAGGACCATAATGCTATCAAGAGTATCACCTTAGGGGGTGCCTGGGTGGCTCAGGGGGTTAAGCCTCTGCCTTTGGCTCAGGTCATGACCTCAGGGTCCTGGGATTGAGTCCCGAGTCAGGCTCTCTGCTCAGTGGGGAGCCTGCTTCCCCATCTCTCTCTGCCAACTTGTGATCTCTCTCTCTCTCTGTCAAATAAATACATAAAATCTTAAAAACAAAACAAAACAATAAAAAAACAAAAACAACAACAAAGAATATCACCTTAGTGTTGGAAGATTGATGGGGGCACTTATATCCCAACTATTTCTCTTTGACCCCAAGGGCAATGTTCAAAAGAGCCTTAGGAAGGATTCCTGCCTGTTAAGGAGTTCACAGAATTCTGCAAAGCCAGGTCAATTGATTAAAAATTTCTCCCCCAATTAAAGTTAACCCTTTGAACTTGCCTTCTAGTGGAAACCTTGTTTCTTGGCAATTACTGGGACACAAACAGGGGTTCACCTCCTCCCAGGATACACCAAGAAATCTACTCTCAGGGTTCTGTTGCTAAGGAGAACCATGGCCTATAGTTCATGGTCCTATAGTCTCCAGTGACTTCCCACCCAAGGTGGCAATACTCAAAGTGCTGAGACACCTGCTATGTAGTGAAAGATAATTTATTGGGCCATGCTCTTCCAACTTTCTGGTCTGATATTAAGGATATCTTCCCTTTCCAGTTTCAAACTTCAGCAAGTCCATACAGAGCCCTCTCTCTATAGTTAGAAAATACCAGTATGAGTCATACACCTCACATACACCATAAAGCTGCTATATTGCCTCAAAAATGCAATGTCCCCCCTCCCCTAAAATGCAGTTCCCCTGACATCATCAAACACTATCCAAAACAGTCAAAAATTCTTGCCCAAACAAAAGCCAACAAGATCTCTACAAGCAAATGTGTATACAGACATACACTGTCTTGTGGTCTTGCTTCACCTAATTCCCTAAAAGAGTCACACATCATCTGCACTTGAGAAAAAGACCTTATCTGTATGACTTGTTCCTCGCTTCTTCACTCTGTGCACATTGTTTAACACAGGCCAGGTACTGCGGTTACAATCAGTAAGCAAGTCTGATGGCTTTCTAGAACTTCTGCTGCCACCACTACCACCAAGACAATATACCTTGAAGGATGACAGTGAAGTTGCTGAGGTCACCAAAGTCCAAGAAAGGGCAACAGAAATGTATCATAGAGGTCTCCTAACTGTGGGTGAATGCGACACTTGCTTTATTTGCACACCACTGAGCCATGCACTGGTGGGAGAACACCAAAACTACACTTGAACTTGTGGGCCTTCTGCCCTGGGACTGCCATGACCACAGTTCAGAGGGACTCTAGCCAACTACTCTGCTTGAGCTCCCTCCCTGCTCTCTTGCCTGAGCAAGTGCCCACTATAAGTCAAGATAGCTTGCCAGGGCACCAGGGCACCACCAGGGATCACAAAAAGAGTACCTTTCCAATGTCTTATGGTGGAAGCTTGTAGGAATGAGGTGAGATGCTTACACATCTGTGTTTTGTTAGGTTTGACGGGTCAGAGTTTGAAATGTAAGCACTTTCAGCAATGCTCCTATAAAGGAGTGGCAGTCTGAACAGCTAACATTTCCAGCCCTGCCCAGTCCAGCATACATTAAGTAAATGAATGAATGAATCAATGAGTGATGAATGAATGAATGAATAATGGAATGAGAGGGCCAGTGTGGCCAAAAATGAGAAAAAAATCCTTTGCTATTGCTCTCTTGCCTTCTGTCAATCTTTATTTCATATTTCTGCCTTGTAATCTCTTTATAACATCCTCACAACTGGCCTACAGAAAATCCCAAATTATCTCCCCAAAACTTGTAAATGCCAAGCTTTGGTTAGGCCATATACCATTTATCTTCCCAGGAAATGGAAGAATCCCCCAGGGCCATATATCCGCATACACATGACAGAGGGGCAAACCTTCCAGGAGATCAATCCATATATCTGACTGCATTGTAAGGGATTTACTAAGTGCAAAACAAATCATTCTTGGCGCCTGACTTTTGAAACATTTCCCTTTGTGTTTAGAGAGTGCAGTCACCCGGTCACTTGCATTCTGAGACATGAAGTTTTGCAGATGGTTTACTGTGTGCTCACTAAGATGGTCTTCCCCATTAACTCCTCAGCTCTCAGCACATGCTGTTTCCGAGTCTGTTCTGGGCGATAATCTCATGGCCTAGCAATAGCCTAGTAGAATTAGTATTAGGTGCTTGGCTTAGCACTAAAAGATTTAGAAATATATTAACAGAAGTTCTACTAAAATGGCCCATCTGCGGAGCCTGAATGTACAGGCTTTCAGGAAACACACACACACACACACACACACACGCAGAAAAAGAGCAGTGTTTGCAAAAGAGAAAGTTTCAGGAAGCGTCTTCTGTCTAGCGAACTCTCTTGGACTTTGTATTCCTCTGCTGTTTTGAATTCCCTGAGAGAAGCCTCTGAGTTAAAAATTGGAAGCCAGCATTTTGTAGGGAGTACTCTCAGAACTGATAAAAGAATGAGAAAAGCAGGACTTGGTAGAACAAGAAGTTGAATTTAAAAAAAAAAAAAAAATCAGTTGGAACCTAGATCTCAGCCAGTCCCCTGAAGAACACTGCAGCTGGATAGGTCTTCTGATTTGTCTACAATGAGGCAAAAGAGTAAGGCCATTTTACCCTTGCCTCAACCCCTCACGGAATGTGTGCTGCTCTTGGAGAGAGGCTATAGCATTGGGAAAAGCAGGAATCTTTGGCAGAAGGTGGTTGCAGGGAAAGGACTAAGCTATGAGTGGACTGGGCTCATTAGGGCATGTCCCAGTCTTGTATATTGGCATATGAGCTACATCATTCCTGGCAGCAGAGGGGATGATACAATCTTGTCCCTGAAAGGAGAAGCTGGGCAGGGCTGTACACCACAGCGTCCCCTGCATCTGCTGCATCCACAGTCAGAAATGAGACCATAAGAACTAGGTGAGAAGGATTCCCTTCATTTTTTAGATATGATAATGGTTTTCTTCCAAATATGACAGGAAGAGAACAGTATGAGAAGAAAACTGACATCCCTGAAGATGTCGTAGCTATTGACTTGTACTTTCTAGAAAGTCTTTGCCCAAGCCAAGAATCCCAAATATGAGCCACCAATCTATCACTGCAGAAAGAAAAGCTATTTTAACCATGGTTTAGGTACTAATACCCATCATCTCTAGTTTCCCAGCATTTCTTCAAACTGAAAAAGGGATGTCTAAATGAACCGCAAAGGTACCTGAATGGTTTCGACAACTCCTGGTGTTCATTAAGCCCATGGACTTGGCATTTTATAGATGGAGAAGCAAAATTCCTTAAGGGTTCTTTTATCAATATGGACAAAAAAATTTATCTGGCAAAATTACTTGTCTAGCCATAGGATGTCAGAATTAAAACCCAGGACTCATAAAAGTTTGTAGGACTAAGGTGCTTAGCTGGAATTTTTAGATTGACTTGGCCAGACTTCAAAATGTATGCGCTGAACCCACAATGTTCAAATTGCCAGCACACTGAATCCCTTGGAAATGTCCATTAATGTTATAAAGTTTTATGTTATATCTATAATATAGTGTTTCATAGAGCTATGGGACACTTATCATTTAAAAAATAACACTTACTTTGGAAAAGAAAAGGGTTTTATCAACATTATAGCATCAGCTGTGTCTGTGCCATTATCCTAATTCAATATTATAGTTTAAAAGATACTTCTTCAAGAAGATTTAGACATAGTAACAACTACTTAAATGGTTTTTGAAGATTTCGAGAATCCGTAAAAATCTCTTGTATTACTCCTCTTGAATATTATAAAAATTCCTGTTGAAGCCATCACCGGCCATAGTTCCAAAGCCGGACGGTTTCCTCTCTAGCTGCTAGAAGTTGTAAGGAAGACGTGTGTCCACTTAGCAATGTCTTTAAGACATGATTACTAGTAAAGTTGTGAAAATCCTGATTGTTGACCTTTCACCTCAAAGCCTGTATCAAATTTCCTTATTCATTAGTTTGCGATGCACTGAAGAAGCTGGGGAAATCCTCTTAGGTCTTAACCTGTCCTGCCCTATCTGTGCTCTGCTCTGTCCTCTCAGCCAGTGGAAGGCAGGTCACCCAGGAAGGTTAGAAGTCAAACAGTTGGGAAATATCCATGTCTTCATCCTTTCAAAGTCTGTTGATACAAGTTTCAGTGGCCATGAAATCACAGCCTAGGGCAGAGAAGGCAGCACCAGCTAACCATGAGGCCCTGCCTCGGTCTCTCGTTCTGCACTGTCAACCCCCCTCCCTGCCCCTGCAGCCCAGCGTTCAAGGCAGTGCTGTCTCTCCCCCTGCACGCCACACTGTGTCCCTTTCAAAACAGTGCCATAAGATGTCACTGACCCACCAGGTTCATCAGGAAGGCCACCACTTCTATATGAACTCCAACCCAGGTATTCAGTGCTATGGGGAAGAACACAGGACAGAGAAATTAGAATTTTGCAGATCAGCCCTTTCCCAAGTACAGGAAATTGGACAGGGAAGGGGGAGTGGGGGGAGAGATGAAAAAGAAAAAATGTAGAAGATGCTTGGTTAAAACGGTTCAAATGACCTACAAGCCACAGTTTCAACATCGTCTGCTTCACTGGGAAAATGAAGTCTTTGGCAAGTAGGTACTACTTCAAAGGCACTGTGCTGGGTTCGAAAGGTACTAACTGTAAATTGGAAAATACAGCTGGGCTATTAAAAATGCGTCTATGGGCAAAAATACTGCAGTTGTGAACCAGATGCTTCTGTGATTCCATAAGTCTTGTTTTCACTTGCTAAATTTTATATAAATATATTGTGATCATGATGAGGTGCCTCAGATCATGGCTCTTTGCCATAAAGCAAAACCTTTTCTTTATCCCTTTAACAGCCCTTGGCAGGAATGAGGTTTTCCATCCAGGAAAGATAATGGGTGGCATCTGTTCTTTTCAGGAACTATTTAGCAAGGATCTTGTTTTGGTTAAAAATATGTATATAAATGTCCAGATTAAGTCTGACCTAGTGCATAAAAATTATATGTTGTAACACAAAATGCAAAAAAATGATAGACCACGGTAAGTTCCACCACCAATAAGAGATGTTTGTCAAATAGTATCTTTCAGAATGGGCAGCTTCGGGGTGCCTGGGTGACTCAGTGTGTTAAAGCCTCTCCCTTCAGCTCAGGTCATGATCCCGGGGTCCTGGGATCGAGCCCCACATCGGGCTCTCTGCTCAGCAGGGAGCCTGCTTTCCTTCCTTCTCTCTCTGCCTACTTGTGATCTCTGTCAAATAAAAAAATAAAAATCTCTTAAAAAATAAATCTAAAAAAAGAATGGGCAGCTTCAAGTGTTCGGGGACCTCTAAGGCAGAGGCCCTACTTTGCTTAGGCAACTTGTTGTAGGTGGTTTAAGCCTACTGTTAGCTACAGGTGCAAACATTGCACCTATAGCTAAATGCAGCCACAATTAGACCAAGACTGTTGCGGGAACAATTAGTCACTTCATGTGGACAGTGTAAGTGGGAAGCCCACAGTCAGCCCTGACTGAAGTGCTTGCACCCACATGAAAGGACACTGTGCCCAAACCAGTCATTTTTTTTTTTTTAAAACCACGCAACCTCTAGATTCTCTGTTTTTCCTTTGCAGACAGACAGAACTTAGAGAAAATAACCATTCATGGGATGGTGAAACATGTGACAAGAAAAACCACACAGAATGAAAATGAACTTGTGTTGCCCAAGACGCAACGAGGGACAGCAGCAGGCTTATAAACACAAACCAGTAAAGAAACTCTGTCGAAAGAGTTGCTTCAAACAATGAATTCCTTCCCTACGTCTCCCTTGCCAAGATAGCAATTTGTGATAATGGTGCAGAGAAGATTGCTGTGAGCTTGAAATCATTAGGTGAGGGTTCTTCACCTGTGATATGTTTATCCTCTTGAATGGAGAGGTTCTTAGAGACTTATGCCTTTATTGAAGTGACATCCAAATGGACTCTCTTTCCAGACTCCGACCTTGTTTTTCCCCCACTACCCTTCCCCTTAGAATTCTCCCCAGTCATCTATGTTTTTAAAATATAGATATTTTCTACTTAGGCATAAGCAAAGCTAGAGTTTTCTGTCACCAGTGCAAAAATGCCTATAGTTAATCCAATAACCTTTCATAAACCACAGCTAAGGCTTAAGAAAAGACATGTTTTTGTGGTTTCATTTATATTTGATTTTTACAAAAGAAAAGACTTGTCTTTGAAAAATTAGAAGTCTTTCAGGCACATTCTCTTATGGTTTACTGAGTGATACATAAAATCAACATTCTGTTTATTGCTCAACTAGAAAAATACAACTGAGCCAAGTTCATGTCATCAGTGAAATAACCCTTTCATTATAAGATAAACCAAATATTCTTCATTTGTCTTCCTATTGTTTCATCTTCTTGGAAGGCTTATACTTCATATCTTTTTCTTTAAAGATTTTATTTATTCACTTGACAGACAGAGATCACAAGCAGGCAGACAGGCAGGCAGAGAGAGGAGGGAAAGCAAGCTCCCTGCTGAGCAGAGAGCCCGATGTGGGGCTCGATCCCAGGACCCTGGGATCATGGCCTGAGCCGAAAGCAGAGACTTAACCCACTGAGCCACCCAGGCGCCCCTCATATCTTTTTTTAACATATTAATATGTCTTAAAATGGAGGGGCACCTGGCTGGCTCAGTCTGTTAAGCGTCCGACTCTTGATTTCTGCCCAGGTCATGATCTCCAGATTGTGGGATCAAACCCCGTGAGAGACTCTGCACTCAGCAGGGAGGGTGCTGGGGATTCTCTCTCTCTCTTCCTCTCCCTCTGTCCTTTCCTCCCCATGCACACACACTCTCTCTCTAAAATAAATAAATAAATCTTTTTAAAAGTTTATATGTCTTAAAATGGAAATTTCCACAAAGACGTGCCTTGCTTGTGCTCAGAGACAAGTCAATCTAATACATTCTGCTGCAGACTTTTTAACTAAATCATTAATTGGTTTTTCAGAGCTCCTGAATTTACTGGCTGAAGTTTAAATGTACCCTTAAAATCAAGGGAGAGGAACTATAATAAATGTGGAAACTCTATCATCCCTTCTACTACAAGACCACTTCTAAGTTAATGCTGTGCATCATAACTGCCAGTTACATAAGCTTTGTTTATAAATTATTAAGCACTTTAGGTAGTAACACTAAAGCTTGTCCAAATGGAAAGATGCAGTGAAGATCAGGCATCTCAATGACTACACACTAGCAATCCTTCCTTTGTTATGGCCACTGCACAAATGTCAGGAGGATGCTGTCAGGGATTTCCTATCACCCTGAACTGCAACCTTTGCACGGTACCATCCATAACCAAGTGACCTGCTGCAGCTCATTAAAGGTAATGTAATGGATCATTTTCTCCTAATTGTAATCATCAGCAAATTAGACTCCTTTCTAGGCTAGCCAGGCAGCAGGGAAGTATGTGACTGAGTAGAATGCATGAATAACTTTTCTTTTAGCCATGTGCCTTTATTCAACACAAAGGAGAATAAGGCAGGGGAGAGGGAAGGATACAGAAGTTCTAATACGCGCTAGGATGTGCCTTATTTACATCATTGCAATCTAGCCACAAGGTATTTTAATGCTCTTCCAGAGCTAGACCTTCACCCCAAAGCAGAGACAAAAGTAGAGAAAAATGGTGTCGGTAATTCAGGTGAGGCTCTTATTCGGGTAATTTTGCAATTATTCCCTTTTCCCTTCAGCTGACCTCTGCTAGTAATTCTCAACATCAAAGGTAATAATATCTAACTACTGGTTGTAATTGTGAACTGTTCAGAAACTCCAATACTGTTATATTGATTTTTTTTTTTCATTTAAAAAATGATATATGGAAAAAGGAATGCAGAAACACATGTGAAGGATAAACCGCAAATTCTTAGAATTAATCAAAATAATGTATCTAGAATTCTTATTCTATTTAATGGCTCCTACTTCAAATACATTTGTCAGTGAAAGATCATTAGTATACATTTTATGATTGCACTGTGGTTTTAATAGTTCCCTAGCACTTGGGATGTTACTGGAAATTGAAGGTTAAAGAGTAATCTCATTAGATCATGACATTGTGTGAAGGGTTTTCTAATCTATTGGGCTAAGCAATCTCTAGAGAGAGCAATTTTAGCCTAAACATGAAAGGTGCTGGACTGTAGTGGCAGGATTTATTAGCCCAGTTAGCATTAGCAGCCCTCTACCACTCCACTGGGTGAAGGTTGACCAGCCATCTTATAGACTAGGCTCATAAGTTCATTGCATATCCAGCAAAAGGACATGGAAGAACTAGGAAGCATCCATAATTCCTATATACAGTATATAAATAACACAAAATATGCCTTTAACACAGTGACACACACACACAAAATATCTTATAAGAGTCATGGTTCTCAAGATATACTCCCTGAACCAGCAGTATCAACATTACCTGAAAACTTATTAAAAAATGCAAATTCTCAGCTCCACAACCCTCTCAATCCTTGAAGCTAATGAATCAGAAACCCTGGCAGTGAGGCCTGGCTATTTATGTTTCACCAAGCCCTGAAGGTGACTAGGATGCGTGCTAAAGTTTCAGAACAACCACATTAGAACTAGAGTGACTAGCTATTAACATTAACATTATATTCCAAGAAAATATTTTGACACCATAATTTGGAGACATAAGTTACTTACAAATGGAAATGGTGGGAGGAGCTGGAGACTCTAGTTGGACCTTAGGCAGCCAACCTGCAAGGATCATAGGAACTCAGCCTTCCCAGGAGTGATGGGGCAGAGCAAGGGCCAAGGGCATGAGAAACAATAAGGCCAAGGGAACATGAGGCAGCAGAGAAGATGTCTAATAAAATAGCCGTAGCCCTGACTCACTAACTGATTTGAGTCCTTGAGGAATCATTTAATATTGCTGGACTTCCCAAATTATAGTGGGACTGTATCTCCAAGGTCCCTAGAAATTTGAGCTAATAGTAAAATTCCTTTTATCCATGTCTTGTAATCTTTGTCCTTATCATTATTAGAGAACATACACTACCCTTTAAAGCATGATTTTGCATTGTCTATTGGATAACACCATCTACTGAGGCAAATATTTACAAGTTTTATGATATTCAGAGTCTATGTCTAAAATCCTCTTTTAGGGCACCTGGGTGGCTCAGTGTGTTAAAGCATCTGCCTTCAGCTCAGGTCATGATCTCAGGGTCCTGGGATCGCGTCCCACATCGGACTCCTTGCTCAGCAGGGAGCCTGCTTTTTCTTCTCTCTCTTTCTCTCTTTCTGCCTGCCTCTCTGCCTGCTTGTGATCTCTATCTGTTAAACAAATAAATAAAATCTTAAAAATAAAGTAAAATCCCTTTTTAAATTGAAACTGGACAACTAATACTTGCATCCTTCCTTACTTAACCTTCTGAGGTAAGGGGGGGAGGGAAATGTTTTCAAATAGTTTTTCCAATTGACAGGTTATCATGACTAAAAGTAAATTTTTGTGGACCTGGTTTAACCCTTGCCATGTATTAAGGAAGTAACATATAAATAGCTCTTCTTTCTCATTCTGTGTGAAGGGAGGGCAATAATTGTGTTGCTCTGAGGTTTAAAGATACCAAACAGAACCTCATTATCTTTAAAATGGTGGGGCACCTAGGTTAGCTCAGTCAGTTGGTCATCTACTCTTGATTTCAGCTCAGGTCATGATCTCAGGGTGGTTGGATCAGCCCTGTCAGGCTTGGTGCTCAGTGCAGAGTTTGCTGGTCCCTCTTCCTCCCCCTCTCCCTCCCCTCTGCTTCTCCCTGGTGCATGTGAGAGTTTTCTCTCTCTCTCTCTCTCTAAGATAAATAAATAATCTTTTCAAAGATCACAGTGTTAGTTTATAACTATAATAATAGAGTTGGCAAAACCATGATTGCTGAAGGATGAGAGTGATTTTACAAAGCTAGTATCTCATTTTGTGTACTTATAACTTTCTACCATCCTTTGCTCCTTATATTTTAAAATAATCTATAAAAACACGAATCCTGGGGCACCTGGGTGGCTTGGTTGGTTAAGCATCTGCCTTCGGCTCAGGTCATGGTCCCAGGGTCCTAGGATCTAGACGCGCATCGGGCTCCAAGCTCAGCGGGAAGCCTGCTTCTCCCTCTCCCACTCCCCTTGCTTGTGTTCCCCTCTCACTGTGTCTCTGTCAAATAAATAAAATCTTTTAAAAAAAAAAAAACAAAAACAAACATAAATCCTTTGATCTTAAAAAAAAAAATAAAGAAAGAATCTTTAAATTTTAAATTCCAAGCCTTGCTGTCTTATATTTGGCAACCATGGTTTACCACTTCCTGACACGTAAGGTAAAATTTGCAACACTAAGTAAACCTACCAAGGAACAATTATCCACAGATGCCTATTGGATTTTCATGTCTGAGCTGCCTACCAGTTATTATCATTTGTATTTTTCACAAAATGTTAGTTCTAACATGCTTGCACTTTTTTTTTTATGATTTTATTTATTTATTTGACAGACAGAGATCACAAGTAGGCAGAGAGGCAGGCAGAGAGAGAGGGGGGAGCAGGTTCCCCATTGAGCAGAGAGCCGGATGCGGGGCTGGATCCCAGGACCCTGAGATCATGACCTGAGCTGAAGGCAGAGGCTTTAATCCACTGAGCCACCCAGGTGCCCACTTTTCTATGTTTTCAATTAGCTTTATCAGATAAACAGTTTTTCTTAGTCTTAGTCTTTAATTTTTTTAATCTTGTGTTATATCATATTCCAATAAATTGTTATCCATAATTTATTTGACCATTATTCTAATCATGACTCTGTTTATTTCAATATTTTTCATATTTAACATTTTGTTTCTACAGACATCTCTAAGAAAGTAATGCCTTTAAAATTTTATTTTCAATAAATTTCAAATAGGGGTATTACAAGTTTCCAATAAAGATTTTCACTTATTTCACTTGTTTCCTGGTAAATATTTTTTTTCTTAAAATATTCTTTCAAATTTTTCCCCCTTGTCTTTTTTCATCATTTTTTGGTATGCATTCTACTTTACTAATTCTTTGTATCTCTTCTTATCTCTTTAGGTTATGGATGCCCCTAGAGACTTGCCACCATTTCCTTCTGTCTGTAACTAATTTGTGTCCACCAATTTCTTTTTGACTTTGCTGTCATTTTAAGTTCAATGTTTGTTCACATTCGTAAGAATAAAGCTACAACAGCTTGCATAAACTTTTCAAAACACTGCATGCAAATACCTACCAATCTTCAAAGGAATGGACATGAAAGATTTTTATTTTGGTTTAAAGAGCTCACCATTATGTAAAGCAGTTTTCGTATTTTGGAATTTCCTTGGGAATCAACTTGTTTTCCTTATAATCACAACTAAGATGTATTATTCAAGAATGATCACCCTCTTTGTTTTCCAACAATTAGTAGTGCAATACTTTTAAATTCTTCCTGTTATATCATCACATGTGACCACTTAAACATTGCTACAAATTCTTTGACACTCCTTCCATCAGAAGTTAGGGTCTGTGTCCCCTCCCCATAGTATGGGTGGGTTCTCTAACTTCTTTGTCCAGCAGAATTTGGTTGAAGTGACAGACATTATTCCTGGTTCCAAGAAAGCCCTAAGACAGCACAGTTTCTATTGCTTTTCTCTTATAAAACTCATTATTGAACTCCCGAGTTGTGATGTCAAATGTTCAGCTATGCTGAGCCCACTATGCCCACTCTGCTGTGGAGAAGCCCAAACTGGCTACATGGAGAAGCCGTGTAGAGAGAAAGAGAAATGCCCAGAGAACCCTGCTGTTCCATCCAGCCCCTAGCTTTTGAGTTAACATACCTGCGGCCTCAGACATTGTGGAGCAGAGACAGCACATCCTTACTGTGCTCATGGGATATAATAATACATTTTTTTTTTATTTTAAGCCACTGTTTGGAGGTAGTTTGTTACATAGGAATGGAAACTGCAGCTGGAAGTAATAATTTATTTCTCCTATTTTTGAAAAATTAAGTTATTTCCAGTTCTACACTATTGCCAATGATCCTGTGCTAAATATTACATTAATCTAGAGGAATATTTGTTTATTTCCTCAATATAAATCCCTATAAATAGATCACTAGGTCAAAGGGGATAAATAAATACTCTGAAGGTTCCTAACACACACTTCCAAATTTCATTCTGGAAAGATGATGATACCATGTCCTATAAGCAATGAAAAAGGTGTCTGTATATTCACATCCTTTCCAACATGCATTATTAATATTTGAGAAGTTAGTTGTCAATATGGTGGCCAGAAATGGAAACATGTATTTTTTGTGCAATGAGTCAGGCTGAGCCTTTTACTTTCAGATGATCCTTTCTTTTTCCTCTTTCATGAAGTTCCCAGTGATATCAGAAGAAACTACCCATAAATCAACTTAGAATTTTTATTTAATGTTTATTCTTTGAATTCAGAACTTTAGCCATCAAAATTAAAAATAACCTCCAACATAACATCAGACCTAATGGTATTTCTAATAGGAATATAGGAATAGAAAACTCAGCTTCAATACATTTCAAAATTAGACTCTTGTTGAGAATTCAATATGTAATATGTATATATATGTATATAAATATAAATATATAAACAACATATTTTACTTCAAAATGTTAGGACAATATTTCTTTACTGAGAAAATTCTATTTTTTATTGTCAAGCTGGGAAGACAACGTAATTACGCAATTGGCATTAAAATATTTCTTCTCTATTTTCTTTTTTCTGCTTCTTTATTTTAAGCACATTTACTTTTACTGAAAAATATATCAAACACCCAAGAGAATGAATATGTCTATTATAGTCACAGAATAATAATACAATATAAACTTACTGTAGTGTGTTGAATATTGGACCCCCAAGGAGACACATTTACCTGGAACTTGTGAAAGTGACCTTATTTGGGAAAGGGTCTTCATAAATGTAATTAATTTTTTAGGGATCTTGAGAGGAGATCATCCTGGAGTAGAGTGGGCCCTAAATTAAATGACATATGTTTTTATAAGAGTTAGAAGAGGAGAACACAAACATTCAGGAGAAGACCACATGAAGATAGAGACAGAGATTGGGTTGAGGCATATACCAGCTAAGCAATGCCAAGAGTTACCCCTAGAGCTAAAAGAAAAGCATGGAATAGATTCTCCCCTGGAGCCTCCAGAAGGAAATTACTGTGCTAACACCTAGACTTTGGATTTCTGACGGCCAGAACGGTGAGAGAATGAATTTCTGTTGCCTTACACCATCCATTTTGTGCTAATTTTTTAAAAGAAATGCTAAAATAGATTAAATTGACAACACCAAATGCTGGTGAGGATGTGGAGCAATTCTCATTCATTGCTAGTGGAAATGCAAAACAGGGTAACCACTTCGGAAGACACTTTGTTAGCTTCTGACAAAAGCAATCAATCACTCACCATTCAATCCAGCTATCATAGTCCTTGGCATTTACTCAAGGGAACTGAAAATTTAACTCCATACAAAGACACAGACATTTATAACAGCTTTACTCATAACAGCCAAAAGTTGGAAGCAACAAGGATATTTTTCAGTTGATGCATGAATAAATAAAAGGTGGTACAACCAGACAATGGAATATTATTCAATACTAAAAAGAAATGATCTATGAAACTATAAAAAGACACAGAAGAAACTTAAAGGCATATTACATAGAGAAGCCAGTCTGGAAAGACTGCATACCGTATGATTCTAACTATATGACGTTCTGGAAAAGGCAAAACTATGGAGACAGTAAAGTGATCAGTGTTTACCAGGATTTAAGAAAGTGGAGGACAGAAAGGGATAAATAGTAAGAGCACAGAAGATTTTTTAGTGCAGCAGTAATACTCTGCATGATACTATAATGGTGAAGACATGTTATTACATATTTCTCCAAACCCATAGAATGTGCAGCACCCAGAACATGAACTGCGGACTTTGGATGATTATGATGAGTTGATACAGATTTACCAATTATAAAAAATGTTTCACTGTGGTGAGAGATGTTGATAATGGGGAGGCTATCTGTGCGTGGGAGCAAGAAATACACAGGAAATCTCTGAAACTTCCTCTCAATTTTGCTGTGAACCTAAAACTGCTCTAAAAAAATTAAGGCTTTTGTAAAAATGAAGGGAATAAAGAACTTTTTTCAGAAAAAAAAGAAAAACGGACTAAAACCAGTTTCTTAAGAAGTTCCTTCTTACCAATAGCATCGCCTTCCTTCCCTACCAAAAGTTATCACTATCCTCAATCTCATATTAATCATTCCCTTGTTTTCCTTTATGATTTCATCATAGATCCATAGATAAAAGATAGATGATTAGAAAGGTAGATAGAGAGATGGATAGATAATATACCTTGTGTTTTTGGTATGTTTTTGGTTTTGCACTTTATATAAAATGGAATGCTGCATACATTGCATATTTTTTTAACTTGCCTTTTTGATCAGTATTATGTTTGTGAGATCTTTTTATGTTGATTTAAACAGATGAAGTTCATTTTTATAAAACTTATTCATTCTATTGTTTATCAATCTGTTGCTGATAGATGGATTATTTATAGTTTTCTTTCTGTTATAAACAATGTTGCAAAAATCATGTTTACATTATGTCTCCAGGTACACATAACAAGAATTTCTCTGGTTGAGGAAGTATAACTAAAATCAGAACTACTGGACTATTCTTTAGGTAATTCTTTAGGTAATACCAGGATATTTCCAAAATGAACCAATTTTCACTCTCATCAGCATTAAATGAGTGTTCCTGTTGCTTCATAGTCTCCAATAATTATTGTCTGAATCTAATTTATTTAGATAATTTTCAACTATGAAAATTTCAACTGAACATCAGAGAACCATTTTTTTTTTTAATTTTTAAAGGCATTACGATCTAGAATCATTTCTGATTCCCAGAATACGTTTTCCGAGGACCTACTATGTTTTACACTTATATTATTCTATTTAATCCTCATTTAAACCACCATGAGAAAGATAATTTAATTGCAAATTTACAGTTGAGAAAGCTGGGCTTTAGAGGAATTGCTAATTAACTGATGCCCACAGTTGTTAATAGCAAGTCCTCTAACCCAAAGATTCTGGCCACTCTTCTTTCTGTGATACCCATCTAATTTTCAAAATTGAAAATTTGTAGAGCTATTGCCATGTCACAAACCAAGTTCATGTACCAACTTCCTCAAAAAAAAAAAAAAATCTGAGAACCAAATTAGAGTGGAAAACTGCCATTCATTTTAGATATACATGATGTACTGTTGACAAAGAAGAAATCCATTTTTAATGCTTCAGCATATCATTAGGGAGGCAAGCTGACTGAGTGAACTGAACCTGGCATTTATCACTGAACCCAGATAAAGAGCCACTGAGTTGTGGTATTCTCCGACCTTCTTCCTGACAGCCACTGACAATGCATCCAATTACTTAAGCAGTCTTTCCAGCATCATTTAAGCAGGTCTAGCTTTCCCTGTTCCACTTTAATACGGGGTGGGGAGGGGGGAGTTGGATGCTCCAATAGTAGCATCTTGGATGAAGGATTCTTCTTTTTTTTTTTTTAAATTCCATGATCTCTGAGTGTATCTACACCTTGACAATCCATTTTTTAGCATGTGATTATGAAAATGAGATGAGCATTCATAATCTGTTTTAATATATCATCATAAAAATAATAAATGATGGCCTCTTCATGCTTCTTGTCCCTTAAAATTTCAAGGCAGGTAATAAAAATAAGGAAGCCCATAGAAGGGAACACCTACCCTCTGAAACTCATCTCTACCCCACCAGATACTGGTTAAATGAGGTTCAATCTTGAAGACAACAGAGAGCATTGACTGGGGGAGAGAATTTGCTCTCTGTGCTGCTTCATAGATCCCATAGGTATCCCCCGACAACTGACAGTTCTCTGTGAACCGATTTCATCTGGTCCCTGCACATTACTAGGCACATACTGGATTTAGAGCCTGCATCCACTAATCTGTTGTCCTCACAAGACCAGTGCTAGGTCATATGACTAGAGAATTGCCTTTGCTGAGACCAAGATGCCCAAATGATGCTTCAAAGACACATTTTATTGGGCAGATGCAATTTTGCTGTTGAGATGATCCTACTCCAAGTATATCTCAACATAATTCTCTCTGAATATCCTGACATTGTATGGATGATTTTTGTTTTCCATGAAAATAAAAAGAGCTGACCATGAAATTCTATATAAAAAAAGGCCTTTGCTGTCCACTGTTCCATCTTAGGAAAACCTATTGAGTAACACTTCTATAAAGGGACTATTGATATTCTTACTGATCGCCGTAAGTTTCTATGTTTCTGAAACATTTAAGATTTAGTGTTGGTTGCTATATGCATTATTGTGGGATTTTTTTAATACTCTTAAACCTTCATATAATTAACAGAAGGGATAGCTAAATAATTAAACATATTTGCTTCTGGGGAATGGTGCCTGAGGCAAGAGGTGGTTGGGGAAGGGCTATCAAAAGTGGTGGCGAAGAGTAGAAAAAAGAAAACTGGTTTTCGTTATAAGCCTTTCCATGTCACTTGGTTATTAACCATTTTGCCTTTGTTACTTTTTTTTTAACAATTATTGAAATTAAATATGCCTCAAAACTTTACAGTTTATGAAACATCTCATCTTATCTTCTAAGTTGCCTTCTGGGACAGACTTTCTTCTTTATTCAATAGAAGGTTATTGGACATGGGTGAGTCATTTAAACTTTCCAAGTATTCACTCATCTATGGTATGAAGGCTAATTTTCCTGTCCTGGTGATAGCATAAGCTTTAATATGTAAACCTAAGTAATATGGAACAATTTAAACACCCACATACAAGGGATCTTTTTATAGCTATAGTAATAATCATTTATTTTAATGCCTATTCATAATTTGTTATAAAAGCAGACTCATAGCACAGCTGTTTTGTCATCTTACATAGAAATCCACTTAAATTAATGTAAGGTTGTTGGTGCTTTTATTGACCTCATCTCGAACTTTGATCCTATATAAGAAACTGCTGCCGTCATTGATAGTCATGACATTTCTTATATCCCAACTATAAAAGGAAATCACTACATTTTACATATATGCAAAAATAATTACTTTATGATTACATATTTTAATAACTATTTTTATATATAATTTTGTGGCTTTTGTAATTACTTAACATTGTGATAATGATAATCATAATAATTTTATTAGCAATTAGAAATTTGGAAACAAGATAGAAATTGATGGCTGAATTATATACTTAAACTTTATTAATCATACTTTCCTTCTCTTTCATTTTAACCAGACTCTTATTTTTTTTTAAGATTTTGTTTATTTGACAGAAAAGAACACAAGTATGCAGAGCATCACACAGAGGGAAAGGGAGAAGCAGACAGCAATGAGCCTGATGCAGGGCTTGATCCCAGGACCCTAGGATCATGACATGAGCTGAAGGCAGATGCTTAACCCACTGAGCCACCCAGGCGCCCTTGATCAGACTCTTTTTATTATTGAATTTGAACAGCTTTCCCATGTTTTACTATATCTAATTGCATGATTTCTGCTCTTTATTTATTTATTTGAGAGACAGAGTGTGCAGAGGGAGAAAAAGTCTTAAGCAGACTTATACTGAGTGTAGAACTGGACACTGGGCTGATTGACCTCACGGCGCTATGATCAGACCTGAGCTGAAGCCAAGAGTCAGACGGTTAACGCACTGTGCCACTCAGATGACCCTACTTTCTCTTTAATTTTGAAGTGCTGAACAAGGATTTTCTATTTCCTATTCTGTGAGAAACTTTCTTCTTGTATATAAATATAGCCCATTTTTCAGAGCATCTGTCCCCCTTAGGTTTCCACATACATGATTGTATTCAAATCGGAAAAATAACAAGAATATTTTTCTATACATGTTCATTAAATCTTTTGGAATCTAGGCCAAAATTGGGATGTTTTCTTCATTCCCCAAATGATCCGTCTCATTTTTTTTTAAAGTATAATTATTAGAAGTAGCATAAAGAAAAGGAGAAAAGGGAAAATTGGGCTTGAAAACATAAAAAATCAAGTGAAAAATCACAATAAAATTTAAAGCAATAAAAGAAAAATAACAAAGGTAAAGCATGTGAGGTAGATAATTTTATCCTCAATTCTTACATGTTAATTTTAGAAGTTAAAATTATTTGATTACAAAACCAAGACAAAAATAAACAAAATAATAAATTCAAATTCCTAAAATTTCGTGTCTTTTTAAAAAATACTAAAATATAACAACATTAGATAAAGTTATTAAGGAAATAAAACAATCCCACCATCATGTTTCCAGCTTTCATTTGCATTACTTTATCCAAATATAACCTGGAAAACATGCAGAGTAAAGAGCAATTGTCTGAATGTCAAAACTTTACTTGCTACTAATTTCCTTTAGTCCTAAAATGTTCTCATTTGAGGAATTTCTTTTAATTTCCTTTAAGCCATTTGATTTTCTAATAATCAAAACCAAAATATTTTTACAGAAATTAATCCTTTCTTCAGTTCATGTTAATAGGCTCTAAATAACTTACTAATTAAGTATATTTTTAGATTTTTTTAAGTAAACATTAGCTGCAATGAAAAACAAGTTGTTTATTTTTTTAAACATCAGAGCATGTACTTCGGAAATTAAAAACTGAAGTCAGTGCCAATTCATAGTTATTTTTGATCTATTGTCATATATTAGTTCCAAATTTCTCCAAATTTTCTCGTTCTATTTATTTATTTATCCAGTCATTCATTTATTTATTTATTTTGAGAGGAGGAGCGGAAGAGGGAGAGGGAGAGAGAATCTCAAGGAGACTCCACACTGATCAGGGAACCAGACACTGAGCTCAGTCTCACAACCCTGAGATCATGACCTGAGCCAAAATCAAAAGTCAGACACTTAACTGACTGAGCCACCTATGTGCCCCTCTCATTTTTATTTTAGTGAAAAAGTGTGGAGTTTTCATTCTTTTATTTCCTTGCTTCCATTCGTTTATTTGTTTTTAATAACACAAGTACTACATGGACATTTTTTAAAGTTTTTTAAAAATCCAACCTACACAGAAGTAAGTAGAACAAAAATTTGAAGTATGTCTTCCTTCATGTGCTTATCTCATCCCCTTGCTGGAAGTTACTGATGCTGCTAATTTATTCCAGACTTTTCCTATCCGTGTACAGATGTAGAAAGGTGACTGATATTTCGCTGTTTCTCAAAGCCACATATCTCTGCAAAATAAGATAATAAAAGAAAATTAAATAACTAATTGAATAATTACTATGTGCTACTACAAATTTATCATTCTAAATTTTGTTTGTTTTTTTATTTGTCAGAGAATGAGCACACAAGCAGGCAGAGTGGCAGGCAGATGCAGAGAGAGAGAGAAGCAGGCTCCCCGCTGAGCAAGGAGCCTGATGCAGGACTCCATCCAAGGATCCTGGAATCATGACCTGAGCCCAAGCAGTGGCTTAACCCACAGAGCCACCCAGGTGCCCCCTAATTTATCATTCTACAATGGTATTTCTACTTGAAATTTTTTGAAGAAATTGTAAACTAAAAATTATTTATTATGGTATAGAACACTATTCATCTCTTTATAAGATGACATAATGGCACTTTAGAAAACTTTCTTTCTTTTTTTAAAGATTTTTATTTATTTGACAGTAAAAGAGACAGCAAGAGAGGGAACACAAGCAGGGGGAGTGGGAGAGGGAGAAGCAGGCTCCCTGCTGAGCAGGGAACTTGATGCGGGGCTCAATCCAAGGACCTGGGGATCATGACCTGAGCTGAAGGCAGACACTAAAAGACTGAGCCACCCAGGCGTCCCAGAAAAATTTCTTGAGTATGGAACATTTTGGTGTATGACCTTAAATGCACCATCATCCTTCCCCCCCATCACCATTGTTCTCAATCTATAGGTTCTACTCATTAACAAAAAAGCTATCTTTATGCTAAGTACATGTTTTTTATACCTAATCTACATAATAATAGTGTGTACTAAGTAGATATTACCATTCCTATAAAAAGATGGAGTTTTCATAGGAAGGAATGTGCATCTACAGGAATAGAAAGTAATGTTAATATTAGTATTAATGTAACAGCCAACTTTATTGAGTACCTACTATGTGCCAGGAACTGTTCTTGGTGAAGGAGACAGAACAATGAACAAGACAAGAAAAGCTACTATTGTAATTGAGCTTGGATTCAAGTGAGGGAAGGTAAGTAGTACAAATAAATCAGCAAAAGTAACACTGACGATGATATGGGCAATGAAAAGAGTTTCAGTAAGTTGATGTGTGTGACAGGATATGGATTTTCAATTGCTTGGCCAAGAAAGTCCTCTTAGATGAAGTGACAGGAAGTGGCATGAGGGTGAGCCTTCTAGGCCGACAGAAGAGCCAATACCAGTGTCCTTAGAACGAGCTTAGAACCCTCAGGTGAGAAGTGTGACATGAGATCTCAACCACTAAAGAAGCCAGAGACATAAGGATCTGTAAATAAAGGTAGGAAGTAGAGTTTAAATGTGCTGGGAAGTCACTGAAGGATTTTAAGCAGAGATATATTATGGTGTGATTAACGTTTTAGAAGATTACTCTCCTTTATGGAAATGACTCACAGGAGGTGAAGATAGGTGAGGAAGTGGGTTAAGAGTCCATTGTGATACATCAGGCAAAGATAATGCTGACTGAACTTGGGTACCCAGAATAGAGTCCTGTGGTTTTCTAATCTCAAGTTGAGGGCCAAGCACAGGAAAATAAGGACCAAAAATGGAGATTTGGAGGTAGGAGAAGAAAAACAGGAGAGAGTGGAAGTTGAGCTATGATTATTATTATTATAACTTGTTGTTTGTATAAGCATTCACTGAGTGGAGCCAGGAAATGTCCTGAATATTGTTCACTCCTTACAGTAACCCATGAGGTAGATACTATTATTACCACCTCATACAGCTAAAGACACTGAAGCAGAGTGGTTAAGTAAATTGTCCAACCTCCTAGTAGTACTGCAGAGAGACAATTCACATCTGCACAGTTTGCCACCAGACACATATTCTAAAACTCTCCCTGAACCATCTCTGAAAGGCAATGTAGGTGGGTCATGGTGGGGGAGGTGCAATACTTTTTCTACTCTCCAGAAGGCATATCAAGATCAGAAGGATGGGGCACCTGGGTGGCTCAGTGGGTTAAAGCCTCTGCCTTCGGCTCAGGTCATGATCCCAGGGTCCTGGGATCGAGCCCCGCATCGGGCTCTCTGCTCAGCAGGGAGCCTGCTTCCTCCTCTCTCTCTCTGCCTGCTTCTCTGCCGACTTGTGATGTCTCTGTCAAATAAATAAATAAAAATCTTTAAAAAAAAAAAAAAAAGTTCAGAAGGATAGGTGTTCCTGGGCCCAGTGTGTGTCAGAGCACTCCTGCCATGGGAATGGAGATACATGTAAAGAGATTTGTCTGACTAAAAACACACACTCCGGTGGCAAAAGAGTCTATGGAAATTGAAAGACACCAAGGAAGGAAGACTTGCTCTTCCACCTTGAGACCTAGAAATTCTGTCAGGCAGTACCTCTGAGGGACTCTTAAATCAATCAGACACTTCTCTTCATACTGGGTCACTAGTTTCAGATGATGATGCATGCCCTGGGCACTGCAGGTTGGTTGGTGGACAGACAAGGAGGTTAAGACAGAAGTGGTCAGGATTCTGCATTTTAACAGTGAAACTTTACGGTGGAAATCCACTGAGTGTGACCCTTCAGACAAGGTTTTCCACTGCCTGGAGCAAAGAGTCATAGCTGAACATTATCACTTCACCAGTAACAAGAATTTAAAACCCAGTTTTTAGCCAATGAAGTCTAGCGATTTTCTTCACTACAGCATACTACCTCTCCAAAGAAGAAACACATGCCATGACTTGAAACTATTCAGCTAATGTATTAACCCTTAGGTCATTTTAAAAGTGAAGTCAGCATTATTAGAGTAAGAATTTGGGGGACCCCAGGGTGGCTTAGTCGGTTAAGCGGCCAACTCTGGATTTCGGTTCAGGTGGCGATCTCAGGGTCGTGGGATTGAGCCTCATGTCAGGCTCTGCAGTCAGCATGGACTCTGCTTCTCCCTCTCTCCTTGCCCCTCCCCCTTGCTTGCTATCTCTAAAATAAGTAAATAAATAAAATCTTCTAAAACAAAGAATAACAATTTTATTTCCTATACCTCAAAGGAGATAGCAGGGATTTGAATTTATAATGATCTGCATTTGTCTTAATACCTGGCGGTTTCTTTTAATCACACCACCAATACCTAAACCCAAAAAGATCATCAGAATCCAACACTAATGGAGGCATTCTTCACTAATAGTAATCTACTGTGTTGTGAATTGAGTTGTGTCCCCCCTCCTCAAAAGATACATTGAAAGCCCAACCCCTGGTACTTGTGAATGTGACCTTGTTTAGAAATAAGTCCAAAACTTTGCAGATATCCTTAGGGTATATATTAAGATGAGGTCATGCTAGAGTAGGATGGACCTTTAATCCTATATGTCTGGTGTCCATTTAGAAGAGAAGAGACACAGAGAGAGTCACACAGGGGAGGAAGCTTCACGTGAAGACACAGGTACACAGAAGGAAGAAGGTCCCATGTCACGATGGAGGCAGAGATTGAAATCATGTTGCTGCAAGGAAAGAAATGCCAAGGATAACTTGAAAACACCAGAAGTTGAGAGAGGAAGTGTGTCCTGATAACACCTTGATTCTGGACTTTTGACCTCCTGTGAGAGAACAAATTTCTGTTATTTTGAGCAACTTGAGTTCACGGTAATTTGTGACAGCATATTTAGAAAACTAATACGTACTGCTAAAGAAATCGTCGGAGATTTCACCTGACTTCAAACCACATTATGATTCACGTCAGGATGGAAGTCACCATGGCTTCCATTTTCCCTAGTCTTGGAGGATAAAAATGAAATCCGTTTACTCTCTTTTTCATAATGTTAGAAATGAATTTTCTCCTATTTATTTCAAACCACACAAACCCCTAAGAAATATTCATTAATTCATAGTTGAATCAGTTTAGTATCACATATCCTATTCATGCTGGTTTTGGAGCATGGTTTTCTCCTAGAGCCTGTGAGAGGTTACCTTAAATGTTTTCAAGTAATAAATTATCTTTTAAGTCTTACAAAATGTTTAAATAAAACAAAATCAATAAGAAAAAAAAAAAGCAGTTTGGGATCGCCTATCTCCAGACTGCACTTGAACTCTGCAAGAAGACAGTGTCCTACGAACGAAATGATATTCTGAGAATAAAACAGCCTAGATGCCTACAAAAGTGTGTTTGGAGAAGAAGAGGTTATTTTGTCCTGGAGAACAGGGGGGATGTGGAGAGAGAGGTTCAGAAACCTACTCATTTAGAAGGCCTCAGAGGAAATTTGTGAAGCTGAACAATTTACCTAACCACTCTCTGCTTCAGTGCACTCAGCTGTCTGACGTGATAGGTAATAATAGTTCCTACTCCCTGGGTTATGATAAGGAATGTACGAGATAATATTCAAAACATGTTTAGAATTCTCATACATGGCTGGTAAAAATACAAAATGCCACTTTGGAAAAACAGTTTGGCAATCCCTCAAAATGTGTAAGAGTTGCCATAGGACCTGGCAATCCACTCCTAGGTAGATACCCGAGAAAAATGAAAAAAATGATTTCCACACAAACACTGGCACAAATATTCATACCAGCATTATTCACAATAGCCTAAGTGGAAACAATCTTCATGTCCATGAGTTGATGAATGAATAAACGAAAGTGCTTGTGTCTATACAATAGAATATTATTTGGCAATACATGTTACAATATGGAGAAACATGGCTGATATGTGTTACAATAATAAATCTTGAAAACATTCTGCTATATGAAAGAAGCCAGTAACAAAAGACCACATATTATATGATTCCATTTATGTGAAATTTCCAGAATAGGTAAAGCCGTAGAGACAGAAAGTAGATTTGTTATTTCCAGTGTCTAGAGGAGAGGGGAATGAGGATAGATGGGGATGTTAAGAATGTTCTAAACTGAGACTGTGGTGATAGTTGTACAACTTGTCAATATACTAAAATCTACTTAAATGCATTACTTTTCCTAAGGTGTACAGTGTGATGTTTTAATATACATATACATTATACAATGATTACCACAATTGAATTAATTAACGTATCCATCACCTCACATAGCTCGCTTTTTTCTGAGCATGAGAGCAAAATTAAAATCTACTCTCTCAGCAAATTTCAAGTATGCAATACAGTATAGTTAAATAAAGCCTCCGTACTGTACATTAGACCTCCAAAATCTATTCGTCTTGCATAACTGAAACTTTGTATCCTTTGACCACATTTTCTCCCTTTCTCCCCCCCCCTCCCCAGCCCCTAGTAATCACAGTTCTATTCTCTGTTTCTAGGACTGTTACTTTTTCAGATTCCACAAATTAGTGAGATGAAGCAGTGTTTGTCTTTCTGTGTCTGGCTTATTTCCCTTTGCATAATGTCCTCTACTCTCATCTTTATTGTCATAAATGGCAAACTTCCCTTGTTTTTAAGGCTGACTAATATTCCATTTATATACATACCACATTTTCTTTCTTTTTTTTTTTAAGATTTTATTTATATATTTGACAGGCAGAGATCACAAGTAGGCAGAGAGGCAGAGAGAGGAGGAAGCAGGCTCCCCACTGAGCAGAAAGCCCGATGCGGGGCTCAATCCCAGGACCCTGGGGTCATGACCCAAGCCAAAGGCAGAGGCTTAACCCACTGAGCCACCCAGGTGCCCCCATACCACATTTTCTTATCCATTCATATGTCAGCACTTGGGCAGACCACCTTTCTTCTTGTTATGAATAATACTGCAGTGAACATAGGGATGCAGGTATCTCTGATTTCATTCCCTTTGGAATATACTGAGAAGTAAGGTTGCTGGATTGTGTGGTAGTTGTATTTTTAATCTTTTGAGGAAACTCCAAACTGTTTTCCAAAATGGCCGTACCAATTTACATTCTTACCAACAGAATATAAGGATTCTTTGTTCCCCACATTCTCATCAACACTTACTAATTTTTTTAATTTTGTTATTTTTTTTTAAGATTTTATTTATTTATTTGAAAGAGAGAGATCACAAGTAGGCAGAGAGAGAGGAGGAAGCAGGTTCCCCGCCGAGCAGAGAGCCTGATGTGGGACTCTATCCCAGAACTCTGAGATCACAACCCGAGCCAAAGGCAGAGGCCCAACCCACTGAGCCACCCCGGTGCCCTTGTTTATCTTTTTGATAAAGCCATTTAAACAGACATAGGATGAGGACTCACTGTGATTTTGATTTGCCTTTCCCTGATGATTAATGATATTGCATACCTTCTTATATATCCGTTGGTCACTAGTATATGTTCTTTTGAGAAATGTCTACCTAGGTCCTTTGACCATTATTTTTTTAATTGGGTGATTTCTTTTATTCCTGCTACATTGTTTCAGCTCCTTATTTATTTTGCATATTAACCCCTTATCAGATGTATGGTTTAAAAATAAATATTTGTAGGTTGTTCCTTCCCATCTATATATATTGTCTTTTCACTCTGTTGATTGTGTAAAAGCTTTTTCATTTGACACAACCCATTTTATTTTGCTTTTGTCATCTGTGCTTTTGTGGCCATATTCAAATATCATGGCCCAGACCAATATCAAGAAGATTTTCACCCATGCTTTCTTCCAGTAGTTTTAGTTTCCAGGCCAATGTTTATTAATTGTATGGTTTAAATGGGTAAATGTTATCACATGTGAATTATACACCAATAAAGCTAGATTTTAAAAATCAATGAAAAGAAAGAATAAGTCGATGGTTTATAAAAGATCAGATTGTATTTTAATGTAATGGGGAAAAAATAATTTAAAATTGTGTATTCATTTCCTAGGGTTGCCATAACAAAGTACCACAAACTGGGTAGCTTACAACAGAAATTTATTATCTCTCAGTTCTGGAGGCTAGAAGTTCAAAATCCAAATGTCGGCAGGATCGTTTATTTCTGAAAACTCTAAGAGAGAACCTTTTCCTTGCCAATTTCCTGGCTTCCGCTGGTTGCCAATAATCTTTGGCTTTCTGTGCCTTGTACGGCATCATCTCCAGTTTCTCTCTTCATTCCTGTATGGCCATCTCCCTCTCTGTCTTCATATGGTCACCTTCCCCTCTTTTTCTGTCTTGTCTTCATATAAGGACACAAGTTATATTGGATTGGGGCCTATCCTAGTGATTTCATTTTCACCTAGCTACATTGGCAAAGACCCTCTTTCCAAATGAGGTCACACCCACAGGTATTGGAGATGAAAACTTCACTATATCTTTTTTTGGTGGGGGGAGACAAAATTCAATCTATAACAGACTGTAAGTTGTTTAATCAATTCTCTTTTCTAGTCACTTCTTTTCAATAGTTCAATGCTAAGAACGAAGTAGGTACTAAATAAATATTCATTGACTGATTAAACTATTCAGTCTATATAGCTGTCTACTTTAATTTGAGAGACCTGTAGGGATAGAGTCTATAATCTTACTTGAATTTATGCCCTAATGTTTAATTAAAGGAGTACTTCCTTCTAATCAAAGGCTTTGCATTTGCATTCTTTGCCAAAATAACTGGCTGATGGATTGTTTGCTGAATTGATCTGATCAGTCATTTAAGTAGAACCCTGTTAACTGGTGAACTCAGTCAAAATGTTGAAGTTATAGTCATGTTGACTCACCTTCTTTTAAAATAACTTAAGCTCATTTCCTCTTGTTTTGTCCTTTCTGGAGGTGGAGAATACTCTTCTCTTAATAATCCTTTATCCTTCCAATTTCCAAGCCAAACAATCCCAAATTCTGTAACCTTTCCTTTGAATCCATACATAGATTTTTTTCAAGACATGCCAAATGCATAAGAAATACTTATTTGATAATTTTCATTTTAAAAGTAACTAATCACAGGGCCCTATATATCTACGTTACTCTACATTAAAAAGAAAAACAGACAAAAATTTTAATTAGAGTCTTCAAATACTGGATGCTTGTTGAAAGAATTTTACTATGGATCACAAGACTTTTGCTGTTTTTTAACCTATTCTACCCCCCCAATTGTCTTGAAATTATTCTATGATTAAAAGATATAATCATACCGAGGAGAGCACTGAAAAGGAAGAGCTATGAGAGGGAACTAACCTTATCAGATGGAGAGTAAAATATACTGAAAAATATAAGAAAAAAACTAAAGGCATAACCATCTTCTATGATTAAAAAGCATAACTGGACTACCAATAGTCAAATATTTGGCTTCAGAATTTCTTGCTTATCCTTATAAACATATATATTTTTTTAAAATTTTAGAGGTAATTGAATAAAACATACTTTCACATTAACTTTAATTCTTAATTATCTTGTGAAAGGAAAGTATATGTAATGTCTCTGTTCATAAATGTTGAAAGTTGAGTGGATACAAGAAAACCCATTCTGAAATATATCATAGATGGTCCTTCTACTCTTTGTGTATTTATATCTCTCCCTGGGTCTTCATTACAGCTTACATTTCATTTTGAGTAGGTTGGATGTTAAATAAACTTGAATATTAGGTAGAAGTGTATGTTATTTGGGAAGAATCATTTCACAGAATATATTCAGAACTATAAAATGTTTTATTGATTCTGGTTCATTTACAGAACAGGAAGTGTAAATGGAGCCAGTCATTTTAAGGGCTGTAAATGGCTTTTTAGAGCATTCCAAATGTATAGGAAAATATCTGAATGTATTTCATATTGTTTCTCAGAAACATTTTATTTAATTTAGAGCAATTAACCATGAGAAAGAATCAATGTTTCTCTAAATAAAGAGGAAGATTTTCTTATAAGTAACATGAAGGGAAGGTGTAGAATGACTTTTTTCTTTTCTTTATTACTTGCAGTCCTGTGAATTGGGAGTCTCTCCAGGACTAGGTATCCTTTTATCCTGTCTCCACCTCTGCCTCCTGGATTCTATTCCTAGCTCCTATCCATCTGGCCTTCTTCTGTGATTCTCAATTTAATTCTCTTATGGTAACAAGCCAATTATAGGTTGATTTCACTAGGGTAACTTCTTGTACTGAATACCTAGGCCATTTGCCTAGATTAAAAGAGGGGTTGGAGGAGTAATGATGTCTGTTACCCAGGGGTTGATGGTCTCATAAAGCACAATATCTTACAAGGAGGTAGACTTAAGATTTATGTTTTTCTCCTAATATGAACAACAGACAGATACTCTATGTCCATTTGTGTTGGTAATGCCTATATTTGCTACCCAGATCTCTTAACAGTAATAACAAGGGACATATGTGGATCATTGAGTAGAATCATTGTTGTGGTAATTTAGATGGGAATCAATGAGGGCTTTCCTTATATTGTCTATTTTAGATGCAGTTAGGTACCATCTCCTGAAATGAGAGTATTTTGAAAACAGAGATCATGACCCATTCATCCCAGCATCTTCAGTGCCTTGAAAATGTCTCCAAAAGGAAGAACTCAATAAATACTATTTGTTGTGGTTTGTTTCTGATTTTAATTGCATATATTGCAAATAAAGTTTAAACCTTCTGCATACTCTCCTCTTCCTAGAAGTAAAAACTATTATTAATTTAATGTTTATCTTTCCTGAAGATATTTTTATACTTTTTCAATATAATATTATGTATATCTATGTCCAGAATTATACTGATTTTACAAGTAATTAAACTTTACATAAATGGTACCTTATAATAGATGTTATTTTATAACATTTTTGTTTAACATCACATTTTCAAAATATATCCATGTTGGAATGCTTTCAGCTCTAGTTAATTGACTTTAACTACTGCTTAGCAACATTATTTGACTATACTTAAATGTTGCATCTTGTCAAATGCTTATATATCCATTCATATACTAATTTTTTTCCTTCTTTAATTTGGAAATATGATATGTTATGTTATTGCATTTGTTTCTGGTGGTGAATCATTTTTACGCTCCAGGAATACATACTAAATGATCTTTTTCTGATATCAATATTGCTAAAATAACTTTATTTTTATTATTTTCAAAGTATATACTCAACTCTTTATTTTTCCATTTCTTTTTTTTTCTTCAAGGATTTATTTATTTGAGAGAGATAGAGAGAGAGAAAGTGCACACCTGCATAGGGAGGAGGAGGGACAAATGGAGAATCTTAAGCAGACTCCCTGCTGAACACAGAGCCTGATGTGGGCTTGATCCTCTTCCCAGGACTCTGAGATCATGACCTGAGCAGAAATCAAGAGATGATGCTGAGTCAACGGAGCCACATAGGGACCTCTTTTCCATTTCTTGATTATCACCTGTTCTATATGATCTTAGTAACACATTTTTTAGTCTGGTTTGATACTAGATGTCTTTTAATACGAGAGTTTGATACATTCATACTTGTGACTGACATATTGGGCCATATTTTTGTCTTCCATTTTTTGCTTTCCAATTACCATTTTGTGTTTGCAGCTTTCTTCTAACATTCTTCCTTCTATGGATTGTTAATGCTTCCTAATGCTGTTTAGTTTCTACTGATTTGGAAGCTTATGATTTCATTTCTTTTAGTAGTCACTTTAAATTTTTGACAGAAACACTTAGTTTAAAATTTTCTTAGGTCAAAAGACAAGCCACAGACTTGGAGAAAATATTTGTAAAACATATCCAAAAAAGGATTTGTATTCAGAATATACAAAGAACTTTCTAAACTGAACAATAAGGAAACAAAACAACCCAGTTTAAGAAATGGCTAAGTGATCAGAATAGACAACTCACCAAAGAAGAAAAACAGATGACGTAAATGAAACTATAATGGTGAATCCATGTCATGAGGCAAATTGTTTTAAATTTGGAATAATTATTTAAAATTATTTATTTATTCAAAACCCATAGAATTATATAATGCAAAGAGTGAACCCTAATTTAACTATTGACTGTACTTGATAATAACATATCAATATTGGTTCATTTACTGCAGCAAAAGTACCACATTAATGCAAAATGTTATAATAGGCCAAACTCTATATGGGTTTGAAGTAAAGTAAAGGGTAGAAGTAGGTAGAAGGGTAGGAGTAGGTATGTATGTGAAATTCTATGTATGATCACTTCAGTTATTCTGTAAATCTAAAACTATACCAAAAACAGTTTAATTTTTTTTAATTGTCTTAGGTCATCTACATACATGTGGTCTTTTTTTGATAAAGGTACCAAGTTAATTCAATGGAGACATAATATGGTTTCCACAACCCCAAATTGCCAAAGGAATGTTGAAAAAGAAAACCAAAGCTGGTAGCATCATAATTCTGGACTTCAAGCTCTATTACAAAGCTGTGATCATCAAGACAGCGTGGTACTGGCACAAAAACAGACACATAGATCAATGGAACATAACAGAGAACTCAGAAATGGACCCTCAATTCTATAGTCAACTAATCTTTGACAAAGCAGGAAGGAATGTCCAATGGAAAAAAAGACAGTCTCTTCAGCAAATGGTGTTAGGAAAATTGGACAGCCACATGTAGAAGAATGAAACTTGTCCCTTTTCTTATACCATACACAAAAATAAATTCAATATGGATGAACCACCTAAATGTGAGACAGGAATCCATCAAAATCTTAGAGGAGAACATAAGTAGCAACCTCTTTAACCTCAGCCGCAGCAACTTCTTGCTAGGCACATCTCCAAAGGCAAGGGGAAAAAAAAAAAAAATGAACTTTTGGGACTTCATCAAGATAAAAAACTTTTGCATAGTAAAAGAAACAGTCAACAAAACCAAAAGATAACCTACAGAATGAGAGAAGATATTTGCAAATATCTTAACAGATAAAGGGTTAATATTCAAAATCTATAAAGAACTTATCAAACTCAACACCCAAAGAACAAATAATCCAATCCAGTAATGGGCAGAAGACATGAACAGACATTTCTCCAAAGAAGACATCCAAATGGCCAACATCCAAATGGCCAACATGCTCATCATTTCTTGCCATCAGGGAAATATAAATCAGAACCATAATGATATACCACTTCACACAAGTCAGAATGGCTAAAATTAATAAGTTAGGCAACAATTAATGCTGGTGAGGATGTGGAGAAAGTGGAACCCTCTTACACTGCTGGTGGGAATGCAAGCTAGTACAGCCATTCTGGAAAACAGTATGGAGATTTCTCAAAAAAATTAAAAATAAAGCTACCCAGGGGCACCTGGGTGGCTCAGTGGGTTAAGCCTCTGCCTTCAGGTCAGGTCATGAACCCAGAGTCCTGGGATCAAGCCCCACATCAAGCTCTCTGCTCAGCAGGGACCCTGCTTCACCCCTCTCTCTGCCTACTTGTGATGTTTCTCTCTGTCAAATAAATAAATAAAATGTTTAAAAATAATAAATAAAGCTACCCTACAATCCAGTAATTGTACTATTAGGTATTTACCCAAAGAATACAAACATAGTGATCTAGAGGACACCTCTACTCCCATGTTTATAGCAGCAATGTCTACATATGCCAAACTATAGAAAGAGCCCAGATGTCCATCAAAAGATGAATGGATAAAGAAACACACACACACGCACACACACACACACACATACACACACATAGGAATATTACTTAGCCATAAAAAAATGAAATGTTACCATTTTCAACAATGTGGATGGAACTAGAGGGTATTATGCTAAGCAAAATAAGTCAGTCAGAGAAAGATAGTTGTCATATGATTTCACTCATATGTGGAATTTAAGTAGCAAAACAGTGGATCTAGTGGAAGGGAGGGAAAAATAAAGTAAGATGAAATCAGAGAAGGAGACAAACCATAAGAGACCCTTAACTAAAGGAAACAATCTGGAAGTTGCTGGAGGGGATGTGGGTAGGGAGATGGGGTAACTAGGTTATGGGCATGAAGGAGGAAATGTGATGTAATCAGCACTGGGTGTTAGCAACTGATGAATCACTGAACTCTACCTCTGAAATTAATAATACACTATATGTTAATTAATTGAATTTAAATAAACTAAATTGAATTCAAATAAAATAAAATGAATAAAATTGAAATTTTTTAAAATACTGTTTTCAACAAACGATAATAGAACACCTATATGCAAAAAAAAAAAAAAGGTGAACAGTGAACATCATCCCTTAGCTAATACTATATGAAATATTTAACTGAAAAGAATTATAAACCTAAATATATAACTTAAAACCATAAAGCTTTGGAAGAAAACATGGAAGAAAAATGTGATGTTAAGTTGGGTAGTAATTTCTTAGTTTGTGCAAAATATGTAAGTCATACAAGAAAAATGGATAAATTGGACTTCACCAGAATTTATAATTACTCTTCAAAATACACTAAGAAAATGAAAAGATAAGGAATGCATCTGGAGAAAATACTAGCAAAACAAATATCTGATAAAGGTCTTGAATTCAGAATATATAAAAAACTCCAACAATTCAATGATAAGAAGACAAAAAAATTTTTATGAGTCAAAATATTTGGACTTCACCTAAGAAGAGATATGGATGACAAATAGGCACATAAAATGATGCTCACCATCGTCATTCATTACAAAAGTACACATTTAAAACACAATGAAAAAGCACTACACCTCTAATAGAATGACACATATTTTTTTAAAAAACTGACCATACCAAATCCTAGCAAAGTGTGAAGGAACTGGAACTTTCATATATTGTTCTTAGGAATGCAAAATAGTACAGTTACTTTGGAAAACAATCTGGTAGTTTCCTATAAAGTTAAATATTTAACTACCCTAAAACCCAGCAATTACACTTCTCAACATCACTTCTACCCATAAGAAACAAAAACAGAGGTCAACATAAAGATTCATACATGAATGTTCATAGAGGATTTCAGGTAATAGTGAAAAATGGCAATATATTACAAATTATACATATTACAATCTATTACAACTTATATATCCATACAATGGAAAAATATTTTGTCAATACTTTTCAGTGCTTTACCAGTTTCTGGGAGGGACAGAATGCTATAGGATTATGGGTCTTGCGGATCCAAAGGATCCCATGTGCCACACCCACATTTCACTTGTTACAAAATGGATGCATTGTCATGAGGTGATTTTTTGTGATATTCTGTGTCACGCAACCACACAACCTGTATCATCTGAGACTCTAAGGGCAGGAAAGACAAACTCTGCCCAGAATATATGGCCACTCTAGCCAAAATGAAATGCTGCCCTTCCCAGAGAAGATAGGGACCCATATAACCAATTTGCATTCAAAAGGTTGAATGTCTCTTCGAGACATAGTGCAGTAGAGGACTCGCTTTGGTCTCTGTGGTAGCAGGTATGACATTTGGCAATAGCAGTAGTTGGATCAGGCTTGGCGAAGGCTGGCCCATTCGAACTCAATCTCTGCCCCTATGGCTGCTCTATTCAGAAGCCCATTGTCGCAGCAGGGGATTAACTCAGCAACAGCTTACTAAGACCAAATTGCTGAGTCCTTCTGTTTACTTGACTATTTGGTTCCTCTCGTTCATGCTGGATAGTCTCTGTTCCACGCTGTGCTCTAAAGATGTTCATGCCAATTTCCATAAGTCCAGCCACATGCATCTTCTCCAGAATTCCTTCTCAACCCTCCAGTGCTTCTCTTCCCAGATTCCTGAGCAACTAGCCAAACCACCCACTGCTGCTCATGAGTCCATGTGTATTCTTTGTTGGGCCACTTCACTTTCTACAAAAAATCGTGCACCACCCAAAGCTTCTCTCACTGGCAGGATTTCTTCACATGACTCTCTTTCAGGGCCTCTCCTGAGCACTCCATTTTAACTTTAACCCACATGGAAAGTTAACTCATCCCTAAATTATGTTTAAACTTTCTCCTTCTTCCTCATCAGGTAATAAGAAACCTGCTATGTAACCAAAAGTAATAGATGACATGGAGTGCTGGGCCACTCATTATTGAAGTTTTCCTATAGTTCTGGTCCCAGTCTTTTCTAGTCCTACTTCCACATTATTAATGGATTGCATCAAGCCTCCCTGACATTATCACATAATGGTTCTGGCTGAACCTAGCCATGAGGGTCAGTTCTGATAACTCAGTTATTTGAGTTTCCATGATCAGACGCTTCTCATCAGGCTTCAGGAACATGCCTGACACTATTTTTAAAGTGGAGTATAGTTCGCTCCAGCAGATGTCATGGCCTTACACTGAAATCCTTGGAATCTTGGCTGTGGTTTTCCTATTGGGGCTTGCCTTATATTCTAGAGTCTTTTCCCATCGCATATAACTTTAGTACCACTGGACCTGCCAGGCTATATAGCCCACAACTTCTGCAGAACTCAGTCTTTCTCTGGGCCCCATTGGGCAAATAAATCAGGGCAATATTCTCAAGCATGAAATATGCTTCCTCCAGAATGCCAGAAGGCCTACCAAGCACTGTGCTTCCTTCTCACTGATGGCAAAAGCCATCCAGTTCCATGGTCCATAGGGTTACTACCTTCCTTAAATCTCTTAGTGACTGAGATAGTATTCTTGACAATGTGTTCTTTTCTACTAGGATCAAATACAGTGTCACCACTGGTCATTCAACTCTCACTGCTACATCGTTTCTGGAGTTATCAGGACTCCACCCAACAGTGATGGTGGCATTTGCACTGTCAGCTGGTCAGGAAAGTGAGCCAGCTCTAATACTCCATTTTAGAATCTGCTTCCTGGGACCACTTTTGGTTCCCAATGGTCCTAGACTCTGAGAGACCTGTATGCTGAGGATTTTTTGAGAAATGTTATAAGGAGAAAGAAAAGCATCGCTGGGCAGGGGGAAAAGATGAAGTGAGACACAGTTTTAATGGAGACTTCAGCAGATCCCATGAGATGTTATGGAGTTGGATGACCCTGCAGAGCTGTCCAATTCTGAGACAAAAAACAAACAAACAAAAACAGACTTTCATATTTCCTCATCAACCAGTTATTAGATATAGTCTCCCTCAGAAAAAGAGCCTAAACCCTTTGAGCAGTGGTGGAATTTTTTCTTAAAAGTCTAAAATTATCCAAAATTATTATTTTTCCTCAGATCACAAAGTCTTTAGCCTACTCTAGCTACACATTAACCACCTCTACTTTGTTCTAAACACACACACTCTATTTTCCAATTAGTATATTACCGAATTTACTAATTTGCTCAAAATTTTTGCATATATTCTATCCCTGTTTAGTGGTTCTTTTAGTGTCTGATTGTTGCAATCTCTCTCAGTCTTTGTATATCTGAAATGCCTTCACTTTGACCTCAATATTGAATGGTAATTCAATTAGGTATAAAATTCTAGATTGGCAGTTGTTTTTCTAAGCTAATTATATTGGTGCATCTCTGACATACATGATTTCTGAGAAGTCAGTCTAATTATTCTTCCTTTGCATTGGCTGCAATGCACTCTATTTCTTCTGAAACGGTTATTGGATATATGCAGGAGTCTGTCCGTATATCCTCCAGGTATCTTAAATGCTCATTCATATATATTATCCTGATCTCTAATTGGAGTTTCTGGGAAAATTATTTATTACTCTCTTCCAATTTACTAATTCCTCTTTGCCTGTGTCTAATCTAGAGTGTATTCCACCTTTAGAGCTTTTATTTTCACTGGTCATTATATTCACTCCCAGGATTTTTAACTAACTCTTTTTCATATCCAGCTCTTGTTTCCTTTCACCCTGGGTTTTATTTCTTTATTTGTTCCTTATGGATGGTATTTCTTCATTCATCTCTCTAAACATCCTAAACGTATTTAAAGATACTTATCAGGTAGTCCTACTACATTAACTATTAGGTGTTGAATTAACATACAATGTTTCTCTTTTCTTTTCTTTTTAAAGACTTCATTCACTTAAAAAAACATTTAAAATTTTAAAAAGATTTTATTTACTTAAAAAAAATTAAAAATTTTAAAAAGATTATATTCACTGACAAAGTGGGAGAAAGAGAGCACAAGCAGAGGGAGAGGCAAGGTCCCCAATGATCAGGGCACCTGATGCAGTGTTCAATCCCAAGACCTCAGGACCATGACCTGAAATGAAGGCAGATGCTTTATGAACTGAGCCACCCAGGAACCGCCAAGGTTTTTATTCTCCTGACTATTATTTTAGTATTAGGTGTTTTTTCCCCTATGATTTTAGGAGTTATCATTGATCTCCAGGATTATTTTCTCTGTTTATTCCTCCATGTCTAATTTTATCATATTTTTACCCTATCCCCCATGTTCCTCATATCAAAGCCATATCTTATATTGAAGACTAGATACTATATATCAGTTGCTGTCACAAAGTCATCTTGGGGCTTGGTTCCTTTTCTGGTCATTAAGTTGTTTGCTTCTTCCGTTGCCCATACTTTCATATGAACCATATTTTACCCCCTTTTGCAAGAGAGCAGCTTTTCACCCAGCCCTGATTTCAGTTACTGAGTTTGGTTCTTCCCTAACACTTCACAGAGAGCTATTTACTCCATGAGTAGGAACTACCAGGCTTTGTGCCCAGAGAGAGGCAGCCCTATTCTTTCATTTGCACCTCTGCTGACTACCAAGCATTTCTATTTTGTATCTGTTCCACAGATACAATTTTTAGCACAACTGAATCTTTTAAAATTTTACTTTTAAAATTTTATCTATCACTGTTTTACATTTGGAAAAGAGAAGTGCTTCAAAGCGTAAGTTTACAGAGCCACTTACATAAAAGTTGATAAACACTTGTTTTTAGGGGCACCTGGGTGGCTCAGTTGGTTAAGGAGCTTCCTTTGATTCTGGTCATGGTCCCAGGGTCCTGGGATCAAGCCCTGCTTTGGGCTCCCTGCTTAGCAGGGAGCCTGCTTCTCCCTTACCCACTCCCCCAACCTGTATTCCCTCTCTCGCTATCTCTCTCTGTCAAATAAATAAATAAAATCTTTTTTTTTTTTAATTTTGTTTTCAAACATTTGTTGAATGAATAAACAAAATGCTCTTTGCATTGTTAGGAGTCCCTCAGAACCTTTGTGCTATTCTCTCAACCTAGAATGAACTTTGTCTCTTTTCAATCCTACTCATTATTCAAATATTATTTCTGCTACAAAGATTTCCCTGATGACCATATGCCCTACACAACATTTATTATTTTCACTGTTCTCTCCTCACATTTATTACAAATCTTTTATAGCATATTTCATACCATATAACAATTATCTTTATGTCTGTCACCTCAACGAATTGCAAAACTCCATCTTATTTAACTCTCCATTCTTTGTGCCTCACATAGTAGACTGCATTTTCATGTTTTCAAGCCTTTACAAATGAATTGCTATGAACCACTGAGCAAGAGTATATGTTATTTTATTTGTTTTAAAGATTTTATTTATTTAACTGACAGAGATCACAAGTAGGCAGAGAGGCAGGCAGAGAGAGAGGGGAGGGGTAAGCAGGCTCCCTGCTGAGCAGAGAGCCCAATGCAGGGCTTGATCCCAGGACCCTGGGATCATGACCTGAGCTGAAGGCAGAGGCTTTAACCCACTGAGCCACCCAGGTGCCCCAAGAGTATATTTTATTTTAATCACTAAACTTTGTCTATTCTAATAATATATGATCTAAGATGTGAAAATACTTTATGCTAATCCAAGCAGTGTTAGTCCCATTTTATGGGTTACATCAATATGTTGGGAAGAATTTGTGATTTAAGTTCTATAATGACTGATAGAACTTTTAAAAGCAATAAAAGGGTACCATGAAAAAAAGTTTTCCTTGTGTAACTTTAACATCCCTGGCTTAGACTCCCAAAGGAGAAGGACTATGTCTTAAGTATCTTTTGATCTGTAATCCCTGGCATGGCAACTGCCACAAAGTAAACCTTTAATGAATGTTACTGAACTAAAATGCAAAAGTTTTGCTGCCTATTGTGAATAAATTGTCTCATTGTTATTTATACAATGTTTATAGAGCAAAATAACAGCTATTATTTATAGAGATCTTACTCTGTGCCAAGCACTGTTAGCTATTTAAATTCAGTATTGTGTTTAACTTTTAAAATAATTGAGAAAGGTATTTAATAATGGAAAGTATTAATCAAAACAAACAAACAAAAACACATGAAAATTAAAACCACAATGATATAACCCTGTACACTGACTAGAATGGCTAAAAATGAGCAATATAAAAAATATATTAAATAATCACACTTTGCAGATTAAAATTTTTTAGTTCAGAGAAGCTAAATAACTTGCCTGAAGTTGCCTAGTGAATTCCAGTAGTACTAGGATCTTAATACAGGTGGGTCTGACTGCCAAATTCTCGTCTTTCCTCTCCACATTTTCTCTCTAAACCATGTATGCTTATTCATCTTTCCCTATGTCTGCTCAGTAACATCTTTAGATTCTATTTTATTGGGGCATGAAACTCAGCTATAAATATGAGTGAAGAAAGGAGAAGGAAACAAAACTCATCGCTTTAGGAGGCTGGTTCTTCTGTGGGTTTTGCTTTTTTTACATATGTTTAAATTCTCATTTAAAGTTCCATCTAAGGGGCACCTGGGTGGCCCAGTTGGTGAAACGTCTGACTCTTGATTTCAGCTCAGATGGTGATCTCTGGGTTGTGAGATTATGCCCCTGGTGGGGCTCTGTGCTCAGTGGGGAGGTTGCTTGAGGGTTCTCTCTCACCCCCTACCCCTCCTTCACCTCCCCACTCTCTCTAGCTCTCTCTCTCTCTTCTCTTTCTCTAAAAAAATGAATAAAACAGTTCCCATCTAGTACAGGTACTTCCATGGGTGTCCCTGAGCAACAGATGAAGTACCCTGAACAGCTGTGAAAAAAGGAAGTGAAAGCTACACATAGAATTGGCCTCAGAAATGGCTCCACCCCTTCACAGCTGCAAAATCATGTTGGTGAAGACATGGAGACACAAGTCATTTCAGGTGGAGACACCAAATCACTCATCTGAGACAGAGAGAAAACAAGCTTGCTCACTGCTGATGGAGAACAGCAAAAAAGCTAGAATGGACCCTCACTAGGAATTATGACAAGAAGGGGTGTCATGTTAAGCAGAATAAACTTCTTTATATTACTCCACTAAGGACATAAGAGGATTAAGTCTTCACTAGTTAACTTGTTATCTCAGTGATAGACTCTCCAACTGAGGGATTTTAATTTTTACAAATAAAGGGATGGTTTCACAGAATGGTCTACCAGAGTGAGAAATGAGGCCACCCTTCTGCAAAGCTCTATTTTCTGCACCACTGTGGAATTTAGCAAAAGCCTTATTCTGCAGTGAAAGGTTAGCCCTTATTCCGGCAAGCTCTAGACTATTTGAGCAATGAACATTTTAAATCAGCATAATTATATTTCACATGGCAATAAACACTTTCAGTTTAAGTGCGCATAATTTGTCTCTTTGTCTGATTCTCTTTGTTGCATTAGTTTTCTCCATGGTGAGCATAAAATAACAGGATTTGTGATGATTCCCTCGAGATTACTCTTTTCCCCCTCTCTTTCAAAAATGCTCAAGACGCTTTGTTTATTAAAAAAAAAGGAAGGAAGGAAGGAAGAAAAAGAGAGTTGAATTTTAGAAACCAATCTCATCTATCAACTTTTAGTTTGGAAATAATCCGGGTAGGTTACAAATGTGAAAAGTTGTTTTCCACGGCAGGTGATCGGGGTTTTCAGTTTTTTCTGCATCTCTCCTGATTCTCTGTTGCATGGCTGGGCTTGAAGTTGGTTTGCCTCAAGTTTGGTCATCTGGCTTTGATTGGTATTCAAGTGGAGTGGTGAGTGTGTAAGGCTCTAATCCTGGCAACACATGGTAATCTTTTCATTCTCTCTCAGCCTCCACCTGTTCCATGGTCCAGTGGAGGACTGCAAATCCTATCAAGGGAGGGCAACCCAACTAAGCCTGCCTCCCTGGCTTCAGTCCATCACATGTGCACTCGGGCTGCCCAGCGCCCAGCCAGCTGCAGCCCAACGATCATGTTATCAGATGACGGATGGCTTCATATCAGGTGTTTAAACTGACAAGCTGCCCCATCTGGTAAATGATTCGGGAAGTCTGGCCTTGCTTGATGAATGGGGAAAGTGACAATGCCAATCAGAGTGACCCTGAGAGCCTCCCTGCTGCTGCTCCAACAGCCACTATAACTTCTATCCCACTGGTCGACTTTTTTTCCATTCTGTTGTCACTCAGCTAAGGTTAGACCTACTGTCACTAAATTGTCACTAAATTATATCATTAATCCAAATATTTTCCTTGCAAGAACTTTCATAAAATGGATGCCAGGCCTCCAGCAGCCTAGTGATCAGAATTAGAGGATAAGACACAGGATTCAGTACAGTAATTTTAGAGGATGTTTCACATCGCTTCTCACAGTCTGTTTTGAAGAAAAGGTGGTTATTTTGGAGGAAACTGCATGTTTTACGCCGGATCAAACCAGGATCCACTGTGTCGAGAAATGTGAGGGAGCTTAATGTGTTGTGTGTGGATCTGTCAGATGTAAATCTCCTGGTAATACTGGTTGTCGAGTACCGATTGGTGTCTGTGAACGTCTGAAGGGAATTCTTGGCATGGCTTTCCCAAACTATCCTGAGAGGGTCTGTGATTTGATAATCTGGTTTTAAAAAATTCAAGTCTTTAAGAACCTGTAATGTGAGTTAACTGTTGCCCACTTTGGCTCAGTATGATACCGCTTGTAGGGAAAGTGTGTGCTTAAGGCTAGATTTACCAAGCACAAGACAAAATGAAGATTTCAATCAGTGGAATCGATGGCACATCAGCCCTCCATGTTGTATTGTGAAAACGCCGTCTATTTATAGATTGTATATCATATCAATTACCCATCATGGCAAATATCAAATAATGGAGATGAAGCAGAATGCATGAATACTTCAAAAACAATTTTCTATGCAATATTTATTTTCATCAACAATTCCAAATGACTGTGAAAGACTCATGAGCCAACCGCCGATTGTTTTATTTTTAATTTAAAAATATATTGTCACCCAGGTCTTTGATGAAAGTGTTGCTTTGTCCACCTCAGTTATAAAGCACATCATTTTTTGCAACCATGAACAGTGAATAAACAAAACAAAGGGGGAGTTTAATGGGAATGACAGCACAGCAGGTACATTCATGATTTAGTATCATTTCAGTTTTCATCCAGGAAAATTGTCAACCATTCCAGGAATAAAAAATAAAATGCTATGTACTGTATAGTATAACCTCTTTAAATTGGCAATTTGTAGCTGTTTGATAATTCATTCTTAAGCAAACCTCAACTGCTTGCTACCTGCTGTATTCATTAGCCTGTCCATCTTCCTATTCCCTGTAGAGCACGCGGAACTATGATTGTTAGAAAAATGTTGTGCTGCTGTGTGTATTTGCTACTTAATACATGTATATATGTTTGCCACATATTTTTATGCAATTGTTTTAGAAAGATGAGCAAACATTTTTTTTCCCCGGCCTGGAAGATAGTTATTAATGTTTTCTGGATGTTTTGCAATGGATCCATTTTAGATAAATAATGTATTACACACTGTGTCATATGCAGTAGAATTTTTTTTATTCATCTATTGAGCATAACATGCAAAGCTCAATATAGAAACTACCAAATTTTAAGAGCAACAGCTCTCTGTATGTGGCACATTTGCAAATATGGGTATTTCAGGGTGCAAATTAAAATAGTTTGATGCACCATATCACACTTTCTCAATGAAAGGGAAACTTTCCTTGTGCTTACTATAAACACTTCATTTACACGTTTATTTGAGACTTTGTTAAATTAGATTATGTAAACACAGGCTGGATAGCAAGTCAGATTTAATACACATGAGTTTTAAAACTGACTTGCATGCTGAACATAAAAAGTATAAAGGACTTCACCAAGATTTATTGATTCATGTCAAGGCATCATTACTTTTCAAAGTGTGAAAAATGATCATATATTTATGACCTGCCGACTGAAGCTGTTTTGTGAATTAGCAAAAGCTCTGGAGAGGAGCAGCCTAATTGCATTATCATAGAATCAGAGATGGTTGTCAATTTCCCCCATTTAGCTTTTCTCCTTTAGTTTGTTAAAATGAAGGTGCCATACGTTGGTTGAATTCACTAATACCCTGATGAATGAGGTATTTTCCCAGTAGGCTCGCTACCAGTATAAACAGTGAATTAAGAATGATAGACCATCAATCATATCTCCTTCAAACAGATCTCTGCCCTGAGATTATTCATTATATATTAGGGCCACTTAAAAAGTTTTCACACCAGATTCACTGATGAAAAGATTTAAATAGTCCATAATCTTCAATGTCTTTTTTGGAAGCAAGAGTATGTGAAATAGGCTACTTTCTTCACTAACACAGTTTTCATTGTCTCTTTCATTTCCATTGCATTATTGCTTTAAAAAATAATAGTAACTCTGTTCACCTTATATTGGTTAGTGTGCTTTAGTAATATCCTAATTATGACTAGAGTCTGTTGCTTGGTAGTCATTTCTTCTTCATGTTATCACAAAGTAAAGGTAGTTCTTTGACAATTCCACAACTGAATAGAAAATTCAGGCTTAAATAAATGCTCACTTACCTCTTAGATTTTTGGCATCTACAAGTTTAAGATGACCGGGTGATTTGTGCAGGGTTTTTTATGCAGAGGGTCAAAGCTTGCCCTCAGGCGCCCATGTATGGTTCCCCTGGGGTTTTGTCCCTTTAATGGAAATTACGAGTATGCATCCAAGGGCAGGATTCCTCCCAAAGGGATTTATCCTGCCTCAATGTGCAAACATAATTCTCATTAAAATTAATAGGAATCGTACACATGCATCTAGGGAAGAAATAGACTCCTAGGTTCAGATCACCTCATTCTGTTTCATGCCAAGGATGACAGGGTCTGCCCTGAAGGTGGGCATGTAGCCAAAGGTTGGCAAGCTCAGATAAGCAATCGGAACTCCCAGCGCTCACCTACGCCCTGTGTGAGGTGCTGCGAATTTTTTTTTTCTTTGCCAGAGTTTGTACAGGAAACCTAGCTAGCCTCTTATTTGCTAAGCTTTTCTCCAGCATGACAATTATTTCCATTATTTCTTCTCCAGGGAGTTCAGGAAAACTGGGCATTGCTTGTACTCGATTCTTGGATTGAAGGTTTTGGATCGTTTGTATTTATCAGAATCACTGGACCATAGTATTTGTCTATTCTCTCCTTTTGTAATGCTTCAAAAATACCTCTTATTTGACTGGATAAGTGGTATTTAACTCCTGGTGTGTTTTAGGGCCTGAGAAATCAGCTCTTTATTCAGGGGAAATGCAGCTTTAATGCACACATTGCTAAACTGGTGTAAATTCAACCAAACAACCTTTGTAGACCAACTGAATCTATGTAGCATGAAGAAGAGAGTAAACTTAGCATTTGATTAATCTGATCATTTCTGTTGAAAACGCATAAATCAGCCCATAAAAAAGTATAGTATAACCCCACTTCCCTGAAAAAAAAAAAAAAAGTCTGTCTGATTGAATTAATTTCAAAAACTGAACTATTCCAAAAACCCTAATATTACCACTCGGAAGTATATTTGAATTTCCAATTCTTCTCACTTACAAAGCCAGCTTAGTCTATGAGAAACACTAGTGCTTTTATTGATTCAGTTTCATCAATGTTAACAATATATTTAAAGTTAAGGATTTTTTTATCTCCCTGGGAGCAGATTATACAAACCAATTTTGACATCAACCAAATAAAGCTCAAATCTGTATTAATGAAGGATATGTGTATAAAATCAGTAAACTTGGCTAGAAGATACGATAGATGCCAGTTGCCATGTATCCTTAAAAGAAAAAATCGCACAGAAAAGTAGGACACTCAAGTGACTACATAAACAGCTAAATTAAAACTCTTCAATTTTCAGTTGCAATCAAATTGGCCAAGTAGTTCACTGAATCATAAAATATTTCCAAGCAAAACCCATAAACCGATGTTGAGACTCAATTAAATGATTGCCAGAGTTGAATCTGGAACCTTTGTATATATCAAAGTAAAGACTTGGAGTATAAGGGGGGAATCTAGAAGATAAGTACAGGTGAATACCAAGTTGAACCCTTCTTCCTGTTGTCAGTGACACCCCTCTTTCCTGATCCTATCTATTTTGCTGGATATGTCTCCTTCTACAATTCCGTTTCCATCATCAGCCTGTTTTTTTTCACTACAGATGTCTTCCTCAGTTATCCCGTGTTTATGTCCAGGTTTCAGCTACTATTTTGGTATCTGAGACTTTCACTTGTTATAATACATCTAAACCACCTTTCTTCTAGATCCTACTAAATTGACTACCTGAAACTCAATACAGGCAAAGAAGAACCCCATTTTTCCTTTAGAGTTATTTTTATATCTACTCCAACAATTCAGATTAGTAATGACTGGCATGAGAAAACAGAAAGGCCTTGGAAGTGCTCTTATATAATATTCTGCAGAATATAGGCTATAAAACTAACTCTATATACTCAGAGCACATCATTCTGAAAGAAACTAGATAAATTATAAATGTTGTATAAACACAGGTATAATTACTTGTTTTGAATGAATATGCATCTGCTTAAAATGATTTATTTCAAATTACTTGTGCAAGCTCTTTCTTCCTCCTCAAATTAAAGTATCACCCACAAAATATATTTTTTGCTGCCATATATGCCCTAATTAAAGAAATGGAGAATTTCTTTGAAGTTTCCTAACATTATACAGCCTTTCAGATAGTGATTTCTGGAAGTCTCTGAAATTGTTTCCCTTCATCGTATATATGAAAGCAAACTACATGTTAACCCTAGATATTTCAGTATGTATATAAACACTATTTTAGTCCCTTGCTGGTAGGCAAATCAGCAAATGTGAAAGCAAAAGTATCTAAGTATATAATTATCAAATTAGTTAAATTCAATTTCATGCCAATAGAATTATAAGATTCAAATGGACAAAATTACATATGGGCTTATTGTTTTCTCTCATTTTATATTTTAGACTCATAAAAGTAATATGTTAATATATATCAGTAAAGAAGAAATCCAAATTATATAATAACGTATAACAGTGTAAGTCCCTCTTCACTACCCAATCCAACACCATACAAAGATAAAATAGTCTTTTGTCAGAGCCATAAGTCCAGCACCTTAGAACAATCAATAGTATATGTTAAGAATTCACTAAATATTTGCTACATTGGAATCCTTCCAGTTTTCTGTACATTTGCATATATATTCAACATTAATGTAAACATAACGTGCTTCCTATCCTTTGATCATTGTTGTTACAATTCCCTCTATCTCTCCACCAGTTCTCTCCATCTATCTATTTTTAACAATTATATCATTTTCTGTAGTATGGAAGAATCATAGTTTATTTCACAATTCATCTTTATATTGTGCCTAAAATTTTACTAATGTAGCCAAAGGTGCAATGTTTATGTATGCATGGAAATATATTTACACAATTGATTTCTAGAGACTGAATTTCTAGGTGAAGAACATACAAGCATTTAAAATTGTCCCAATATATACTCTCACCAATAGAACATAAAACTATTAATTATGACTTTGACAACATTTAACTCTATGACTATGATGGATGAGAACGAATACTTATAAAATTGTTGCTTTAATTTACATTTCCTTGGTTTCCACTTACCTAGAGCAACTTCTGATATGTTTATTATACATATGTACTATTTGTTTCTATATACATTCTCAGTTAACCAATTTTGGTTAATTTTTTCTCATTGATTCCTAAGTGTTCCTTATATATGAAGGATACTAACCTTTGTCTGTTATGTGTGTTAGAAAAATGTTTTTTCCTGATCTGTTACTCAACTTTTACAGGAGATTAAATTTTGTATTATGGGAAGAAAAAAAAATAATACTGCTTGATCACAGATGATATGGCTACATATATAAATATCTAAAAACACCAAAGAGTAATTTCAGAATTATTGAGTAATTTAGCAAAATTACTGAATCCAAGATCCAATACAAGATTATATATATCTACATATATAGATATATATAATAAAACACTGCTTTTTAAACCATTATTATTGAACTGTAATTGATATACAATATCCAATTAGTTTCAGGTGTACCTCAGAGTGATTCAGTACTTTTACATTTCATGAAATGATCTCCATAAGTTTAGTTGCTATCTGTCATCATACAAAGTTATTACACTGTTATTGACCATACTCCTTATGCTGTACATTATAGTCTCATAACTCCTTTATTTTATAACAGTAAGTTTGTACTTCTTAATCCCCTTTACCTTCTTTACCCACCCCCAACATCCCCCTGCTCTAGTAACCAACAGCTCATTTCCTGTATCTGCGGATCTGTTTTTGTTTTGTTTTGTTAGTTTCCTTGTTTGCTGTGTCTTTTAGATTCCACATATAATTACAATTCATACAGGATTTGTCTTTTTCTGTCTGACTTACTCACTTAACATAATAGTCTCTAGGTCCATTCATGTTGTCACAAATGGGAAGATTTCACTATTCTTGTGACTGAATAATATTCCATTGTATATATATACCACATCTATTGATGGACACTCAGGTTCCATATCTTGGCTATTGTAAATAATGCTGGAATAAATGTAGAGTGCATATATTCTCTTTAAATTGCTGTTTTCATTTTCTTTGGATAAATACCCAGAAGAAGAATTGCTAAATCTCGTAGTAGTTCTATTTTTAATTTTTTGAGAATCCATCATACTGTCTTCCACAGTTGCTGCACCAACTTAACATTCCCAACAACAGTGGGGTTCTCTTTTCTCTACATTCTCGCCAACACTTGATATTATTTCTCTTTTTGATAGTATCCAATTTGATACATATGTAGTGATATTTCCTGATGGTTTTGACTTGCATTTCCTTAATGATTAATGATCTTAAATTGTGTGTATATACATCTATAAATAGCTTTCTTTGTGTCTTCTGGATATTGTGTCTTACAAAGTTATACCTTTCCCTACACAGTTCATAAAAATATTACTTTTAGAGGGTTTTATTGTTTGTATTTTAACACTTAGCCCTTTGTTTCCTTCTACCCAATATGTTTGTCATTCTTTATTCTGTTAATGTGGATAGCATATTACACATGTTCAACAATCTTGTATTCTAGAAATATATTCTACTTGGTCATAATGTGTAATTCTTTTAATATACTGTGATATTTATTTAATTTAATTTTTCAGCCTCTATAATAATAAATGATACTGGTCTTCAACTATGCTTATCTAGACTTTATATCAGGATTATGTAAAGCACATAGACTATACTAGCCAGTTTTCCATATTTTCCAGTTCTCTTCAAAGTACTTTAGAATTTAAATAACATAACACACCTTTGATTTTATGGTCAGCTAGAATTTATGAAGACCTGTTATTTATTTAAGTGTGAGATATTTAATTAATTATTTAATTTCTTCTATAAGTGTTCACCCAATCATATAATATACTAACTCTTATTGGTCTTTAACCCAATGTCTTTTGTGTTTTCTCTTTGACACACCCTCATTATCTTATAATACAAGTACAGAAGTTTTTTTCCCTATTATATTGGTCTTAAAAAAAAAAAAAAAAAACCGGGGCGCCTGGGTGGCTCAGTGGGTTAAAGTCTCTGCCTTTGGCTCAGGTCATGATCTCAGGGTCTTGGGATCGAACCCCACATTGGGCTCTCTGCTTGGCAGGGAGCCTGCTTCCCCCTCTCTCTCTGCCTGTTTCTCTGCCTACTTGTGATCTGTCTCTGTCAAAGAAATAAATTAAAAAATCTTTCTTTTTTTTTTTTAGGATTAACGTGTGTAATTTCTTTTTTTTAATTAATTAATTTATTTTCAGAAAAACAGTATGCATTATTTTTTCACCACACCCAGTGCTCCATGCAATCCATGCACTCTATAATACCTACCACCTGGTACCCCAACCTCCCACCCCCCCACCACTTCAAGCCCCTCAGATTGTTTTTCAGAGTCCATAGTCTCTCATGATTCACCTCCCCTTCCAATTTCCCCCAACTCCCTTCTCCTCTCTAACACCCCTTGTCCTCCATGCTATTTGTTATGCTCCACAAATAAGTGAAACCATATGATAATTGACTCTCTCTGCTTGCCTTATTTCACTCAGCATAATCTCTTCCAGTCCCGTCCATGTTGCTACAAAAGTTGGGTATTCATCCTTTCTGATGGAGGCATAATACTCCATAGTGTATATGGACCACATCTTCCTTCTCCATTAGTCCGTTGAAGGGCATCTTGGTTCTTTCCATAGTTTGGCGACCGTGGCCATTGCTGCTACAAACTTTGGGGTACAGATGGCCCTTCTTTTCATTACATCTGTATCTTTGGGGTAAATACCCAGGAGTGCAATTGCAGGGTCATAGGGAAGTTCTATTTTTAATTTCCTGAGGAATCTCCACACTGTTCTCCAAAGAGGCTGCACCAACTTGCATTCCCACCAACAGTGGAAGAAGGTTCCCCTTTCTCGACATCCTCTCCAACACATGTTGTTTCCTGTTTTGTTAATTTTGGCCATTCTAACTGGTGTAAGGTGATATCTCAATGTGGTTTTAATTTGAATCTCCCTGAGGGCTAGTGATGATGAACATTTTTTCATGTATCTGATAGCCATTTGTATGTCTTGATTGGAGAAGTGTCTGTTCATATCTTCTGCCCATTTTTTGATATGATTGCCTGTTTTGTGTGTGTTGAGTTTGAGGAGTTCATTATAGATCCTGGATATCAACCTTTTGTCTGTACTGTCATTTGCAAATATCTTCTCCCATTCCGTGGGTTGCCTCTTTGTTTTCTTGACTGTTTCCTTTGCTGTGCAGAAGCTTTTGATTTTGATGAAGTCCCAAAAGTTTATTTTCGCTTTTGTTTCCTTTGCCTTTGGAGACATATCTTGAAAGAAGTTGCTGCGGCTGATATGGAAGAGATTACTGCCTATGTTCTCCTCTAGGATTCTGACGGATTCCTGTCTCACGTTGAGGTCTTTTATCCATTTTGAGTTTATCTTTGTGTACGGTGTAAGAGAATGGTCGAGTTTCATTCTTCTACTTATAGCTGTCCAATTTTCCCAGCACCATTTATTGAAGAGACTGTCTTTTTTCCACTGTATATTTTTTCCTGTTTTGTCGAAGATTAATTGACCATAGAGTTGAGGGTCCATATCTACTCTACTCTGTTCCACTGGTCTATGTGTCTGTTTTTATGCCAGTACCATGCTGTCTTGGTGACCACAGCTTTGTAATAAAGCTTGAAATCAGGTAACGTGATGCCCCAAGCTTTATTTTTATTTTTCAACATTTCCTTAGCGATTCGGGGTCTCTTCTGATTCCATACAAATTTTTTTATTATTTGCTCCAGCTCTTTGAAGAATACTGGTGGAATTTTGATTGGGGTGGCATTAAAAGTATAGATTGCTCTAGGCAGTATAGACATTTTAACAATGTTTATTCTTCCGATCCAAGAGCATGGAATGGTCTTCCATCTTTTTGTGTCTTCTTCAGTTTCTTTCTTGAGTGTTCTGTAGTTCCTCAAGTACAGATCCTTTACCTCTTTGGTTAGGTTTATTCCCAGGTATCTTATGGTTCTTGGTGCTATAGTAAATGGAATCGATTCTCTAATTTCCCTTTCTGTATTTTCATTGTTAGTGTATAAGAAAGCCACTGATTTCTGCACATTGACTTTGTATCCTGCCACGTTGCTGAATTGCTGTATGAGTTCTACTAGTTTGGGGGTGGAGTCTTTTGGGTTTTCCATATAAAGAATCATGTCATCTGCAAAGAGAGAGAGTTTGACTTCTGCATTGCCAATTTGGATACCTTTTACTTCTCTTTGTTGTCTGATTGCTGTTGCTAGGACTTCTAATACTATGTTGAACAAGAGTGGTGAAAGTGGGCATCCTTGTCTTGTTCCTGATCTCAACGGGAAGGCTGCAAGCTTTTTCCCATTGAGGATGATATTTGCTGTGGGTCTTTCATAGATAGATTTGATGAGGTTCAGGAATGTTCCCTCTATCCCTATACTTTGAAGCGTTTTAATCAGGAACAGATGCTGGATTTTGTCAAATGCTTTTTCTGCATCAATTGAGAGGATCATGTGGTTCTTCTCTCTTCTCATATTAATTTGTTGTATCACATTGATTGATTTGCGAATGTTGAACCATCCTTGTAGCCCAGGGATGAATCCCACCTGATCATGATGGATAATCTTTTTAATGTGCTGTTGGATCCTGTTTGCTAGGATCTTGTTGAGAATCTTAGCATCCATATTCATCAGTGATATTGGTCTGAAATTCTCCTTTTATGTAGGGTCTTTGCCTGGTTTGGGGATCAGGGTAATGCTGGCTTCATAGAGTCTGGAAGTTTTCCTTCTGCTTCAATTTTTTGAAAGAGCTTCAGAAGAATAGGTGTTATTTCTTCTTTGAAAGTTTGGTAGAATTCCCCAGGGAATCCATCAGGTCCTGGGCTCGTGTTTTTTGGGAGGTTTTTGATCACCGCTTCAATCTCGTTACTAGATATCGGTCTATTCAGGTTGTCGATTTCTTCCTGGTTCAATTTTGGGAGTTTATAGTTTTCCAGGAATGCATCCATTTCATCTAGGTTGCTAAGCTTATTGGCATATAACTGTTGATAATAACTTCTGATGGTTGTTTCTACTTCCTTGGTGTTTGTTGTGATCTCTCCCTTTTCATTCATAATTTTATGAATTTGGGCTTTCTCTCTTTTCTTTTGGATTAGTGTGGTCAGTGGTTTATCAATCTTATTGATTCTTTCAAAAAACCAGCTTCTAGTTTCATTGATACGTTCTACTGTATCTCTGGTTTCTACCTCATTGATCTCAGCTCTAATCTTGATGATTTCCCTTCTTATGTGTGGAGTTGGTTTAAAAAAAAAAAAAAAAACCTCAGATATTACTGATCAAATCTAATATTTATTTTGCTTTTTATTTCACTAATTTTTTTTTTGTCTTCATTCATTTCTGTCTTCCACTTACTTAGGTATATCTTGTTAGATTTTATCTAGCTCCCTGAATCAAATACTTAACTCATCTATTTTTGATCTATGCTTTTTAAAAATAAATTCACCTAAGACTTTTTTTTTCCCCCAAGAAACTCTTAGAGTATAACTTACAGGGATTTTTTTTTTAAGATTTATTTATTGATTTATTTGACAGACAGAGAAAGTGCAAGCAGGGGGAGTAAAAAAGGAAGACAGAGAAGCAGGCTTCTGCTGATCAGGGAGCCTGACATGGGATTCGATCCCAGGACCCTGGGATCATGACCTGAACCAAAGGCAGATGCTTAACCAACTAAGCCACCCAGGTACCCCAAGCTTATAGCTTTTGATATAGAATTAGTATCACTCATTTCTAAACAGTCTAGAAATTCCATTTTGTTTTTTTCTTTAACTCAAAATTCAGTTATATAAAATAATAAGCAAAAATAAAGGAAAAGTACAAAACTGGAGGAAAAACAGAATAGGAGAAGAGAATGTCAGAATAAGCACCTAGGGTGATGTCCGTACTTCTATCATGAGGTAGGACTGTCTTTAGGTGAAGGCTCAGGATAAATTTTGGCTCAGGGTAAGAAAGAACTTTGTAAAAATTCAGGCTTGTCCAAAAAAATGAAAGGAACTGCCTTTTAAGAAAGTGAGTTCTCTAGTACTGGAGGTGTTCGAGCACAACATGGGGGAAGAATGGGACGAGGATACTGCAAAAGAAATTCAAACACAGAGTGGATAAATTACTTTTAAGATCTTTCTCGCTCTGTTTGCATTCTATCGTATAATTTAGTCTATTATAAAGTGCGACAAATGGCGCCACAAAACTATTTTTAATTCAAGTAAACCCCCCACTGTAATAAACTCCATAGGAAATCAAGAATGCTTTATTGAAATATAATTGTGTTAAAATTAATAGTTTGCTTAAAACCACATTCCTAATCTGCAGGAGTTGTAGAGCAGACAAAGATGAGACCAATTTTCTCTATAGTTTATTAATAAGTCAAAAGAAATAAGGCAAGAGGAGATGCATCATAAACCTTTTCTTTCTCCTGGTTTCTGGGTCACAAGCACATAATAAATTGCTATCTAGTCAACTATAGCTAATTCAAGGTAAGAATTGTCCATTTTTGCCTTTATTTCTGTTCCCAGGCCCTCACTTCACCCAGCGTAATGCACAGCTCATCCTTTCTGTGACTCACTAGCTTCTACTCTCAGGAATAGAACTAACGGACCACTTGAAGGACAGACTTCCCAGTTTATAAGTAGGATGCATATAAAAGACATGTTGTGGGCCACCTGGGTGGCTCAGTTGATTAAGCACCTGCCTTCAGCTCAGGTCATGATCCCAGGCATCTAGTCCCACATCCAACTCCTTGCTCAATGGGGAGCCTACTTCTCCCTCTGCCCCTGTCTGTGCCCTCTAGGGGGTGCTCTCTCTCTCTCTCCCCTCCTGACAAATAAATAAATAAATAAAATCTTAAAAAAAAAAAAAAAAAAACTGAAACAAACAAAAGGACACACTGCACCAGGTGCTAATTACCTCTGTCTCAAAAACACAGCAACTTTTCTCTTCTGTGCTGGTATCTTCGCTCTCTCAGAATTCTTACCCTCTGCCTTACTATGTCTTCCTGTGCTACACTACTCTAAAATCATATCCTTGAGTACCTAGGGAACCTGGACAGACCTCAACTCTAACTTCATAGTCCCAGAAATTCTTGGCTCTCGAGGTCCTGTCTTCCCGCCCCTTCCCCATCAACCAGCACACCTATAATTCTGACTTAATACAATGAATATTATTAATTGCACTAGATGATGTTAGGGACTGAAGGTTTGTGTCCCTCCAAAAGTCATATGTTCAGTTCTTAACCCCCAATGTGATGATGTTTGGGGATGAGGCCTTTGGAAGGTAATTAAGATAAGATTAGGTCATAAAGTTGGGGCCTTTGTTATGGGATTAGTGACCTCACAGGAAGAGGAAGATATCTCCCTTTTCTTCCTCTCTCTCTGCCACCTTCTGCCTCTTTCTCTCCTTTTCTCTTTTTCTCTCTCTCTCTTTCTACTCCCACCCCTTGACCCCCTAATTTGCATTCGTTGAACAAATGCCATGTGAAGACACGGTGAGAAGACAGATATCTGCAAGACAGGAAGAGTCCTTACAGGACTTACAAGTCCTTACAAGGAACCAAATCCCCTCCCATCTTGATCTTTAACTTCTCAGTATCTAGAACTACGAGAAATAAATTTGTTTTTTAAACCCTCTAGGCTGACATATTGATATTACAGCCCAAAATGACTAAGACAGCAGGTGTGACAATGACATAAACTATCGTCATGTAGAGGTCATATGGAAGCATTTTGTTTGACTTTTTTAATCTTTTTTGAGATAAGTATCTTGACACCTATTAACCCTGTGATAACAGTAAATTGATTTGTAAATAGATGTGACTAAACATGTTTCTAAAGAAAATGATTATAAATAAATCAAGTTTTAAGATTAACTGAACTATTGAAATAACTCAGATATAACTCAAAGGTTTTATTTTCTTGACACACTGCCTCTACCCTAAATGGAATCCCGAGTGGAACTTCAGTGGAATTGTTTTCATCTGAGAGCAAAATAAAATGACTGATTGAGTATGAGTTGACCAATCTATTTTGAAGATCTATGATTCCATATGACTAAAGGGACAGAACTGAAAGACCAGTGTAAGAAACCTCAATGGGAACACTGTGTCTTTGATTCTTAAGCAGTTGATATGTAAATTTCCATGTTTACCACTCTGGAATTTAAGAGAACTCAGAAGACAGGAATCTTTTTCCACACATCTTTATAACCATGGTACTCAGCACAATGTCAGGCCCATCATAGACACTCAGAATAGGTTTGTTGAATGAAAACACTTATACTTTCTTTGGTACTTGAAGAATAATTATAGTACTCTGCCACCATTTCTAGCATTCTGTATCTATTCATTCAATAAGTCCTTATTAGGTACCTACTCTTCCACAAGGCCCTGTTCCAGTCACTGAGGATACAGTGAACAAAATAAAATCTTTATTGTCATGGAGCTTATATATTTTTTTTAATTTCTTTTCAGTGTACCAGAATTCATTGTCTATGTATCACACCCAGTGTTCCATGCAATACATGCCTTCCATAATACCCACCACCAGGCTTACCTAACCTCCTACCCACCCCCCACCCCTTCAAAACCCTCAGATTGTTTTTCAGAGTCCACAGTCTTTCATGCTTCGTCTCTCCCTCCAATTTCTCCTCACATGGAGCTTATATTTAACTGGGGAAATGAGCAACCATCAAACAAACATATTAGAAAGTATAATACAATGTCAAGCATTAATAAATACTGTGAAGATAATTAAAACTGCTAGGAGGATAGAGAATGACAAGTAGATGCTATTTTAGATAGGAAAGTAATGTTTGAGCAGGGATCTAAATGAAGTGAGAGAGTGGACCCTCTAAATAGTTGAGTAGAGAACATTCCATCAGAAAGAAAAACAAATTCAAAGGCTTTGATATGTGAGTGAATCTGATGTGTTTGAAAAAAAAAAAAAAAAGAACAATTAAGATTGTTACAAGTTAGGTTGGAATGGTAGGTAGATGTCATCTATCATAGGTCATAGGGCCTTCTAAGTCATTATTGGGACTTGGATTTTATTTGGAGGAAGCCATAATAATATTTTTGAATCAGGGAGTAAAATGATTCTTATACTTTTAAAGGATTGCTCTGGTCACTAGGAGAATAGTCTGGGTTGGTAGAAGAAGGTAGTGGGTAAAGAGAAGGGGAACAGGACCAGTTAAGAAGTGATTGGAGTCTTCCAGAAGAGATGGCATTGGCTTGGGCCAAGGAATGGAGGGTCCTGGGGGTAGTAATCAAAAGTGGTGAGGGTTGAGGGGTAGTGATCAAAGAATACATTCAAAAAAGAGATTTTGCGGACACAGCAGGATTTGCTGCGATAAGAATAAATGTAGGGGCGCCTGGGTGGCTCAGTGTGTTAAGCCGCTGCCTTCGGCTCAGGTCATGATTTCAGGGTCCTGGGATCGAGTCCCGCGTCAGGCTCTCTGCTCAGCGGGGGGCCTGCTTCCCTTCCTCTCTCTCTGCCTGCCTCTCTGCCTACTTGTGATCTCTCTCTGTCAAATAAATAAATAAAATCTTTAAAAAAAAAAAAAGAATAAATGTAAAAATGAGAGAAGCAATTGGTGACTCTGAGGTTTGTGACTAACTGAGGTGGGGAACATGGCAGAGGAGCAGACTTTGAGAAGAAAGCCATGAATTCAGTTTTGAACATACTCTCTAAGTAGAAAAGTTAGGTAGGCACTTGGACAAACGGATCTGATCTTATATACAAGAATGAGGTCTACAAGGGGTCTGTTTACAGTATCTTAGTGGTGGCCCAAAAGCTAGGTCAAGGAAATTTCAGGAATTATTTGTGCCAAAGTTCAAGATGTTCAGGTAAAATGAAGACTGAGAATTGAACCCTGACTCTGGCAATTTCAGAAGTCATTAGTGATTTGACAAGAGTCATTTAGTTGGAGTGAAATGGACAAAAGCCTGATGAAAGAAAGCTCAAGAGGAAATGAGAGGGAAGAAAGTGGCAAAACCAACCACAGACAACACTTTCGTTCCTCTTTTGCCAAACAGGGAGCAAAGAAATTTTAGCTATCTCTTTTCTAATTATTTCTTTACTGTAGGACTTTGCTGCAAGTCTGAATTTCATATCTTTATCTACCTTCAACTACTAGCATGTACCCAATGAAAAAATAGCCAAGTCAGATGAGCCACCAAAAGACAATACACTTTACTTATAGAGAGAATACTAAAGAAAAAAAAACCTCCAGAGTACTTACGAAATAAAATATAAAATGCTGACAGCAATGATAAAGAGTTCTTACCATGACTGGCCCTTGGTAAGTGTGATATACTGATGAGAAAATCGCTTGGAGGTAACATGTTCTCAAGGAAGGTGTTGTGTCAGTGATGAGACAGTGTCTAGAGATGAAAGTGTTCCATGATTTATTTTCTCCCTTTTGCTTTTTTGAAGAATATTAGGAGGACACTAGGAGGGGGTCTGGAGGATAGAAGGGGAAGGAGAATGAGACAAGGAAAAGTGTACATCAAATTAGAGTAAAGTCTTAAATACGGAACTGATTTTTTCTAGAGCATTCTAAATGCTGGGCGTTGGCTAGAGCATTGACTAAGTCAATATGGTGCATGGTTATAGAGCAAGTTTCTAGTCCATGGGGCAAAACGTTAGGAAAGCAAATTTATGTGATTTTAGTTCCTCTGGAAATCCAGGATGCTCTGAGAACATCATTTGATGAGGCATCTAACAATCAAGGAGGCTAGACAAACCTTGTGGGGGAAAAGGGTTTTTAAAGCTGAATCCAAAAGGATGAGCAGGAGCTGGGAAGATATTAATTACGCCTCTGAAGCGATTCTGTTGCCCATCAGTGTCTACCACCTTCAAAGCCACTAGGTTGTTTCTTTTATACTTTCCTCTAGTGATGGATGTTTATAAAATGTAGTGAGAAGAAAGCAAAACAAAGGTTTAATGACAACTCTATGTTCCTTTGAAAAGATGCACTGATGCTTAAGAAAATGGAAAACGCATTATTTTAATGTTACTGTGAAAACAGAAACTAAAGTGTGCTATTTCTATCTGAACCACAGGTAACCTTGTTTTTATCAGTTTACCTGCTGGTGCTTTTTTGTCTTCACTGAATACTTTCCTTTTTGTCACTCAGGTAATGTAATCACCTCCTTTTGTGTGATAATCATAGGTAATTAATTTTGTAACTGTTCCTGTCCTGTAAGACTGTTAATTGGATGTCTGTGAACCATATATCCCTCAAGTCCTTAAAAAAGTTAATATATGCTAGTTTTGAAAGGACATGGGTGCTCTCCTGATTTCGACGGTCAATTATTATCACAGGTATTGTTTGCCTGAACATACTAGTGCTTGGGTATAGGACAATGTCTTTTATTCTGAGATGAATTTCAAAGCCATAATGAAAAAAAAAAAAATGTGCTATCCCTACTGCCACAGGGAATTTTTGGCACAAATTGATATTATTCATCCCTATCTCTTTAGCATGAGGTCATGTGGATTGAAGCCAAGTTCAAAAAGTTAATAAGTAACATAGCTGAGATATGAACCCAACTCTAAATCTTCTGAATCTAAATCAAGTTCTCATTCTAAATCTGCAATGATTGATTCCAGTATGGCTAGCATTTGGGAGTTCAGTTTCTAGAGCCAGACCGCTTTGGTTCAACTCCCGGCCAGACCGGTGGATATCGCGTAATTTTGGACTCTGCCTAACCTCCCTATGCCACATATATTAATTCATTATTTTTATAAGAAGTAATTTTTTAAAGAAAACTTAATATATGTAAAACATTTAGAATTGTTCTGACAAATACTAATTGCCCAACAGATTTTGGTTATTATTACACTTCTAATTGGTTTATAACATATAATATATACAATTGCTTTAACTCTTATCTAGTCGTATCCTATCTTGACCATACGCAATCATTTTATGCAACACAGATATACATGACTTTACATTGGAAAAACTACCTAAACTCTTACAAGCACAGATCTTTTTCTCATTATTGCCCTGTGAGCTTTATTCTGAGATCTCATTAGTCCTCTCAGACACAGATAGTCATAGAGTCACAAATTTCTACATTAAAGACTGGTCTTCAAAATACTATTAGACAGAAATTTTGTTACATATATATTTTTTAGCACAATAAAAAGTAGTAAAAAACAGACAAAAATGGCATTTACACTCAGATACACACAACTGCACCTTTTCTATATTTTATATTATTATATTAATATTATATTATTATAACATAATTATGTTGTATTATATAAGTTTATATAAAGATTTTCTATTATATTCAACATATAATTATATATAAAGAATTGCATTTGTTTATTTTACATAATTTATTTTTATTTTTAAATTGTAGATATAGCTATATGTAGATATATAGATATATATTAGATGCCCCTAAACGAAATCAACCCCTAAATAAAATCTGACAATGAACCTAGGTGACTGTTAAACATCAAACATCCACATGAATACCAAAAAGCTCAAATATCTGTATAGTTGGTCAACATGATGCCACGTGTCCACGTATTTAGAAATACCTCTCTGATATAGTTTAAGTTTCACAACTTGTTTTCAAATGTATAATATTGGTAGACCCAGTGTACCCATTACAAATTTCCCCAGTTTGTTTGTATATGTAATTGTTTAGCTGGGCTTGGCCCTGAGGGACCACAGAGATGAATATGAGTCCCTGTCTTCCCAGAGCCTTCAGCATAGCGAGAGAGCAGAGAGGCATCAAAATAACTTTAAGAGTAGGGCAAGAATAAACATAGAAGGTATCACAAATGTATTGCCCATGCATTCTCCCCCCCACCCCTCCCATGCTCCTAAGGATTAGCAGTATCCGGGGAGGGAGTAATAACAACACTACAGCACTAAGGATGTGAGGTTCGAGGGGATGAGTACACACAGGAAGAGGGAAGAGAAAGGAAGCCCTCGGATAGTGGTGAAAAAGGTCCCGGAACCACTTCTACGGAAGATGCAGACACCACCAGCCAGGACGGAAGCAGGCAGAGGTCGCCAATGTCATTCCCACAGAAGACAAAATTGACGGAGTATCTGAAGCGCCTGAACCCGGAGCTTAGACAACATGATGAGAGTTTGAGGGTAGATTTGTGATTAAGTATACCCAAAAAACAGGCAAACAGACAAACAAACAAATGAGACAGTTATTAAGTCCAGAGAAGGCAAAAGTGTACAGGAAAGAAGAAATACATAAGGTTTACCCTATGATCAGTTGTGAAAGGCACTAACAGAATCCTAACAACAAAAATATTAAATACAAATGTCCACGGGGGAAGGGAATGAATGCTATGTGTGGCAGGCATAAGGAGAACGAAGAGGTATACTCTCTAATCCTATAGTAGCAAGTCAAGGGGCACCCGGGTGGCTCAGTTGGTTAAGCGGCTGCCTTCGGCTCAGGTCATGGTTCCAGGGTCCTGGGATCGAGCCCCACATCGGGCTCTCAGCAGAGAGCCTGCTTCTCTCTCTGCCCCTCTCCCTGCCACTCTGCTTACTTGTGCTCTCTCTCTAGCTGTCAAATAAACAAATAAAATATTTTTTTTTAAAAATTACGATAATTTATAGTAGCAAGTCAATAAATAAAGAGTAAACCAAGAAATCAATGTAAGAAGCAAAACAAACAAAGACACACAAAAAATCAAGCTTAAATACAGAGAACAGACTGATGGTTTACAGGAAGAGATGGGTCGGGGGCGCGTGAACTGGACAAAGGGGATGGAACAGCACTCTTACCTTGGCGAGCATCGAGTAACGAATGGAATTGTTGAATCCTTATTTTGTACACCTGAAATGAGTACAGCACTATATGTTAATTAACCTTGCACTTTTAAAAATCTAAAAAAATAAAATAATCCAACTTAAAAATAAAAAAGAAAAGACTGGAAACCCATATGGTTATCAGCTATTGATTCATGCATGGTGGGCGTGTGAGTGTTTCATTGTTCTTTGAACTTCATTTCTTTTTAATTTCTCAAAGAAAAAATAATAGTTTTTTCAAATAAAACAGCTCTATAAACCAGAAATGAAAACTGGAATTTTGCTGAATGAGAAACAAAAAAAAAAAAGAGAGAGAGAGAGAGAGAGAGACCTTTGGTTTATGTGGCCTTGGGCAAAAGTTGGGCATCGGCAGAGGATGAACAAGCCAAGCTGGTCCTCCTTTTGAGTCTACTTCTCCTTTTGAGTCTACTCTACAGTCAGATGGGTTATAAAATTCTTCTCTGGCTCAGGGTCTCTGCGTATGTTGATAGTCATGCCCTCTGCCGCCTCCCTTCACCGACACCATCCGCGAAGACACTCACGCCCACCTACATGCATTCATCCTTCAGGTCCAAGGTTACATAGTACTTCCTGGAGAAGTGTCCTTGACCACCTGCCCCCAACCACTACCATCCCCCACCAGATTAGTCAATCTGATTCATTTAGGTTTACTTGTTCGGTGCCTTTCTCCCTCACCAGAGTCTGTATACTCCGCAAGGGATTCTCTCCAATGGCTCGAATTAAAACCCTTGAAGCCATGCCTGCTTGCTGTCTTCCTCTCAACTTCTTTTTTTTTTTTTTTTTTTAAGATTCTGTTTTTATTTATTTGACAGACAGAGATCACAAGTAGGCAGAGAGGCTGGCAGAGAGAGAAGGGGGGAAGCAGGTTCCCTGTGGAGCAGAGAGCCCTACTCTGGGCTCGATCGCAGGAGATGCGGGGCTCGATCCCAGGACTCTGGGATCATGACCCGAGCCGAAGGCAGAGGTCTTAACCTACTGAGCCACCCAGGCGCCCCTGCTCTCACCTTCTTATACAATCTTCAGCAAATCCTGTTGGCTCCACCTGGAAAATACCTCCCCATTTCTTTTAGGATGACTAACGCAGCCCAAGCCACCAGCTCTGACCTCCCCACGGCTACCTCTCTGCTTCCATGCCTGCCTCTTGCAGACCTCCCGTCCCCAGGCAGCCACAGGGGTCCTTAGGAAATAAACATCAGAAATGCCCTTCTCCGCCCCTCATTTTTCACAGAATGAAGAGTGCTCACCTTGGCTAGCAAGGTCCGGTGGGAACAGGCCCCTCTACCTCGCGGTCCTCCTCCCCTCACCCCGCTCTTTATTCAACCTTCTTTCCCAGCAGCCTCTGCGGCCGCCACACCAACCCTGTCCCAACCCTCGTTCGTGGTCCTTGGCCTTCCCACTGCCTGCAGCCTCGCCCCTTACAGATGCTCCCGCTCCATTCTGCTTGCTGCCCAAGAGTCAGGGTTTCACACCCCACCCCCGCAGTGCCTCCATCCTGCTTGGTTTGCCTTCAAAGTTCTCATGGCTACATGGCACATTTTAGAATTGGCTGTTAATTGATCAGTCGGTCTTTACTAATTAGAATTTCAGCTTCATGGGAGCAAAGGGTTTTTTTTGTTTTTTTGTTTTTTTTTTAAATTTTTTTTTATTTTGGTACCCTGTTGTATTCTCACTGCTGGAACACACTTGGCATACAGAAAACACTTAGTAAATGGTTGCTGAGACACCTTTTTAATTGAGTGAGAAAACATTTTGTCTGTTTCAGGAGAACTTGGTACCCATCAGAAGAGTGCTTGGAGGGACGCCTGGGTGGCTCAGTGGGTTAAACCGCTGCCTTCGGCTCAAGTCATGATCTCGGGGTCCTGGGATCGAGTCCCACGTCGGGCTCTCTGCTCAGCAGGGAGCCTGCTTCCCTCTCTCTCTCTGCCTGCCTCCCTGTCTACTTGTGATCTCTCTCTGTCAAATAAATAAATAAAATATTTTTTAAAAAAAAGAAGAAGAAGAAGAAGAAGAAGAAGAAGAGTGCTTGGAACATAGCAGAGCCTGGATAAATATTTCTGAATGAATGAAGCCGATGGCAGAGTAGAATATGAGTGAGAAAGAAAGTTTTTCTCTCCGAGATGATTAACTGCCAATGGCAGTCAATTATTCTGAGAGTGAAAAATATAAGAAGATCACAAGAAAGGTACAGAAAGAGCTAGGTGGCATAAGAGAACAAATATAGATAAGTGGCATTACTGAGGAAGAGAGAACATATGCAGAACATTTAGGAAGGGAACTAACATTTAATGTTATAAATGTACTCACTGTATTCAGACACAGCATTAGAACTATAAAAACATACATTATTCTTAATTCTCATAGCCCTTTGTGAGACAGATATGGCAAGTCCCTTTTAAAAAGAAAGAAATGCACTCGGATGAGTTAACTAATTAGAGTCAGGTTACAATCTAACAAAAGGAGACTATCTGACCAGCAGACTGTTCGAAACCAGCCTTAGAGACTGCTCTGTGTACAAGTTTCATTCTTAGTAAAAGTATTTTTAGCCTCCACAATATTTTGAGAAGCACCCACTAAACATTTATTCAGTGCATAAAAGATCCCTTCAGAGAAAATGTCTTAAAGGTAGGTAGAAAACCAATAGGAAAAAAATTACTTGGGTTGATGTTCTTCCAAGATCAAAATATATTTGGTAGAAAAATAAGAAAATAGTATTTGCCGAAAGATTAATTGAGGATGTGGTCTAATCATCTTCCAGAGCATTAAGCCAACCTAAACAGAAAGGTATTTTCAGCTTTGAAGAGTTGTTCTTATGCATGCAGAATTATAAATGGCCTAATTTTCCCTATATCTCCATAATTAACAGAATAATTATTGATCAGCACAAAGCACACAGTCTCTAGAGACATGATTTGTGTGAGCGCTTAGCTTTTTGAAAGCTTAAATCACTGTAGTCAGTATTAAAAAATGAATTGATAGTAAATGTGGTATAATTAATCCACCTATTCTATTTGCCCATGAACATCTTTTCATGCTAAATATCTCATTCATTTAGGAGAGAATACAAATGTATTACAATGACAGAAAAAAAAATAAATTGGAACTTTTATTTTCCTTGCGATACTCCCTGTTTTTCATTTACTCAGACTTCCCATATATTGTGCAAGTTTAAAATATTTCTCAACTTTTATCTGCAAATTACAGGTGCGAACAACAGCCGAGGCAGAGGATTTGGGCAATATTCTAAATCCCCTAGAACGTTCTTGCGCTAACGCTGGGCTGCTTGTCCTCTTGGCTCTCCAGACTTCTCTGTTTGGCCCTGTATCTCAGCGGACAGTCCCCAGCAGGCTGCATGCTCCCAGGCCCCTTGCCAGCAGGTTTCCTAAGGGGCTAGGAAAATTAGAAGTAACTAGTGGGAGAATGAAAAGAAGAGAAAGGCCAAGACATAGTTTCCCATCCCTCTCTGTTCAGGTGGCCTCAGGTGTGAGGCAGCACTCCTTTCTTCTGAGCCTCCAGCTGACTCCTGACAGACCTGCCAGGTAGGTGACCTTGATCCTTGAGCTCTGAGAACACCATCCCCGCTTTGTGCTCCGCCCAGGAGTAAGAGTCACTTGCTGTTGCTAATCTCTGGGTGGCCTCACTCTTGTGGCCTGTTGTCTTGACAGCCCTTCCACTTCCTGTGCAATCAATCCCTCTATTAAATATCCTCTGTTCTGAATTTTTTTTTAAAGATTTTATTTATTTATTGGACAGAGAGAGAGATCACAAGTAGGCAGAGAGGCAGGCAGAGAGAGGAGGAAGTAGGCTCCCCACTGAGCAGAAAGCCTGATGTGGGGCTCGATCCCAGCACCCTGGGATCATGACCTGAGCCGAAGGCAGAGGCTTAACCCACTGAGCCACCCAGGCGTCCCTGTTCTGAATATTTAAAGCCATTCATGTTTCTCTGTTTAGACCCAGCTGATAGAATGTGCTTACTCCTTGACATGAGGGACCTAGTTTGCCTTGTGTACAGCTATATATCCCAGTACCTAGGAAAGTACCAGGACATAATAAATAATCAATAAAAAAAATGTGCTGAATGAATGAATGAATGGAAAATACTTCCTTTAGTATCAAATATCAAAACTACCTGGAGAGTTTATTGTAACAAATGGCTACCCCTTCTTCTCCCTTCGCCAAGTTTCTGATTTAGTAGCTCTAGGATGAGGCCCCCAAAACACACAGTTCTAATACATTTCCAGGTGATGCTGCTGTTGCTAGTCCAAGGACCACACTTTGAGAACTGCTGCTTTAGTCCAGGATCTGCCCTGAGTATCATCCAATCTGAACATACATACAAGAGTCAACATCTGTATCAAGGAGCACTCACTCTTCATATTCAAAGGCAATCTGGTATGCCTCTTTAATTATTGTAACCATACTATGTTTTCTGTGGAAGCAAGGAATTTTAATATCTTATAAACCTTTACCAGGAACGGTTATGACTATTCAGTTAGGTCCTTTTTAAAAATCTCATCTTAAATTTTTTTACTTGTCTCTCTCTCTCTCTTTTTAGGTTAAATACTGAAGGAAGAATGGCCAACCTTTTAAAACAGATTATTAAGTTGAGGACTTTATTTTTTTTTTTAATTCTCTATAAAGAGCACCAGGAAAGTAAGTTGCACAAAATAATACTTAGAGATTCAACAGTTGTCATTTAAAGTAAACATCACCACCAACAACAACAATAACAAACAAAGACTGTCACTCATGATAATATAAACTAATTTGCTTACTCAAAATTTGCAAGGCCTGGTGGCTCAGTTGGTTAAGCATCTGACTCTTGATCTCAGCTCAGGTCCTGATCAGGGTCATGAGTTCCAGTGCTGCACTGGGCCTAGAGCCTACTTAAAAATGTTGTGTTTTTTTTTTTTCATATATATGTGAAAAAAATGATTACTCAAATATCTTTGCTATCAGATGATAAATCTCAGATTAATAAAGATGAAGAATAATGTAAGTCAAACACTGGAATTAACCAATATTTACGGAACCCTTCAATTCCCAGTAGTTGACTAATTACTAACTATGCTGTTAGGATGACTGTAAACTCTATGGGGTTAACACATCTGTGTTGTTCTGTTGTATATCCCGCAACACCCGCCAGCACAGGGCCTATTGTGCAGTAGACATTCAAAACTCATTGAGGAAAAAAAAAAGTGAATAAATGAATGAATGAATGAATGAATCATTACAAACTGGCTTAGTTATAGGCATAGTTCATTTTGAGGAGAATGTTCTTCTGTCAGTGTTCATATTTCACATAGTTTCCTTTGTTCACAATATTTCCATTTACTTCCAGGAAATTCTTTATCTCTACCAAGGATGGAATAATTTGATAAGCCTTTAATGGACAAGAACGGTGATGACATAAATCTGCTAGAATGGGATGTGCCTTCCTAGGGCCTGTAGAAGAGCACAGTTGTATTATCCCCTATCTAGATTTGATAAGATAAAATCTAGGAGTCATCTTAATTTCTCTCCCTCACCCTCCACCACCCATTATCAAGTTCTCTATGGGTTCTTAGACATTTATCTTAAATATCATTATTTCTTACTACCTATACTGTGCCCAGCCTAATCTAAGCCACCATGTTTGACCTAAAGCTACAGTGACATCATCCCTGCCCTTAATTTTGCCCCTTACAGTTTTTTCCACATGACAGACAGGGTGATCTTTTAAATTTTTTTTTTCCTCAAATCATATCACTTAGAACCCTCCAATGGTTTGCCCTTTACCCTAAGTAACCGTTCACCTGCCTCCTCACAGACCCCTCCTCTCTTTCATTTGGGTTCAAGTTCCTAGAAACCACAAGAGCAAAGAGCATTCCCACTTCAGTGCTTTTGCTCAGGTTGTTTTCTCTGCCTGGATTGATCTTTTTCAAAACTTTTTTTTTTTAAATTTTTATTTTCTCACATCACTCAAGTCTCTGCTCAAAGTTTACCACTACAGAAGGTGTTATCCAGCACCCTCCCTAAAATAATGTTTCCTTCTCTCTCCTGAGTCATACTGTGTTTTTTATATACATACACTCTATCTGAAATTATGTGTTTATTTATAGGTGTACCGATTTATTGTTTGTGTCTACAGTAGAATGCAAACTCCTTGAGGACACAGCTTTTTTCTCTCTTCTTTTTTTTTCAGTTTTTATTGAAATACAAGTGACATACAGCACTATGTAAGTTTAATGTATACAGCACAATGACTTGACCTTCATATATTGCTAGATGGTTTCTGATGACTTTAGTTAACGTCCATCACCTCATATGGATGGGTGGATGGATAGATGGATGGATGGATGGATGGATGGATGGTGGGTGGATGGGTAGGAAGGAAGGAAGGAATAAAGGAAGGAAGGAAGGATTTTTTTCCTTGTGATTAGAACACTCTTAACAATTTTCAAGTACACCATACAGCACTGTTAACTATAGTCATCACGTTATATATTATATTCTTAGTACTTATTTATCTTATAACAGGAAGTTATACTTTCTGACCACCTTCACCCAATTATCCCACTCCACCCCTCTTCTGGTAACAAGTCTGATAACCACAAGGAAATACCCTGGTCCCTCTTGCCCACTGCTGGATCGCAGAGCTTTGAAGAGCACCTAGAAAAGGGCAAGTTTCCCATAAGCATTTGTTAAATGAATGGAAATATCTACCACAAACCAGGCTTAGATTCGGCTTCGCAGTAGAAGAAACAAGAATTTCCAGCTGTAGTATTTCTCCCCCCAGTCCTCTCTCAGTTGTTCCATTCCCACCACACGCCCACGCACGCGCATGCCCGCCCACACAACCATGCCCATGCCCGCACATGACCATGTCCACACATGCCCACGTCGTCCGTGCCCATGCACGTACATGCCGACACACACCCACCCCCAAGTACACGGCTACTTTCTCAGGTCTTCCCCGCGAGGGGGTGTTGATATATCATGTGCTCACAGCATGATATAAATGATTGAGAGTCATGGCTTTCAAGCTTTTGCATATTTAGTCAATCATCTTAAACTAAGAAAATCAGACTTAAAATTTGGCGCTTAATCATTATAACATTATATGTAATTGCAAAATATGAGAAATAAGTGCCTGTAAGTACTAGATTTCTTGAGTAAACTATCATTCAGGCACACCATGGAACATTACACAGCTATTAAAAAATAAAAAGGAGTGGGGAACACCTATATGAACTGAAATGAAATGATTCCTGGGGTATAGTGTCTTAAAAAATGTTTGAAAATGTCAAAAAGTGTACATGGAGTACACTTTTGTTTACAGAAAAAGAATTTTTAAAAATACTCAGATATGTTTATTTTTGCAAACAAACAAAAACCCAGAAAGAATAAATCGGAAACTACCGAAACTGATTTCTTGCGAAGAGTAGTTGGGAATGGGGAGACGGGTTAGCAGAGGGAGCCTCAGTTCTCGAAGAACCCTTTTTGTACAGTTGTGACCTTTAGAACCACATTCATGTTTTACATACTCAAAATTCAAAGTTAAACCAACAAAATAGAAGAGAAACAATGCCAAACTGTATAGACACAGAAACAAAAGACCCAAAGAAACAAAAGAATATTTCAGATAACTATTACCACCTTGAAGGAGTTGTAAAAAAGAGCTAAATTGAATGGTTTTTGAACACAGTGCTTTAATTATAAATCTTTATTTTATAAAAGTCCAAAAGAACTTCAAACAAAACTTGAAATCTACCTAGAATATTTGTTTTTGTTTCTAGACGTGTATGGGTACAATGATTCTGAAACTACTTTTAGTATTTATTGAAAGATTGATGAAAGGACTAAAGATGCTCATATCCTTAGGAGGTAGGGGTCCCTCACTGTGAGAGATAGAAGACACAAATATGTAGTGATGGAAAATAAGAAAGAACCCTTTGGTTTTCATTTGGAATTAGAGTTATCATTAACTCGTGATTTTATACAAACACATCTCATATACACACATATGTAATGTCTGTTCCAAAAATTTTGGTGATTTATATATGTCATATAAATAATGTATTATATGTATCAGACACATATGTATCACACACACACATACACATGTATATGATTCATATGCAATTCCTTTTTTCCCCAGTTCTTTCTTCTGAAAAGACCTAGAAGACACCTTAATAACAATGAAAACACCCAGGGCTCATATCTTGGTTAATAAGTCCCATTCTCTGGTTAAAAGAAATAAGGAGTCCTTTGAAAATGGCTGATTCCAATGACAAGGGCAGAAAAGTACAAGATTAGCTAAAAAAAATCTTGTCACACCGAAGTGTAAGGAAGTGCTCCAGAGAAAGTTGGGGTATGTCAAAGGGACATGTGAGTCGATTTTAATGTAGAATGTCCTCAGGAGGCCTCACTCCTAAGGTCCTGTGTGAGGACCAGAAGAAGGTGAGAAAGAAGGGGAGCTGCTCCTGTAGGAGGAACATACTTCGGGAAGACAGACCACAGTGGGATTCTAGGCAGTGTTTAACAACAGCTCCTCCGTGGGGTGAGGAGATCTGATTTAGAGTTTGCCTATGTCCTTGGTATAAAGAGTCCCACCTCAGTTGATTTCCAGCTACCACTGATTTAATAACTGGCTATCATGGTCCATGACAGTTGAACAAGGACTCTCACAAGCCAGGTGGACCCCACCCTCAAACATCACTAAAAGAATAAATAAATACCTTCAGAGAAGACTTGAGGCAGGAGCTGGATGCTTCTGCCATGCCCTGTTGGAGTGAGTGTGGAGCAAGAGCGAGCCAAGGCAGAGTGTAAGCATGAGTCTAGAAAAGAAACAGGAGACTCCATTTTGTAAAACCCTATAGGCCTGGTGAGGGCTTGGGAAGCCAGTGGAAGGAGAAGTCTGAGCAGGAAAGTGACCCGGTCTGACATTTACTTTGACAAGGTCATTTGGACTGCCATCATGAAAGCAGCAGGCACGGAGGGCTAGAAACAGGGACACAGGAGACTAGTCCAACAACCGAGGAGACAGATGATGGTGCCCAGGACTAGACTCCTAGCAGTGGATGTAGCAAGGAGGAAGGCAAATTAGGCTATGTTTTGAGGTTAGAGCTCACAGAATCTGCTGGTGGCGTGGATGGGGCTGTGAGGGAAAGAGGCATCATCGAGGACTGCGAGGCTTTTGGACTGACTTGCCAAAAGGGAGGAGTTGCTTTTCACGGAACAGAGGAAGACTGAGGGAGGTCCCCGTTGGGGAGAGTTTGATTTCACACACCTTGAATTTGGGACCCAGATGGAGAGAGAGGCCCAGTAAACAGTATCAGCACAGATACAGAGGATCAGTAGGTTAGGAGGAGCGAGTGCCCAACCCAGAGGCAGTTCTCACTGGAACTGCGACCAGGACCCCTCTGCTCCAACCGACTTCTTTCCGATTTCCTTTTCTCCCACCCCCCACCCATAGAGTTCTGCAAATTTCAGTAGGGTGTTTATAAATGGAAACTCATGTATCAACTTGTTCTTAGCACACATACAAAAATGGAAAGTTTAAAATGAATGCTCCCCCCTGCACCAACTAATTTTCTGAGGAAATCAGAGAGAAAATATTTGAGCTATTTACATTTCGGCCATCCAAAACTGAATACAGAGGGTATAGGTGTCAGCTAGAAATCAACTACCACCACAACTAGAAAATTCTTTTTCTTTCAATCATAGTAGTCTAAACAGTATTTTGAAAATTTTAGCTGTAAATAGCATTTTTTAAAAATCAGTGGACATGGTAAAAACACAGGTGGCAAAATACTTACCTGTTAGAGTCAAGCGCGCCGACATTTTCTAATGAAATTGCTAAATACATGCTTTAAAGAAGAATGTATATTTTTTGACTTTTGGAAGTTTAAAAAAAAAAAAAAAAAAAAAGCTTCCTTCCTTCCCCAGTTAGGACGGCTTGAGACATGATCAGCTGTGACCAGAGAAGAAAGAATGCCAAGTTTCCAGTGTGCGTGTGCTCATTTCTTTTGCTCATAATTAATAGCCCCCGTGCTTGCTAAGTTTTTGGAAAGCAGCTCGAAGCCTACCCAGGTAATGCCTTCTGACAACGTTTTAAAGATCAGTTATGTCATATGGCTGCCTTTTAGAAAAAAAAGTCACAATGCATAGCCGTGCCATATGGCATCTCTGAAGAATCAGCCGGATTGGACAGACATTCATTGGATAAGGTCCCACAGCACTTGGAAAAGAATGTAGTCCTGTTGCCAAAATGTGGCCTTTGTTAATCTCCTAACTATTATTGTGCAGAAACCAATTCATCTGTATTAATTATAAACAAATTTTAATTACTTCAGTAAAAGCCCATTATACCGATATCTGATGCCAAACAAGCTGTATTAACTCTTTGTAAGTCTCCAAAGCAAATGCTAGGTGTTGGAATGTAGGTATCTTATACAAGGTGGGAATCTCTCTAGCCAGGCGCAAAAACTCACTTCTGACATTTAGTTTCCCAGTTCTGTTAAGAGATCCCATGATGCTTTTGCTTTTCACAGCCGATATCAAAAGGCAGCTGATGCATGTAAATTGTTAAAGGCAGACTATTGCTAATGAGAGTGTTTAACTGTACTTTGTATTCTTTTGCATAACATTTGAAAGTTAAAAAAAAAAAAAAAGAAAGAAAGAAAGAAAGAAAGAACCCAGTCCTCGTTGTAAAGTGATGATTTGCTGTGACACCGAACAACCTGACAAAATATGACCTGATTCTGGTTAAAACATTCATCAGCAGGTCGTTTGCGATAGCGCTCTGGACAATTTGAGACCGAATGTATACTGCGCCTCGAAGAGTAATATCCTTAAAATACATGAGAAACCAAATCAGTAGTGTGTTTTATGGCAGCAGCTTGGCCAAGAAAGCTGGCTGGTCTTTACCGCGCAGAAACGATCTGGTTTGCAGATAACACATGGTGGTTACAGTGAGCACAGCCGTTGGGCTTGGATGGGATCCAGCTACGGGGCTCATCTGTGCACAGCGGCGTTGGAATCGTCTTCAAATTCAGTTTCATTAATGTGTAGTTTTATTTTATTAGGCCAACCATCAAAAGTTTCTCTTCCTCCTGGAAATCATTCCTTTTGGTATTCATATCACTCCTTGGACCTAAAAAGTTAAACAGTTTTTAAACAAATAGAACCACATCCTGCCTTCTTCCTCCATTAGACTTTGAAGTTTCTCATGTCAACCTCCCATTATTTTTCCCTCTTTTTATACAACAGAATAATTTATTTTTATAATTATAATGGGTAGATTCTAGAAAGCACTCTCCTCTGTAAATTTTCGTTAGTGGACACATGGCAAATAGCTTCAAACTATGACATAAACAATATATGGGGGTGGACTGGCGGAGGCATAGAAATGGATGAATATTTAAGAGAAACCAGTGGTGTCAACATTGGGGATTTTCCATGTGTGCCTGTGGATTAGATACGTTACATAACGGAGAACTCGTCAAGTTTTTTCTTGTACTCAAAAAGCCACAATTATAAATATCTGTCATATCCCTGGAAATGCATATCTCATCTACAGCTTAAAGTCACAGAATTTTGAGTTGAGGATCTGGAAACACTGTAGAAGTTTTTTTTTAGCCCATTTCCCTTATTTTACAGATGAGGAGGCACAAAGTAAAATGGCTTGGTCAAGGTCACCGAGGTAGGTAATAACCGATCAGGAACATATTGTCCATCAGCCCATCTGACATTATTTCTGTTATACTACACAGTATCACTTTAGTTATTAGTTCTCATGAAAGGAGAGACTTCCCATGAGCAGTAAAAACAAAGTGAATAATTACGAACTGCAGCGGGTCCAAGAATGTAAACTAAATACATGTTTTTCTCAGCCACGATAGAGATCAGTTGTATTCATTTGGCAAATGTTAAGTGTCAACACACTTACCTGACTAACACCCGGTAGGGAAGGTGTTGGGGCAGGTGTGAATGTAGTTCGGAAGGGAGGGAAGGAGGCAAGGTATTACCTACCCCAGGGCATAGGGCTCTCCAACAAGTTTATCATTAGGTCAGAGCTACTTTGGTTCTCCTCAAATTTGAATAAAAAAAAGAAAAGCTCAAGATATAAAATATATACATTGATCAGCCCTATATTCAAATATGATTATAATTTTTAAAATAGGAAATCTGTAAATCTAGGCAAATAAATAAAGGAAAATCAATTCCAGAGAATACGTGTGCTCTGGCTGTGGATACTGTCCTATGTCCTGGCATTCACCGAGTTGTGGCTAGAGGATAAGCAGAACCCGCCACCTGATGATTCTGTTAGCCTCCTATCAATAACCATCATAGCTTAAAGCAGATGTCCTACTACTCCATCCCCTTGGATTAGAGAACCACAAACTAGACCCACTTATAGAAATCATAAAAATAATGACGAAGAATATTTCTAAATAGAAATAAGGCTGTTCTTTACAGTAACTCTAATTAAGAGTTACTGTTCTTACAGTAACTCTAATTAAGAATTGATTTAATCTCTCCTGTTCTTTACAGTAACTCTAATTAAGAATTGAAATGATAAAGGTGAAATTCTGACCATGGCATTACAATGAAATTACATTAATACTGAACAACACGTAGCCTGTGAGTTTCTGTACCTGAGATGACTGGCCAACTTTAAAATGTCACACACCGTCTCTTTGAAAGGTTTTCTTCTTTTTGGAACCAACCTCGGAGAGGGGCTCTGTGTGCTCTGTGGGACACAGTATTGAGGAACAATGACCAGCGGTGAGGATAAGGGTGAAAATGAGGTCTGCTGAGCAGGGTAGGGGCAGTCTGGAGCACTAAAGAAAATACAAAATATAAATACGTGTGTGTGTGTGTGTGTGTGTGTGTGTCTCAGACATAATACACACACACACACACACACACACACACACACACACACACACAACTGAGGTGCTCTTTGTCTATCTCTTTCTTTCCTTCCCAGTCAGGACCTGAGTTACCAACTTAAGAGGTACTTTTGACTCCAGAAAACCAAGAGGAGCCATTGCAGGCTCCAAGGGAGTAATAGGGCAGTAAGTCAAAATTATACTGGGGCACCAAGAAGTTTAATGATTTCCTTTTTGCTTTGGAGACTTGGCTTTGCTTCTAGGCTTAAGGGGTGAGTGATAAATTATCTAATTCATTGGGAGAAAGCTTCCCGAGGGACTAACAGTAAAGTCTCTCGGGACCTAATCATGGTCATAAGCAGCTGGAGGTACAGAGGGCATATCAACTTCACCACTATTAACATCTTGGGTGAAATAGTTCTCTGTTATGGGGTGCTGTCCCCTGCATGATAGGATGTATGGAAGCCTCATTGGCCTCTTCACACCAGATGCTAGTAACATATCCTCTCACAGTTGGGACAAATACAAATGCCTGTGGACACTGCCTAACATCCCCTAAGAGGCAAAACCATTCCCACTTGAGAACCACCAGTAGAGAGCTATACCCTGAGAAGGCATACACCGAACACAGCGAAGGCTGACCGCCATTCTCTGTCCTGACCCTTCTTACTGCTTTCAGTGGTGATCAATTCTCTCACTCCACTTTGCTCTACAATAAAGAGGCAGTGGGTAGTCGCCATCACTTCTGAGAGATGACCTCATCTGTGGGTGTCCATTTTTAAAGTTACTGACTGATCCACTGGGCTCCTCTCATAGAAAAGGTCTTTGCTTATGGGGGAGAGGAGGGAAAGGAGAAGCGTGTTCATTAAAAGATCTTCCTATTCTAAGAATAAAATGGTCCATATTCTAAATGGAAAGTCAGGAACACGGTATGGGCACTGCCGAGGCAGCTGGAACCAACTAGAAGGTGATGTGCAGGGAGACGACAGACTGCCTCTCGACTGGAAGGTAAACAGAAGCAAAGATTAAAGGCAGAACATTTGCCAAAAGCAGGCCCCTTGGATTGCATTCCTTAAAAGGACAATCTCCACTGAAAAATATTCTTCCCATCCCATAGGGAAAGTGTTCGTTTTAATCAATTGACATCTGAATTGTGCAAAAATCAAGCTGATAGAAAAATGTGACTTACGCCTTGAGAATAAATTCAGTCTCCTTTCACATGTTCTCCACAACATGCCCTTCCCCCACCCACCGTATCCCTCCTCTTGGGTCTGTCCCACATGGTGTCTTACAATTGGGCCTTGGAAAGTGGAGAGTTACAGCCAAGAGCAGCAAGAAAAATGCCATGAAACTGGCAGTGTTCGCTGTGGAAGGAGCCAGAGCATCTGCTTTCGAGCAGGGCTATGAAACAGAGCCACAGGGGGAAGAAAGGCTATTAGGCCACGAGCAGCCAAGGGGGAAAAGACACAGGAACCCAGATTAAAAGTCTGAAAAGACTTGGAACCCTCAGTAAAGGATCAGTGGAAAGGGTAGTTAAGCCAGGGTTGGCATATGGAACCACTTGAAGGGTGCTGGTAGTCAACCCCATAAAATCCTACACAGAGCCCGGGGTAAGAATGGTTAGAAACGGGTAAAGCAGAGGTCCCGAAGCACCCGCCCAGGAGAGCAGCAAGAATGAACAGAGGCGGCCAGAGTTCGCAGAGCAGACAGATCTGTTATAAACCCCGACATTGCATGCAGTGGCTCCTGCATAAATTGCCACAGAGGCCAATTTAGAGAGGGTGTCGAGCGTTTTCTTCATACCCAATCATTCTCTGAAACGTCCTCGGGATCCTTCAAGAGGTCCATTTCAGAGGTCTGCTCTGTTTTCCGGATGAGCTTCCTTTTTGGACTCAGTATTTCTCCCCAGTCCTGAAGTACTTTCAATCCAACACCTCACTCATCCTGAAAGTAACTTTGCCTGGTTCTGCAATGGTTTTCACAGGCCACAGGCATGTTTCTTTCCCTTTCTGTGTCAGTGAAAGGAGAGCATCCCAGGTCCAGTACCTGCAAAACAAAAGGAGTTATTATCGGTTCCACCTGCTTTCTACCTGTTGCTGGTCAAGTCACTGTTACTGACCAGTAGTTAGAGTACAGACTTGATAAGCTTCTCTAAATCCTGATTTCTGGTAACTGTCACTCTGTTATCCTCAGTGGCTGATTCTCTGATGCTATCAATTAATCGAGTAGAAGAAAATCTCTGATTGCTAATTTGTAGACTGCAAGTCTTCTCTCTGCCTCCATCCTTACTTACAACGCCTTGCTTATAAATGAACTCGACATCCCAATCCAATAAAATGCAACAATTTTTTTTAAAAGATTTAATTTCTTTATTTGACAGAAAGAGCAAGAGAGCACAAGCAAGGGGAACAGTAGAGGGAGAGGGAGAAGCAGGCTCCCTGCCAAGGAGAAAGCCCTACTCGGGGCTCTATCCCAGGACCCTGGGATCATGACCTGAGCCAAAGGCAGAAGCTTAACCACCTGAGCCACCCAGGTACCCGAAAATGCAGTAAATGGTTATTGGCTCTCAGAATTGTGTCTCAGGGTCTCGTGACTCCTTTGTCCCACCTGGTTGTTGGGGGGGGGGCGGTGACCTATTTCGAAGCGAATGCAGAAAGATGGCAGTGGTGATGGAAACAGGTACTGAGGTCTTCTGGGAGGTGGTACTCATGAAAAGGAGGTTGGCTGCCCTCTTTTCTAGTCGTGTACAGTAATGCCTTCCTAGGTGTGTTCAAGTAATTTCTGTTTCAAGCGACAAAAGCTAGCTATGCCTTGCAGGGAAGGGAGAGGAAGTCTTTTACCCCTTTGGTGGTGTGTTTTTTATTGCTTTCTACTAGTGGAAGGAGGCTAGACTGAGGCCACTATTCAGCTATTGTTTTCAAGCAGAACTTTCTGTGACCCATATTTTAAATATGGTGCCAGCTTTGATATGTTCAATAACCTGAGGAAGCAGGCATGACCATCCTTGCCACCGTTTTGGAGGCCTCAGCTCCAGATCCTTTTCCTTTGCTTGCAGCATCTGATTTCCCTCAGAGCTGTCTCTTAGAGCACTCTCTCGAATGGAATCTACCTCACCCCCAGCCAAGGTTGAGACATACAGCCCAAGCTACATGGACTCATTCTCCAGGGCTTGCGCTTGAATGAAGTTCTGTGAGGATAGAGAAAATATCTGGAGCTTGTTCCTACACTAGTAGTGGCCTGTGGAGGCTCTCAATCAAGGCCTATTCCCTGCTCCTCAAGGACTGATTTGATGCTGGTCAGTTTTTGAGAGTAGTTCTTCCACCCACCCTTCAACTCTTTGAGACACAGTGATTATCTTCCAATAAGTCATTTTCTCAAGATGGATGCAAGGTCCAAGCCCATTTTATCTCTTCCCAGAACGCTGCAACAGTCCCCTTTCTCTAAGAAAATAAAAATTCGTCATCAAAATTATTTAGTGTTTTTGCAAATGGCTTAATTGCTTGGAAAATCTGGCTGTAATCTAGTTTATAGTCATAGAATTTGTTTCAGAAATGTTTCAGTCTGTAACCACCCTGTCAACTCCCTGATTACTAACTCTTTTCCTGCCCAGGGGTGAGCTCCTTCTCCCTGATGTGGACTTCTTGTACTTCTATTCTAACAGGCAAAGTAGAAGGTAACTTAAAGTATGATTTGTTTCAAAACTTCATAATATTGGGGCACCTGGGTGGCCCAGTCGATTAAGTGTCTGCCTTTGGCTCAGATCATGACCTCGGGGTCCTAGGATCGAGCCCCACATCAGGCTCCCTCTCCCTCTGCCTCTCCCCCTGGTTTGTGCTCTCTCTCTCTCTCTAATAAATAAATAATATCTTTTATTAAAAAGTACATAATATCACTGATAGACCTAAATAATTGAAAAATAACAATCACTCATTATTTCAGTGAAGCTAAAAGAATATATCACACTATAATTCACTAAAAAAAAAAATGTACTTTGAATTTCTCTAGTAATGTTTGAATTATGGGAAAAGAAGGGATGAATACTATTTAAATCTTTTTCAGGAAAGTTTGAAACTTTCCTTTAACTTAAGCAGATACTGAGTGGATATCTGAGACTATGGATAAACCATTCATTTCTTGTTCACAAAAATTGGTACATAGGCCACACCATTTCCTTTTTCAATTTAAAGCATTCATTAAAGATAGTCACAAATATAAGGGTTTTTTTTTTAATTCAGAAGCTGAGAAGTTCTAATATTTCGTTCTCCTCATACTTCATAAACCACATGATCTCAGGTTTTCCTGGTCTCTGAACGTGAACGGCAAGGCCTAAAATCAAGGGCAAAATCTCAATTGAACAGACTTTTTTTTTTTTTTTTTTTTGATTTTATTTATTTGAGAGAGAAAGAGGAAGAGATAGAGCACAGGCAGGGAGAAGGGGCAGATGCAGAGGGAGAAGCAGCCTCCCTGCTGAGAAGGGAGTCCTACCTGGGACTTGATCCCAGGACTCTGAGATCATGACTTGAGCCAAATGCAGACACCTAACCAACTGAAGGACCCAGACGTCCCTGAACAGATCTTTGAGAAAATGTGTTTAGGACTTCTTATTGCTATTTAGTACTTCATATTTTGGCAATTTTTTCAGGAAATATTTGTTTTTCCTCCCTGAAAATTCACACTTAATCATGAGTTGCCTTGGGGGGAATTCCACAAAGGGTAGCCATTTTGTGGCATAGTATGTACTTGTTATTGTCCTCAATTTTCTTTTTTTTAATTATTTTTTCCTACTCCTTTCTGAGAAAAAAAATGTGCTACCATGTGTACAAAAACTAGGGATGATGCTCTTACTTCTAATAAAACAAATTATGCACATTGAACACTTACACTCATTATCATTTTTGATCTTGAAGATACAAACTGTAAAAAGCAGGCAAAGTGACTAGGAATAATCCCCAGTTTATACATAAAAAGCTGAAGTTAAAAATTAAATGATTTGTGCAAGGTCACATACATAATGGGATAGTCAGACCTCAAACTCGCCCTGATTTTGATGCCAAGATTCCTTCAGCTACATCGGAGGTTGGCAAGCATTTTCTGGAAAGGGCCAGATAATAAATATTTTACACCTTGAGGCCCATAAGCTCTGTCAAAGATACTCAACTCTGACCTGTTAGCAAGAAAGTGGGCATAAAGGGCTCCTAGGTGACTCAGTGGTTTAAAGCCTCTGCCTTCAGCTCAGGTCATGATCCCAGGGTCCTAGGATCGAGCCCCACATCGGGCTTCCTGCTCAGCGGGAAGCTGCTTCCCCCTCTCTCTCTGCCTGCCTCTTGCCTACTTGTGATCTCTGTCAAATAAATAAAATATTTTTAAAAAGAAAGAAAGTGGGCATAAATAATATATAAATTAATAGGTGTGATTATGGCTATGTTCCAATAAAGCTTTATTTACAAAAACAGGTAGGTGTAAGCTATCATTGACCAACTCCTGAACTGTATCCTAACTGCAAAAAAATTTAAAAATTTAAAAAAAAATTTAAAGATTTTTTTTTTTTTAATTTGACAGACAGAGATCACAAGTAGGCAGAGAGGCAGACAGAGAAAGAGGAGGAAGCAGGCTTCCTGCTGAGCAGAGAGTCCAATGCGGGACTCCATCTCAAGACCCTGGGGTCATGACCCGAGCTGAAGGCAGAGGCTTTAACCCACTGAGCCACCGAGGCGCCCCCTAACTGCATTTAAATCGAAATTTAATACTTCTCCCTAATTGCTTGGGGGGCATATGTGTTGGATACTTTTATTCTTAATGAAATGTCTCTGTCCTCTTGAATGACCAGGCACAGGAGTAGAGGAAGTGAGAAACAGAGAAAGTGGTGAGGGGCCTCATGGGAAGCAGCTGCTCTCCGGGCTTCCTGAGGAACCACCACTGTAACTGGACTGGGAGGACTAATGGTGATCATAGCTCCCTCCCGAGAAAAACACCCTGAAACTTACACACCTCCAAACACCGTACTTGAATTCTATGACTTCGTGAATGTTAAGCCCAATCAAGTGTATTCTAGATGTCAGTGGGCTCTGATGAAGAGTTCTGAGTTAGATTTGAAGTGTTTGTTAGTTTGCTATTGTTGAGTTGTGGTTCTACTTTAGTGAATAGTTTTCATGAAAAATGAATTATTTGGCATGAATCTGTTTTAATCATCTATTCCCATGGTATGCAGTGTGGGATGGGGGGAAGAGGTTATCTTTGTTAACAAATGTGTAGGCTATAGATTTTGACAACTCTGTATCCAAAGTTCCTCATACTTACAGTGATTTTTCTTCCTGTCTGTGATTGTGACTAAAAATAATTCTCTGTGGCCATATGTACACACCCCGCATTGTATGCCTGGCAAGGATTTCCTTTGGCTTGCGCTGAGACCATTAATTATAGATAATAATAGCGTGGGTGATAGTGAGGAAGACAATAACGTGGTTGTTAAGTGCAAGGATTCTTGAGACGGAGTGAGTTCAAATCTCGGCTCTCTTGCTACCCTTGTGAATGTGGGCAAGTCAGGGAAGCACATCGCCTGTCGGGCACCTGTCACCTGTGTGATAAGTGAGGACAACAGTTGCTGTCTTGTATTTAGTGTTTACCGCTACCAGGTTCTGTGCAAGCACTTTAAAAATTATCTCCTACAATCATCACAACTACCTTATACAACACAACTACTTTATACCACTGTACAGTTGATGAAACTAAGACACAGAGCTGCACCCATTACTGCCCAAGGTCATAAAACAGCCAGCCAAGGAGCGAGAAGGTCTAGAACCAGGTCTCTGCTCTTAATGACTGGCTACAATAACCTTCCAACTTCCTATTTTGTCGTAAAGATTCCTTAGCTAAGGTACCTAAGTGCCCACCACTGTGCCTGGTACAAATAAAGATAGACCATCTGCGTGGAGACATTGGCCGTCTGCGTCTGACTCCGCCCAGCGCTTGAGTTCAGAATCATTTCATTCACGTTGCCGAGTTTCAGATTCGCCTGGCAGCTGCTGAAGTTTTCCAGGACACATGCCTAGTCTGTATCATTTAAAGACTAAAATAATCAGGGGCATTTTAGCATAAAAACATGATTTCAAAGGATCCAAAAAAACAACACCAAGAAACACACATAACAACTAAAGGAGGCTCCCAAGGGAGACTCCCGTTTCTGGTCACTGGAGCGATGGCTCGCTTTGGATAGAATTGTTTCTGCAGTTTGCTGATTGCCAGAAAGCAGCTAGCCCTATCATGAAAAGGAGGCACAAGAGGCATTTTAGGAGACTCACGCTAACCATGAAGCCTATTCATTTCCCTGCCCAGCGAGTCATTATGCTCAGTTTTTTTTTTTTTTTTAAAGTGGGCAGAGAGCCTACAGCAGAGTACTAACACTATGGGAATTAAAATAAATGAGCATATTTCCCCCTGATTATTGGTTTAAATGTGGTCTAGTGTGGATTTTGTTTCTTTGGTCTGTTTTTGAGTAATTCTGCATTTCAAATATTAGCTCTTGCTACTAACCTGACAAATAATAGGTGACAAAACAAAACAAAACAAAATTTAAAAACAAAACAAAAAAATGAGGCCAGAGTTCTAAGTATACAGAAAAATTATCAGATTTATCCTCTTCAATATTCCACACGGTATAATTCCTAATACAGCTTTATTTTTTCCTAGTGCCTCAGAATATGTTGTAAATCTAAAATGCTGTGATAACTGGTTTTATTTAAGTCCCAACCGTGATTCAACTTCTTACACATGAATGCTGTTTTCTGGCAACGAAAACAACACAAGAAAAGAAAGCCAGATTCTGGGAGGCATGGACACAGGGCAAAAAGTTTTGGTGGATTGTACAGAGGTGGACTATAAAAACCAAAAAACGACATACTGCCAAAGAAATTTCTTAGAAAGTTCTTTTAAGCCACAGAGCACTGAATGAGTGAACTAATTCCCATTGATCTTTTCTATCTCAGCCTAAATATCCATTACCACCCCTCAATCTAGGTGGGGTCCCCGGTATGCCTTCCTACCCTGTTCAGGTTCTTCACATACTCATCACAGTTTACAACCACGTATTAATCAGAGTAATCATTTGTTGACTATCTTTCCTTCTAGACCAGTTGGTAGTATATGACCCATGAGCGAAATCGGGCAGACCATCCTATCTTTGCACAAACCGCAAAAGACATGGTCATTACATAAGTAATTCAAGAAAATCAAAAGAAAGAGTAATGTTTTGTGACACAGGGAAATGGTATAGAATTCAAACTTCAGAGTCCCGAAGTGGGATATTATTAGAATGCAACTATGTTTACTCACTTCTGTGTTGTCTACAACTCCCTTTATGCCACCATTAACACAGCCAAGCAGGTATGACAGAGACCGGGCTTCAGAGGTGAAAACATTTGCCGTTTGGCTCTTTACCAGAAAAGTTTGCCAACCTCTAGTCTAGATCCTAAATTCTATGAGAATAGGAATCTGTCTTGTTTAACACTACCTCTTCAAATCTTAGCAAAGAGCCGGTAACAAAGAACCCACTCCATGAATTTTTCAAGCAGGTGGACACATGAGCTATAATTAAAGGAGTAAATCACATAGGTTCCTAGTTTGGGGCTGTCACCAAAATTAAGTGTGAGGATCCTCAAACAGGGTCTAACCCCTTAGGTTTCTTGTCTAAATCTCAGGAGGGCAAGAGGACTAGGAGACTCTTTTGTTTGGGAAGGGAGAATCAGGAGGAGGAAACAACTCTCCAGGTCATAGCCATAGCTGCAGCCACGGCGTGCCTCTTTCCACCCAGAATAACAGCACTAGTTACACTCTTCCAGTTACTCTCAAATGGTACCTAACACTGCCCCCATCCTCGCTTCCTGGATGAGTTTCCAAGCCGAATGGAAAAGGAGCGTGTGTGGGAGAGGTGGAGAGTATGCGGGTGCGGTGGGGTGGGGAGAATGTGTGTCGATAAAGCGTTTTAGGAAATTTTATAGAACTTGTATCTTAGATCCAGGGCTCCATGGTTTCCTAAATTTGTGAGAGTGTTGGGGGAGGGAGGAGAAATAAGCCATTTTAAAAATCATGTTTGGCAGAATGTCTTCCTCAGGCTTCTTGGAGTTAGAGACAATTATAAAGTGAATGAGGGTTTAAGGGACTCCTGGTTGGCTCAGTCGGTTGAGCATCTGCCTTCAGCTCAGGTCATTATCCTAGGACCCTGGGATTGAGCCCTACATTGGGTTCCCTGCTCAGCGGGGAGTCTGCTTCTCCCTCTCCCACTCTCCCTGCTGTGTTCCCTTTCTCGCTGTCTTTCTCTCTGTCAAATAAATAAATAAATAAAATATATATTTTTAAATCTCTCAAAATGAATTATATACATATGTCTTCATTGGGGGGTGGGGGGGTGCTGGAAGGAATGAAGATTTAAGTGTAAAAAGGCCCCAGGTACAAAATTCCCAAGATGGCTTTTACTCAGCAGTCTATGATACTACTTCCCTTGGATTAAGCTCTGATTCTTACTAGTTATTCAGTCGGGAATAGTGCTCACAAGAATTTGTGGCCGTTCTTTTGTTGCAGAGAAATTGTAACTAAAGATAAAAAAGTAGAAACTGATTCTTCCTTCTGAAACGGAATGCCTCCTTTACATTTGACTCTATCCATAACTTTGGTTTCTCTGTAGAAATGAATGCTTACATCTCATCTAACTCAAAAAGTTGAGGGAAGCGGGCCCCTGGGTGGTTCAGTTGGTTGGGCAACTGCCTTCTGCTCAGGATATGATCCCGGAGTCCCAAGACTGAGTCCTGCATCGGGCTCCCAGCTCCCCTCTCATGTTCTCTCTCACTCTCTCTCTCAAATAAATAAATAACATTTTCAGAAAAAAAAAAAAGTTTAGGGTAGCAACTGGAATTCCTTTCCTCTTCTTTTGTTGTTGTTCTCAGAAGACCTATTATAGGAACCAGATTTTCTGTTAATTTAACAAATTCATCTTAACACTTACACAAAGACATCTTAATCAAAGACTGATTTTTAAAAAAATAAACATAAACAGGTTAACTTATTTTTTTAAGTAGGCTCCATGCCCAGGGCAGAGTCCAGTGCAGGGCTTGAACTCATGACCCTGAAATGGAGACCTGAGCTGAGGTCAAGTGTGGGGCACTGAATCGACTGAGTCACCCAGGTGCCCCAAACAAGTTAATTTTCTGAAGTCAATTAATCCATCTTAAGTGTCAGGTATTTCTGTTTGTGTATAGCACATTTATACCTCTTTTTAAGTAATTCATTAGCCTACACCCAACCAATAAGGCTTTTTCAAACTGCAAAAGAAGATCAATAAGTGGGTCTTATGAAAGACATATATTTAATAAAAACTGAAATTTAGAATATTTGCATAATAGTAGCTAAGCAAATAAGCTCTTACTCTGAAATATTCTTAAGATTATGAAGCACAAAAGCAAAGGTATCCTTTAAGCCTTGAAATAAGTGAAATACACTTTGGTAGCATGAGTACCATGAGTCTGGTAAACTGGATTTCAATTGTCCTTATGAAAGACAAACTGTGGTTTAGAGAAAACAAGCAACCTGCCCAAGGTCACAAGCTATTAGACGGTCAAGCTAAGGTAAAATACACAGCTCTCTAATGCCAAAGCTTACTCTGGTTAGTATAATTTATCTCAAATCGACTATGAGTAGAAACTCTCTTCTGATTGTATTTGAATAACTTTTAAGACATAGGTGACAAAATGATCTGAAATTGACTTTGGAAATATACATAGAATGATATACATGAGGCACAAATTTTGGAGGAAAGTATGAAAGTCGAGATAAGAGCACAGACTTAGGAGAAGGTAGAACCGAGTTCATTTCAAGCCATGTCAACTCTTATATCAATCAGAGTAATCTAACAAGAGTAAAGGCATGCCAGACTAAAATTTTAGAGAAGATGAACCTTATTGGCTTACTTCAGAGCAAATCTGATATTTGAGGCTGCTTTCTCCAGGTGGGCATTAGAAAGTCCAAGGTGGACTTGGTTCATAAAACTGGTTGCGGTCCAGAACCCACCAAGTTTAGGAATCTACCACTCCCTTTGAACCCAAATGCTGAACATTCTCAATACAAGGGTCAATACGAAGTAAACTAGCCCTCTGACTGCCTACAGCAAGGTTTTAAGAGATGGAAAATGCTAAATCCTTAAACTGGATTAAGGCAATCCCAGACCGTGCCTCTCAGTGACTAATAAGAATAAATGAAAATCCTTTCTGGAGAAATGTAAGATCATATTGGTTGAAAATAGCTTCTACCAATAGTTTTTCAAATACAACATTCAACACACAATAAAAAATAACTAATCTTATGAGAAAACAAAACAAGGCAAGCAAGAATCAATAAAACAATAAGCAGAAAGAGACCAAAAATAATTTCTGATACTGAATTATCATTCAGGGGCCATAAAACAGCTTTTTTTTTTTGATAAAATAAGGGTTTAAATGGAAAAGTTTGGCAGATAGCTAGAAAGTGTAGTGTCATAAAACTTTTTTTAAAGAATCATAAATAGAAAATAATTCAATAAATGGGATTTACAGCAGATAAGAAACAGCTAAAAGAGAGAATTGATGAAATGGAAGATGAATCAGAAGACATTACAAAATAAAGCATGGAAAGTCAAAAGAAAGGATAATACAGAAGAGGGAATATAGACAAAGAATGCTATAAAGGGCATAACATATCTTAGTTGGAGTCCTCTAGAGAATGAAATAAAACATGTAATACATGTTTAAATGGAAAACTAAAAAGAAATAATGCAGAGAATGTGGGGGAGAAAATGATAATGTAAAAAGTACTGGCTGAGACTTTTTCAGGATGAATGAAAGGAAAAAAAAAAAACCAGCACATTTCAGAAGTCCAACAAATCCCAAGTAGGGAAAGCAAGAAGAAATCTGAACTTATATACACACAAAGTTAAGGAAAGAAAGAAAGTTTTTTTAAAAACTGAAGAAAGAAAAAAAAAAGACGAGAGAAATCATTAAAAAAAAAAAAAAAGCAAAGCAAAAGAAGAAATAAAGGAGGAAGGAAGTCGAGGAAGACAAAGAGAACGTTTCTAAAAGCAGCCAGAGAGAAAGGACAGATTGAGATTTGATTTCGAACAGCAACTAAGGAAGTCAAAGATGAGAAATATATTCAAAGGAAAGACAATATGAAGGAAAATAAGTGTCAACCTAGAATTCTATAGCCTTTACCAAGAGAGGTAGAAACCAAAAATAAACAAGTGGGACTACATCAAACTAAAATACTTCTACACAACAAAAGAAACAATCAAGAAACAAAATGAAAAGGCAATCTACTAAATCAGAGATTTGCAAATCATATATCTGATTACAGGTTAATGTCCAATATATATAAAGAATGAATAGAACTCAATAGCAAAAGGCTAACAACCCAATTAAAAAAATAAATAAATGGGCAGAGGAACCAAATTAACTTATCCAAAGAAGACATACAAATAGTCAACATATGAAAAGGTGCTCAGTGCTCAACATCATCATCAGGGAAATGCAAATCAAAACCACAATGAGATATCACCCCACAGTTGTTAGACTGGCTATCATCAAAAAGACAAGTAATAGGTAGGGGAGCCTGGCTGGCTCAGTAAGTAAAGCATGAGATTTTTGATCTCAGGGTCATGAGTTTAAGTCCCGCACTGGGCTAAAGCTTACTTAAAATAAAATAAAATAATAATAATAAAAAAAAGACTAGATAGTAAGTATTGCTGAGGATGTAGAGAAAAATAAACTCTAGGGCACTGTTGGCAGGAATGAATTTAATACAACCACTATAGAAAACAGTATGGTCACAGTTCCTCAAAAATTAAACATAGAACTATCATATAATCAGCAATCTCACTTCTGAGTATATATCCAAAGAAACTGAAATCAGGATCTTAGAAAAATATTTGGACTACCATTGCAACAGCAGTCACACTAGCCAAGGTATAGAAACTCAAGTGACCATCAGTGGATGAATAGAAAAGATGACACAATACATACATACAAGGGAATATTATTCAGCCACGGGGAGAAGGAAATTCTAGTCTATAACAGCTTGGATGGAACTTGAGGGAATTATGCTAAATGAGCCAGAGAAAGAAATATAATATCACTTATATGTGGTATCTATGAGAGATAAACTTAGAAGAACAGAATAAAGCAATGATTAATACAGTTGGGAGTGGGAAAAATGGGGAGATATATGTCAAAGGGCACAAACTTTCAGTTTTAGGACTAACAAGTTTGAGGCTCTAATGGTCAACACGGTGATTATAGCTGTGATATTGTATTGCTAATAATACTTGATTGTTGGTAAAAGAGTAATCTTAAATGCTTTCATCACAAAAATGAAATAGTTAACTATGTGAAAGGATGGAGATGACAAGCTAATACTATGGTGAAAACTACCGGGCAATTTAAAATGTTTCAAACACATTGTATACCACCCCCCTCTTTTTTTAAGGAAGCTCTATGCACAACATGCAACTTAAACTCCCGACGCTGAGATCAAGAGTCACATGCTCTACCACCTTAGCCAGCCAGGTGAGCCCCGTATACCTTAAGCTTACATGATGTTATGTGTCAAATGTATCTCAATAAAGCTGGGGAGAAAAAAAAGAACAGAGATCAAACAAGTTTTCTGACCGAAACAAACTAAAAACCCAAAAACATTTTGCCTGCCGTAGACCTATTATAAAAAGAAATTCTAGGGGCACCTGGATGGCTCAGGTCATGATCCCAGGGTCCTGGGATCCAGCCCCGCATTGGACTCTCTGCTCAGCAGGGGAACTGCTTCTTCCTCCCCCTCCGCCTGCTTCTCTGCCTACCCGGGATCTCTTTGTCAAATAAATAAATAAAATCTTTAAAAAAAAATTCTTAAGATGCTATCTAGGCAGAAGGAAAATAGAAATGAATAAAAAAGCAATTAAACTAGTAAATATGTGGGCAAATCTAAATAAATATTCATTATATAAAACAACAATAATTTCTGTGGGTTTCTATGTACAGATGTGTTCATGTATCATGTGTGTGCATATAGACCTATGTGCCATAGATACAGATAGAGATAGAATATTAAAATTCAAAAGCAACAGCTTACAATAACCCTAAAGAAATTTTCTAAGGCGTTTGCTTTATTTTGGGAGAGGGTAAGTCAAGGATGACGTTTAATTTGCAGAGAAAACACTTGTAAGGTGATAAAATGATTATATTGTACATCTAAAAACTAATGCAACATTGTGTGTCAACTATACTCAAATAAATAAATAAATAAATAAATAAATAAATAAATAAATTCTATAAATTATCAACTGATAGAGAAAAATCGAAAGACAATATCCATAATTTAAGACTGTTACTGGCCAGAATAGATTAATTGCATGACAAACCACCTCAAAATCTCAGTAGTTTAACACTTACTGGTTTAACTAATGATATAGTCCAGGAGGATTAACGAGGTAGGGACGGAGGATGTAGGGCAAGGCTTCTTATACTCACTGAAGGAGCCAGATTATTTCATGTAGCTATGCTATCTTCAGCTCTGGCCTCCTAAGTCACCACAGAAACAGGAAAAAGAATGGATAATGGAGCATAGGAGGTTTTTACAAATCACCTTTGGAGGTAATGTATATCCCTCATACTCATATTCCATTAGCCAGAACTCAGTCCTGGGGCTTCTGTCTACAAGGAGGTTGGGAAATGTAGTCTAGCTGTGGGTCTGGAAAAAAGGGGAAACTATTTTGGTAAGTACATGGCAGTGCCTTTGTTGCCAAAGAATGGGTGAGGAAATGGGAGAGTATAAGAAAAACTCATAATTTGAATTTAAATACTTTAAGCCAATTTTGAAAACATAATCACCAATTTTTAAAATCGTGTTTTTGGGGCACCTGGGTGGCTCAGTGGGCTAAAGCCTCTGCCTTCAGCTCAGATCGTGATCTCAGGGTCCTGGGATCGAGCCCCACATCGGGCTCTCTGCTCAGTGGGGAGCCTGCTTTCCTTCCTCTCTCTCTGCCCCCCTCTCTGCCTACTTGTGATCTCTGTCTGTCAGATAAATAAATAAAATCTTTTAATAAATAAATAAATAAATAAAATTGTGTTTTTACCATTGTTCCTGGAAACAGGTGAGAAAAAGTGAAATGTTGATCATACTGGTATTGTATTGTTACTTTGTAAGTAACAATGTTGTCTTTGTAAAATAAAAATGTATGTAAAATGTATGTAAAATAAAAATGTATATGTAACAGTGTAGTTATCTGAACACCAAGATTCTGGTCTGGCACCCACTTACTATTTAACCTTGAGGGAATCCTTTTATTTATTTATTTATTTATTTTTCCTGAACACGTTTTATCATCGGTAAAAAGGCCAGGATAATTCTTGTACTTTCTACTACCAGACTCAGGTGAGATTTACAAAGTGGAAGCGTTTTAAGACGTGGGAGGGTTATTGAAATGCACATTATTACCACATCTCAATCTGATTCAGAGACACAAGCTTTTGAATTGTCCTACCTAGACTCATCACGGTTTGTAGATTTGGAAAAGATTTTAAAGATTATCTAAAGCAACTGTATCACTTTACAGACAGAAAAATTAAGATCTACAGAGATAAAAAGAGTGACCTAAGATCACACTGTTGGTCAATGACAGAACCAAATCTTGAAGACCACAGGTGGGGGGTAAGGGTTCAGGTTTCAGAGGTTTCCAATGGAGAAATGCTCTGCTTGTACCAAAGGACTCACTGAGAAAGGTGTTCAAAATAAATTTCCAAAATCATTTCCCTTAGATTTTCATTTAATAAATCTGAAGAGGGCCAGTAAAGTAATTTTTCCTAAAATAAATTAATTACCAACATAGCATAAATCAGGGTTTTAAAAGGAAGTTGAATTGCAGGTTGTTTTAGCTGCCTTGCAAAGTGAGAAAAATGGAGGGTGCCTGGGTGACTCAGTCAGTTAAGTCTCTGCCTTCAGCTCAGGTCATGATCTCAGGGTCCTGAGATGGAGCCCCATATTGGGCTCTGTGCTCAGCAGGGAGTCTGCTTCTCCTTCTCCCTCTGCCCCTCCCCCTGCTTATGCTCTCTCTCTCAAATAAATAAATAAAATCTTTTTTTAAAAAAGTGAGAATATGTGTATGACTCAAAAATTCTTCTTTTAAAAGACAACTCCTGGGGTGCCTGGGTGGCTCAGTGGGTTAAGCCTCTGCCTTCAGCTCAGGTCATGATCTCAGTCCTGGGATCAAGCCTCGCATCAGGCTCTCTGCTCAGGGGGAAGCCTGCTTCCCCTTCTCTCTCTGCCTGCCTCTCTGCCTACTTGTGATCTCTCTCTCTGTTAAATAAATAAAATCTTTTTAAAAAATAGGAAAAAAAAGACAACTCCTTGTACTTCTGAACGAAGCAGCAGGCCAGCCCTCTACCCATCTTTCACTGAACAGCTTAATGACAGTCAGCACGTATTTAGCCAATTGACAGATTATGTGTGAAATCTGTAATTAGACAGCTAATCTTTTTTTTTAATATGTTATATTTTTGACTGCTAATATGTACATTTTCAAGACTCTGGATGCTAGGTAATATCTGAATCTATTTGAGTCTTTTAACTTTTTTCCCTAGAAAGAGCACTTTACCTAGAATGGTAATATAGCAGAAAATGAGCATGTTTGCTACTTTATGGAAAATAAATAACACTGTAGTGATTGAGACGTATAAAAAGAGAAAAAGCAATTGTAATAAAAGTATATGCAAGCTATACATCCTCTGGGTTTCTCACCTAGACCAAGTTTATGCAGTTAGCCATTGAGCCGAATGCCTAACTTTTGTGAATGAATGTACTTGTCTCGCCCAAGGGGAGAATAATGAGACCTAGACTTTTCCGTACTTGTCTTGGGAGATGACTAAGGAAGTCAGAAGGGCTTTCTCTAGAGGGGAAGTAAGTGTTTTGAAGGTGGGTTTCCTGGTACTGAGGCGGGAAAGATTTCAGAGTTAAACAATCTGACCTTGGATGGGATGTGTTGGTATTTGCTCCACTCAGGTGGTGTGATGACCAGAAACCAATTTTCACACTGGCATCAATTTGCTATTTTTTTCCTGAACACCTGAGCAGAGATGATCTGGACCTTTTTTTCTTTGACTTTTCTTTTCCTTTCCCCCTTTCCTTTCCTTTTCTTTCTTCCTTCCTTCCTCCCTCTCTCTCCCTCTCTCTCTCTCTCTCTCCAGTATCTCGCCCACCCTTCCTCCCTCCCTTCCTCTCTTCCTTCCTTTCTGAGAGTGGAAGTAATTGTAAAAACTTAATTCAGGGATCCTCTTTCTGAAAAAGCCATGAGAAAGAGCAGCAAGAGCAGTGCTTCCTCCACTGGAACAACCTTGACTTTTTCTTCTGCCCCGGTTTGCAGCCCCTAGCCTGCAGTTGCTTGGCCAGCATTCTGCCCTCTCCCTTTTAAGGAAGTAGAGACAGTTTCTGTGGGTTCTGGTGTTGAGACCGGTGATCCCACAGCAGGAGCTCAGATTTCAGCGGGCTGCCACAGTCCTTTACCATCTGATTTCAGATGGGCTTGCTCTCAGAATTAGATCTCTGTGGAACTGGCCTTGAAGACGCTCTTTAATTTTATTCTACCCTTGAATTTGCTCTGAGACATTTAGGAGAAGAGAAACAAGATTTGCAATGGCGTTTACAACTCCAGACCCCAGAGATTTGAACTGTGACTTCTAGAGGGGGGAAAGGAAACCCTAGCAAGACTCCTGAGACTGGACCAGACTTATGTTAACCCAGACCACCAGGGTTCAAATCCTGCTTCTGCCATTTATGAGCTGTGAGGCCTTAGGCAAGTTACTCCAGCTCTGGGCTCATTTACCTGGGGACATAATAGTACCTTTTTGCACTTTTTGTTTTAGGAGTGCGTGAGGTAATGCCTGGAAAGTGCTACTTAGATCAGAGCCTGGCACCTAGTATGAACTACGGTGAGAGGAGCATTCCCCACCTTTGCAAATATTTTTGTTCTCTCAGAAGGGACGGGAATTGAGTTGTGGATTTCAAGAGGCCATTGCAACTTAGGCATGAGAAACCTCAGTTAATACCAGTGTGAACGGAAGAATGAACTAACTTTTTCAAATGTCTTCTCAGTAAGGCTCAGCGACTTCCATAGAATACAAGGAGCCTTGGAAAAGAGCCTCCTCACCTGTACTTCCTACAGACCTATTGGGATGAGGACTAGGAGTCAGATTTAAGTTGAGAGAAAGAAAATGCAGATGTGAAAGAAAGTCATACTCTGCTTATGTAAAAGCGTATGCATACATATAGGGTATATTTTTAAGTATGTACATGTATAAATGTACATGTAATTACATACATTTTTGATTATGTGTGTGCACATGGGAGTAGATACACGTTTTTATGAAAAAAAGTTCTCTTCAAAGTGGCCATAAATCTATTAAATAGCTCTCAATTAGTTAGTAGTACTGTTTTGCCAACTGTCAGCACAATGATGTATCTGGTGTATGTGCCATTAAATTTTGGAGTAAATGACTTAAAAACGTGAAAATTGTAATTAGAAAGCACTGTATAAACCATGTATCTTTTTCTAACTATAGGTCTTTCTTCCACTCCCACCACTTACGTCTTTTTACATTTCCCATCTCAAAGTCTAATAGCAACAACAACAAATAATATCCTGCCTGTGGCTAATAAAAAAAAGAATCAGCTTTTGATATAGCACAAGCTGGGATAGGGCAAGACATTAAGGTATAGGAAGGGGGGTGATGGTAAGTGAGCAGAGCATTGTATTTCCTGTCCCATTTATTGAGCAAGGAAGCCCAAGGGCAAAGTAGTTAGGTTTCCCTTCCCTAAAAAGATGTAGCAAATTATTTTAAAAACCCACCGCCCTTCATACTTAGGCTGAATACCTGCTCACATCTACTCTGGGGAGATAGGGAATGCATGTTGAAGAGGCATCCTGAGAGGTAAGCCCTTGCAGGTGAGGACACAGAAGCCAAGAGAAAGGGAAGTGACATTAAGGCCATCCAGCTCACCAGTGGAAGAAAAGCAATTCAATTTCAGGTGTCACAGACTGCAAAGCCTAGGATCTCTTTTTATATTGGACTGTCTTTAAAGGGGCAATACTGGAAACCAGGATACAAACTCAGAAACCTTCCTAGAATGGTCAGAATTCCTAAGGACTCATTTAAGAATTAAACATCAATGTTAACTTACATTTTTCCCCTTGCTCACATCAGGCAAGTATCTACAATCAGTTGAAAATAACCCCATTTTCCCCAAAGCCCCTTAATGTTATTTTGCTGTAATAGAAAGGAGTCCAGGAGACTTCATGAGGGGCTTTCTTCTGAGGACCATTGCCCTCTGGACCTTGCCACCCTGACCGCAGCTGACTGGCTGGGCTCCTGACCCCACCTCCAGCCAAGGAAATGGTCTGGTTCCAAAGTATAGCCCACGGTTGACGGATTCCATCACTCCATTTGCCTGTGACTCTTTGTCTACCTCACTCTACATTTCAGAAGAATGTGTGCTAGCAAATAGGACTCAAGTTAAAAGATCCAGACATGACCTAACTAGAGGCCATGAGCAAGTAGAAAACACAGAACAGCCAAAGCATCGTGTAAGCAGAATCTGTGACATAGAGAGGACCAAGACATCAGTTAGATGGTAGTGAAAACAGCACTCAGAGAGGGATGAAGAGCACTTTGTGGTGATAAGACTACAACATTGAGGCAAGGAGCCAATGGGGCACTAGGGTAAGCTTCAGAGAAAGAACCAGAAAGTAACTTCTAGAGAATATTCTCTCCTGTGAGGTCTGGGTGTAGCCTCCTGCCTTCCACATTTCCCCTTACATTCTTAAAGTGAATCCCCATGTATTAAATGAAATAAACTGAATGAAGTCCTGTTCTTTGCACCTTGATCAAATTAGTACATTGGCTTATAATTTTATATAGAACACTTACAAGGTCTAATCAACAAGTTACTGTCACTCATGAGGTACGTCTAAAGACAACTGCTCTAGCTGCTTCTGTCTTCAAATAATTCTTCGGCAGAAGTGGTTTCAAAAATGAAAAATTTAAAACTACATTAACAGAGACAAAAAGAGCTTTAATTGGGTAACTATCAGATTCAACTATCTAAATGAATTTCTCACTCTATTAAAATAACAATGATTTAAACTTCAAAGCAAGCTCAGCCTGGTTGTTTACCCTACCACTCTAAGTACTTCTGTAAGATATCTAGATCTTTTTGTTAGACATATGTTACTGAGCTTAATTTTCCTTTGTTCCTTTTAAAAGTCTTGATTCACAGAGAACAGGAATGCTTTGACTCTGCTTTCTAACACAATACCTGTGTGAAGAAACACCCAGTCCTGACTGTGTACAAATGGAAGGAACAGACAAATGCACGGGAAGATGTTAAGATGAGGTTGGAGGAAATTGGAATGCCAAAAAGCTCCAAGGAATTGTGGAATATTTATGAAACTATGTGGTGCATTTTTGAAATGCAGATGTCTCTGGAACTAGAAATGTAATCACAGGAATGAAAACTGTCTTTAATAAATCTTCTTAATTAAAATCTATTGTTCAGAAAAAATATATAAATCCTCCTCCAATACTAGAAACCATAGCAAGAGGTGGGGAAAGTATAGCTTTGTTCTGATTGCAGCAAATTAATTGCTACTAAGAGTTCCTGGTTACCATACTTTGGGTTTTGTTGCCTTTGTTGTTGTTGAAAGCGGAAGAAGGGCATTCTGGTGAAGTGAACATCAATTGTTCGCCATCACGGTACCCAGTGAGGTGAAAATAAAAGAGGCTTGTAGCACAAAAAAATATCCACTTACTGATAGGGGAAGAGTGTGTAGAAATGAATTTTTTTGTTTTCTGTTTGGTTTGGTTTTATTAGCTTCAAGAGCTTCTGATGGATGTTCCTTCAATTCAAAAGGTTCAGAATGGATTCTAAGAAACAAACTTGGCCTACCATCCTTCCTCTCAATGGTCAAGTCTCCTACGTAAGACCCAAACGGAAGCCTGTAAAATGAAAATGTCTACATGACTGCATTTATGAAAAATACATAAATTTCTGTTTTTATTAGTCTTCAACTGTCATTAAACTTTGAAAGCATTAGACCTTTCAGTGAAACCAGTGCACTATGGCATAATTGTCATAGCACATCAGTAGGACAAAGTAAACTACTTTTCTAAGTGGGCGAACTGAGGAGTGCCTGGGTGGCTCTGTTAAGCGACTGAGTCTTGGTTTCAACCAAGGTCATGATCTCTGGGATCTAGCCCCGCATAGGGCTCCATGCTCAGTGTGGAGTTATCTCCTTCTCCCTCGGCCCCTCCCCTTGTTCTCTCTCTCTCTCTATCTCTCTCTCTAAAATAAATAAATACAATCTTAAATGAAAAATAAGTGGGTGAGCCGAGGCAGTGAAGACTGAGTTGAAGAGCCTCTGTTCACCACAGCAAAGGACAGAGGACAGAAATGGCACATGGCTCTGCACGAGGAAGTGTAAATCAAATGCACACCTTGAATTCATTAGTTTATGGTACCCTTTCTCAGTTACACATTGCACAAGGCAAATGCAGTCTTAGGCAAGGGATGGCTATCACTGACCCTTCAGGAAAGAGTCACATGTGGCCTCGTTATTTACCCACTAAACGGCCTAACTTTTGAAGAGCTTCCAGTTTTGCTGAGATAAACAGCGTTGTGACTTAATTACCATCTTGTAATGGGTCTCCGTGGTTGACTGCAGGTACCTGGCCAGCAGGTGTGGACGTTAGGAGCCTCTTCATATATGAGTGTGCTCTTCTGTTATGCATTCAAAGTCCTGGATGTTGTTCTATATGTTTTGTGAGCACATGAATGCTGTTGGCTTTTGTGCAAACAGTAAAAGTGGGGCTCCATGTGTCAAAGGAGGTTGGCAAGGTATGAAGTACTCACTTCATACCTTTTTCATAGCCTTTTTCCTGCCCTTTTGGACCAGCATCATTGGCATTTTCTGGCAGCCTATTAGAGATGCAGAATCTGAGGGCTCGGCCCGGACCCACTGACCCAGATTCTTCAGTTGAACACAGTCCCCCAGATGCTTAGTATATTAAAGTTTGACATGCATTGGTCTAAAAAAAATAAATATATTTACTCTTCTCTATTTGAAAGGATCTATAGCTTCCAGTGTATTGGAGATGTATTAAGACTGCAAATAATTGTATATACACTCACACTTTCATTGTAAAAAAATTAAGTAAGGAATATCTATCCAAAAATAGAAAATTGAAGATGTAGGGCAAATGTCAGTCTAGAAGTGACATTTTTCCCCAGAAGAGGTGGCAAATTGTTACGAACAAAATGTTCCTATCTCGTAATTTTTTTTTCCCCTTCAAGAAATTGGACCACATGCAAAGCATATAGGGCAAACAGGGCTGTTGACATCACTGATCCTGTGGTTTTTACAGGTGCCTAATGTAAAGGGTACATGAATCAAATAATTCCCTCAAAAGCACAGATAAAATCTGGGGGGAATTTAGGAAGGGGAATCTCATTGGTCCCAGAAAATGAAGACCCCTTTCTAGTGTCTTCCACTGAGACGCTGTGGTTTCTCAGTTGGTGACCAGCCCTGCGGAGAAAAAAGTAAGAACTTCTCAAAACAACTTCATGCCAAACATGATTAACAGCAGTTTATATTTGCTACAGATTTGTTGGCCAAAAATTTCTTCTCTTCTCGCTGCTGTGCTGTGAGCCAGTTGGCTGCTGTTTTTCTCCCTAGAGGTGAATGCACTACAGTGATGTAGTGATTTCTGCATGAAAATAGTCTCATGCGGAGATATGGGGTTCATCAGACTGGAGAGTTCTATGGAGTAAGTTGATATTTTTAAAGGATTAGGAAAAATAAGAAGATTAAAATACTGTAACATATACTGTATATATACTGTAACAAATACTGCATCTTTTAGAGGGTAGATTTAATGTGGACATGGATACACTGATCCTGCATACGTAAGGCATAAATATCCAAATAAAAATGACTCTTTACTTAATATAAACACTGTGTAAACAATCAGGATTATAGACACTACCAATGATACCATAATTAAATGAAAGGGAGAGCACATGCCCCAGACATATGAGCCAGCTTGTGAATTTTTACTGCATATTGATGTGTGTACGAAAGAAGACATAGTTGAACTATTACTGTAGAAGGTGAGAAGGAAAGACTCACTTACCTCTAAGATTCCCCAGCTTTAAATTCCTTTCCCTAGTATTTTAAAAATTTTCTAGCTTATCATAGAAAGTAAACTGAAATTTCAGAAACATTTGTGGTGTATTGTAGATTCTGAATGAATTTTATCAAAAGCTTAAAACACATCAGAATATATATTTTCCACATCAAATTTGCCATTATTTCTGGAAGTATTGACATGCTCATATAAAACAACACAGGTCTTTTTCTTTGGTTTCCCACATTTTCTTCATGTGAAATATTGCTTATGTTAAAATCTTACGTTTCTTAAGGATTGAGTAAAAAAGGAGTCAAGTTGGTGGTGTTTTGAATCATGTAGCTAAGACATGAATAAGTGATGGAGCTTTTAAATCCTACTCATTCATTCAACAAATATTTACTGAGCACCTAGTATGTGCCAAGTACTCTTCAGCGAACAAAACAAAGACGCCTACCATTGTGCAGTTACATAACAATAATATATCCCTATTTGAGAACTACATAGAGCAACCACCAATAAAAAAATACAGCAAAAAGAAAGTATAACTTCTCTAGGCATATTCCATAAAAAAATCGAGAATATAGAATTTCAGCACGGGAGAGGTGATATATGATTTTATTCTGGCTTATGGTATTTTAAAAATCAATATTCAGAAATGGAGGTGGGAAGTGTTCAATTCAAATTAGAAACATGTGAATACGATTTGTATTTGGCATCATTATTTGTCATGGATTAGTTATAAAATCTCACATGAGATAAATACTAGATTACAGGTAGCTATGCATGTAAAAACACATATATGTATGGCATGTGTACATGTGTGTGTTTCATGTGCAGTAAATACATTCCTGCAGTTTAGCGTGTCAAAGTCTGACAAATACAGGTATTTAAATATTTTAAAGAGTAAGACTCATTAAAGAAATACTGATGTGAATTATTTTCTAAAACTTTCCAAAGTTAAAAAGAAAATTCTTTTGGCAAATTAAATAAGTAACTGAAATTCTGCAACTTTGGCTCTTTGGGTGCAGATTGGTTTTAAAGCACTACAGAAAAACACACATGACTATCTGAATACATAGGCATTAGAAATCAAAATCAAACTCATTGTCTGCAGGCTTGCAGCTAAGTCATACCAAATGATCAGCTTATTTGCAGGGATGATGTGAGAGTCATTTTTGGTTTAACTCATACATTTTCCATTAAAAAAATCTGTTTATTATCTTAGGTTAAAACTCTCCTAAGACCCAATGAATTTATACTGTACACTGGGTACTAAGAATATGTGACTTAACTATTATAGAATAAAATAAAGATCTCTGAAATTTGCTCTTTTATTTGTTGTCTGTGTCCTAAAATGAAACCTCAAAAAATTTAAATAACAAATTTGTAAAGATTTGGACTAAAACTTGTTCATGCAAAACTCAAAAAGTGAACTACATAAAATTACACAGGTAAAAAGAGAGATATGGCAAATAGTGGTTAAGTTCTAAATTTATGAAGCACAATTATTGCTTGCCATTCTTTATGTTTATCATGCTCTATTTTTTTCACAAATATCAGAATAATTTTTTTGTTAGAAATAAGCAACATGGCAATTAAGGATTTTCATCAACCTACACAAACAGGAGGAATTTTTAAAGTCACAGAATATCACAGATTGGGAGTCATTTAAACTTTAAGATCTATAAGCAAAAATTTAAAAGTGTTAATTAAGTACTTGTTCACATTTTGCATAGGATTTTTTTTTTTTTTTTTTTTTTTTTTGGTAAGAGGTGAATCACACGTCTCTAAAGAATGTAATAATCACTCATCTGAAATGTGTATTGAAAGCACTCAGCTTTTTTTTAGGACTGGCTTAAGGGAAAACCAAAAGCATCCTTAGGTAACATTACTGAAAAAAAAATCTGTAAATTGAAAGAACTCGGTACCTTTCTAATAATGAAAATTTAATGATGTGAGAAAAAATCTTCTAAAGTGTGAGAAAAAGAAAATTGCCGGTAAGGACTTTTTTTACAGTTGAACACATTATTGTGTATTTTATTTTTCAATTTAATGGTTTCATTAGGGTATCTGTTTTTCTAAACAATCTCCTTTTTTGAAATTTATCTTTATGGTTTGGGGAGGGGCAGCAAATTAAACAGTTTTGAAAGTACAGAAACTTGATCTCTCTTGTGAATGGCAGATAGGAAGACTTACTACTGATCCCTGTCTCCTCAGGTGGGTTTAAAAAAAATGTATCAGTTAACAATTTCTCTTGTTATGGATGTTATGTCATGTGTATCCCTTCCCCCAAGGCTAGAGTAAGCAAATATTCTGTGGACCTGTACTGTTTTCAGTAATTCACACCCTCCCATCACAAATATCAATGAACTCCTCCTTTTCCATTTAATACATTTTCTTTTCCTACATTTTGCAATTCAAGAATCACCTCATGCTTGAGTTGTTCCTATAGTTACCTATCTGCTCCAAATAAAGGAATCTGGAGATAATACAAGGATAAACTCTCCAGAAAAATATGTTCTACGTTTTGCAGAACACAGGCTTGTAAAGGGGGTGGAAAGTGGGATTAAAGAATATACAAAGTCATTCTACATCAGTTTAAGGATGTATGTGCTTCAGCTGCTGTTATCAGAATTAAAAAGAAAATCTCAGATTTAGTGATATATTCTATCTGATGTAAAGCCAAAATGAGTAGAAAACATTGGTATTTCTTTAAAAAGGAAATTTAACTAGAACAATGATTATTATTTTTCCAGAAGTATGACTGGCATAAATGACGATCCTGTAGGATTTGTAGAATCTTATAAAATATGATTTAAGTATATGCTCTGGTATTGTGAATATAGCCTGGAAATGTAAAACTCCATTTTGATTTCCTGTGACTTACTGTCTATTGATTTTGAAGTTTAACATTTGTATTATAATTTCACACCTACAATGGCACACTTTATAGGTAGGAGAAAAACATGGCATGATGTATTTTATTTCTCCCCTACTTTTTACATTCTAAAACTTATTAATTTACTCTAAGTTTTAAAATTTGATTCTAGAAGTAGCACTATTTCACAAGAACCATTCCCGATTCAGAAGTAATTTGATTGATTTTAAATAAGGATAAATGTATAGTTCCATCATTTGTTTTCAATTTGGGAGGCAAAAGAAATAATAATCCAAGTAAGAGGATAATAAAATATCACAATGTTTTTGCCTCTTTAAAGAAAATAAAAGCAAGCTTTGACATAATTTCTTACACAAAGGTATTATACAGTAGTGTCTTTACATTTTATATCTTAAGATTATTAATGGTGTTAGGATTTGCAAGGAGCACACACACAAAAAGCTGTAATACAGAAGTTACTATAGAATGTAGGATTTGATAAAATTTGAGATTCAAATTAACAGCATCATAATATCAAATACCAAGACTTAACATTACAATTCATTAATCCATTATAATTCATTAGTCAAATGTCCCAAGGAGAGGGCAGAATGTACAATGAGTGTTTTCTGGAAATGAATTGCTAAAAATTAGTAGAGTCTAAAAAGACTTCAGAATTGGAAGCTCCAGCTGGGTTTAAAAGGATGGGGGAAGGGATATTACTCACTGTTACACATTTGAAGCACCACTTTAAAAAATAAAATCCAGGAATGTCTCATCAGTCCCCACTGCATCAGGCCGACTCTGACTCTATCTTAAAGCACTTTTTTCCTTCGTAAAGATGAGATTTAGAAACATGCACATAGGACAATTTGCATTGATTTAGGCCAGTTGGGAAAAGAACATGGTTTAGGGTAGGATTTCAAATTGTTGCATTAAATATAATAACATTTGCAGTAGTGGCACCGTTCCATAATAATTTTAAAAGATTTCATTTTACTTATTGCAAGCCATTATCTGATCATATTTGACCTACATATTAATATTTTCATTATTATTCAAGTCCTTTTTTGCTCTGTACAAACAAATTGTCAGCCCTGTTCACTGAGAGATTATTTATTTACTCTGGAAATATCTGAAATTCTTTCACCCTATCTTTTCCTCTGGGACTCTCTCCCCACCCCACCCCACCCCGCCCCCTAAAGTATTGATATTAAGGTCTGGGGGGAGGAGGACACATCCAAGGAAAACGTGAGATAGAGAGAGGCCCCTCTAAACGGTATACTATGGGAGAAGTAAAAAAACAAAGAGAAAAAAAAGAAAATGATAATTGTTTTCTCTAAGGCTATTATCTAATGCGAAAGCAAATAGTCAGTCTGGAAATCAGCTAACAGAAGGGGATTAGAGAGGAGATCTGAGAGTGGCTTGATTTCTAGCAGAGCTGTCTCTCCAGCCAGTGATGAGACACAGGCAGGGCAGCCAGGAGCGCTCCAGATGGCCGGGGAAAGTGGTCGTCTTGGGTTACTGCAGGGCACTCGGGCCGCCAGAGAGCAGGCGGCCCGGGAAGGCATCATTAGGGAGCCAGTCCCACGTCCAGCCTGCACCGGAGAGGGCGAGGCTGGGAGGGAGGCCGCCCGCCCGCGCGCCCTAGCGAGCCGGGCCTGCCCATTGTTAACATATACTTGACCTCTGTGACCCCTGCACGACACAGATGTCTCCCACCTCCACCTCCCCCCCCGCCCCGCCGCGGGCCCTCCCCCCTGCACCTGGTAGCGGCCGCGCCGCCGCCTCCCTCCCGAGCGGCCGCGGCGCCCCGGGCGCGGGCGCGCGCCGGAGCCGGCCTGGTGCGGGCGCTCTCTGCGCACAGCGCGCGGCGCTCCTGCTCCCCGGCGGACGCCCGGCCGCCCTGCAGATAAATGCGTCGCCTTCCTCGAGAGTGAGCGAGGGCGGGCGAGGCAGACGCAGACGCCGCCTGTGACAGTGGCAATTCCCTGCGCCCCACATCACATTTGTCTGCCACAGCAGCAACAACAGAAAAGCGGAGGGAGGGAGGGAGGCGGGAGGAGGGGAGCGGAGCTCCGCAAGTCTTGGGTTCTGCGTGGAGGCTGCGTTTGGCTGGCGTCCCCGACCCCGGGCTTTTTGCACCGCAGCTTCGCAGTGCGCAGCGCCGGGCGGCCGCGGGCGCTCCGCCGGCGACTCCGCGGCCTCGTGGTGAGCGCGCGTGGGCGAGTGGCCGCGGACACTCTGGCCTCTCGGGGGAAGGCGCGCCGCGCCCTTGCCCCCTCGCCCCGCGGGCCGGCCGAGACGACGGGAAGTTTTATTTGCAGCTTGGAGCCCGTGGCGGATGGTGGGACTCTCCAGCCCTGTGCAGTGTAAGTGCCCGCGGGAGGGCTGGGCCGGCGGGCGGGCGGCGGGGACTGGCCCCCGGCTATTACTGTTAATTATTATTCTGATGACCGTCATCTTCATTCGGGTTATCCGGCCGGGAGGCTGCAGGCTGTACTTGTCGCTCAACTAGGGTAGGACTACGCACCAGGGCCAAGAGGAACATCGCGGGTGACTCCACTATGAGATGACACTGAACTTCACGGGTCAGCTAAGGATGCAGTTTTCACTCCTTGATTCCCCGCGCTGTCTTTTACAATTTTTTTTTCCCCCTTTCCTCTCCATCATCGCGGTATGTGAACAGGAAGATGGTGCGTAGTTCCCACCCCCTATACTCCGACAGAACAACCGGTCAACGTGCCCACGGTGCGTTTGGCAGGTGGCCCTAAACCCGCATCGTGGGTTTTTTGTTTTTTGTTTTTAACTGAAAGGGAAAGGCACGTTTCGATAGTGGAAAACTTAGCTCTAGGAGCAGGAAAGGCGGAATGTTAACTTGTAGACTCGGCTGCGACTGAGGTCCGGGTCTTCTTAGTGGCATCTAGGTACTCTGCACCCGCCTGCGAACTTTCCCCATTACTCCTGGGCGTTTGGGGGTGCCCGAGCGGGAAGCACCAGGGCGCACGAAGTCTCCCGACCGGGCTTCTCCAACCCACGACGGGTTCAGGATTTCACCGCCGGCGATCGCTGGGCAGCGTCGCACCTGCCCTGACCTCCGCTCGGGGTCTCGCCACTCTGCCATTTGGAGGTTCCCCTTGCGGCCCCGACTCGACGCTCGCCGCTCCCGAAGGAGGAGCAGAGCCTTGTGCTCGGCAGCTCTTGCCCCGCACAGTCCAGACGGGGAGCCACGTTAGCGGAATTCCTTTCGTTTTCTAGAAGCCCGTCCGGTGAAGCGCCCGGGCAAGGGTGGAAAAGCGCCCGGGCCTCGCCACCCACCGCTCTCTGCGAACCTTAAAGGACTGGGTGGGTTGGCGCACCCAGACCACTCTCCCGGAGCGGACCTTACGCTGGCCGGGACACCTTAATTAAGCAAAGATGGTTGTGTCGGCCTAGAGCGCTTAAATCCATTTTATGAAACTTTTTTTTTTTTCTTTTCTTGTAAGGTCGGTCAACCCTTGGAAAAGTTTGAGTACTACGATGTCGGGAAGTAGGATGTGAACCAAGACTGTTACTAAAAATAGGATCCACCCCCGCCCCAGGCCTTTCAGTTTCAGGGTTTGACTGGGGAGCTTTGCAGCCCTTGGTCTCATTCCTCGCAGATTCTGCCTAGGGTAGAAATCTTTAGAGCATAGCCCTCCCCGCCAAAGGTTGGGCACCTCAGATCCCAGGGTGCCCAAGCCTGTCTGTTGCTTCCTCAGGAAACCTGCAGGATGTCCCTTTAAGGAGTAGCTAGTATTCCTGGAGGAGGAGGTCCTGTAGACCAGTCACCCAGGCCAGGGCAAGGGAGTAAAGACCAGGAGAGCTGGAGAGGCCACTTCAGGCCAACTTCATGTGTTTCATGTAACTCTGAGCCCCCTTGAATTTTTAACTTCGCTTCCCTTAATTAATCTGCCCAGGGCCTGTATATAAATGGCTGTCCACAGCTGCTGCAAATTGATTTGTCCCCTGATAAAGGTGGCGTTGCTGACCAAAGCATTTTCTTTCTACCTTCTGTGTGAACTGAAATCTGTTTTACAGGGTTTTTTCTTTTCTTTCTTTCTTTTCTTTTTTTTTTTTTTTTCCTCTCCTAGTCTCCTTTTAAACATCTGTACGGTTTTTAAGTGCACTCAGTGGCTTTTATTATCACACCCCTCCCTTTGCATAGAACAGGAGTGGAACTGGGTCTGTGCCCAGTGAGTCCACACTCACCAGAATACAAATTGACCAGATTCTCTGTGATGAACGGCTTGTTAGTGTTGGGGGCCTCCTTTTAGTTTATTGCAGTGTTTTGCCTTGACCATGTGAGTCTGTTGTTGTGCCCAGTTTCTCCTGTCACACAGTTCCTTAGAAAAGGTCAACAAACACTATTGTTTCTTAAAACCATCATAGCCCCAACCTGGGTGTTTATGTCCAGGCTGGGATGTGGACAACCAGAAGCAAATCTATAATTCTATCCTTGAAGTCTAATTTAGTACTAACATTATGGGTGCTTTCAAATCACATAGGTAGGGCTATGTGATTTCTCTCTCCCTCTCTCTCTCTCTCTCTTTTTTTTTTTTTTTTTTTTTTTTTTTTTTGCTTTTCTTTCTTTTTAGCAATTGTTGTTTTCTAAGGGAGGTCTGACAGTCTCACCCAGGATTCATCAGGGAATCTTACTTTGACCCAGGCTTTTCTTGCAGCCAGGATGGATGCTGAGGAAGTTGAAGCCTGTCGTTGCTTTACTTGTACTGTATTTCACATTTGATATTTCTTTGGTTTATTCTTTCAAGAGAAAATTCCAACCCAATAACCCAGGAATCTGGCTCATTCTGGGTGCATATTAAACACTGACTTTATCTAAGATTTATACTAAGAGAAGAACTTTATATTAAAAGTCTTTGTTTAAGCATTAATAATTTTTGTTGTAAACCGTTTAGACAGCACTTTATTTGAAAAGCTAAATATTGAGCGGGAGAATTTGAGTATGTACCTTCTCCAGTGTCCAGCTCATACCTAATAGAAGCACGGGGGGGGGGGGGGAGGGATGGTCTATTTTGTCCTTAATGTTTAGACAACTCAAAGCAGACCAGAAGTCTTTGAAATGATATTTTCCTTTGTAGACCTAGTCTCCGTGACCCACTAATATTTGCTGTTAGTTTGGTTTTCAAAATGATTCTTCAAGGAGCTTCCTAAGAAGAAGCATTATACTTGCAATACAATGCAGACTGCTCTATTTGGTTGCAAGTTGCTGAAGAGAGTAGTACGGAGTGTGTTTCAGCTATAGGAGTACAGCTTTTAAATATTTTTACAATTTTTCTGTCCTGAAGAACAGTGGAAATACTGGTCTGGATGCTAGTATTTGATGATGAGCTCTCCCATCGAGGGTGTTAGTGTTCGCAGATAAAAGCACTTCAGAACTGCAAGGAAGTACACAAATGTAAGGTGCCATTATCATTTATTTTATTGGAAAATAGAAGCCTAGCCCACCCCCCCAAAAAAAGACTTGCTTTTTTTTTTTTTTTTTTAAATACATTGAAAAGGGATCACGAGAAAGAAATGCTTCCAATAGGAATGCTGGCCAGTGGTTGTCAGTTTAGGACATTCTTCACTGTCAAATCCTGTTTCTCACTTCTTTGATATGAACATCAGCTGACAGGCACTGAATGCAAAGCCTTCTTCATTGAGGTTTTATGCAGGCAACATAGCTCTTCATAGCAAAGCAGTCTGAAAAATTGGCACCTGCAGGATTTGCATGTGAAAAAAAAACGAGTCAGTTGCATTTTACTGGAGTCTATTACTGTAAGTTATGTAAGTTCAGTGAGAAAAGCTATTTATTTGTTGCTGTTTGGGCATTTCAGAGTTCTTTGTTTTATGGACACCTTATTCATGTAGTGATCCACAGATTTTATTGATAGCAGAAGCAGGGAGAAGTGATCTCTGGCTTTATAGAAGTTATTTATTGTGGAGTGAAGTAATCTTTAACCATGTGCTTTCAGAGTGCACTTACATTCATAGTTAATTTTTTAAATGTGGCTTAAAAATAATGAACTCCTGCAACTTTCAGGTTAATCTATCAGAAGTTAAATACATAAAATGAAATGAACATAAATATCCTTTGAAAGCAGTCTAGGACTTTAGGAGTTCTATACTAACAAGTTAAAATCTACCAGAAAAAAAATTAAACCTTCCATTTTTCTAAACTTGTAAAAAGCCCCTCCTGCCGACACTTGGTAAATTGTCTCCAAAGTGCCTTTTAAACATACCATATTTGACCCCATTTATTTAAAAATATCATATTTGACCCCAGAATAATGAACAAATGTTAAATCTACTAAAGCAGCTTTGTGAACCTGGTATTATCCATCACTTAGAACATTTTATCCAGAATAAGTTATTGTTACCAAAAGAGACACCTTCCAACTTCACTTTTTTATAGCCATTAATATAAGGGTTCCTAAATAATGTTTAAAGAACAGTGAACATTTTATTAAAGCAAACATTAGTTCAGTTTAATGGAGGTAATTGTAAGTGATAAGACAGAGCAGGTTATCTCTGTGTTGTTTAAACAGAAGGAGCTACTTTGCACCATTTCCAGTAGCCATCTGTAGAAGAGAAGGGTTTGCACCTGTCTGTCCACACTAATTATAGATTAGGGCCAAAGAAATGAAATTCGAGAAGGTTTTCAGCTAATGAAATCCATACTGATTTTATTGTAAATGTGTTTTATGTAAAGAGGGTGATGGTTGAGTTATGAGTGAATAAATCGGTGTGTAGCTGTTAGGCACTTGGTTTTGAAGCACAATTCTGCTGCATTAACCTTTGATATTAAAAAAAAAAAAAAGAGAGAGACCAACAACTTAGACATGGATGCTAGCCTTTGTTTGGCATCCATAGCTACAATTTAGTGAGCAGCAGTGAGGTTCAGTGTGCAATTGAAAAATGTGCTGTAAAGCAGCTTAAATGTTAAGAATATTCTAATATTTTAAAGTACAGATGAAGTAGAAGGTAGGTTTTGTTTTAACTTAGGCACATAAAACATGAGAAAATTAGAAAGCTTTTTTCTTTTTTTGTGCATTTCAGTTTCATGTCCATGAGAAATTAAAGCAAAACGAGTGAGGAATGCATTCTGCAATAAAAGGTCACATGAATGTCTACCACATCTGTTTATAGTAATTATGAACATAATTAACATAAGAATTACAAATGAAATAATGACAAGCTGAGCAATGAGATATTATGCCATAATGGTCATATGTTGGAATTCTCACATTATAGCACACTAGAATTCACATACTCAAAGAAAGAAAGAAAATGCTAGATTTTTATCTGAATTAATGCTTCAAAACTTATCTGCCAGGGGCAGATGGACTTCTTGCTTTTATAGGAAGGTAACCTATTATTAAGAAAAGAACTAGTTGAAATTAAGATTTCTAGTCTCCAGCTTGGACTTTAAGACAGCTGTGATTATAGAAACCACTTTCTGTTGTACACTTATTCTGTGATTATACTTCTTGATTATTATATTGCGCTTTTTTTTTTTTTTTTTTAAATTGAAAGCTTTGCAGCAAAGTGTTTGCTTTGGAAGAGAGTCATGGATTCTTCCCATTTGAGAATTGGTTGATCTTTTCTAGAACTGTGAGCCAAAAGTCAATGAACAAACAAGGTAGTAATAGAAATACTGTGCTTTTATAAAATAAGAACATTGACAGATTAGCTTTTGCACAGTTTTCTTCATGCCTTTAATGTTTGAATGCTTTTAAAAGAAAATGTAAACCTTTTCTGGGTTTGAAAGTAGTAGTGCATTGTTTTGTTTTTTTAAATAGCGTTTTTTTCCCCCCAAAAAGCATGTAATGGAAAAATCAGTAAGCATTTGTAAGTTGTATTTTTTTCTTCCTAGAGTTGTGTTGGATTTACAGGCATTTACATGTAGTGTCTGTCCAAATTGATCTAACTGAAATGTAATAAAGAGAAAGGTATGTGTGATTGCATCTGGTTATTCTGAATGCAGTTTTCTATAACAGCTAGAGAAAAGGTGAAAGGTGAGCTTTTATGAGAGCTAAAATGATACTCCAGAAATCCGTTATTAAATTTAAAACATGTTAGAATGGCCGATTTTCACCCATTTAAAGTTCACTTGATGTTGTAATGTGCCCTGCCAAATGGCTTACTGCCTACCCTTGCACCCCTCTCTCTCTATTGAACCTGGCCACTTTTTGAAGATTTATGGAAAAATATTACCTTGTTCTCGTCTCAGTGATACCATGAGGTTTTCCATGTTATTGGATTACTGGAGGATTGTGGCAGACCCCTTTTTATCTGACATTCATTGCATGACAAGATTTTTCACACATGCCCTTCCCCCACCTAGGTCCAGCTTATTTTCACTCTGTCTTACCTATCAAATATTTCTGAATTCTCCTCTAGGCATAGGAGCATGGGGCTGGGGCTGGGGGGGTGGGGAGGCCACCACCCATGCAGATGTTTTTTGGTTAAGTGTTTTGGAGGGGGGTGCTCGATTAAACAATGCCTCTCATCAAATTTGCCTCTAAGAGACTCTCCCTTTTCTTTTTCTCTATTAACTAGCCTACCGTTCCCTCTCCTCTACCATTTTGTCCCTTAACTAAGACCTATGCATACACTGTGTTATAACCCAGAGTGTCACTGCAGCTGGGGCTACAGTGTATGTCATCAACAGTTATGCAGTTTATTGGCTACTTCGTTCTGAACTTGCTCTTCATACTGCATGAGAGCTCCTTAACCAAGCTTCAGTGCCTTGAAATGCAACACAACCAAATACTCCCCCTTCCCCCAATAAAATAACCTTCTTTGCTGCATTATCTGCACTCCATTAAGGATCTGATCAGATGTTCAGATTGTCTGATGGGCGTATTTAAAAGTGAAAAGGGGCTCCCAGGGGACTACTCAGGTGTATCTCCCTCCTGACCCTGATGGGGTGGAGGATGAACTCTGGTCTGACGGAGGAGCATTAGCCCTTGCTTGTTTTCTGATTGATTCTTGGGCGCTGGGTGGGTGAGGAGCTGTGAAGCAGCGCAGGCCGAGATTGATTGCCTCGATTTCAAATTCCCACCTCCAAAATAGACTCTCAGATGTACACATAGGGAACCCCCTCCCCCCCCCCCCACAATTTCTGGAGGTGGAGCAGGTGTCTAGGAGTCACCTGTAGCTACCAATCACAAGTGGTCCTTCTTATCACCGTGATGCTGGCAGCACAAGTCTTCTGCTGGGACACTCTCAAGCCCAGGGCAAGAGATTTTCTGTCTGTTGCTGTGGGTTTGGGGGGGGGGGTGGAATTTCGCGGTATTGGGGCCAAGGAAGAGAGGGACAAGAACTTCCACTCGTGGTTGGTCTGGAAGGCTGCTTAACAGCTGTGAGGGCTCAAATAGGTTTGTTTTGCAAATTGTGGCAATTGGGCTGGAGGTGAGATGGTGAATGTCTCATTGTTATGCTCTGCCAAAAAAGGAGCTCTTGATCCCTTCTGACCTTGACAGGACCTCCAAAATGTTCAGTCTGGCCCTGGAACAGGGAAATGCAGTTGGCTAGTCCGGATTCCTTCCCTTTTCTTGGAGGAGGGGCAGTTTGGGGGATATAAGCAAACCCCCCACCCCCCCGGCTGTCACCCTCCGCCCCCTTTGGGGTCCCTCGCGCCCACTTGCTGCCCCCATCATGGGGCCCGAGCCCCCACCTCCACCATCCCTTTCGGTTTCTTCCCTCCAGCCTGTGCCTCTTCCCTCTCCCTCTCTCCCTCTCTCTCCCACTTTTCCTCCCTCTCGCGCTCCGTCTCACACGCACCCTCTGTTTATTTTCCTGCCTCCATCTGGGCCCTGCTGATATTGTAATCACCCTGATGCACGTTGGCTTCTCTCCTCTCCCTCCTGCGCTCACACACTCACTCACACACAATGTGCCATCCTGACAAGCCTTTTACTTCTGATAAGCTCCGATGTGTGTTTAATGAATACAAAGCCGCGGTCTGGGTGCCGCCTCGGCTGCGGCCGCCTCTCCTGCGCTCCTTTGCCAGAAGGTAATCTCCGTGAACGGGGAGGGGAGGCGAGCGGGGAGGAAGGAGGGGTGGGGAGGGGGGAGTGGGGGGAGCCGGGAAGCTGCTTTTCTCTTTCCCTCTCTCCCTTTCCAAACGATTCAGAAGTCGATAAGACCAGGAGAAGTGAAGATGTAACATGTTATCTGTCGCTCCTCTTAGCGGGCGGAGAGAATTTACATTTAAAGATTAGCAGAGGGAGAAAGAGAAATCTGCCTTTTGTTGTGCGGGGTGAGAAGGAGGCATCAGTCCTGGCCTGGACGCTATCTCCCATCACCTCTGCTATCCAGACAGGACTCACCGAGGTGAGATTACTGGAGGGCCTTATCTTTAATTGGGTTTAGTTTTGCCAGTCTGAATAGGTTTAAAGAGACTCGATAAAGGGGGAACAATAGATTATTTATTGACTGAACGCTGAAGCCTTTAGATGAAGAGGGGGAGAGAAGAAGCTGCTTAACAACTTGATTAGTTTATTTTAATTTTTATTTTAAGGTGAGCTTGTCTCTCTCCTGGTGCAGGGAAGGGCCATAGAACTTAGGGGAAATTGAATGACGGAAACATCTTCTTTCCTCTTTACCCCCCACCCCCTGCCCTTCTCAGCACCATCTCCCTTATTTTAACAGGAGTTTCATTTACCCCCTTGTGTTTCGGATTGATACACTGAGCAGAAAGGGTAGTGGCTTTTGGAATTGATCATCGGTGTTGGGTTTTGTGTGACTTGTTTTGAATGGGTGTTGAACTGATGCTAGTGGTGGTCCATGAATGAGTGAGAAAAGCAGATGTAGACTACTTTTAATATGCAGCTAATCGATTTGATAGTACGGTTTCAACATGGTTTAGAGGAAAAAAAAAAAAAGTCATTCTGACGCCGTCAGGTAGATTGTGTTTTAGACTTGAGACACGGAATTTTTTCCCTTGGAGTGGGTTTTTAAAAAAAGAAGAGTAAAAAGAAATGTTTTATTGACTCATGAGTGTATTTCTAAGAATTATAGTGTCAACTTTGTAATGTTTTTTAAAGGGATAAAAGTGAAAAAAAATATTGTTTGCCTCGTACACATCATCGAGGTAGGTGTTTCCATAGGTAAATAGGATCCAGTAACTAAAAGCCTAATTAAAATTTGTTTAAAGCCTGGGGTGGGGGCATGTTTCCTTGTTGACAGCGGCAGATCGATTGGGTAAGACAATAGAGTCCCATTATTTCACTTCCATTGACTGAACATATTGACATTTCAGGTTTGCTGTTGCCTCAGTGAGCGTGATGAAACACTGAAATTCACAGACCAACTGGTCAGAGTGGCACATATATTACTGTATGTCATTTCTGCCTTCAGGTTACCTTATCACCCAGGCAGAATGGGAACGGACAGCCTGGAATCCTTCAGAAGGGGCAGAGCTCTTTTGGCTAAGAAACTGACAGGTAGCACGTCTTAGGAACACCTTTAATTTTACCCAGAATTGGATGTTACGGAGAAATATGGGGAGCACTTTTATTGAAAAATCTGAGAAGCATCCTAGCTATTAATCTTGCACGTGGTACTTATAAGAATACCCATTTTCAAGATTTCCCTTTCCCTCCTCCGGTGGTGTCTATAGGGAGCGGTTGGTCACATCATTTAGGTGTTTGCCAGCTTGTGCTTGGGTGAGACCTGTTCTTTCCCAGTTCGGGGTACTCAAACATTAAAGCACCTGCTGAAGCTGTCTCTGATAAAAAGAATGTGTAAGGCCCCTTCCAAAAATAGAGCCTGACTTTGACTTTTGTGTTTCTTGTTTTCTTTTGGTGGTTGGAAAATGAAGATGGGATGTATGTATTTTATGCCCATAGATATGCATAGACAGTAATATGTCAAAATAAACATGTGTATATTCCAAGCAGAGGCAGAGAAGATAGTAAGTATTGTCCTTATCTTCTTAGTGTAATCTTCCCTTTTGTACATTTTACATAGTCTTTGCATAATACAGCTAAGTATTAGGGAGAATTGAGTCAAAGAAATTTGAGTCATACAAAAGTGAGTATGGGAAGAAAACCAGAAGGGACTTAACATATTTTTTTAAGAGTTTAATGAAAATATAAACCTATGATGAATATGCTTTATACACAGCAATTGTTGCCATCAAGTAGGCAACTGATGCCCTTTGCAGTGTTTAGAACAAAACTAGTCCTTTATACCATTTTCATGAAAATGTTAGGTTTCTATTTGATCAGCAGGTGCTGTTGAGATGAAAGCCATGTGTAAATTTTCAGAAGGCCAAAAGTGTCAATTCAGAAAAGGAAAGTGATAAGAGAAAATGCAATCAGTTTTCCTGTTTTCAATTTGTGCAGGATTTGAAGAGCTGTTTTGTTAAACTGCTACATCTGCTCCAATATGAATATTGAACTACTTCCACTAAAAATAACAGCCTATAATTTGGAAGCTACTGCAGTCTTTTGTTAGTGTGAGTGGGTTATTTAAAAACAAAAAAACAAAAAAAATAAAAAAATTAAAAAAAAAGACAATTTTCTATTCTGACAATCTCTTGCTTAATGTGCATTTTCATTTGTTGGCACTTTTATCCTCAGCAGATAAATGGTATTATGCAATTAGGACCTCATCTTGTTTGACTATGAAAGAGGTTTCCATAGGTGACAATCCTGGTAATATAAAAAGGGTTCGCACAAAGCAAAATTTATTTTTAAATAATCTGTTTAAATATAGTTATTTAAAATGAGATAGCTATTCCTTGCATTCTCTAATACTATAATTTTTAACTTACTGCTGACTATTATAACAAAGTTAACACTATTCTATTGCATAGTAAGCATCCTGTGATTTATTTTACCTTTAATATACCTGCAAATGTAAGTTTAAACTAATCAGGGATATTTTACCTAACAGGGCTTTCAGAATAATTTTTTTCATGCTTAAATAAAATGATTAAATTATGCTTGAGTGCCTGCATACAAAAGCTTTAGCTTCTATAGTACTGCTAATCAAATAAGTTTTATGGACAGGGAAAGCACCACATTAGAGAAAAATTGGATGCATTTTACTAGTGACCTTTCTAGGAAAGACAAGTTCTTTGTAAATCATCTAGTATTAAGGAAGAAGAAAACTCTAACACATCTTAAATAATCATAATACAGATAATACTTCATCCTTTTAATAAGAAAATGAATGGCATTGCTATCCATGTAAAACTGGGCGTAGAGAATTAAGGGAGAAGGAAGACTGATGAAATTTGGATCAGGTTCAATATTGACTCTATCCACAATTGCTAGTGGGTTGACTTGTGGCTATAGTAATTTGTCCAGGTTGAGACGTGATCACTGCTTAGGATCAATTGGAGGCTTTGTAGCTTTGTGGCTTTACACTTGAATGGCCAGACACACTCTTCACAGCTAAACTCAGAGTATCTCCAAAATGGGTTAAGGGGGAGACAGACTTTGGGACACAGGAGGAGGATGGATATTAACAAATGCGATGTTTCTTCTGCACCACCAACTGAAAAGAAGTAGTGGTTTGAAGAACCGTACTGTGTGTGTGTACCTGTGATCTGTGTCTGTAATCAGCCAACAAATAATGCTTTTAAGCAACGTAATTTCCAGTTTGAAGCCAAATTGTAGCATATTGTGCTGGCATATCTTTCAGAGACCCGGGCAGCCACGTGGGTGGATTCCCTGGTACAGCACCAAGTACTTTGCCACTTTGAAGAAATGGCGCTGAATCACAGATTGGTGTAAGAAAAGTTTATTTCACAGACACAGGCCCATCATTTTGGGATGTGATCTTCTAGTGAGTTGTTTTGTGCTGGAGCCACATTCAGCATTGAAGCCTCAGAACTTTATAAGGCACCAATGGGAGTTGGGGGGAAGCCTCTTGCGACTCTTTTCAAAATGTGCCTGCTTTAGAAAGTGATGTCCAGGCTCTGACATGAGAACCACTGATGCAGTAATGCCCCACAGTTGAGGTTTAAGGCACGAGACTCTCCTGTGAAGAAGGTTAAGATCGTCAGTGCTGCTGAGAGCCCCCCTAACCTTTTTCACGGACTGCAAGAGATCAACTTTTAAAAATTCCCCTGCTTCGATAGTTCTAATTGAGGTTACCTTATAATGCAGCCCATGAGGGAATCAAGCAGGCATTCATTTTACAGATTTCATATTGGTCAGGCTCTCTAAGGCAAATCACCCTTTGGGTGACTAGGGCCTTGAGAATATAGATCTTGTTGAATGAGCACACAAATGTAAAAATTTCCCATTTGTCCCGCAATCTCAGCATCTCCAAGTGCCTTAGAGAATGTGATTGACTAGATTCATTAATCTTTTAACAGCTGGGTCATAGACCACTTCTGAGTGCGCTCTGGGCTTTCAAGGGCTGCCCCCTAGCTGTTGGTCTTGGGAGAGAGAGGAGGAACTGACAGATATTGGAGACCTACTATGAGCCTGGGGTCTACCCTCACATGGATTGGCATCACTGATTTCTAAGCAAATTATAAAGCAGCTTAAAACTTCATTTCAGAGACTGGCTGTAGTTGATCTTCTGGCTTGGCCTTTTGCCTCAATATGGAAAGCTGAGTTCGCCCTGTGTCCCCAATTGAATTACCTACTTTGTTCCCGAGTTTGATAATTAGAAGCTTATTTTCTGAGTACCTACCTTGTTTAAATATTCTCCTTAGCAGCCATCAGCCATACATCCATTGTTTTCTTCTGCCCTTGCCTGACAGCCATCCTTGGACACGCCCAAGAGTATGCCAGTTTGTATCCCTCAATACCTCCTAATCCAGGCTTTTCCATTACGAAATTCTGTTCCCTCCTCCGAACACCACCTTCCCGCACTACACCGAAGCCATGAGGTATCAGACTGTTCCTTTGTTGATCTCACTCGGCACTCTCGAGTTGTCTTCTGCCTAGTGTCCCTAATCTCGGTTGGTCATCTGCGTCTCCCAGTCCAGCCAAGGCCAACTTCCTGGTCATTTCCTAAGAGAAGAGGGATTCCACACCGTTTGGAGCTTGCAGGTGTAATTATGTAATGTAAAAAGAAGGACATGGGGTGTGTGTGTGTGTGTGTTTGTGTGTGTGTGCGTGCTCGTGCGCACATGTTTCTCTGAGTAATGGGTAAACTGGGGTTCCCTTTCCAGTTCAGTCCCTGTTTTGCTGTGTGGCCTGGGATGAGTGCCACCCCTCAGGTGAATTCTTCAGAAGTGAAATGAAGGGCAGATTTCAGGGACCCTTAGGCTTCTCATCTCTCACATGTCTGAGTCTATGTGTGATGCCGGAAGTAGGCTTTCAAGAATTTCCCACGGTTAGGTGAATGAAAAAAAAATCCTGAATTTTTAATTTGGGGGGTGGAGGGGGGCGGGGCGCTCCTGATCTCTATATGACTGGGAAGTAGGACCATATAGAACATCATTATCTCCTTATTCTTCTCCACTGTAAAGAAGTGGCATTGGGAACAGGGAGGCCTTTTTTTTCCACAGCCATCCTGGTGAACATCTTGGTGACTGTCTGAAATTTTAGTTATTACTGGGCCTTTTAAAAGGTGAATGAAGAAGGCATGAGTCTGTTTCTGCAGTGAGAAGGAACTGAGGATTTAAAGTTTTGCTCAAGGAAGATAGCTTTTATGCTTTCACCTCATGGCTGCTGGACAAGATGAACTTGATGCTTGGGGGCAGGAGTGAGGGGCTGGAAGCTAACGCTTGGCGGTGATTGGTTGTGCTTCCTGGGCATTTGCTGTAGCCTGTTGTCTAAAGGTTTGGACCCAAGTCACTTGGAAATTTAGAAAGTGGCCTCTTTAAACCATTTTTTGGAGAGAACCTGGTAAGTAACAGTTAGTTATTTAAATGAACAGTTCAGTATTTAAATGAACAAAAACACATTCTCGTTTGGTGAGGAATCAGTTCTTAAGTAAGAAAGACTGAAATTGTCCTATGGCATCGTCTGAAGACATAGTCTACTATTGGTTTTAAAACCCAGTTATTACCAGTAACACTTTGATTTCCTACTTTAGTTTGTACACATTTTAGGCATTACGGGAAGTTTAATCTTAATTTGTGGTATTGTTAATAATGACTAGATCTGGACTTTCTTAGAACTTAGAGGCTATGGCATTCTTATACTTCTGATTTGACCAAGAGAGCACTTTGGCATCATCTAGGATGGCAGTAGAAACTTCTTCTGTTTACTAGGACTATCTGCAATTGGCAGGACTTGGAAGTAATGCTATTTTCATCTGTCATTAGAAATGGAAGCCACAGGAACTACTGTTGCTTCATAGGTTGTAGAAGATTTGTGCACTGGCATTCAAGGTTCAGTGAGAGGCCAGACTGAAGTGGTTTCTGTTTGTTTGTTGCCACCAAGGAGAATGTCTTCAAAGTATGTAGGCGGTAAACTCTTAGTTGGTACCAAAATTGACTGGATTGAATGTTGCATCGGCGAATTCAGAGAGATTCCCATGAGATGTAATGGCAGCTTGTCTGAAGAAGCTCAAGAGCTAGGTGGGCACTAATCACGTGAGAGGAAAGGACGCCAGAGCAATGATGAGCTAGAGGCGGTGGGCCGAGCACTTGGGGAGAAAACTAGCTGTACGGTGCTGTTCTAAAGAGTGCTTGGGAAGTCCCTTCCACTAGACATTTTGGAGAGCACCCCTGGTGATACTCAAGGAGGAGGTCTGAGAGATACTAGGAAAGCAGGGAATGGTACCTACAGATGCTGGTGTGGAGTTGGGGGTAGGGACCAGTGCAGTGGCATTGCCAAGAGCATTTCAAATGCATGTCCCATGGCAAAGAGAGTATCAGTGGTTGGAAAGTCATCCCCCAGTGGATGTCATAAGCATGGTCCAAGTTGTGCTGTAAAGACAAAGTCTTAGAAAGTGGGTTGGCCTCTGTGGTTAAAACTCGCTGTACTGTACTCCTTCCCCTAACCTCAAGATCTGGGAAGATGTGAACTGTAAGACAGGTCATGAAAGACTGCTAGTTTATTTTCTGAATCTATGCATATGTTATGTACACAGTGATGAGCAAACACAGCTGGGAAGAACAGCAGATGATATTGGGACTGGAACTGTGGTGTTTATCAGACTGACTTAGTAATCCTTCTTTCCCGTGAAAGTGTTCTTTTTAAGTGACTATTAGGATTCTATAACTTTTATCATGTGTCACTCAAGTATTCTCTCCGATCTAACCCCTTTGCCTACCTGTCACACGTTTTCACTCTCCTCTCTAGCTAGATTTATTTAGAGATGAGATCCACATTTGACCTCTGATGGGAAACAAACATGGACAATGAATTCTCATCCCTTTGTTTAAATAAGGATAGGTAGGTCTGTTCAGGTTTAAATGCAAGGTAAATGTAATCAATCTCCACTGAGTTGTCCAAGGCAAGCTTTGTGTTGGCTAGAGGGAGCGGGTATAAAATATCAGGGAAAAATATAAATGAAGAACAGTAAAATGAACAACCCATTAAACCTAATTTTCCTATTTTTAAGAAAAGTGTATGCTTTTGGGATAGTCCTAGTAATGACCCTTTTTTGAATATCTGAAAGAAAAAAATATTTACTTGTGGCTGTCAGAAGTAAGTTAATAAATTCATTAATATTTAATGAATGCCTACTATGTGTAAAGCCTCATGTTAAGACGGAGACGCAGACTAGGCAGGTTTGCATACATGTATACTGTATACGTTTAATGGGTGTACATGTAATTCAGTGTGTACTTAATTCCCACTGAATGATAAACCCACTCAGGACGAGCAGAATTGCTACATAAGTTAGGGAGGCTTAATGGCTTAACTGATTAAATGGTATAGTAAATGAGATTTTAGAGTGGGGAGTGAGTGGTAATTTCAGCTTGTCTTAAGACAGGATTTATCAAAGTAAAGTTATTGTTTGGGCTTGTGGGCAGTTATAAAGTAGGAATGTGGATGCAGAAAGCCAGATGTGGAAGGGGCTTTTGGAGGACTATAGGGGTGGAATGAGTGGGGTTGGAGAGAGAGTAAATTGAAGAATGTGACTGTATCGAAGAGGACCCATGGGTGATTACTGGCAAATAAGCAGAAAGTACCTAACTGTCTTGAATACAAAGCATTTTGATTTACTCTTTATCTTCTGAGGAAGCCAGAAGTTTTTAAAAACTGTGTCCTATAGGACCCCTCAGGGTGAGACTGGGCATGAAGGGTGCCTGGCCTGGGCTCTCAACTTTCACTGGCACTGGGAAACCAGAATAGTTCTGCTTTAATGACAAATAGCTTTTATATATTAGATTTCCTAGCTAGGCTTCTTTTGGATGAAAGATGCCATGGTGAAATAGATCTCAATAAATCCAAAATAAAAACAACAAAAAAAAGGTGTGCTAGACAAGGGGAAACCATGGACCCAATTGAAGTCCTGTTTCTTGAGAGTTGGTTTGATTGTGCTCGGTCAGGTGGGTGGGAATGGGGGGGAGACTGGAGGCCAAGGCCAAGCAGGAAGCTTGTGGCTGCAGCTTAGACTTTAGCTCCTGCTTCAGGATGACCAGGATTGGGTTTGCAGGAGAGCAAGGAAGAGGCAGATGTAAGATGCATTGCGGAGGAATAATAATTAGAACTTGGATACGGGGGTGAGTTTAGGGAGGCAGAGTTGACAACTTGGATTGTGTGTCCAATGCACTTGGCTTGCCAGAATATTTAAGTTATTTTAAAAAGATTTGTTTATGTGTTTGAGAGAGAGAGAGAGAACAGGTGAGCTCACATGGGGAGGGGCAGAGAGAGAATCTCAAGCAGACTCCCCACTGAGCGCTGAGCCTGATGTCAAGCTCTATCCCACTACCCTGAGATGAGGACCCAAGTAGAAATCAAGATGCTTAAAGACCCACTGAGCCACCCAGGCACCCTAGCTTGCCAGAATTTAGAATCACTTTGGATGTTTCAGGAGCAGCTTCCCTACTCCACATAGACTCCGAGTCTCATGTGACTCCAGAAAGAGGTCTCAGGGCCTGTTCGTACATCCCTGCACCAGGGATTCCTGTGGTCTGTAGCTACTTTTGGAATATGGTGATAGGGCTGTCAAGTGGTAGGTGTTCTTTAAAGAGTAGCTGTTGCATTGAGGATTTTTATTGCTCTCTCTGGGACGTGGCTCCCTTATGTGCTTTTGCTTCTTGCGTAGAATTTTGACCTGTTCTGAGATTCCTTCCTTTTTTGTAGGTACCTCTGGGCCAGGGTGGGGGGAATAAAAAGTGGTCAGGTGGGCTGGGTCTGACCCTTAACTTTCTACCGGAGCAGCCTACCTATTTTATATTTTTTAGACACTGAAGTTTTATTTACAGGATAATTTATGAAATTTCATTCAGTCCTAACGTTATGTAGAGGAGAGAAGGCAGAGAACAGAGTCAGGAGTCAGGAGGAGTTAACGAAAGAGCTGATGTGTGCTTATAAACCAGGATGTCCCAGAGTCAGAAACAACAACAAAAATGTACCAGTTTGGGGACTTTTAGGTCTGCTTCATTTAAATAGTATTATTTCAGGGTATTTCACCTTGTTTTGTCCAGTTTCATTTAATTTGGAAAAACACTGGTGATTCTTTTTCACTTGATTGATTGATTGATTGATTGGGCGGGGCAGAAGGAGAGGGTGAGAATCTTTTTGTTTTTTTCTTTAAAGATTTAATTAATTATTTAGAGAGAGGGAGAAAACAAACTCCCTGGACCAACAGGAAGCCCGATGCTTGCTTGATCTCAGGACCCTGAGATCATGACCTGAGCTGAAATCTGAATCAGAGTCAGAGGCCTCTCTGACTGAGCCACTCAGGTGACCCCCAAACCTCCCACTTTTTTTTTTTTCTGTTTTTGTTTTTTGAGCTTTCACCAAATCTGGAGTTTGTGGTTTTGTTATAAAATCTGTCAGAATGGAATGTTTTAAGACTATTTTCCTCTGTTGTCCATTGTGCTTGATAAGAATTAATCATAGGCAGTCAAAAAAGGACCTCAGCATAAAAATCCATCTGTCGTGTTTAAAGAATGAGAGCGATTTATATGTGTTGATGTGAAATTATTCCTGAGATATATGGTGATATGGGAGAAGCAGGGAGCAGAACAATGTGTACAGTATGCTACATTTGTCTAGAAAAATATGCATACACTTCTACTTGTGAAGATAGGTGGCATCTGATCATAGTAGTTACTTTGGGGAAGAAAGTGGGGGCTGGGCCTTGGTGGTTGGAAGGAGACTTGTATGACCCCTTGGTCCCCTGAGCGTTTGTGCATATCTTGTATGTACCTGTTTCACTCACTGTAAAGTTAGAGACTGTAGCATCAGGCTGGAACTGACTGGTTCTGGGACTCAGCCCTTTGCGGGAGGCGGGGGGAGGGGCGGGGGCAAAGTGATGCTTCTGTCTTCCCTGCCAAAGGCAGTGTGGAGTGTAGAAGGGAAGGGGCCTAACTCTCCTCTCAAGTACTGTACTACTTGTTGAACCTGCTTCTACTCCCCCTGCTCAGCTGGAAATAATTCTCCTCTGGATAATCCTGGCATGACCTCATAAGGCTGTTGTTAGAATTCCACGAGGTGATATGTATGGAGTATAACCATTAATAAGATCTTGCTTATTCTTAGACTTGGACTTGACCACTCTGGAACCGCCCGCCCCTCCTCTAGAAACCCCCTGTAGGATGTTCTCTTGTGTCTGGATGCTCCTGCTCCGTTGCCTTCATCCAACAGATACTTAATGGATGGTCTGGTCCTGTTTGATGCCCCTTTCATTGTGTTCTCTTATCATAGAATGTACAATTTATTGCTGCTATAGTCTGGCTTGTAAGTTTCAGTCATCAAAACACAAAAACAAAACAAAAGGAACCCCAGGTGCACCATCAGCTCCAGGCAAGCTGTGAAGAGGTCAGATCACTTGCATGTTTCTATGTGCACGTTTTATTTTACTGATACCTGTTTTATTTCACTTCTTTACCCTGAAGTTCACAAATGTGCTTTTTGTAAAAGATGAGCACCCTGAAACTGTAAGGAAAATATTGTGTGTATAGACATATTTATGAACTAGAGTTGTCCCTTTGATTAGGGGCCCGACAGGGCTAAAAGGCATGTTAGTTGCTTCCTGCTTCTCCTCTTTCAGATGCCCCCAGGTTATCCCTTAGTTGCCAGGGGCCGTTTTCCATCCTTTGGTTGCCTAGGTCTGTTTTCTGGGGAGATTTGCAGGCTGAATGCTTCCCCCCCAGTAACCTCTGCACCCACTTACTACTACCCCACACCCCAGTCTCCTTTTTCCTGTCACTATGGGATCCCAGCCGCTCTGCTGCTTGATGAACTAGCCTTAGAACCAGGGAAGGTACTGGATAGTATGACAGAATCCATCGCCACCCAGGATTCTGGAACTCTGAATGTGGAAGTGAATGAAAAGTGTCACTTTGTCCTTCCTGCTCACATTTCCATTTGAAGAGATCATTTGAGAAGAGCCACTTTCAGTTTCTTAATGCGGGTGGGGGAGCAGCTTCAGACAGATATGCCTGGGGAGGAGGCACAGTGGAGGCCTTTTCCGAGTGAGGTTCACATATTGTCTTAATTAAACCTCACCTGGGAGCGAACTCATTCTGTAAATCACTCCGAGAGGTTTCTTTGCTTGCTGGAGGTCACTCTGCGTGAATGCTGGGGCAAGGTCCCAACCTAGGTTCTCTGACTCCCAGGCTTCTCTGTTCTAGAACTCAGTACCGCTCTGCTGAAGTCTTTAAATCCTACCACCTAGGAATTTCTTCCATGAACAGGGCCAACCACACAGACTGCAGGTGGGAATTATACTAAAGCTAAAATGGAAAATTATCAAGACTTGTTGCTACACTTAGAGAAGTTACTGTTTAGAGTATAAAAAAATTCCACAGTTTTATAAGTTTCTGAGGCAGGGTAGGGGGTGGGACAGGCAGGAAAGAGAGGGAAGAAGGAGGGAGAGAGATGTTAGCTGACAGCGAGTGGCAGCAACCAGACCATGTCTGCTGCTGGACAACTGTAGGTCCCCTTTCTGAGATGTAGGACCATCTACCCTGAATGCAGATACTTTTCAAAGTTCCATTTTTCTTTCATGTGAAAGTTGCCAGCATGGAATAGATGCCTTTATTTGGAGAAATCAGTCTTTGAAAATAATTGGTTCTCTCTTCTCTTGTCTCCCAGAGATGATCCTCCATAGATGAAATTATAGGAGTGAAAAAAAATTTTTTTTTAAGTCACAAAACATTAGTTTGTGGTATTTTCCCCTTTTTACTGCAAAGTGTTTCAGGACTGCGGTTTAGTTCCACATATTTTGGAACTGTTGACTGATCATAAATATTGTTATCACTATTTGTACAGTAGTGACTTTCAAAAAGGAGGAATAATGGTTGTACTAGGTCATTTTGGAGTCATGATCTAATTCTTTTATTTTAGTGCTTTAAACCGTAGTATTAAAATAGGTATTACCAGCTTTCTACTATCAAATGATAGGATCTGAGCCCATGGGATAAAACAGTGCTTGTAGGAGGGGCCCTAAGATAGGCACTTTATAAGTATTCTCTCTTATCTTCATATCAACCTGGTAAGTTAGGTATTACTGTCCTACTTTAGAGATTTACATCTGAAGCTTAGAGAGGTTAAGTGACTTGTCCAAGGTCAAATAGCTGATAAGTAAGTGTAAAAGTTGAGATTCTAGCCCCCCAGAACAGGCATGCAGTGGGTTCCTAAGTGGTTGGTATGTGTAGGCCACAGTTGTTTTAGGATATTTTGTTTTATTGGAAATTAAAGTATATCCTATAACAGAAGAGATACTTAAGAGCTTCCTACTATTTCAAATTGCCTGGTTCATTAACTCATGGATCATCTTGCATAGATTGGTCACCTGCCTTCTGATTAATTTATTCCATAAAGTAGTATTTGAAAGATTTTAAAATAATGCTTTATCACCATGAGAGAAAAGAGTTCGCAGAAGGACTAGATAGTATCTGATTATCATTTATTCAATATCAGCTGATTGAACACCTTCTGTGAGCCAGGCAACGTGCTAGGCACTGGGTATGAAGACTGTGGAATAAACATGGCCATCTTCCCTCATGGCCCTTTCAGTAGAATGAGTAAAGTGCATCAGGGTAGGTCTGAAGGCATAACGACAGGGACTAAGGTGAGATCATTTTCTTATAACAGGAAACTCAGTTGGTAAACACAATTAGGAGATAAGCCTGTGTGGAAAAACCACCATAGTGCATTTACTCCTACAGGTTGTGTGGACTTATGCTGCAGTTCTTCTTAATCATGGTTCCTACTGCTCATTGCCAGACTGCTCATGCCCTGGGTGATTCCCATATAGGCCTAGGTATGTGCAGTACTGGTGGGAATGGGCTCGGGTGAACAATGTCTAGCAGGGAGAGGCTACCAGCCTGATACAGATCATAAATGCCATCACAATTATTTATTTATTTATTTATTTATTTATTTATTTATTTATTTATTTTTAAGCTTTTATTTATTTGAGAGAGATAGAGATCACAAGTAGGCAGAGGGTCAGGCAGAGAGAGGGGGAAGCAGGCTCCCTGCCGAGTAGAGAGCCTGATGCGGAGCTCGATCCCAGGACCCTGAGATCATGACCTGAGCTGCAGGCAGAGGCTTAACCCACTGAACCACCCAGGAGCCCCACCATTACAACTTAAAGAAGAGAAAGTGATCGTGGGCCCAGGAGTGGTCAGGGAAAGGTCTGTGAAGACCACAGTGATTCATGCGGGCTTTATAGCATTGCAGTAGGTAAATTTCATTTGTTGTAGTCTGTTTCTGTGGACTACTACTATGTGCCCAGTACAGTGTTAAGTATGGGGAATAGAGTCATGAGCAAAACAGACGAGACCACCGCTCTCCTAGAGCTCACAGTTTAGGGATGGGGGAGGAAGACAGACAGTAAAGATGTAATAAGATGACTCCACATAGTGTTAAATCGTAGTGTTCAATACAAGGATGACCATTAAAAATCCATGTTAGAATGATGAGGGGGCTGGTGGTGTTGATGAGACTTTGTTTTGGGTGGTTGGAAAATCATCTCTGAGGAGGTAATACTTGAATGAAACCTGAGTTTGAGAAGGAGCTGGGCATGCAACAGTCTCTGGGAAGAGGCCTGAGGTTGATGGACAAAGCCATAAAGATGAGATGGCACATTCTGGGGTGGGGGTGGGGGGTTATCCAGCAAAGAGCTCCATCCTGGAAGGGCGTGGTTGGAACAGAGGCTGAGAAGCGTAGGTTAGTGCCAAATTACAGAGGGTCTTGGATATCTGAATGGCACAAGGCTAAGGACTGTATGCGTCTGTGCATGTATCCAGACCATGGGCAGTTAGCAGAGAGGAGGAGAATCTGGATGAGCTTTTCATAGAAGGTTAAGGAAGCTTGCATAGCTGGGGTATTGAAGTTTAGCTCATGTGACCTATGATGAGGGACACCCAGATAACATAGTGTCCTAATGACCTCCTGTTGGAAATTAAGCATCATCCTAAAGTGTGGCATACATGGTGCTTGGTCGACTACTTCGGATCAGGGGGGAATGCAGGACTGTCCTACCAGTGAGATCATGGAGGCTTTGACAAAGGTAAGCACCAATCCATTGTCAGGCACTGTACTTACTAAGGTAATATTTTCTAAGTCAGGTATGATATAACAGGTTCCTTTTGTGATGGTTCCCCTCAGAATACAAAACTAATTGTGTTTTTATTTAGGTAAAGGAGCAGTCTTTTATTGCTATAAAATGTTTTTATGAAAGGAAAGAGAGAAGTTAAGGTCTGATTCAATCCAGGTTGATAAAAGAGTGTGTTTAAAAAAGTTCATTTGTGGAGTAGCTATACGCATATTATTGACTAAAGGAAAAATTGCCCCAAATGTTGATCTAATTCTCTAGAGAAATGTGTTTAGGCAGTGAAGGGATTCCTGGCGGGGACTGAGAAACTCCATAATGGGGGACTGCACTTGGTCTCTTTTGAGGTTGATTCTGATGTGTGTAGTCTTTACATCCTATTAAATTTTTGAAAGATAAACTGATACAAGAATGATTTGCCAAGGCTAGCAACTCTTCTTTTTAAAACCTTGGCTCAGTGTACACATTGAAGGGATGGGGGAGTAAGATAAAAGCATTATAAATATGAGGTTAACTGAATTCAAATAGAAGGTTCTCTCAAGTTATTGCATTCCTTAGAAAATAAATACATTGCGCATATGGTTAAGATTGATCAAAAAAGTATTCTGTATGCCAGTGATTACATTCCCATCTGTGATTAAGGTTTTCTGCCTGCATCTGGTTTTCACATTATATTTCTGTAACAAGAATCCTTTATATAGCAGAGTTCACTTTCTGTATTTTCTATTAGCGGCAGCTTGAACTACTGCACGGATCGCAGATTTACACATGTGGTTTTCATTACTTCATACCATTGAGAAAAAGTAATATTTGTTTGGGAATGTATGTTTTCCACAATTTCCATGGTAATACAACATGTTGAGCCTTTTTAATAACACTCTTGTAGAACTACAAATTGTTTGAGGCATTCTATCGTTGGTGGAGTTTTAGCTTTTAAACTTTTCTCCGTGTATGTTCCCCTCATCATGGTGTTTAACAAATTGGAGAGCTGAGGATCTGAACAAAGCAATTATTAAAGAGAGAGACATTTTACTATCATTTGCGAGGGATACAGACTTTAGTGTGGGATGTGTATCATAGCTATCTGAGTGTATATTTCATCATGTTCAGTAGCATTACTTACTTGATTATTATTTCATTTTGGAGGGCTATTTAATGTGTTGGATGTATAAAACACAAACTTAACACTCTAAAGTCATTATTTTTTAAAAATTTAAATACTAGTTTCTGCTACTTCTTTTTTTGTGGGGGGAGGGTCAGTCTCTTGATTATGATACAATGTTGCATATATAAAATAGTAGAGTGGGGAGAATCCTCAGGGGTAACTTTAGGTTTGCATTGTATATTATTTGAATGTGTATTTCTATGCCATGTTAACATTTAAGAATTTATAAACATGCACATTTAAAATATTTTGTAACACTGCCATCCTGCCAACTTTTCTCCATTCACTTCAGAATGCTCTGATTAAAATAGACACAAATTGGAAAGTGAAACAGTATATTCTACATGGGGGAGGGGTGATCATTTTTAATTGAGAAATTTATCTTCCAAAGGAAGTTTATCCACATTGTAATTTTATGTGCCTCAAAACTGAGATCTTCTACACCATTTTTATTAATAAATCTGGACATTAGGCACTATTTAGCAGCCATGAGAAGGAAGAAATAGACTCTAGGGGATTTGTATGTGTTTCGACTCTTTCATTTGTTCAGTGGAGATATTAACGAGGGCCCACACTGTCATGATCGACTTTTATCGGTTTCTCTGATGGCTTTTGTTGGTGGTTGCTGAAGCACAAAATATTACAAAATATCATTGAATTGAAAAAAAAATTTCTATGTTCTCCTTTTCTCCCATATTATTTGTTTATAACATTATAAAATGTTTTTATGTTAGTATAGAAACATTGGAAATAGGATTGTGTAGAAAATGACCCCTATTTCCATCTTCCAGAAATAATCATTGACATCTAGATATATTGACTTCTGGTCCCCCTTCCCCTGCATCCCACGTCACGTCTGGTATTTGACTCTTTACATATGGGTACGTGTATCTATGTATTTGGGTCATTTTCTTACTGAAATTTTGACTATCATTTGTTAGGTTACATGGTAAATGAAATGTTCCCAAGTTTCATCTGATTGTCTTCATGATCTTTGCTGAGCTTCAAGGCACTTTCAACTAAGAAATACCTAGTACTGTATTTTTCCTAAACATTGTTTATTTAATTTTTACCATAAGGAATAAGGAACAACTCATTGCATGATACGGAATCATAATGTGTCCTATAAAGGGCATTGATATTTTATTTATTCATTTATTTTGTTTATATGTATCAGAATATATTCACCAATTTTAATTTCTAGGGAGTACTTTGGTTTCTTAAAAAAAATAATAGCAATAGCTTTAGTAATACTTTTTGAGACTGCTTTTATAAATCTCTATTCCTTTACATTTACTGAGTTCCTCCCTTATGTGCAAATGATTGTGCTTGAGTTATAGTTCATAAATTATAAGAATTAAATAGTGATACTTTTTTTTGCACATCATGGTAGTAATAGTGGGTGAGTAATAGGCACTCAATAAATATTTGAGAATGGATGAATGAATGAATTCTAAAGCTGCCAAATCTAGCACGAAAAATGAGAAAATTCATATTGCTTTAGAGAAAAAGAGAAAGTAGAGGAAGTTTTTTGATTCGGTAAAATGACTCACCAATAATTGTTGTTACTAGTATTTTAAAACTGGTTGATGCCATAGATTATTTGTGAGTATTTTCAGTTGTTTTAGACTATTTTAGCTAATAATGGCAATGTTTAAATTTCAGAATACTGAAGCACTTTGGACACCACTTTTGAAATAGAATTTAACTTGCAAGCAAATTCCATACAATAAAATAAACACGTAATGTTTCAAAGCCTTTTCTAAAGAAATCATAATATTTGACAGATTATTTAATTTTTTATTGAACAAGGTAAAAGCTAACACATTCTTTTAAGGTATTGATGTACATATATTTCAAATCAATTTAAAGGAGGAGGAGTTGTCAGTTTCAGAATGTGTCTAGCTTTGAGTCAGATGACTGGAGAATTAAGAGACCTTTCGAGCATGTCCTTATAGGAATTGAGAAAATGATGATTGTCTTGGATTCTCCTGAAATTTTAGAAGAGCTTGTGTCTGTTTCTTAATACAAACAAAACAAAACTGGTCTAGTAATATCGTGTAAGTGGATGGGTGTGATACTTCAGACTGGTTGTGATATATGCATTTTTTTTCCCTTTGTTGTTGTCAATAGAAAAGATTGATCTCTGGACTGGTGAACATAATATCTGTCCCAGTCAGAAAAGGAGAGAGGAAATTAGCAGAGCGATTGGTGGAGAATGATATCTGTCAAAAGAAACACTTGGAGAGCACTGAGTTTAGTAATAGGTGACTGCCGGAAAAAGGGGAACTTTGAATATTGTCAAGGTAAGGAACAGACAAATATTTTGATTTTGTAATTTACTTACAAAAAAAGAAATTTATCCTATTTTCCCAATTAATTTTAATTGTGAAGTTTTTTTCTTTCTCTTTCTTATTTCTTCTAGAGCCTGTTAATAAAGAATTTGTATTCTATATTAAAAAAAAATTGTCATTGAAATCTTTGGGTGTGGGATTGGGTGGGGATCACTCAGCCTGGCTGGGGGAGCCCTTGTTTGATAGCTTTGGGTCTGAAGATCTCAAATGATCAAGTACCAAATTTTTTTCCCACCCTCTTCTTGTTGCAGTGCTTCTTGCCATGTTTCATAATACATCTGTTATAAGCTGAGCAATACTTGGAGTTAAAGAGTAAAAGCTATGCCATGAATTCTGTGTTTATTGTAACTTGAGATGGTGTTTTCTGAAACAGTTTGTTGACTAAAGAGGGGAAAGAAAGTACGTTTCAATTTATTATTTCTTCTGATTGATTTGGATTTTTTTTTTTTTAAACTTTTAGGTGAATGTTATTTCCTAAGCAGAATTCATGTCCATGGGCACATTGAAAAAAAAAAAATCTAACTTTAGGAAAACAGCAACTCTCAACTAAGTATATTATTAACATTTGGCAAGAGACTTCTTAAAGCCTGCAGCATTTCAGAATTAAGGAGAACCCTGAATTATGGGTTCCAGAGAGTTGATGCCTCCTGCAGCCAGCTCCGTTTTAGGTTTAGTGGCTCATGCAGAAGCACAGATGATTAAGGATAAACGGTGCCAGGAAAAAGTTGAGAGTTAACACAGATGTTGTGTAATACTGGTTGGCACTCTAGTGATTGGGAAGGGATGTTTGAAGTTCTTTGACTGCCTGCCTGACTACATGGAAAAGAGGGGTAGCAAAATATTTACCATCTGTGGCCATGGTTCTGGAAATATCGCTGCTGGTGCCCACCCCACAGTATCTACTCTTTCAATTCCTACAAATACTTATTGGCTTGTTCTGTAAGTTTCCAAGAAGGTGCTGGCAAGTGGGGCTGTTTTTGTTTTTGTTTTTGAAAGACCATAGAAAATGAAATAATTCTCTGTATAATTACAGAATCCTTTGAGGTACCCTAAATGGTGATTTAGTTTCTCTTCCTTTCATTCCCCCTCCTTCATCGTAGGATGATCTTTTCCAGTAATTAGCGAGAGACAGACATTCAAGAGAGAAGGCCAGGAATTCAGTTGTCTTCAGTAGTCGAGCCATCTTTCACCTCTGTTTCTACCTTCTTACCTCATGTACGATTGTTACGAAAAATTAATTTTTTGTGGACTCACATCTTGGTTGATTAGACTTCTGAAGTTTGAAAATAGAAGGGAAGGGGTCAATGTCTTAATGGAAACTAGTAATAATAATAGTAACAACAACAACACCAGCAACCACTGCTGGGGAATTTGTTCCTTTTCATCGTCCATCAGAAGAAAGCACTTGTTCTAAAAAGAGGATATAACCACTTTTTGCCTTGTGTGTCTCTATAAGAGTATGATAAAATCACCTAAGGTGCGGATTACAAATTGTAAAGGACATCAGGTTTAAAAACTTGAACCAGTGGTGCAGATCCAGAGCGTCCTGGTCTTTACCCTCCCCCAGTCTGTTTCAGTCAGAGCCTCCTCTGGTCTTCATGGGCTCTGTCTGGGCCTTGCTGGCATTGAACCGTGGCAGCAGGGAAGGTCCATATTGAAAGCAAAAGGGCACAACAAAGACACACATTTTAAAGGGACTTAATGCATATTATTTGTTATCCTATGCAAATACCGAATGGATAGCATCAGTATCAGACACCATGCTGAGTTCTTTCTGTCTTTCCTATCCATGTGTGTGCATACATCCTTAAAAAAAATGATGAGTATATGCACACACATAGAATATTTATATATATTTTATAACTTGGGATAGCTATTGGGTTTTCTCTGTATTTTAGGTGGCATCGACACTTTTTTCTTCTAGTTTTTTTCCTTCCTTTTTGTAATGGTAATGGGTGTATAGAAGTATAGGGATCAGACTCAAGTTGACCTAAGAAGTAGAGAATAACAGAAATCATATACTTTAAATTTGCAGACACCTGGAATCCATTGGGTTCCTGGCCTTGTAATTTGGAGACAGGAAAAGTAAAGAACTATGTGAAGTTCAACAGTCAGGGTTCTAAGTGAGAACGGCCTGAGGTGGCGCCAGAGAGTCTGGTCGGTGTGTTGAGTTTGTGGTGGTGGTGGTGGTGTGAGGGGAGGGTCACGAGGAGACACATCTCCTTCTGTGGGGGTGGGGAGGAGGGGAGCGGGAATGATGCCGCAGGGACAGCTACCAGCTAAGGAAGAAGCTGGTAAAGGCAAAACGCTGCTATGTCCACCCCCCACCCCCCGGCCCCAGCGTTTTGAAGCATACCCCCAAAATAAGCATAATGCTTGGTCCTCTAGAATGTGGTTTGAAGCTGGTCTTCTTTGATGCTCGTCTTTGTGGGGGGGGGGGGGGTGGACTTAGGACAGCTGGGGAGAGCTTGCTCTTATAAGCCACTAAAGGAAAACACTAAGGGTCCAGTAGTTGTCATACTGAAGAAAAAAAAAATTAAAAATCCATTAGCTGTCTAAAAGATAGAAGGGGAATAGCATGGGAGACAGTTATGACAGAAGAAACTTCTGTTGCAGGGTGGTGTGTATTTGTGTTCATATCATGGGGGGACCTAGTGATGCAGTTCCAATTTATAGATACTGTATGAGTCTCAGTAGCTACGTTTGTATTTTAAAAAGGGTGATTTTTTGAAAAAGAAAGTTAATTTAAGTGGTGCTCTGCACCCTTAAATATTGGTTAGCTTTATTAGGAAAAGAGGAAAGTTATTTCTCAAGTAAAATTGCTGGTTTTTGAGAGCGTCTGCGTTTATTTTTAGTTTTTCTTGGTCATGTTCGAGGGGTCTGATAGCATTAATGGGCTTTACCCCACATGGAGCTTTGAGCTTATTGTAACACTGCACACTGATCCCAGGTCAGTGTGATGCGTGAAATCAATTTATTTGAATCTCTTTGCCTCTATAGGAATTTGGCAGCATGCCAGTTGTTTTCATTTAATGTTCTTTGTGTTGAACACAGACAAGCAGGCATGCTTTTGTATTCCTCTCTCCTTTGGTCTCTGTCTCTTTCAGCCAATATTTTACTCTATGGATTTTGAGATGAAGGAAGAATATATTATTTATGTGATTCTAATCATTGCTGTATGTGTGTGTGTATGTGTGTGTGTTTGTATAAGTGTACCACTTTCATTTCTTTTGAGGGATATTTTTTATATTCCTGAGTTTTAATGGTGACTTTCTTTGTATACAGAGACAGTTTTGTTTAAATGAGTTTTTTGAAGAAACATACTAAACTAGATCATAGGTGGTATTTACTTGCTATAATGCCCATTATCAAAACAAAATAACCATATTAATTGTACAACACAACAAATGTTTAATCTGTGAAGTGGATGATCAGAATCTTTTCTTGGGGAGCTATTTTTTTTTTTTTTTTTTTTTTTGCAGATTTACACTTAAACACACAGGCTAAAGAAAACAAGGATTATTACTTGAGTATTATTTTCTTTTGAATTACCCATCCTAATTCAGACACCGGTGTTTTGCACAGATTTGTTTTACGTGCATTTAGAGTTCCTGCATTAGGTTAATTTTTTGCTTTTTCAAAATTCCGTGGTGGGGGAGTGGGTCGGTAGGGACCGGGAACAGCAACATTACAGAGGTTTATATTACAAATAGACTCAGACCTTTTTGTGGATGTTTTTGTAGGGAGGATTTGTTTCTGGGTCAGCTTTAGGAAGAGGTGGAGAAGGAAACGGGAGAGAGTGAGAGGAGAATGTTCTGTTGATGCCCCGGGCAGTTCTTGCGGAAGCTGATACGCAGAACCGCGGAGCCCCAGCTTCAGGGTCAGGCTCAGACCCAGAGCCCTGCTTCCTTGTTTAATTACCTGAAGAGCAAAACAGCCAGGCTGAGAGTGTGTGAAAACCCAGTATCTCTCGCAGCCGCCTGGCGTTCTGACATCCTGCAAGGCCAGCCCTGTCTGTCCGCCAGCGTCAGGCTGGCTCCCGCCCTGGGTTCCTTTCTTTCTGGAGGCATTGTGTGGAAGAGGGTTTGGTCAGGAATTTGAGGTTCCTGCCAGTGTGCTGTGTCCCTGCTCTCTCCTTCTGGACTACCCTGACAGATACACTTAATTTTTTTCTTTTTCTTTTTTTTAATGAATTTAAAAGACTGGCTCTTTGATTTTATACTCTGGCCTTGCTCTGAAACATTGTCTCTGTCAACAGCCACAGATATTAACCAGTGGAGAACTGATCTTCCTTAATGGATTCTTGTTTTCCTAATTCCTGTTTACATCGAGTCCTCTGTGGGTTGCCCTTTTAGGTCAGACTCAGTAGCTCAGTGTGGAACTAGGAGTTCAATGGTTGTTTTGATGAGGCCGTTTTAGAACCTTAATCTGGCCACGAGAGTAGTCCATCCATCCTTAAGCAAAGGTGATAGAACTTTTAAGGTTGGGTTTTTTTTTTTCTTTTTTTTTCCTTGGAACTGGAACATGGACTGGAGCATTTGCTTTGGGAAGAGCCACACCCTTTGATGAAGCAAGCAGGGGGTGGAGAGAAATAATATTTGGACAGCGATGTGTGGCCCATCTGAGGATAGTATAGGATAAATATTCTTAGGAATGCTTGGAGATGGAGCCATTCAAGAGATCCCCAGAGTATAACAAGATGTTATCTTACCGAGAGGAAATCCAGCAGGTTCTTTATCCATGGTGTGGGCTGATGGATGTCCGCAGGGTGGGTGGGGGAGCAGAGGTGGAGGCGGCGGTGGGGTTTCCTGCAAAGGGTGGGGAAAGTGTGACTACATGTGCAGTGATTTGGTTTTTCCAACTACTTCATGCGGATTCTGTCGTGCAGCCTTAAGGGCATTTACCTTTCTGATGCACATATGTGCATGCCATTAATGCTAGCGGGAACTATAGGTAGATAAAGAGAGGGAGCAGCCTGTACCTTTGCCTTGTGTACCAACACCACTCCAGGGAACTGATTCCATTCTTTGCAAAGAAGAAAGGAATTGGCCTTTGTAGGGAAGAGTTCAGTAGGGATGATTCTCAAAACTTCCTTTTAGCACTTATGGAGGTAATGTCAGTATTTTGTGTACTTATATCCCACTCCCGTAAAAAGTATATGATCGTTTAAATAATTGGATTAGCCCGGTGCATCTTGTGAGGGAGCTGGCGTCTCTATGGTCTGTTAGGCACCAGCATAAACAGCCCTGCCGGAAGTGTGATGTGTATCCTCGGGCATGTGTGTGTTTATTTATGTATCAGCCTGGTGCATTTCTTTCAGAGCATTTCTCTTTTCAACTGCCGCATAAATAGGAAAAAAGAAAATATATAAATGTATTTGAAGCCACAGTCAGCGTTGGGTACTGGTGTCCTCCTCCACGTGACAGGTGCGGGGTACCCTACTTTCCAGCTCTAACTTTTGGGTAGTTCTGTCCCCACTGGAGCGTTCTTTAAAGATTTTATTTATTTATTTGACAGAGATCACAGGTAGGCAGAGAGGCAGGCAGAGAGACAAAGGGAAGCAGGCTCCCTGCTGAGCAGAGAGCCCGATGTGGGGCTCAATCCCACACCAGAGCCTCAGGCAGAGGTTTTAACCCACTGAGCCACCCAGGCTCCCCCTCACTGGAGCTTTCTTGAATGCAGGTAACAGTAATGCCATTGGTAGCATTAAGCCTTGGCAGCAGAAAGTGTGTAATGTGAGAAAAGCTTGGAGGACTCTAAAAAGCGAAAGGAGAAAGTTGTGGCTTGCAGGTGGCATCAAGAATTACAGAAGAAAGTGCAAACAAGGAAGCAGGGTTGGTGCCTGGCACTGAGTGTGCTTAGTAGGTGTGAAATGGCAAGAAGAAAGGAGATCTGTGGAAGAAGAAAATGGGAGGAGGTGAAGACCTCTAGAAAAAAGAAGGGAAAAAACCATATTCTGTTAGTAACTGTGAGCTGCGTCAGGAATGAAAACAGGACACTGTGATATAATGGGTAAAAAGAAAGTCACAGTATTCCCAAATTTTAATGAGATTTCGGTGTATACTATTAAGAGTACACTTAATAAAACATCAAGAGTGAGAAGTCAAATTTCCATACAGAGTAAAGGAATTGAGCTGAGGTCTGTAGGTTTTAGCCACTGTTCAGTGTATTTAAGAATACACAGCATTAAATTCTATTCTGCCTGGGCTTGTGTGGGGAAGGGGCATGCCTGATGAAAGCCAGTAGGATCAGAGTAAAACACTGATTAAAAAATTTACCTTGGTGAAAAAGCAGATATACTGCGCTGGGTATTATTTGAACAAATAAAGTGGTTTTGGAATGAAAATTTGTAATGGAATCCATCGTAGCTAAAAATTGTTTTGAGTGCCTTTGAATTTGTTTACAAATGTGGCAAATTAGTGCGTGTGCAGATTTTGATAAATTGTGGAGAGATAGAAGTGGAGAGTTTGTTAGAGGTAAAAAAAAAAAAAATTCCTATGAGAAAACATGATGAAAAAATTCTGAGACTTTTTTTTTTTTATTGCTGTGTATTTGCTCCACCTGGTGGATTTTGTTGAAAGTGTTTTAATCCATGTTAATGGAAAGGATACCCTTTATACCATTTATAGGAAGATGAATCTTTTGTTTTATTTTTGTTGTGTAAAATGGTTTAATTCCTATCTAGGTCAAAACACTTCTCTGTCTTTTGTTCAGTTCTTTCACTGCATTGAAAGTAATATTTACTGGCTTTTTTTTTTTCTGGTTCAAAATGTAATATCTGCTCATTTTAGAAGATTTGGAAAACAGAAAAATTTTAAAAGGAAAATAAGCATGATTTGTAATTTTGCCATCCAGAATCACTGCATTGTTTTTAGGTATAGACGTTATCAGATGAGAAGCAATTTGCATTTACGTTTATCTGAAGATATGTGGAATTGTTAAATATTATGCCAAGGCGCGATGATGATGTGATTATACTTATTTTGGGACAAATGCTGCCCTTGGAATTCCCAGGCTCCAAAAAAAAGTCAGTGTTGAGGAGGAAGTGATTTTATTAAGCTGCCCATCCACAGAAGGCAAAGGTAGCAGAGATTAAGGATGCCTCATGAATACATAGGGCTGCTCATAGGGGTGGTGAGATCTGTTGTTCCCTGGGCTTACACAGATTGCTTTCTTTGGAAATCTTAAGGATTCAGTTGTGCTTTGATCATCTTATTGTTTTCCTTAGGTTATTCTTTTTTTCTCCTTTAGACTCTAACAGCTCTGTAACAGAAGGTGAAGTTTTGAAAACAGTGTCTCCATATGCAAGGGATTTGGAGACCTTTTTATTGTCTTTAAAATTGTCATTCATAGTCCTCATTAGCATTTATTGTTGCAAGCGTACAAGCAGAAAATGTGAAATTGGTATGTCATGAATAGCCCCACAGAGCTCTCCAGCCCTTGGATTTTGCCTGCAGTGTGGTGTGGGCTGGGCTTTGAGGGAAAGCTGTCCAGATGGCTTCCTGCACAGAGCAGAGCTGCAGGTTTTTGTCTCTGGTGCTGAGAGGAGGGAAAGTTCATTGGAGCATACGCCATCACCGTTGCGTTTTAACAAAACTAACTCGCCATCAGTCAGGATGGGGAGGTGGTGACATTGAAACAAAGGTTTTCCATATAGTGTTACAGTCCTTGTCAAATGGATAAGGGGTAAGGGATGGTAGTAAGGATGTCTTCTATATTCGCTGAGTGATTCTGGTAGTTCTTGGAAAAATTTGAGGAAAGTATAAACGGTAACTTATTTGCAGATTTGCATGCACGTGTGTGCTTTCTAAGATTGATTGCTTTTATATGAAAATGCAGTTATTTGAAAAGACAGAGTTAATATAGCGAGTGTTCAGCCTTGTGGATTACTGAGGAAGTGTGTTCCTTTAAAAATTTCAAAATAATTTAACCCCTTGCTGGTGCCTATGGAGTAATTTGTATTTAACCATATTAGTTAGGTTTGAAGTTTGCATTTCAGTAATATAACATTCAGTCAGTGCAAGGGCTGAGTCGGTTGCCGCATTTCCGACTCTTTTTGAAGATTTGGCATCAAAAGTCAAAAGTTGTTGGTAGAAAAGAATTACAGTGTATTGTGATGTTTTAAAGGTATCGGCCCTGTCAGAAACAATTTAGAATGATTACAAATATAAACTTTATCTCCAGTTTTATCTTAAACAGATTTCATTTTACAGAAACATGCATACATGTGCCCCCCACACTTGAATTACTAATACACATCTTTTCATTCCTCTAGAGAATGTTATACTTCATTCACCCAGAGTTAAGAATCAAATACATTTGGGAATCCTCTTGAATTCCCACCCTCCTTGGGAGCTTTGTACTGTCACTCTGCTATCTCTCAAAAAACTTTGCTTTGCTGTCCACCAAAAAACCCACAAAACAACAACAACAAAAACCCATCAAATACATTGCTGGAAAAATTGTTAGAATGATGTATATATATAACATTTTATTCTGTAGGCATTGAAGATGGGGGGCAAGCCCCATAAAAACTGTTTGGCTTATCGGTTTAGGAAATCGCTATTACTTAAAAATACATTATGACTGGAATGCTCAAATTACAGTTTTAGTGCACGTTGTTAAGGCACTCTAACTGATGGCGACAAGAAAAATCAAAGTGACCTGACTGCTTGAGTTTGACATGTCATAGGTGAAGGGAAGGAGTCATGACTTCTAGTTCTCGACCTGCCCCTTGCCCCAGTAGATGAGGGTTTCTGGACAGACTGTGCAGCGTGTTCTCTGTGGGACACAGTGTGGTATGGTGGTCTGTCGCCTACTTGCAAGTGATCTGGGCCCTGAAGCTTTTCTGCCTCTGTGACGTCTGCCGTGATCACCTATCTAAGACAGGCTTCCTCTATCCAGCATGCTTTCTCCTGCTTGATTCCATCTTACCGCTAAGGCGTAGGCCCTCTTCCGCAGCCCTAAATAACCCTTTGACCCCAAGATGTTCCTACACCCTTCAAATTCTCAAGATGGCAGTCCTGTCCCCTGTTCCCTTGTCATTTAAGTAAAGTTCCTACGAGCTGTTCTGTGGGCTGGAGTTGAAGCGCAAATACTTGCCAATCATTTCCCCAAAAGGAAAAATTTGAGGGGAAAAGCGTGAATGTAGCTGGCTGTTTACAACAGAGGTTTATAGAAAGGAGTTAAAGTGACAGCTCAGCTCTTACCTTTATGGAACACTTCAGTGAACTTTTTCACTTATTTTTTCTTCCTACTCCACTCATTTCTTTGTCGCTGGCCACACCTTATGTTGTAGCCTAAGTAAAACATAAACCGGTTGTTTCTCTGACAGACAAAGTCTAATTGGATTTATCTTTGTCAGAAGACAATCTACTATGGCTTTTACTTAATACAGTCTCCCATGTCTTTCAGTAGCAGAAACAAATGAATGTACATTTTTATTAGGTGTTGTATCTATTTAATTGACTGTCAAAGTGATGAGAAGTTAGGAAATCATCCAAAAGAGAGGGCCATCTCCCTTAGCCCAACAGCTCACACATTAGGTAGGTTTGCCCTGTCAGTGGGATGCCTTTAGAAAACACTAATAGCTTCCAGCTGGGTGGAAAATCAAAACCTTTGGGGTCTGACAAAACTAGCAGATTTGAATTTGAAAGCAGAGCTAATGCCTCCATTTTATTTTTTACCACTCGCCCATAAAACATTATTTTCCAATATGTCAGCCTCATTTGGTGGCCAGTGGTCTGAAATTGAAAGTGGAACAAGCAAGCGGAGAAATCTGGACATTAGTGAGTCCGCCCTTTCAAGCTGGTGTGCCACTTTGTGGAAGGGTCTCCTCTAAGAGCAGGGGGGTCTTAATGACCATTCATCAATGCTCGTTGGCTGATCATCGAGTGCCTTCTCATTCAGTTTATCAAGTCTTGCACATAAAAAGTCAGAATAAGCCTTATTCGGCTTTGTTAAAGCCAACTAGAGTAAAATGCTCCATCTGAACCCATTTTACCCTTGTTTTTTCACTTTGTTAATGCAGCCCTGCTTAAATGAGTGCCTTTATTGGGTCGGTTAGAATATCTGAAACTATTAATTCTCTTGTATTGAATAGCTGGTGGCAGGCCACAGCAGATGGGGTAGGAAAGTATTTGGTTGGGTGTATTGCTTTCAATTAGGATCAATGAGGTTTCAGCTCCTTTGAATTAACTCACTTAATACCCACTGTGTGAAGTCACAATGTATCACAACGGCCTGCTAGGAGCCCAGAGGAAAGTTGAGGAGACCTGTGGCAAAGCTTTAACTGGCATTCGCCCTTCACCGGTGTAGAGAGCTTTCCTTAACTGCAGACGGTTTCAGTAGACTGGTAGTCCCTATTGGTAAGTCAGGCTTGAACAAAGGAAAAATCTGTAAGACAGGGACGGTCTGTTTTGGGAATAAGTGAAAAATACCCGGGAGAAAGATGATACCGTGATGCCCTTCTAGTGAAGGATCCAACTTTATTGTCAGAAATCAATTTATGTATTTCAGGGGGAGCCTAGCATTGAGTCGTTGACTAAATTTTCCAATTCAGAAAGTGATTCTTTAGATGACTCAAAAACAAACAAACAAACAAAAAACAACAACCACCACCAAAAATACCCAACAACAATAACAAAAACATGTTTTAAAAAAAGCTCTGAGCTGTTAATTAAAAGACATGCATTAACTGACATGGCTCTCCTGAGGAAGTCCTTAATTGGTCAGCAGTGTAGTCTCTGTCATTGTTCTGAACATATTAAAAGTGTTTTTTTTTAATTAAAAAATTTTTTTTTTAGTAATCTCTGTGCCCAACATGGGGCTCGAACTCATGACTCTGAGATCAAGCATCACGTGGTCTTCAGATGAAGCCTGGCAGGGACCCTTTCTTAACTTTTAAAAGTATGTTTTCTCACGGTGATGCAGGACAGTGTTTCTGTACTAGAGAAGACTTCTGTAGTACGAATTCCGTACATATTCTTTCCCCCCTCTCACCTACATAAATGCATTCATCATGTTATCGATTGTCTATTTTTATTACACAATTTGGTTGTTAGAGATCTTGGCTCCTTACGCTCTTTCTTCTTTTTTTTTTTTGGTTTCCCTTTTATTGAAGGGAATGTTATTTCTGTCTTAAGTAACTGTATAGAACTACGTATCTAGGTCTCCCTGTTTAGGGAGAACTGCCAAATGGGGTTGCTGCTTTGCTTACCTCCCTGGATGAAAGCAGAAGAGGAGGGAACCGGTTTCTTGAGCAAAATGCTGGACTCCTCTGAGAGGCACACACATTCAGTTAGGCCCTTTCTGCAGTCAGACTTCTAGGTGAGAATCTCCAGGGATCTGGGTTTTGTTGACGTGGATCAATTTAAAGTGGCAATTACGGTAGTCAGAGAACAGCTTAAAAAGCTTTTTTACACATAGAAAAGATACATAATCACACAGCAGATAGAAGTTCAGGGTTCTGAGCAGTGGTGGAGGGACTTGTCGTGTCCCCATATTAAGACCCTGTTTTAAACCTGGATATCATCCAGTTTTCTTAAAGTGTATTGCATTTTTGTCGTAGATTTTCTATTTCAGAAGTGATTCACCGTGCATATTGATGAAAGTTGGGTTTCCCACTGTGAAAATGTTTTCTTCCTCACGTAGGTATAGTATTAAAAAAAATCAGCGACATGTAGCATTGAGTGGCTTTAAGAAAAAAAAAAATTCTCTTTGAAAATGAACATCCACCGACTCAGGCTGCTGGATTCCATAAAGGCCCTTATAGCAGGACTTAATTGATTATCACACTCATGCCTGCTATAAAGCTTTCTGTCATAAGAATGTTTGAGCTTGGTGCTTAACTGTACTGAAATCCATTACACAGAACCTCATTACAAGTGACATCTAACTAAGATGAACAAAAAGATTGGCCTCATAAATAGGGTGCAGTATACTATTAGTGACAGAACAGAGTAATCATTATGAATTGTAGTCTTTTTACAAGTTGTCTCTGACAGTGATGGATTTTTGAGGGGTTCACTAGATGAAGCCGTGCTTCTTGGGTGCAGTATTTAGGGACTGTAGACATTCTTATTGATGGACGCTGTTTACCAAAGATGATTTATTTTTAGGTTGTGGAGGATGTGTGCGTGCCGGTAGGTGCACTTTGAAACAGGTTGTGTGTTCTCTTGGGGAGAGGTGTAGGAAGGGTGAGGAGGTAGAAATCACAGTCCCCATCTCTGTTTTACCATGGGTTTTTGAGATTTCTTTGAGGCAGCAACTTGGGGGGGAAAATCAATCTGATTAGGGCTAAAAGCATATGGAAAGTGTAGAACAGGCAAAGGACAGGTGAAGACCGTGAAGGAACAGCAAGAGTTAAAGGGGACGCTCCTGCCTGTCATATGCATTGAGCCCGTGGGCTGGGCAGAGGCTCCGGAGTAGAATTGTTTCCGTGTTTATAGTGCATTGGCCACACACTGGAAAGGTAGAGCCTGAGGAATCTGTCTCCTCGTGTGCCCTGTTGTTAAAACAAACACACACAGACCTTAGGGAAGATTTGCAAGTGTTAAAATGAAGAAGAGTTTTAGAACCGAGCAGTATTTTCCTTCTGCCTGGCATTTTGTGTGTTTGGAAAAGGCATGCAAGGCAGGCAGGCTATGTTTCTCCTATGAGGCAAGGATGTTTTACAAAGGACTAAAGAGGGACCGCTGAGAGGAAAATAGCCAGCTTTAGATAAAGCACTGTAACAAAGGCTTGTAGTTTTATATATCATGGTGTCCATTAAAGCTTATGGGGAAGAGTCCATTGAACCTGGCTGGGTATGTGTTATTCATGGGAAGGATAAACATTTAAGGGTGTGCGAAAAATCAGAAATCAGGAGGATGTGATTGTTCAGCTTTTGAAAAGGCTTTACAGTGAAGATTTTGTTTTCATCTCCCATGGATCTCTATGCAAGGGAGAGGAGAGTAAGCTGAAAATGTTTGGAGCATATCAACGCAGGGATCCCAGGGGGTTAAAAGCACTCTAGTAAAATAAAAGTGGTCTGCTTCTGCTTCTAAAAAGTGTTCTATTTTACACATACTACTGAGAAGCTGACAAAGGAAAGGATTCGGAGACTTTGTTCAGTCGGATAAGATGGCACAAAATATAAAGTCTTAAAAAAAATGTTTTTATACTGTTTTGGATTTCCAGTTCAATAAACAAGCTCTGAGGTTTGTGCCTACGTTTGTTTTTTAATAGAGTTTCCAATTATGGCTGTTAACAGGAGAAGATGGAAGGGAAGCATTTCATTGTGAGCAGTGGTAGGGGGCCAGGCTACTTTCCATTCTTTCGGCAAAATAAGGGTTAAGTTTTAACGGGATGGGGGTGGTGATGAATGAATTATTCAGCATTTAGCTTATCATTCTGCATTTTACTTTCTGTTCTTTGGTGCTCTGGAACTTGCCCAGAGAGGTAGAGTGGGTAAGGGGAGGTAAGGGTTGCGATACTTTGCACACACATCCCTGTCATTGTTCTGCCTGAGGAGACAGGGCTGGGTTCAAGGCCACATGTGCTCCTGTCATCATCCACATTTCTGCTCCAAGTGCAATCCGGAGTGTCAGCTCTCCATCTGTCTCTGCCTGGCAGGCGCACGCGCCCAGCACCCTGCCTCGGGCTATGCCGCCCCAGCCCCTTCTGACGGCCCTCCTCTCTCTGCCGGCGCTCATTCCAGAACAGGAGGCATGAGCCCGGATCGCGCTGGATTTTAGGAGGGAGTCACTTTCCGTGTGGACGCTGGATTCAAGGATGCCTGGTGAGTTAGCCCTGCTCCGCGCTCTCTCCCCCTCTGATTTTGAAATGAAGAAAGCTTACTTTTTAGTATGCAAGGAAAATACCTTCTGCCCCACGCCAGAAGGGATTTTGCATGGGCAGGCGGAGGCTGGGGGTGACAGAGGTGAGGTGTGGAAGGTGGCCGAAAGAGAGCCATCGTGATCTAGACGCAGGGGTACAGGGTGTGGAGGCTCTGCTCTCAGAATTTGGGAGGTGTGCTTTAAAGGCGGAGGGGAAAGTACAGCCACGAACGTTTGCCAGAGCAATTTACTTGAGGGGTTTAGCTCAAGTAAGAAGTCTTGTTTCTGTTATGGATTTTGGGACTGTCATCTGTACCTTGTATCCTGCAAATTTCATCTGTGGAGAGAGTTCTCAGATTCTGGCAGAATCCTGGGATAAGGTCTCTTTAAAAAGCTGTTTATGTCAGAGAAAGTGAAGGAAGCTCTGGAAATACAAATAATTTCCGTCTTGCCTTAAATCAACAGCCCTTATATGTCATCGGGCCAATAAATGAATCGGTTAATTAAAAATAAAAGGTCTGCTGGATTACTGAAGCTGGTCTGTTGTGGTCCCGAAAATTGAGTGTGTGTCAGCTTCCTCTGAAACATGTTATCTCTGGAGCCTGGAGTGTCTCTGTGTGATGGTTGCCTGTGAAGTCTCTGCTCTGGAGGGAGAAGGCTAAGAGAAGCCTGGTGGAGGAAGGGTTGCCTCTGCTGTTCTCAAGAACTGTCTGAATTGCCCTGTGCCTACTTTGAGCAGCCCCTCTCCAGATGAAAAAGACAGGGCAGCTAGAGGTTCTCCAGCTGGCTGATGCGTGCACATTATTTGGGTAGGACAGGCAGAAGAGGCTGTGCTGGTCACAGACTTTGTACACCTCACAGATGGTGTTTTGAAACATTATCTGCCAGTTTTCTGCAACCACAGTTTTGTGTAGGTATTGCCAGTTGTTTGACAAATGTGTCTCCCTTTAGGATGTGTCTTGTAGTCCTCATCATTATTGATATATGTGCAGAAAGGATGCATTTGTGACAGAACTGCACTTTTTCATGAGTTCAGTAGACAAGGAATGTATGTAGCTGAAATATGGGGAAAATCAATTTACAGAAAGACAATGACTGAGGTCTTTGAAAGGTCATTTTAACTCTTTAAGCTCTCATCTTGATTTATCTGCACCATGCAACTAAAGATGTCATGGGCATTCGGTATGGGATAGGGAATCTGTGTGAAAAAGTGCTTGTGTTTTTTTTTTTCTTTTTTGTTTTGTTTTGTTTTGTTTTTGCCAGAGTCTTGTAGCACTGTTTCATCTGATTTTTATGTCCTCCCTTCGAGAATCTTCTTTGTGTTTATGCTTACTAAATATATGTTGAATGGTCTGATTTATCAGCATTTTGAAGAGTCTGTATTCTGTTTTGATTAAAGCTCCCCCCCCCCCCCACCACTGGTGAATGCTTGGGTGAAAGAGATATGAGTTAGGACCCTGGCTCTCCCTTACTGCTTAAATGATTTTAAAGTCCTCTTCAAAGCAGCCTTCTTGAGACTATGTTGCACTACAGAGTTTTAGAATCATTGATAAGTTTGTTTCGGTGTTAAGTCGTTAATATCTGACTGGTTCTGAGGCAGTAACCTGAAGTGTGGCAGTGTTTCTCACTCTCTCTCTCTCATCAACTGTGTTAGAAAACCTTGTACTTGGATGCAGAGAATATATTAGCAGCTGTGACTGGGAGCCTGCGCCAGAATGGCGATACTTGAGCAGATCTGACACTTGGCTATTTTTGACACCCATCTGCACTTTTTAAACTCTCCTATTGGATGGACTGCCTCTTAATATGTTTTTAGCATATTTTAGTCCACACATATGTACTTATATTAATGGATGGTTCTAACCATCTGGGATAGATTTTATGTTTTTAAATAAGACATGAAGATTAAAAGGATGTGTTTCGGGTAATCTGATATTGTCACTTTTTTCTTCTTTTTTCTTTGACGTCATATTTATGTATCAACATTTAATATTACTATTACTACTATTATTATGATTAATTATTTGGTAGGTCAGATGTTAGAACGTGTTCCTGGGTGTCTCAGACTTGATGTAACAATTCCCAGGTCTAGGACCTTTTTCATAAAAAGGGGGATCCCTGGAAACAGATTTGCACAGACTGAACTTATTCAAAGACACACCAATCTGTGGGGGTGGATAGGTAAAAAAGTCTCAGTTTAAGGGTTTCTAGAACTATTTTGGTTAAAAAAAAAACATATTTTAGCTGCCGATAGCATGCTGTTACAAAATGAGCTATAAAAAGTCAAAGGAGACCATGCATGCTTTAAAGAAATAGATTAAACTATTTTTATGATTTAACTTAATATAAGGAAATATCATTTCACTGCCTGTCACTTTGTAACAACTAGATCCTTGTGTTTAAGAAAAGGAAAATGTTTTCTCATGAGATGGTTGGGAGACCTTGGGCATTATATTGTTTTTGGGAGGGAGATGACTCCAGGCTTTCTGAAACACTTATATTTTTATCAATCTTTGTATAATATTATCAAAGAACATATGTTGACCTACAAAATGCTTTCAGGACTGTTTCCTTAAAAGGACAATAAGTGAGCAGAGTCAGTGTAGCCCAGAAATAGTGCTGTTCTTTCAGAAGATGGCTAGTATTAGGTCAGACCACCCTTTCTCAATGGTCCTGCTCTCCAGATGTGCCTGGAACTTTTTTTTAAGTTCAAGTTTCCAAAAAAAAAAAAAAAAAAGGTTTGTTTTCAAAATCTGGTTTTACTTAAGACATCTCCATCCTGGAGTGCATTTCATAAATTGCCCACATATTTTTCTTAGCAGAGAACTTAACTGGCTGTAATTTTTAACACATGGCCACATCATGTGATATTTTCAAAACACTTACACATAGCTTTAAGAAGGTCCCTGCAGAAATGATCCATCCTCTCACAGCCGGCCCGTTTTTTAACAGCGTATCTGCATTTTCCATTTAGTAGAGCTATATATTATTAGCTTACATTTTTGGGTAGTAAAACAGTGCATTGCTGATTGTAAAACATGGACTTTATTATCTGCTGAAAATTGATTTGGCATTTATAGCCACTGTGTACTAGACTGTTTTTCTGTTTTTAACATCAGTGCTTGCAAGCGATGATTTGTGTAAAAAACAGAAATGAAACTGCCATGGACAGACAACTGTGAGTGTCCCCGGTAACTGAACATTTGGGTAATGCACCTGGTTGCTTTTTTTTTTTTTTTAATAGATTAATCTATAAATGCTATTATGCAAGAACAAAAAAACCCCACAACAATCCATCCACTGTTACTTGATTTTACCTTGTGAGTTGGTTTTCTATTGTGTTGGGCCAACTCTTTGCTATATCAAACAAGCCTCCTGCCAGCTATGAAAAGAAAAGCATATAAGCTGCAAATATCCAATTATAAATGTAGATTGTGCAGCTATGACTTCTTTGTAGCAGGCACTTAGAAGTTCCAACTTCTCTTCAGGCCCTGGTACCACTTCCTTTTTCTTTTTCAATTATTTTCTGTTAATACTTTTGAGTCCTTGACCTTTTAGTTCTATGTATTTTAAATAATACTTTGAACCTTTGACAAGGCATCTTCCTGTGTAGTTAATGGCCTACTGAAACAGATAAATGTTTAATTTTGGGGGGTGGTGGTGGTTATCACTGCTGACGATTTCATAAAACAACTGGTTTATTTTTATTTTTTAGAGCACACATTTGCTTCGTGGGCATTATATAGTCTAGAAGTGTTTTTTTTTAATTTTTTATTTTGTTTTAAAGATGTTATTTATTTATTTGACAGACAGAGATCACAAGTAGGCAGAGAGGCAGGCAGAGAGAGAGGGGGAAACAGGCTCCCCACTGAGCAGAGAGCCCGATGTGGGGCTCGATTCCAGGACCATGGGATCATGACCTGAGCCGAAGGCAGAGGCTTTAACCCACTGAGCCACCGAGGCGCCCTAGGAGTGTTTATTAACCGTCTCATCACTACCCTGATATTTGATGTCTGCAAAGAAGATTCCCTCATGTAATTCTGAATAGCCTTCTGTCTGAATCATCAGAGGAACAAAAACCTTTAAGAGCTAAAAGGTTGATCTTGTAAGTGCTTTTAGTTTACAGATGTTGAAACTGAGGCTCATAGAGGTCAAGCAATTTGCTCAGGTGGTTCATCAAAGTAAAAGAATTCTCCAGTCCCCCCTCTTTGCCAGGCCGTTTCTAAACCTCACAGACACATTTCATCACAAAACCAAGGCAACGTCAGTCTTATTTCATTGTCTTTCCTAGTCTACCCTGGATGGCTCTTACTGTATGCTTTCTCCCCTCTCACTCCAGGACTGTAGAGCTCTGTAGAAGATTTTATTTTTAACAGTAATCACTTGACCCATGGCAAAAGTATGCCATTACATACATTTATCTTGTAATTGTTTGGAAACGGGGAGAGAGCCTAAATGTGGTTAATTACTAGAGTACTAAGCGGCTTGAGCAATGCAAGGGCATGACAATGGGGAGGTCACTTTCCTAAGGAAATGCAGGTGGTACACACTGGTAGGTGGGCTGCAGATGGGCCCGCGACCAGATTACTAGGATTCAGTCCCTCCACACCCTCAAGGAATTTTGAGGTCTAGTGCTCCAGGTAGAGAAGTAATAGTAAATTATGATATAGAGTAGTAAGAGCCTGGAGACAGTAGATGGGAACCCAGAGGCAAGGGAGGACCTAAATGGACTCAAGGCTATGGGGGAAGGGCGGCCCATGGGCCAGTCTAGTCCTTATTAGAAACACTTGCCTGCCTTATGCTTGCCTCAGGTCGGACTTTCATTAATGTAACTTAACATTTTTTAGTTTGTTGTTCTTATGCGATGGGCAGGACATTCATTTTTGTTTATTAAATTTTAATTCCTGTGTGTGTGAGCCGGTATAGTATTTCTCGAAAGCGATTTCTTTGTGTACAGTTGCGGTTCTTGGGTAGCTAACTGTATCCAGTGGAATAAGTCATTAACTTAAATGACTCATAACTCGAGAACAATAGGATTTCACACCTGACCAAGAAGCAGGTTTATCTGGCTGGCTTTCTCAAACAGCTGTTTGCATTAATTAATATTAATGTAAATGTACTTTCTGAGAATGTCTAGCTTAATTATGTTTTTCAACCCATAGAGTTCCAATCAAAGGAATCGGGAAATCCTCTTAATCTCAAAGGGCATATATAACTGCCATCTCTGAACGGAATAAATCTCTGATGGTATAGTAAGACCAGTCTATTACTGAAAGCCTGCACATGCCAGGCCCCGGGCTAGGCACCTTCTAGACTTCCTACTTCTTACTACCCTTCTGCATAGGGTTTCTGTTTGAAACCTGAAGATCAGGTAAATGAAGCTTTTTGCCCAAGGACACATAGAGTTAAATGGCAGGAGAAGGATTCTCTGGTTTGTCTGATTTTTGGATTCCTTTTTGTTTTCTTTTCTTTTTGAGGAAGGGTAAGGATGTTGTGGCTGGAGGAGGGGATATTTTGTAGTGCAGACTAGATGGAAACATTTAAAAGGGAATGTTTGAATTTGCAGTAGAGTTGTTCTCTTTGCTGAAAAACTAAAATGGAAACGCATGAGCCTTAACCATCAAGCATGATCTTGGATAAAACAGGTTGGGATACCTGGTGGCTTTCTGTGTACTTACTCCTACTCCTCTTGAAAGAGTGCACTGAGAGTAATAGACATTAGGGGGCTAATGTCATTATTTTGAAAAGTCTAATAGAAATCGTAGATTTATTCCTTGTCAGAGCTGAAGAGGCTAACTAAAACACTGCCTTTTTAGGCTTTGGGAATGTGGTGTAATCCCTGCTGTCTTCTGTTGATCAGAAGCTCAGATAGATGATTTTTCCAGGGCTTCAGATTAGTAGAAAATTGGAAGTAAATGATATATTCAGCACATTGGCAGACCAAATTGTTTTATTCACCAGCATTGTGTTTTTTTTTTTTTTTTTGTTTTTTTTTTTTTTTTTTTTTTAAAAAAAGACCTCTTGTTAGCGAGACTGTTGGGTACCCATGATACTGCTCTAGATAGGTTCTGGGTGTGCAGATACTGTGATTTCAGAAGATGAGGATACTGTAGGAAAGCAGATAACCTTTTTTCGTCATGCCCCTCCCTCTCTAAAAGAAGCAGTTGATTCAAAAAATGATGGGATGCTTTCTCTAGAAGCTTTCATGTGTGTTTCCCACATTTCTTTTTTAAAGGCTGAGTGGGAAGTGTAGTCTGTCAAGGGAATCACGTTGTCAGAGGTATTCTTTTAATTCTTTGTGGTTTATTAACATCATGCAGTGTACTTGCTGCTCAAGCAAGAATATTATTTTGAAAGTACCAATGAGAACATGATACTGTAAAGACTTTGGTGTTAAGAGCTATGTAATTAGATGGGCAGAAATGCTCTTTAAGAAGAAGGGATATTACAGGGTATCTTTATCATGTGTTTACAGCTTTAACAAGAGTCTTAAAGAGTCTGACAAAATAAACAGACCATTCTTAATAATCTGGGGTGATTTTGATGGCGTGCGTAGTTATTTGGAACTTTGAGGACAGTTGATCTGCTTCTGAGCGTATCATTACTTTACACTTGAACTTTGTGTGATTTAACTCCACTGCCTTTCTCTGGGCTTGTTGTTGGCTTTAATGATTGCTGGTTTATTGGGAGGAAAATACATAATAAAATTTGAGGGGTCTTGGGGTAACAGTTGATATATTCTGGAACTTGAAATGCTTAACATGTGCTTTGACAGGGATATAAGTGGAATGAGGAAGCAGTTGGATTCTGACACTTTCCATGGGAGATAGGCATTGTTTCCTCTTTGTTATGGTTATATCTGAATGTGTGTACTCAGCACTTACAGGAACACTTCATTTGAAAGGCCTGTTAACATTTATTTTCTTCCTTTCTGCTGTAGCATTAGTTGGTCTTTGTATAGGCTAGAGACAGGAAAATATTAAAGGAATGGAAATGAAAATTTGAGTTCTTAGAAAGCACCTTATTTTCTCCTAGACTTTCCAGGATATTCCTAATCATTGGTTTATACAATACGAAGTGATAGAAATCAGAGGCAACACCCAACTTCTTAATTACCCACACACACTTTTCTATACCAGTGTTTGCTTGCTGAGAAGTAGTGGCCCCCCAAAATGGCTAAATGTAGATGTAACCAGGCTTTCAAAACTTTTCTGTTTTCTACAATGTAGGGGTCTCTCTGAAGAACTTTGTTGAAAGGAGTTGTTTCCCCATTGCTATTATTGAGCTATTTGCTACATAATTTGTTTTTTATCTTTATTTACATTTTACTCACATTCTGGGAGCAAAGAGTTTGTTACCCTATCAATGTGATGTAAATACACCTTTCACCAATGTCTTAGAGAATTCACCCACTTTGTAGTGTTTTCTAGAGAGTAGAAGAGGACCTCTCTATGCCACAAAGTTGATTCTGTTTACGGGTTTAAAACTTGTGTCATTATTGGCCATCATTTTGGGTGGCCCCGGTCTTCATACTCACCTCTAGTCTTGCCCCCTTTGTGCTGAACATGTTTTTTACAACTTGAATTTACATTGTAAACAATTACTGTGTTGTGTTTTATAAGGTCATCTCTCAAAAAGCGCAGGATGTTTAAGATGCCAGTTCCTGGGTGTGAATCAGGATTCCTGCATGTAGTGGCATAACCAGGAACAAGTCAGTTTACTGTCTGCCTGAGCTTTATTTCTTTTGTCTTAGAGACAATCATTCTGCCTTGCTGACTTTTACTTCACAGGACCGTGATAATGATGATTGGAAACGTCCTGTGTGCCCCTAAAAAGCATAGTTTACATGCAAGCAGTAATTACTAAAGGCAGACAGCAGTGCTCTCTGCACTTGAAAAGGGAGGGAGAGTGTTGGAGCCACACAAAAGGGCTCTACACCCTTGTGCTTGATGAGTTTTGTCTGTATTTGATGGGATTTTCTCTCCTTTCTTTCTGTCATCTGCCCACCCTTTTACCCATTACTAGTAATTTGCTCACCTGGAAACAGATAACTAAACTTAGAATGGTGAGTAAAACAATAAAGCTGATGCTTAAAAGCCCATCCTGGTTTTTTCAGTTAAGACTCGAAGTGGCAGTTTTCTTGTGTGACTTCAAGTTAGATGATTCAGAGGCTCCAGGTCACCCCCAGAGAGTTTCCTGTTCCTTGCTAGGGGATGTTGCTAGAGAGATGAATTCTGTCTAACCTTTTATGTCTCCCAAGATACAGACTCTCCTTCGTGGTTTAAAATAGACGTTTCAAACATCATCAACTCCTCTTGATAAAGCTGCCATTTACATTAAGATCTTGATTTCTTAGTTCTAATAATTCCATTCCAGGCTACCTGTGAGCTTGGCATATAGTAAGCAATCAGTAAATGTTTGCTTAATGAGTCAGTGAGTGGATGAGAGGTGGACTGGGATTCACAGAGGTTTTAAAGGAAAGAAATAATGCACAAAGCATGTTAATTATGAGAGGAAAAAATAAAAAGGAAATCTTATAAAACTTTTGGTAAATGCTGTTTAAGAATCAAGCGTTTGCTTTCAGAGTTAAGGAAGAATAATGCTTTTTTTGTTTTGGCCATACCAACTTTGCTGGTGGCTCACTGCATAGTAGTTGAGAGTGCATGTGTTATAAATTTGTGAATTTATCATGATTATATTTCCTAAGAGTATAATACAACGTATAACACTTAAACCCTTCCCGGCTTAAGTACTGACATTAGAAAGAAAGTCAAGGGCTTTTGACAGTTGTACACAATATTTGGGGGAATTCTCTCTCCCTCTACCCGAGCCTTGCGTGTAGTTTGGGAGGAAGGATGTAAGTTTTCACTCTCCAGCAGACATAGGGGTAAGGTTATAGCAAAAGACAAATATTAATGAAATATTTTCATCTCTTCAGTTACACAGGAAATACAGCCAAGCACTTTCTTCAACCCATAATCTTAGATGAGTAGTAATTTGATAGGCTGATAAAATTTATCCTCAAGACTCCAGAGAGACTGCTAAGATAATTCATTCAGTGCATGATATAGATAGTATTCTCATGAAGAACGTGCAATTTCTTGCATTAATGCAGCTTTCTTGAAATATTTTTGCTCTCTTCAGTTTCTGTCAACATTTACATTGAATCCTTTATAAAGACCAGGGCAGGACTGTAGAGTTTCAGGGATTCTTGTTATAGAGTATACCTTCAAACAATAATCTTGCTAATTTGACAGATATTTTATAAGTATTTCTCCTCATTTGTGCCTTTTAAAAAATTCATAGGTCAGTTTAGCTTATCAACTGAGTGGATCTGTTTTTACAAAGATATTGTTGGTATTCTGCACAGATACTGGAGTGACTTTTTTGTTGTTGTTTTTTTGAGAGAAGGCGCAAGTTAGCACGGGGAGACAGTGGGAGAGAGAGAGGGAGTCATAAGTAGGCTCCACCTTGAGCGCTGAGCCCTAGGGGGAGCCCCTCACAGAGTACATTGTGGGGCTTCATGTGGGAGCTCAGACCCACAACCTGAGATCATGACCTGCGCCAAAATCTAGAGTCAAACGCTTAACCGCTTAACTGACTGAGCCACCCAGGCTTCTCTAAGATACCAGACTTTCTAAGGGTAAATGAGCTCTTTTGGAAACATGGTACAGAATGATATAGATCAGTGGTTCTCCAAGTAGGACTCATGGACCAGTGGCCATCAGCATTCCCTGGAAACTTATTGGAAATGCACATTCTTTGCCCCACCCCAAACCTACTGGATCAGAAACTCTGGGGTGGGGTTGGGGGGCAGCAGTTGTGTTTGTGCAAGTTCTCAGAGGATTCTGAAGCCCATTCAAGTTTGAAAAACAGTGTTGTAATATACAGTTTATGTCTCCTTCTGTATTCTAGAGAAAATACCCCTTTGTGATCATAAATAAACTAGTGGAGATCCTAGATGAATGGAAATCAAGGCAATTTATTATTTTAAATGATGTATTTAAAAAATAATGCTCAAGAAATTACAAATAATGTATTTATTCACATCCTTGGTTTCTAATGGCATATTCAGATATCCACAGATTACAGCTGAATTGACTGAGATACTTAAGAGAGGGTGCGTTTCACCGGATTCTGGGATGTTATTTGTTCTGATATTTGCACAAGCGAGTCTGTTTCGGTGCACTCAGGTACCATTTACTATGCCCTCGCCTCATTCCGAGGCCACCTTCTGATTTAGCTGATTGTGATAATATAGATAAGATAGTGAGTTTAGCTGATTGATCATCTTTCAAGAACACTCAGGGTAGACTTCAATTTCACAATAATATCAGCTAGTCGTGAAAGTTCAGACATACAGAAGCGTTCTTTTTGTCCCCCCTCCGTGTGGAGCATTAGTAAGGGTTCAGCATAATTAAAAAATGTTTCATCCATGGTGCCTTGAAGAAGATTTATTTCTCCCGTCTCCTGTATCTTCTGTTGTTCTCTTTTGTGCTTGGTGTGCCTTCGGTAAGCGTAGTCTGACACGCTTTGTGGCCTTTGCCTCCTGTGATAAAATAGATTGAAATGATTCCTGGTACCATCTGGTGAAGAGGAGCCGCCCTGGAGGACTGTGCTTTGAGAGAAAGTGACTGAATGCTAAGAAATGTGGAAGTCTAGGGACACAAGCGAAGGATTTTTTTTTTTTTTTTTTTAAAGAGCATGAACATTAATACATCTTCTTGAGGTTTGATGGGACATGTACTGCCTACTGCCCCATCTGGTGCTTATGATAGCATGGCATATTAGCATGCTGCAAGTTCATAATGTATTCAGGGGGAGGAAACGTCCCTTGCATACCAATTGAGGCATCCTCTCTTTCAGAACTGCTTTTGAATTTCAATGATGTTTATATCTTCCAAGCCGTGACTGAACAGAGCATTTCCGCTCTGAGGAATAACATGAGAGAGAGTGTGTGTGTGTGTGTGTGTGTGTGCGCGCGCGCCTGTGTGTTTGTGTATTCTCTCCTATTCCTGCATTAATTTATCTTCCTCCCTCCTTTCTTTCCTCAGGAAATTATAAGTAGTTTTTAATATTACGTTGGTATCTGATTTTTTTTTTTTAATTCTGTTTTAAAACCACATAGTATTTTTATTATTCCCTTTATGGCACTTAGGGCATTTTGCCTTGTGGAATTATTTGTGTTGCCGTCCCCTTACAGATTGAACACTTTTTGAGGGTCAGGCCTGCATCTAATTATGTATGGGTCTCCATGGCACCTAGAGTTCAGTCATCCATTTAACAAATATTTATTTACTGAGCTTACACTGTGGTTGTGACCTGTTTTAGGTGTTGAGGAATGACTGGCGAGTGAGTGAGACAGGGGTGTCCCTCCTGTCCGGGCATTTGTGTCTTAGTTGGGAGGAATCAAACAATAAACAAAGAAAGAGATACATCCACAAGATAATTTCAGGCAGGGCTAAGTAAGATTAAAAACCAGGCTGGAGGGTGGGTGGGCGGTGCTCGTTTAGGTTGGATTGTCAAGGACGACACCTTTAAGGAGGAAAGGTTTTTGCTGAGATCTGAGAGATCTGAAGATTTAGTGGCAGGGGAGTAGCAAGTTCAAAAGCCCTGGGGTGAAAACATGATTGGCATTTTCAAAGGTAGCTGGAGCCAAATTCAGGCAGCCATTGCTAGGAGTTGGGATTTTATTCTTGCTGTGTCTAGAAGCCATCAGAAGTGACATGATCTAAATTAATCTTTTAAAAGGATAACTTGAGTTGCTATGTGTCATGCTTTTAGTGGGCACTAAATAACTATCGAAGGAGTGAGATGATCCTCTAAATCCGTGGAGGCATTTTGCTGAATTGGAATGAGCATGGTTGTTAGTTTAAGAAAAACTCTTGGATTCTGGCCTTGCCATTTGCTTGATGTTTGATTTGGAGCAATTGTTTAACCTTTTGTAGCTTATGTCTTCTCATCTGTTGAAAGGGAAAATTGGTACCTAAAACCACAGTATTATTTTGAACATTAAATGAGATAATTCATTTAAAAGACCCAGCACAGTGCCCAGTTCCTAATAGACGCCTGATCTACCCTTGACATGCTGAGCATAATAAAACATTTGGGCTGGTTTCGAGGAATATTTAAACAGTTGGCAGCGTCTTGCTGGAAATCCTTTTCTGGTACTGTTATCTTTTTAATAAAACACTGTTAAAATATTGCTATGGTAGTCCTCAGCATCTGCAGTCTGTTGCTCTTGATCTAGAATTATAGAAGGAAGAAAACTCAAGGGATTTGGTGGCAAAATCCACATCCGGTGAAACAACCTGGATTTTTTTTTTTTCTCAGCCAAAATGTATCTCAGTGAACTTGAAACATTTTGACAGTAACATTCTATCAATTGCTTTACCCACACACACTCAGCTTTTTTTTTTTTCTCTTAGTTTTAAATGAAGGAAGCCAAATTGCCTTCTGAACCAACATGATAATTGTGGTTATATGTAGGATATGATGATGACTTTTAATTCATAAGAAACAGTAACCATTTATTAATGAGTTACATATTGTTAGTAGATATAAGCCATTTGGAAGGAATTTCTGAATTTACTCAAATGGGGAAAATAGGGCACTCCTTAGTTTTTGCATGAATGATGCACTTAATGGCAGGAAACAATCCTTCAACTATTCTCATTTGGTCTGAGAGACAGTGTTTAGCTGGTCAGACTTTCTGCAGAGGAATTGTGGGATTGGGGCGGGGGCAGATGTTGCTGCGGGTTGAATAGCTAGAGTTCCAAGTTACCATTGTCTTGGACATAACTTTATTGCATCTATGGGTTAGTTGAGTTAATCTTTCAACTAGCTTCCTACTGTTATGGTTGTGTATCTGTTTTTGGCTAGAGGATCTCTCCTCCTCAATCAGTAAATTGTTATTTTTTCGGATCCCCCACCCCGCACATTCAGGAAAACAAATGATGCTTAAGGAATGTGGAGGAGGAGGTAGTGTGGGTAATTCAGGCAAGTTTCGTCAGCACTTACAAGATTCTTGAAATGTTTTTTCATGTCCTACAGAACTGTATGGAGCTGTTAACATCTGCACATTTGTGTGAGAGGAGTCACATTTATTGCTGCTGTATGCAGACTGGGATGTCAGAGCAAGAGAAGGGAAGGAGAAGAGCTGGAGAAGTTGGGGGTGGGAATCACAAATCAGAAGAAGAAAGCTCGCTCTTGCCTCCTCAGATAGATTATTTTCCTTCGTTAAGCACTATTTGGGTTCTGAACAACGTGATGGGTTTGCAGAGCTTCAGGAAAATTCAGAAGAGATAGTTACCTCACTCAAAAGTCACCTTATGGAAACTTTGCAGGCCATCCCTGACCTGGTCTGTTCAGCTCCCTGTGTGCCTTCTGAGTCTACTTATCAGGATGCTGTGAGTGCAGGGATCAAGGTCACGTTTGTTTTTCTCTAGGAAGAAAGGAGGAAGGGAAGGCAGGCCGGCCAGGTAGACCTGGGAGCTAATCTGTGTTGGGTCTCACAGGGGCCTCACATGACAGGGGCCTCACACGTAAAGCCTACATGGTACGTATCGCATCAGACCCCTCGGTACCATGCCTCCTCATTTAAATTAATTTGGTTTATATGATACAAGATTGCAGATTACACCGCTAGATTTCTCCTCTCTTGTCTACTGAGGACAGTGACCATATCTTGGATAATAGCCACTTTGTGATTATGTTCAATTTCAGTTACTTTGTAAGTGTGGCTTTATTTTTTGTTTGGTTTGCTTTGGTTTGGTTGATAGTAGTGGAAACAGCTCTCTGCACCTCCTCATTTTCCTAGAATGTATTTAAAGATGGACTTTCCACATTTTTACTTACGTCTCACCTTCAGGAGACCAGGTTTGTTCGGTCTGTCTCTTCCTTCCTCACCACCTGCCAAAACCCCTGCCACTTCTCCTTTCTTCTATAACGTGCTTTACAACAGAGGTTATGGTATTTTTAGGGATTGCAATCCATGGCAGGCTTCAGTCATACTAAAGTCATATTGTACACACACAGGGTCTCCATAATGATCTGTCATATTTTCCCCCCAATTTAAGATGGAAAGGGGAACAGGGCCTAGACGTTCTTTACTGACACCTCATAAATTTTGACAAAACCAGGAGTCCTTAAAGGTCTGAACAACTATACTGAATGTTCATTTAAGCAGTCGGTATTAATTGTCAGTGTTTACATTTAAAGTTAATTGTTTATTGAAAATTATTAAGTTGAGTGGGTTCCTTTGGTGAGCTAAACATTTGGCAACATTTTTGTAACTGAGCCCCTATTGAAAGGGCACAGGTGATGCTCTTGTCTTCCTCAATAATTTGTGCCATAGTTTTACTTGAAAGAATTATGTGGGAGCTTTTCTGAAAGGACCCCTCAGCTGCTCGGGGCACAGATCCTTTGCGTTGTAAACTGCATTTTGGCAGGTGTGTAGCAGATGTTGGAGGAAGTGGGTGAGTAGATTGAGTGGGTGTGGCATCCTTCGCCCTCACATAACCCGTGAGGCAATTTTCGAACAAATTGTTGGAGGGCAAAGTCTCTTGTCTGTTATTCCTCTCTTACCTGTAGTGGCTAGCCCAGTGTTTGACACGTAATACGGGTGATGGGTGTCTCAGAAGAATACCTTGTAACTCAATTAATGAGAGTGGTCCTCTATCCAGTCGCATAGCCAGTATTGATCAAGCTCTTGGTATACGCTACAACTTTTTCCAGCTGCTGGGGATGAGCCTGTGAATAAAGCAGGTGTAATTCCTTGTCCTCATAGAACTTCCCTTCTAGTGTCTGCCGTGGGGGTTGCGGTGGAGGGAAGAGACAGTAAATGATAAACAAAACACAGGTGCATTCTGTCGTATGTTAGAAGATGATAATTATGAAAAACTTGGGCAGGATAAGGAGGGTCCTTAGGGCTATTGAGCCAGGAGGTCCTATTGCAGTTTTAAATAGGGGGGACGAGATGGGCCTCTTTGAGAAGGAACATTGGTGCAGAGATTTGAGAGGTAAGCAGAGGCGCCATGTGACTCTCGGGGGGGGGGGGGGGCGCAGGGGCGCGGGGAGGAGAGCAAGGCAGAGAGTGAAAGTCAGAGTGTGGCCTGGGGCAGTTCAGGAATAGGAAGGAGGCAGTGTGGCTGGGTTGGACTTGAGTGAGGACGGAAGTCCGCTGAGAGAGGTGACCCAGATAATGAGAGAGTGCGTGGGAGATTGTGGAGGACTCCTTAGGCCATTCTGAGGACTTTCCAATTGAGCAGATTGAACACTCATCCTGGAGAACCTCTGCCCAGCATCTTGGGCGCCTGCGCTATTCTCTGCGTGATGCTGTCACATGAGGCGTCTAAGCAGCACCTCAGGCTGAAGGCCTCCATGTGCCTCATGGATATTGCTGTCTGTATTTTTTTGATTCCAGGCATCATGTGGGTATTTATTTTACTATCATTAGCATTCAATCCAATTTGTTTTTTTGTTTTTTCTTTGTGTGTGTGTGTTTGTATGTGTGTGTGTGTGTGTGTGTGTGGCGGGACGAGTTCCCCAGCCTAACCACTGCTCGACCCTGTGTGAGTCGAGGCTACCTCTTGTTCTGTCTTCTTTGGGTCCTGACTGCTGTCTCTTAGTGCCTTTTAATCCCATTTTAGGTACGGCATGCCAGCAACAGACATTTGCCGAAGGTAAACTAATAGTCAAAGTGGGGTAATATGGGAAATCTTTGTGTAAATCCCCTGTTTGTCTAGGGGGCATTATTTGTGACTCTTCCTGTAAGCTGCAATTTAGAACCACCTTACATGGGGTAAAGTCTGTCATGTAGGCTTTCCAGTACCCTTGAAATGGGTTCAGCTGTTTGCAAAATTACTCTAGTGTCTGCTAGCTAGTGTGTGAGAAGTCAGCTCCGCCCCACAAGTCGTTCCTCCCTTCCTTCAAGGCAGAGACCATCTGAAGTGATCCATGAAAGGAAATAAGGTATCAGTGAAGTATTTGTGTCCTCTGGGACACAATGACCCAGGCCATGGTGTTGACTTCCTGTGTCACACAGTCCTTCCTGTGAGTTTAATGATCTCAGTCATTTCCTTGGACCCACTTGAAATTCCTGACTTTCCTGCTGTCGCTGCCCCATCTCCAGTGCACGGAGTTGTGCTTCTTGGCGTCATCTCAAAGCATAAGTGAGTTGTGGTGGCTACGCAGGGGTGGTAAAGTTGAAATATTTAGGTGCCTAAATATTTAGGTGCTGCCTCTGGGAAAGCCTTGGCGGGAAGCGCGGCTTGGGTTTTAGAGCAAGGAGGACAGGGTCCCGGCCCTGAAAGAGCACGAAGCCTCGCAGGGGTGGTAAAGTTGAAATAATGATGGCCATAGAGAAGGAGAGGCAGGAAAAGTAGAGATTCACTGGGAAGCGGTTGCTAGAGGCAGGGATGGTCCGGATCAGCACGGGAGGAATTTAAAAGCACCAAAGACTTGGGAGTCTGTGGCATAGCAATCCCTCAAATTCATGCTATCATTGTAGAGGGAAAGAGAGAGCAGAATCAAGAGTGTTGCTGACCTCTCGAGCCTGGGTAACTGGCAGAGGATGGCTGTGCCTCTGTGGAGCTCAGGATATCAGGAGGAAGAAGGGGTTTTGTGGAAAGGGTACACGCGCTGAAAAGTTGAGCTCCAGACTCTTACGGGAGCTATTCTGCAGACAGTTGGAAATGTAGGGTGATAGCTTGGGTGAGGAGCTGAGATAGAAATTGAAGTTGAGAACATTAGATTGTACATGGCTACAATGAGTAGACAATTTTGAGAAAAATGGAAAATACTGGATGGTGTTTGAGCAATGCTCTGAAATTTCATTATAATTATAGGATGGCTTGTGGTGATCATGCATAAATTCCCATTGGAAATTAACTTTCATGTTCTTCCCATTCGTTAGACCTGTATTTCTCCTGTCTTTCGAGAGAGCGTTTCTGTTGTTTCAAGTGACCATCAAAGCTATACTCACATCTCTTTTAACGGTGACACCTTCGCCTTTCCCTTCTGAATATCCTATGTAGACTCTGTGTTTCACCACTAGTTCCTGTTGCTTGTACCCTGTATAGAACACCCTCAGTGTGGAATTAGTTGACTCCTCAGTGTCCTTGCTTGAACCAATGTGGTTTCCAGGTAGAGAACAACCCTATTGCTTAAGAGCTTGGGCTTTGTGGTCAAAATTGAGTAGGATTTCCTCATCTGCCCTCTGTTGACTGGCTCATTGTGCCTCAGGTTGCTCTCCTGGTTCTCTTGAGTATGAAATGAAGTCACGAAGAGAGTCCCATTCTTGCTGGCCCCCAATTAATGAGTGGTTGGTGATGATAGTGATAGTGAAATAATATCCATTCTATCTAACCCTCATTAGATTTACCCGACACCTGCTCTCTGTACGTTGCAAACCTGGGTTATGAAGTTGGTTGAAATAAGAAGAAATAAGAGTTTACTGGTTACTAAGTACCCCCCCCCCCCCCGCCCTGTGCCCATCTTACCATCTCTTGGAAAGACTGATTAGGACACAACAGCCTTAGCCTTCTTGGTCATGTTTAGCCATTTTTTTCCGTAGATATGCTCCCAGTCTGGCGTTGACTTCTTCACAGCTGCCTTTCTGTGGGACCTTGTAGAAGTCATGTTGGTTTTCTCATTCACAAAAATGTGAATACAGCCAACTATCAGTTACAGTCTGTTTATTCAGAGTGGATTGATTTTGACCTTTTCTCTTCTGCTGCCTCTCTTTTGCCCATCTCGCCGCTAATTAATTTCCACACAAGAGAATCAGCAAGAGCAGTAATAAAACATAAAATTGAAATTGGTTAATGCTGGTTCATAAGGATTTTTGAGAGCACAGAAGGTTGTGTAATTTACTATGAGCTTTGTGTGAGTTTTGATTTATTTATTTATACCATCCTGACTCCTGTTATCATGGATAATAAAAACTGGCAGTTGGATAAAACAAACATCTGATAAAAAATTTTTTTTAGAAAATTTGGGATAAATTCAGCTTTAAGGTATGAGAATTTTTAATACCATCTTCTCAAAATTCTAAAGAAAATATGACTAAAATATTTTACCTTTGCCGTCTTTAATATAACCTTTTATGTCTATATTATAATAAAAATATAAGGTAGTTATGCTAGTTTTTATTTTCACTTATTTAAAATTGTATCTGTGTATATTTATTACATTTTTATGAGATGATAATGAATTATAGAAGCTTTTTATAAAGTTGTAGTTTTGTGATAGCCTGTTAGAACCGAGCTGGTTTTTTCCTTTTAGTACATTTTTCTTGGTTGCTAATATTGAAGTTTGACAAGGATAAAGAACTAGATTTTTTTTTTGCGTGTGGGGGGAGGGATGTCATAAACTTGGTGTGGAGGCATTTGAGGATATTTTAGGCTAATCTAAGATAATGAATGTTAATTTTCTTAAAATAATTTTTAAAAAATTGGATAAAATTAACTTTTGGGGAAACTTTTCTCTTTTTTTTTTGAGGAGGCAGGATGCTCTGTAAAGAGATGAGCTAGCAAAGAGGTCTGACAAATTTGTTTGCATTAAGATTCCTCTTTAGGAAGATGCCTCTTCTATACTCATCCAACTTTTTTCTTTTTTTTTTTTATAACAAATAAAAAATATGTCTTCTAATGAGAGAAATGGGAAATGGGAGATGTTGAAGTCTGGTTGAGTTCCCTGGATATGAAGAAATAAGGACTCGAGGAGAAAGGGATAAAAGAGAACCTATAAATTGGAATGAAAATATAGTTGTTTGCTTCATCTTTTCTTTATAACACATGCTGAATCCCCCAACACAGGGGGAAATAATGAAATAGGACAATCTCCCTATGAGAATGCTGTGTTTGCTCCATGAGTGGACACTCACCTTTTCCTTTGTGTGAGAGTGTATCAGCTAAGCTCTGATTCTGAGTGTTGCAGGAAGTAATGGCTGCCGTGTAGGCGTGCTTGTGTACGTTCTAGGCATCGTATGTGTGTTTCACATCCATATTTTCTCTTTTAATCTTCAAAGTCACTTACTGAGGCAGTAGTGGACCCGTACTAGGCCCACCCATATTTTAAGGTGAGGAAATAAAAGTTCAGAGATCAAGGAATTTGCCCAAGTTAGGAGGAGGACCTGGGATTCCAGTCAAGGTTGCTCACGTCCAACCCACCCTCTTGGTTACCTGACTTGACTCTTCTGAGTGTGTCCTTATCCTATTCTAGGCGGGGAGCAAATTACCTTCCTATGATAAAACCATTGAATTTTTGCAGTTGAAAGAAGCCTTAAAGAACCACACCTTCATTTTACAGGAAAAAGGGAGGCGGGAAGGAAGGAGGGACGGACAAAAACACTCGCCCAAAGTTTTTAAGAGTCTTTAATTCAGCTGAAATATTTACCAAATACTCACTATGTGCCAAGTAGTGAAGAGTCAGATACAACCCATGTCTCCTCGGAACCCTGGGGGCCCTGATGACCATAACTTGGGGGGCTGATCGGCGGGGATCATTAGTAGTGTCGTGTCGGATTATGTAGCACAGGAGTATATACAGTACAGTACTCCGGGGCCCGGGCCCAGAAGTCCACTCCTTGGCTTTGAATCCTGTTCTTTAGCAATAAGACAATGGGCACACGGCTTCATCTTTTTAAGGTTCTGTTCTTTTCACCTGTAAAATGGTAATATTAATAACATCCATTGTACTAGCTTATTGTGAAGATTAAATGAGTTAACACATGTAAAGCATTTAGCAAAGCACCTGGCACTTGGTAAATGAATGCTCAGTAAATACAACTGTTATGAAGATATTTTGACAGTATTAGTAGTGGTGGTGGGATGTCCCCCAAGCAGGGAAGGTACATACAAAAATGTCTAATAAATAAGGTGTTACCTTATGATAGGGGAAGAAGCAGAGAGCTTTGGGAGAACAGTACAGCCAGAACTCCTAATTCCCAGTTGGTTCACAGGGCAGAGTCTAATGTAGCAGTGCTATTTTCTTTCTCCCTTTCTTTTTCATTTTCTTTTTTAACTTGATGGATTTCTTTATCTTGTTGTCCTTAATCCTAGCATTTCCAACTTACAGCAGTTTGACAGCAAACATTTATGGAGATCCAGCTCTGTACTAAGCACCTTTTGGAATGCTGGGGTGAAATTAATTATAGGACATTAGCTTTTTACAGGAAGTGTGTATCTCTGTGTATGCATAGAATATACACACATGGATGCACACCCGCAAACACGATTGTAATAGATGATGCTAAATTCACTTAACAGATATATGCAAAGTAGAGTCTAAAGAAAGGAGTCATCAACTCCTTCTGGTTTGAATGTGGAGCAGGGGTAATTAGGAAAGGCTTCACAGAGGTGGTGGCATTTGTTCTGTGCCTTAAAGGATCACAAGCTTGTTGTCATCCAAAGACATTTCAGATACAGGGGAGAATGTGAAGCAGAAATGCTAAGGCATGAGCCAGCATGGCTGGAACTTGCAGCATGAGAAAGTAACAGAAGGAGACATCTACCTTGTAGGTGGGAGTGGCAGAAAGGGAAGCCACTGTGGGCTTCTTAGCCGAATCGTATTTTTGGGTTTGAATGTTAATATCACTCTGGGAGTAATGTGGAGGGTAAGTTGAAGAAGGTGAAATTTGCAGTCTGCCCGGTGAGATAGGGCGATGACTGGCTGCATTGCCAGTGAGGAAGGAGGAAGGTGGGAAGAGAACAGTAGGCTCTGGAAGTACTCACTAAAGAGAACCACAGGGCTCTAGCCATCAGTTGGCTATAGGACCAGGAGGTGGGGAGCAGTGGTGTTGAGGATTATCTCAAGTTTGATTCGGGCAACTGGTTACCATCAACTAGAGTAAGAAATAATCCATCAAGAGAAGACAGTTCACTTTGAAGAATGATTTCCAGGTTTATCTGGTATATAATGACTGAGATATTCCATCAGGAGCTGGATCATAGGTTTGTTTCATAGCGGTGTGTATATTGGCAATCTTGATTCGAAGTCACTTCCGACAGCCAAAACCTTTGGAGTGACTCAGGAAGAAAATATACATATTGTAAAGCGAGGACAGCCTTGAACCCTGGGAAATACCAAGGAAGCAGAGAGAGTTGGATGTCATTAAAACCAGGGGGCAAAATTTCAGGGAGGGTGTGGTCTACAGTGTGAAATGCCACTCTAGAGGGGCCAGGAATTGGGAAGAGTGAAGATTGCCTTTTGGATTTGGCCATCTGGAGGGAGGGTAGTTACCAGAAGCCCCTGTCCATTGTTGGGGCTTGTTTGTGGTCAGTTGCAAAGTGGATGGAAGCGATGACGCCTCAAAGCCTGGCAGTGGGAGAATGGAGGGAATGCCATGGACTCGGAGGGAGGGTTTTGTCTGTTCTTGGTGGGAGAGACTTGAACATGCATAGGTTCTTGGAAGAAGCCGGTAGGGAGCCAGGCAGACTGAAGATAAGAAGGTGGGATGACTGGTAGAACAAAGCCCTTAGAGGGGGACGTTGCCTCTTCTGAAACTCAAGGTGTAGGTGCAGGTAAGCCAGGGTTCTGAGGAAGGGGTTTGCAGCAATTTATGCCTGATGACCTCACTTTGCTCTCTTAAGAAAGGCATGAGGTTATCAGAATTTGGATTCTGGAGGATTGAGGCGAGTCAAGCGATGTCTCTAAGATTAATGCACCCTTGTTTTTTTTACCCAATGACTTTCTTGCCTCACCTCGTCTGTCTGGGGTTGTACCCAGCTGGACGTGCTGGGGCACATTCAGTCTGGAAAGACAGACTTACTTCATTTTCTCTCTCCTGTTCAGCTTTTCCTCTTTGGCTTTATCATACTACACATCTAACCTTGGCCTCAGCATGAACTCATGGTTGTTAACCCTCCTTTTGTGTTTCTGGTTCATGACACCTCCCTATTTCTTTTCTCACTGGGTTTATAACCAGTTCACATTCTCTTGTAGCCCTCATTGAAAGTCAAAATCCTCTCTTCCTCATTTGTTCCAGCAGACCTTTTGGAGTTCTTCTGTGCCAGACACTGCTGGGTCTGGGAGCCCACTAAACTGGAAAGAAAGGAATGCAAAAGAATTTTGAGTTTTTAAGTATTGTGAAGGAAACTGATGAAAAAGTGGAAGAACCTGCTTGGGATTGGATGGTCAGGGAAGGATTGATGTTGAAACAGAGAAGGTGAAAATGAGCCAATCATTTGTAGAGGAGAAAAGGGAAAAAGTAGTTTTTTTCTTAATATTTATCATATACATAAATACACATTTTATGGACATTCAATTTCATTGGATGCTATCTGTGAGTAGGTAACTGCTAGGAACTACTTCTTGTGACCCTATTGTGTCTTTCCTGTGGATACTTCTTCTGTTTCTGAAGGCCCAGTAGCAGACCTGTAGCAGATCTCTTCAGTTTAGGGCAGAGAAGGATTGCGTTTGTTTGTTAATTACCTGGAAATGCAACTGTTCCTGAGCACCTGGTAATGTATTCAGCAGGAGGCAGAAGAGAGGAATGGGATAAAAATACATTCCCTCCACTCAATTGCACTGGGTGTTTCTGCCTTTCCTCTATCCTTCCCCCTTTCCTTCAACTCAGGTAATTCTGATTCACTAAGCCATGAGGAAAAGTGTGCATGTGAGTGTGTGTGTGTGTAGCCACCGTTACTAGTCATCCACGTTATATGGATTAGTTTAAATGACTACTGCAATTTTAATCCTAGAAATTAATACATTTGGGGACCAGAGTAAAGCTCCAGACGTTGGGTGTAGGTGGGTGTCACAGTATCTTTGATATCTTTAGCAAAGGAACAGGATAAGGATTCCAGATTTCTTAGAGGTGAACAGCATAGAGGAAGATACTAATAGAGAAACCAAGGAGAACAGGGAGACTGAACTTAAACCTGGCAGACCTAATAATTTTGCCTCGAGTCAACCTAAGGAGACATATCAAACATTATTTACCAGGGGCAAATCTCTTGTTTTCTTGCATGTCTACACTTCTACAACTAAGTTATTGTTTTCAAAGAAGATTAAGGGTATGTGGAATGATTTACAGGCTTTGGGAACTTTCCTGAGGTGCCCTGGCCAGTACTTTTGAGACGGGTAATGTGCTCACTAAGTGTTCGTTTGACCCATTAAAATAGAGATTCCTAGTGTTATTTACTCCCATGCCAGTCAGGAAATGTCGACATTTCCAGGGAATATCTATGGTGGACTTCTATTGCCCTGTTCCAAAAATTTTCCCACTTTGTTTTTTAAAGGAGCGGTAGTGGTCATAGTGGTCATAGGGATGATTTTGGATCTATGCTAATTTGAGTTACTGTTAGAAGTTAGTAATAATGTGATGATCCTTGAGTGAGAACAACTTCCTTTATATTTAGACATTTATTACTTTCATGATTAATTTATTTGACAGTGTCAAGAAAGTTGTGTTTTTTAAAATGATCTTATAGATCTCTAGCCAACAACATTTTTCATTTGTGCATAGAATGAATGCTCTCTGCAGTTGTCCATCAACGTTTGGTTTGATTTTTCTCCATTATAATTCTTCATGAGCTCAGAGAAGACATCTCTAGTGCTATATGAAATATAAATGATTCCTAGTAAATGGATGGGAATTTAGACTGTCATCTTAATTTAATAACATGTTTACCCACATTCAAAGTATATATACAGATGAAGCTACATTAAGGACTTAATAAGTTGAATTTATTTACGTGTCTAGTTGAGACATAGAACTTAAGGTGGTGTGTGAATTGTAAAAATGTGTCATTCAAACTGTAGCTATCAAGAATTTTATAGTTCTGCATTCCCCATTGGTTTTCCTGAGATTGAAAGGTATATAGGCTTTTAAAGGGTCTTGAAATAAGGGAGGTGAAAATAGACTTACTTAGATGCATTGGAATATACACACGCAGTTATTTCTCTGGTAAATGGAACTTGAGCTTTTGTCCTTTGGGAATATTTATTAGCTATTCAATTAAGGCACATTCTCGGAATTACTTTATTAATTTAAATAAAGTTATGGGCTTCCGTGAAAAATTGTATTGTGCAAAATATTAACCGAGGCAGCATCTATTCAGAAATGATGAATGTGAAATTCATACAACTGTGCAGAATTTATTTTGATCTCCTTATATTTTCACTATATTAAGCTAAGGAGAAATGTATACTTAAACACATACTTTCAGTTCTCAACTGGTATGTAAATATTATTATATGTAAAGAATTTGCTAATAGAATTCATAGACAGTTCAAACTTATCTTTGGGAACGCTTTTAGACAACTTAGCTTTTTAGTGGAATTCCTTTATTTGGAGGGTGCTGTTCAAGGAGCATGTGCTTTATAAAGAATTTGATAATTTATTTGGGGATTTTACCTTAACAGTGCTCTGGCAGACTTGTGGATTCCCTCACCCCATGACCCATAGGTTTTTCTTCTTTCTGTCTGCTACTGTGTGTGGACGAATTTATTACTAAAACAGCATTCGCTCCTTTATTCAATAAACATTGATGTTAGATACTGTTAGATGACTGGGATTCTGAGGTGAATAAGAACTTCTACCTTTGTGATGCGTTCAAGTGTTTTCATGTGCTGTAGCCCCTGTAGCGAACCCTACCTCCTGGACGCTCCCCTTTCGGTCTTCTGGAATCTCAGCTTTTCACTCTTTCAATCCAAAGCTGAACGGTCTTGGTAGGGTTCCAATGAAAACAGTGTATATTGTTACTTAAATTTTTGCACGAATATTTTATTCCTAGAAAAAGCTAGGTGTGCTATATTTACCTAAACCGGTTTTAAGGTGCACAGTTATTTTGTGAATCACGCACCAAGGAAAAAAAATGGTGCCACTAAGCGCTTTGGCTTAGTGCATTGACTGTACGGTTTTGTAGTACTCGTCCCAGCTTCAGAGATGTTACAAGGAGAAAATATGAGGGTCTTAGAATTGTCTAAATACATGGTTAAAACTGAGCCAAAAATATAAGAGAAAGAGGCTTTTCACAGCATGACTATTTGACAGTAACTTGAAAGCTCTGCTTCATTGTGAACCACTGACTTAAGAGATAACCACTCTTCATATTCTGATGTAGATCCTTTGTATATGTATAAGACTTGTACTTACACACAAACACACATCCATCCATTTGTAACTGTCCTAAAATAGTTTTTGTTGTTTTTGTTGTTAAATAGATCTTGTAACTATTCCTGTGATTCGGTATATTTCAAGATCTTTCCATGTAAATACACACATTGTTAAGTTCCACTGTGCGGTTCTATTAGAATTTGAATTGCCAAATGCCTATTGTTAGACAATTAAGTTATTTCCAGTCTTCTTCAGTACAAATGCCTTTGTACACTTGATATTGTTTATTTAGGATAATTTCCAAAGAGTGGAGTTGCTTTATTAATAGGTATACATAATTTGGAGACAATGGATACATATTGTCTGTTATCCTAAAAGAAAATTGGTATCATTTTACAAAAGTGTGCTAGTTGAAGTGTCAGTTTGTACTGTAATCCTGTGTTGTCATTTTAAAAAAGTCTGTCGATATGTTTGATGAAAAAGAGTATCTTCTTTTAATTAAAAAAAAAATACCCGTGAGGTTAAACTCTTTTCCCTGTTGGGTTGTAGGTAATTTATATTTCTTTTGTACAACTCCTATTCTACTCTTTTACAACTTTTGTTAGGCTTTCAAATTTTAATTATTGATTTGATGGAGCTCTTTACATATGAAGGATGTGAATCCATTGTTGTCACATTTACAGATACTTGTTTCCTGGGTGCCACTTCCCTTTATTTAGTTTATGATATTTTTTGTTGTACTCAAGTTTATTAATAAGTGCCATTGTTCATTATGCCTTTCTTATCAAGGTTAGAATCTCTTTATTAATCCTAAGGTTAAATTGTGTATATACTTACATACTTAGTATATTACCTATATATTTAGTATTTTAAAAACATTTATATTAAAGATTTTATTCATATGGATATGAATGACTTTGGATATATGGTATGAGAAAGGGGTTTACTTTATTTTTTCCAAATTGTTGTCTAGTAATTCCTAAGAAAGTTTGGTGAATTGCTTTATCTTTTCCTAATATTACAAGTCATCTTTATTATATACTGAATTCTTAGGTAAGTGTGTGTCTGTTTTGGAGCTTTATATTTTTCTGCTTATTTTAAACTTTTATTCTGCTCTAGTGGTTATTTTTGTACCAGTAGCACATTGTTCAAATTATTATCGTTGTGGTGCATTTTAATAAATGCTAGGCTACTTTTCCTCATTACACTTCATTTTCAAAGTTTCCTAGCTGTTTTCGATTTCATTTCAGATTAACTTTCTCAGTATCTGTAAAATTCTGGAAAAATTCTATTGGTATTCTGGTTGGGATTGCATTACATCTAATGACTATAGTATATCCTAATTGAAGACAGAATGGGCATCTTGACAATTTAAGTTTTCAAAGAATAATTTAGGGTGCACCTGGCTGGCTCAGTTGGAGCGTGTGACTCCTGAGTCAGGGGTGTAAGTTTGAGCCCCGTGTTGGGTGAAGGGAGGACTTAACAAAAATAAAATCTTAAAAGAAAATAGTTTAATGCAGACTATTTAAGGGCCTCCCATGTGTAAGATCCTTGCTTAGACACTGGAGATTGAGTTGAAAAGATAGGAACCTTCATCATTTGTCCCAACCAACTTTTATAATTGTAGAAAGATTTTAAGTAGGTTGTACAGTGTAGGCATATTATAGGATGATATTGTCAAATTCTCGTATTAGGAATACTGCTCTAAAAGCAAGGAGGAGGGGCCTTTGTGCGAGGGACTGGAGGTAGAGAACACCCTTCAGAGGCTCTGTAGGTTCTGAAAGCTAGGCCAGAGGGGAACTAAGGGTGGATCCTAAAAGTATTTAGGAGTGGAATTGATAGGATACCGGGAGTGGATTGGACATGGGAGGAGGATGGTGTGGAGGGAGGAGTCTGAGGACAGGATTGTGGTGTTTGGGGCTTGGTCAGGGGCAGGAAAAGTGATGCTGTGCCAGAAGTTGATAGGAGGAGGCACAGATTTCCTAAGGCAGTTGTTAGATTTGGTACTAAATACAGCTGTCCAGGCATCGGGAAGCAAGCTAGATGACTTGTCTGGTTCTCAGGAGGGAGTCCTTCACCTGGAGATAGGGCTGGTGGGATTTGTTGCGTAGCTGAGAAGGCCTGCATCAGAGACCAGAAGGGAGGAAGCCAATTCAGAAGAGGCGGAGGCGAGGTGGAGAGGAAGGGCCAGAGTCCAGGAACACTCACGAAAACTCCTAAGCCAACTAGAAGAATGTTACCACAGAAGAAAAGGAGTAAGAAGCAGCCCAACAGATCAAATGGTGCTAAGAACCCAAGTAAGATAAAGATTGAACCGTATTTTGGATGAATCACTGGAATTTGTACCTTTTGTTGGGGGGTTTGGGTGGCACGGTGTCAGTGGAAGTCCTACTGACAAGGGGAAGCGGGTATAAATGGGGGTTGTTATTTCTATCACTGAAGAAACTTTGAAATCTCTCTTAAGGAGAATAAAGAATATGATTGCTTTGCTCTACTTGCACCTCCAGATCTGTGTTTTTAAATGGAAAATGTCTGTGTTTGTCCCGTTGTAGTAGGTTTTCGGCAGTGTACTAATTTGTGGGACTCAGTTGATATATGGTGGGAGATGAACTGTTAATGGTCCCTGCCATTACAGAGCATTTTGCTGTGTGGCAGGGGGTGTTAGACCAATGAGTGATTATATGGTTATTTATAATGGTTGCAGTTAGCCCTATAAAGATCTGTTAGATGATACAGAGAGTTAAAATACAGGGGACTGGGGAGGGACCAGGATGACTTCCTGGAGTGAGTGAGTTTGAGCTGAGATGGCTTTCCCAGGCTGATAGGCCCTGAGGTGAGGTGAGGCTTGCAACCAATGATAAGACCAGTGAGATGTGAGATGAGATAGGAGAGGCCAGCAGAGACTAAACCTGTCTAGTTACAGGTCACCTTTTTTTTTTTTTTTTAAGATTATTTATTTGAGAGAGGGAGAGAGAGAGATTGAACATGAGCCAGGGGGAGGGGCAGAGGGAGAGGGAGAAGAAGGCTCCCCACAGAGCAGAGAGCCAGGTTCAGGACTCTGATTCCAGGACCTTGGGATGGAGACCCGAGCGGAAGGCAGCCGCTTAACTGACTGAGCCACCCAGGTGCCCTAGTTGCAGGTCACTTGAAGGGTTTTGGATTTTATCCTGAGCATGATGATAGACCATTGAAACACTTCAAAGAGGGGAGTAACTTGATCCGATCATTATAATGTAAAGTTCTTGAGGGCTGTGGTTTTCTTTTGTGTCCACTGTCTTTTCTCTGTGTCTAAAACAGTACCTGGGACTTTGTAGATGGCTCAGGTAGTTTTGAATGAATGCTTTTATTTTGGCGAGTGAATACTTCTGTGTTTAACAAGATCATCCCACCTGTTGTGGGATAAATGGATTGCGGTATAGGGGGAAGGGTTTTGCCAGGCTAGATTCTGAGAAAGTCCAAGGGAACCTTGGTGGTCCTTGAGGGTGCTCATTGCTATGGAAAAGCATATTTAGGAGGAAGAATAATTTGATGGTGACCCATGTACAAGAGGAAGACATTCAGGATGTTTTATGTAAGAACAACAGAGTCTTGCAGGGATATCTCTAAATAAACTATGATTTAACTTAACCCGCCTTTTTCCAAATGATTCTCCCTGATGTGTTTTGGTTTTGGTTTTTAACATTACCATGAACCTCTAGATTCCTCCTTGCTCAAGGTTTAATTTTATTTTACTGCCAAGCTCTGCAAATTTGACATAGACTATAAAAATGTCTCCTGAATCTTCTTGCCTACATTCTTAAGAGCATTTCCATGCTGGATGCCTGTACTATTTCCAGCCTAGGCTATCGCAAACCAGAACCCCTGCTCTCTTGCCTTTCTTTCCCTATTTATTCTCTGCTCCATATATACCTATAATATAAGACAGAAATGAGCGTATCACTCAACTACCTAAAAACTCTGTGGTTTCCTAATGCCTATCATGTGTAAACTAACAGTACTAGCTGTTTTCTTTAAGAGCATGTTCGATTAAATTCAACAAATAGTCATTTGAGCTCCTACTTCCTTGTCTGAGATTCAGCCGCAGGTACATGCATATGTGGTGTACCTTCATCATTTTCTGCCTTGAGTCACTAGCTCTTACCTGGATGTTGGTACCTGAGGCGCTGGCTGTGTATACCATCCCCTACAGCAGCTCCACAGCTTTCTTAATAGCCCTTAACACTGGCAAATAAGGCAGATATTACTGGAGGAAAATTGTCCATACTGAAAGATTGTGAAATGTTTGGGTCACTTATTATTTAATGATTTTTCCCACTTTCTGGAATAATCTGCAATTTGGCAGCAGGGTTGGCAGCAGGGTGTTCTACAGATACATGTGATCAGTTTATAGACCCTTCGTTATAACTATGTCTTTCGCTGCTCCTTACATAAGCAGGAGTTACTTTTCTGTGCATTTGGGTGATTTGGTTTTTCCTTAAGTATTTTTATCACTGCCACGCGGCAAACATTTGCTGGCTGCCTGTGCCAGGGGGTTCAAACTCTTCTCAAACAGGAGACTCCTTTTTTTTTTTTTCTCCCCTGAAGGAAATCTTAAATAGAACACTAGTGCATAAAGCACATAGATGTGGAATGGTGCTGGTTGAAGTGGGGTAGCTAAACCCTGGGCTGCCTGATAACCATGTAGGGGCCTCTAGGAAGTGGTTCTTAGACTTGGCAGCCGGGTCACAAGAGTAAAGGTGGTGACAGCTGTGGGAGAGATGACAATTCCAAGGAACTAACATGTAGAGGTAGAAATTTCTTGAAGCTGACACTGTGGTTAGGGAGACACTCAGAACCAAGAGAAGTCAGTCCAGCACTAGCTAGATAAAAATACTCAAGAGGAAGGGCAGGGAAATTCCCATTGTTGTCCCCATAAGCACATGACCCAAGCATTATTGAAACCATTTTTTTCTAGAAATAGTGGTAGATCAGTATGGATTCACTTCATTCTTTTGCCTGTCTCCCGTCTTAACCCAAGTTCATGCTCTTTAAAGGCATGAAGTTGGTCTTTAGGCTATCCCCTTGGATTCCAGGTTAGCTGCTGGTCCAGCCGCTGAACTGGCTCGTCACAGGACTGAGTTCTTGGCCTTACTAATTTCCTGTCTTCCACTCCCACTTTTTTCAGAGCTGAGAGCTCCCTTGTCTTAGTCACTGGATTTCAAGCCATTGTTTTTTCTACCCCTTAACCACCAAATGAAATCCTCTGCAGAAGCACAATTTATAAATCAAGCAAAAGATCTGAGTGGGATTGAAGGTGTTTAGGGTCGAGCCAGTGCTTCACCCTTCCTCATCCCTGCTCTTCCAGTCCGCGTTGTTACCTCCAGGACTTCCGCCATGGAGCCATGATTCTAGTACTGCGCCGTGGTTCTGCGAACACAGAAGCACTCCAGGGCCGAGTTCCCTAATAGGGTAGCCACCAGCCACAGCTGTGTAACTGTGTAGCCTTGGCTGTTGAACTCTCAAGTGTGGCTAATGTGGCTGAGGAACTAAATTTTAAATTTTTCTTAACTTGAATTAAAATTTACATGGTCACAGGTGGTCAGTACAGTAATATTGGAAGATGAGGTTCTAGTATGATGCTTACTCTCCATTTAACATTTATAGAATGTGTCCTTATTTCAGTTTCCTAGATCACGTATAAAAGAACGTTGGTTTTAGATGATCTTGAACTCTAAGAAGGCCTGGAATAGGTTCTGGCTTGTAGTCTTGCACAGATTGTCCAACCTCCCTAGGCCTCAGTTCCTTTTTATAAAAAATCTGTAATACCTTTTCATAGATTTAAAGAGACAAAGCATGCAGAGATTTTGGTGCAGTACCCAGTGCCAGATTCTAGGTGACTTATCCTAATAAGTTGGTTTTTGTGTGTGTATTTTCTTGCTTGTAAAAATAAAACATTCTTATTGTAGAACATTTGAATAAATGAGAAAATAGCAAGAAATTAAAAATAATGTGTAATCCCACCATCCGTAGACAAGCAGCAGAAACTCTTGTGGAATGTAGGAAAAAAATAGTGTTTTGGGTTCATAATATGCTTTTCTCTTCATTTTGAATGTGCATATGTATGATTGCACAATTACTGTCAAAAAGGGAGCTTTTGGTGACTGTGGGTTATATGTATATAAATTGCCTTACATAGCCTTTTTAAAAATATTATATAAAAGGCTTTTAGAGAATATGTTGTGATTACTGAAAGGCTGGTGAATTCAATAATTTACTGGTGTCTTTTTAGATTTATCTTTGGTGATTTAGTGTTTTTAGAATATAGAAATTCTTTTTAGAATTCTTTTAGGATGATAGAACAAAGATGGAGATGATTTTAAGTTAAATTTATCATATCTCTTGAAAGTTCTGGAGTCTCAAGGTTATGACTATAGACATCCCTTATGACATTATAGCAATCCATATTCATTTAAAATACTAAATGCACCAAACAGCTTCTGTGTATCAGGCACTGTGTAGAGTGCTGAGAATATAAAAACAAGTAAGATGTCTTCAGTATCCTTGAATAAATTATGATGTAGGTGGGGAGACTGACTTGGTTCTAAATACAGGGTGGTCAGCGTTACAAGAGGGATCTAGACAGGGTAGTAAGGGAAGACGGGCCTTTCTGGATCAGCGGAGGGTTCTTTGGCTGAAGTGACACACAAAAGAAGTTTTAAAGGAACAGGGGACTTCACCAGGCAGCAGTGGAGTGTAGAATATTCTAAGGAAGGTAAAGGATGCGGTGTGAGGGACGCCTGATTGACCCACAAGAATTTAAAGCTGCATTAGTTCAATATGGAGTTCAGAGTTCAGAGGTGGGGATGGGGGTGGAAGTGAGGAGTTCAGATGAGTCTGGAGCAGTTAAAGGAATCAGATGGGTCCCACAGGTCTTCTAATGCCCCATTAAGACACATGGACTTTATGCTTAACATTGCAAAAGGTCTTTGAAGATTACTAAGAAGAGGAGTTAAGGAGGAGTAAGATCTCTGATCACATCTGTGACATACGTGGTGAAATGACTATGTGATTTGGAGAATGGACCAGAGATGAATAGTACAGGGCAAGAAGACCCTTCAGTGGGCTGTTGATTAGACCAGGTGAGAGATGATGGATGGGGAGGGGTTGAATCCCTCCTTCCAGGCTGGGGAAGGGATTAGCCCTCTGGATGTTTGGGGATGGGAGGTCATCCACACAAGGGCCATTGGAGACCATCAGCACACCAATGAAGTCACTAAGAAAAAGGTATAGAGTGAAAATTTGAAGAGGAACTATGCAGGAACGTTGGGGGAGATATCAGTGCTTATCACAAAGGTGGAGAAAGGTGAGCCATAAAAGAAACTGAGAAGGAGCAGCTGGGATGGCCTGAGAAAAAGGAGGAGAGCGTTGGAATTGTGGAATCTTGGGGACGACCATGTTTCAAAAGGGAGAGAGTGGTGAACCGGTGTCAGATGTTACAAAGGTGCCAGGTAAAGTCCCAGTGTTTGTTGGTTAAGAATGAAGAGATCATTGAAGAGTTTCAGTGGGAGTTAGGAGGCTACCTTGATGTTACATTCCACTATTATTTTAGTCTGAGTTCTTTGGTTTCACGTAAAAAGTAACTCAAACTAGTTTTTAGGCAAAGGAGGGATAGATGGACTGCAAACTGTAGATGCTTTGGAAGATCACATTGAAGGAATTTTAGAGATGCTGCTAGCCCCAAAGATCTAGGAGAATGATGACTTTTACCAAGCACTATCAGGATACTCTCATGCCATTTCTCATCATTTCTTTCTGCCTGTTAGTTGCCGCCTTTTTCATGAAATACCTGCTTTCTCAAAATGGAGGACAGTAGGGAGTGCAGTTTTTGACCTCTTGGAGTGGGATTGTTTTTCTTCCTTCAAATCTATAGGTAAAAATGTTTGGAGAATGACTGACATTGCCCATCTTGCATGAGCTGCTGTGCCTGAGCCAGCTGCTGGTCTCTTCATACAAGGTCATGAACGAACATGGTGACTCCCATGGTAGTTAAGAGATTAGTAGTTATGGCAGGTCCCAGTATGGGGAGGGAAACTTTCTAGGCAGACAGTACTTGAAGAATGGGAAATGAGGAGGAAGTGAAAGTGAGTGTAGAGTACTCCCTTTAACCTGGGCTATGAAAGTGAGTAACTAAACAGGGACAAGTGGACATTGGTAGGATTATTTCATAACCAGATTCTGGTAGAGATTTAGTAATGAGGATTAATGGTGTATTTGAAAACAAGAGGTAGATGTTAATTGTCATGTTTGTGGGTAAAGATTTCTATGCAGACACGTTCTTATGGACATAGATATTTATGTGAACAGAGGAAGTCTGGTTATAATCACCAATTTCAAAATAATTGTGTGGTCCCTTTATTGTCAGATTTATGTTCTCTGGGTAGTCTTCTTTGCATTTGAAATGAACATAAGCTGTATCTGTAGAAAGAAACCAGAGAATATTAGAGTTTGCAGAAGATCCCCGAGGTCATATAATCTAGGATGCTTAATTTTATGGGTACAAAAAATAGACCCCAAAGAAGTGAAGTGAAGGCATTGCGGATATAACGGTGCCTATCGGAAGGAGAGGGTCTGCTTCTTCCTTGGGTCTCTGATTAGATAGTGAGGAAGTCTTTCCTAAAACGTCTTCCATAGACCTCCCTTCATGACCCCTTGTCCAGAATTGGAGCACAGCCCTCATTTCTGAAACCTGTTGCTGATAAAGGGGAATGGGACAACCTGAGCAAAATCAGGACTTTTCCAGCAAGAAAGAGAGAAGGGCTGTTCAGCAGGAACTCTATAGTATCTGTGATGTAAGCTAAACTCATGAGCTTATATTGTATTCTGTGGACAACAGACGCTCCCTCCCGAAGATTTTAAATGATGAAAAAGTTAAGGTCATATTTGTGTTTTGGGGGGGGGGGGTCATCATCAAACACCTGTGATAAGATGTGAGGTAACAGATCATTCTTCCACTTAACCATGTAAAACCATGTGAGGTGATCACAGAGTCGAACTCAATTTCAGGTCCGCAACATTTTCCCATGTTACCTACATTCGATTTTCTAATTATATATTTATATGCTGTTGATGGTTATGTGTTTATCTTTTAAATGAAACGTTTGAAGAAATGCCATCAAGTAGTTTTCCCTGGTTGGGGTGATTGGGTATACAACACGCACATACATATAGACACACAAGTATTGTCCACATAGGCTGTGGTAAATGCTAAAATAAAGGCCCAGCCAGCATGATGTGGTTGGTGGCTGGGGCACCTGGACAGAGCTGTAAGAGGGTCTGTAATGGGCAGCGAAGAATGGGGTAGATGGGGCAGATACTTCTAGATGAAGGAAACAACAACACAAAAAGGGAGGCAGAAAAGCCAGGGAGTGTCCAGGTGCCCTGTACAGACAGAGCATAGACGTGGGGGGAAGGCATTGGAAATAAAGCCATGAATGGATCACAAAGAGGCAGGCCCAAGCGAATGGAGATCACACATGTTGGTGCCTGACGTGAGTACACACTGTGTCAGGGTTCTGAGGAGGCAGAGAGGATTGTATCTCTATTCTTTTGAGGAACTCATTTTCCAGATAACTTCCCTGGAAGACCCACTGCTAAGGGCTGAGTCTATGTTTGAAACCAAGTCTGTCCTCACTGGGAAATTTGTCTACTATTCCAAATAGTCATCCATTGTCTCATTCCCTCAGGTGTAAAATGTTAGCATTTGACTTTTATTCTCAGGTGTTATTCAAGGGTTCCAAGCAGGAATGAACTTTCTAGAAGGGCTCAGCAGGGAAATGAGATGGCAGCATTGTGGAGGCTGGGTGAACACCATGCCGGTCTGTGGACGGTCTCTTACAGTGTCTCACACGCAGACAGTGGAGTCACTAAGTGATTCTGTTGTCAGGTCTGTGCTGTGTTTTGCATAGAAATAAAAAATTCTGTACCTAGTTCTGTGCCTCCCTAACTGCCTTCTCCTTCCCGGTGGTAGTACTTGAGTTCCTCTTGGGCTTACTCCGCTTTACTGAACTTCTTGCTCCTATAGCTGGTGCTCGCTCACTCCAGTCAGACTAACTCTGGCCGAACTGCTTATGCGCCAAGAGGTTTCTCAATCCATAACATCTCCTTGGACACAGCTAATTCTTCTATTATAACTGCCATGATGAACGCGGAGAGAAAAAGATGTTCTGTCTACCAGCCCTGAACTTCCTATTTACCCAAATCATCTCTAGAATAGGATGTAAACAAGGCAAATACAGAATGCCTCGTCTTCCTACCTTAAAAACACATCTGGAACTGTTTGAACTCACTAAAAGTAAAATAAGTGCTATGGTAGATTATGCCATACCTCTTCTTTTTACCTAAAAAAAGAAAAAAGGAAATGGAAAACATACCACTTCTAGAAGGCCTTGACACTGAATTGGATATTGAAATGGTATCAGTAATGTATTTATATATGCCACATTTTCTTCCATGTTTCAGCCATCTTTGGGACATATGTGTTGGATATTTGCCAGGTGAGTTGAAATGTTACCCCATAGGGGAGATCTTTATTTAGAAGTGGTGAGAATCCTTAAGGTAGAAGTAAAGTCAGTCCTTTCAATTATATATACCTTCCTGCTCTGATAGAGACTGGTTTTCTTTCTTTCTTTCTTTCTTTCTTTCTTTCTTTTCTTTTTTATCATTTTGTGTCAATCTTTCAATAAATGTAGTATTCCCCTGCAGGGACTAAAAATAGAAACTACGTCTAAGAACAGTATAATTTTCAGAAACTTAAAAAATTGCATAAGAAATATTCTAACTTAATATTGGTTTTACTGTATCCTCTAATTTGAAGTGGAGTGAAATACTTCAGTGGTTGAATCATAGCCCTTTTGCTGTTTGCTATAAAAGTTTCAAGAATATATATTTCAAAATGTTTTTTTTTTAAGTAATCCAAAACAAATGCAACAGAACTCAGCATACTTGAAACATATTTTCTGAATTTATCTTAAATCTCTCTACTCCAGAGAGAGAGAGAGAGAGAGTGTGTGTGTGTGTGTGTGTGTGTGTACGTGTACCTGTGTGTGTGTGTGTGTGTGTGTGTGTGTACGTGTACCGGGTTAGGCCTGGCTGGTTACTTCACCATCGGTCCCCATCCTGGATTGATTGCACTGAACAGCATAGAATGAGTTACATATGGTCCCACTTTGTCTAAGTTTGTAGGACCTCTCGGTTGGAGCTCCATTTGATCAGAGTGAAGCTAACCGTCACAGAAATCTGGCTAAAGTCAAAATCCTAAGTACATACATAGTATACGTATATTCCAGTTAGGATAGATATATTCCTGTTAGAAGCAGCGGTGCGTTTTGTTTGTTTGTTTTGTTTTGTTTTTGCTATTTATTGGCTTAGTGGTTATTGTTCTTCAAGTATCAGTATCATTTGAAGAATCATAACAATGTCACTCATCTACCTTTTATTGTTGTTGTTGTTACTATTATTAAGTTTGGAGAGGAAGGCCCCGTTGTCAGTTTTATCGCTCGTTTCCTTTTCTCTTAGCGTCGGCAAACAGAGTAAAGACACACAGGGATTAAGATATGTTTTCCAGGTTAGGTTTTGCCCAGGAGGTACATGGAGGTAAGTACGGTGTAGGAGCTGTGCCCGCTAAGGGTCTGCTTTTTGGGGTAGACAAAGCCATCCCGAGTAACTTTCTCCGCACGTAGGCGGTTTTCTCCCTGTGCTGATCTTTTCTCTCTCCTCTTTGCCTTCCATTGCTTTATTTATTTATTTTTTCATTATTCCCACTTCCCCTTCCCCCTCCTGCTCTTCCTCTCTCTGTCTGTGCGACCACGTGCTTCAAATCTGTGTATCTGGACTGCCTTCTCTCACAGTTCAGCGTGAGTGTTAGCAGAATGAAAACCAGATGGACCAGCAGTTCCCACTGTTATCTCCCAGCCGACTTTGGCAAGTCTCCCTCGATCCCTCCTTCCTTGGCATGACAGAAATATTTGCCTTTATTTAGGGAGACTTGTATTTGCTGCCGTACCTCTTCCCTCAGCTGCAACATAAGCGGAAAGCTATTTATTCCCTTGTTGCTGAGGTTGGTTGAGGTGAGTAGACTGTGCAGTGATTTTAACCGTTGAAAAAGCGGTTTTAAACCTGCCTAACTTCTGTGTTTTCCTAGAGTAAGTGATTTACTGATTCTGGGTCTTAAATGCTCTGGAATTGCAGTATGAAGATGAGTTACGAACAGGAAGAAAAAGGTAGAAATGCTCTCCATGGTGTGTTTTCACCATCATTTCACTCAGAACACGTATTTACTGAAGGGACAGTTGCTCCTCAGCCAGCAGTCGAGATTAAGAACTGGAGACCCGGCTGCTGGGTTATCGAAGTGCTGTTCTTAGAATGATGATTATATTTTCATTCTTTTATCACATTTTCCCTAATACGGTGTATTTCAACCGGAAAATGTTATGTTCTCTTGCTACCCAAGTCTTAACGAATCGGCTCTGAATAAAGGTGTGAGCTAGGTTTGGAATTGCCATAGTAGTAATTTGGATTTTTCATTTTTAAAGAACAGACTTTTAAGTAATTTTTGAGAATTTCTGCCTCTGGTTATCATAAGGTTTTAAAAGACTCTTTCTTGATCAGTAGTCTGTGTCACATTTTAAACAGTCCAAGTGGGAACCATCTGCATCTGAGACTGTAAAAGGCACCTCAGACATTTTGGGGGGAGTGTGTGCACACGTGTGCACAGGCACACGGTGTTTGTAGAAAATTGGATCTGAAGGAACAAATGAAACCCACTTTTTTTTTTTTTTAAACTGGAGATCTGTTGCTTTGATAAACAAATTTGACTGACCCCCCCCCCCAAAAAAAAAGCAGCTCGAAATTTCAAAGGAAAAATAAAAATATGCTTAGTAGAAAACAGTCCTGAAGCTCAAATGCTCATTATTGGGTAATCAGGAAGTTTCTCCATATCTGTCCCACATGCATGAAAAAATACAGGGAGAGACGGTCTCCAGTTTTTCTTAGTTGTCAGTTTGGGGGTTCTTCCATTCTTACTCTGCGTGGGATTATTAATCGAAGTATTGGTCTCGTGTTTTCTAAAATGGTGGTTCGTAAACTCACAGATTCTGAGTAAATTAGTTTACCTTCGTTGTGTAAAAGACCGCATTCTTGTAGTGGCGATTTTTCAAGCAGGGCAGAGAAACACTGATGTGTGCGCTGTCTCTGGGAGGCCTAACCTCCTTCATCTACTAGGCCAGAAATGGAGCGTGGAAAAGGAATGGCAGGTGTTACGGAAAAATCATTGCGAAATGCTGGCTCCTACAAGTATCTCACCTGCCTAACAGACTTCAGATTTGTGTCGTTTCTGAGCTAAAGGGTTTATTACCATTCTACTTCCCCATCTATTTTTTAGCTCTTGCTAATGTTGGCTTCAGCTTCCAGTGAAGTTGTGCTCTTGCATATAACACTACCAAGGTAGCATCTGCCCAAGCCAGAAATAACAATAGGATGTAAAATAACCCAGTTACAAATGAGGTCCTGCCATCTGTGCTACACCTTCTTAAGTGGGGTTTGGATGATAAAGTCCTGATTTAAACTTCAGTAGATAAGCCTACTTTATTGATAGGAGATGTCGGATTTCTTCTGTTCACTTGCTTGTAAAAAAGAGGAGCCCCACTTAAAAACAAAACAAAAAAACAAGAAACAAAAAACCACGAAGGTGCTTAAGGAGTAAAATAACCTGTTCATGGTGGCGTCCTCCAGATCGGACTGAGAAGCACTCCACGATGCCAGACTCACCTGTGGATGTGAAGACCCCATCCAGGCTGACTCCTCCCACCATGCCACCTCCCCCCACAACTCAAGGAGCTCCAAGAACCAGTTCATTTACGCCGACGACTTGTGAGTAGGCATTTCTGCATTTCCTGTTTGCATTTTAAAGTCTAAATTTTTTTTTCCTGCATATGAAAATTAAGGGAAAATAAGATCCAGCAACAATGTGTGCCACAGACATGAAGCACCCCTCCCTGCCACCAAATCGTTTAATTGGCAGTGAGCAGGTATTAAGCCTTTGCAGACGTATAGCATCTTCAGTATAGTTTGTGTGACCGCCAATATTTGCCTGCCTTTCCATTTTTGCTTCAGAGTTGTAGTCTGCTTTGATTTCTGTAGTGAAGAATACAGCATTCATTGGGTCTATGACTCCATTTTTTATCATTGTAACTTTTAGTTCGACTCAAGGTGTAGCTCCTTATTTTAGTTTGTACGTTTTGAATTGCAACATGTTAATATCCTACAGTTATTTCCAGGTTGCTTCTGGTCTTCTAATGCTACTTTCTTCTGTTATTTGCAAATAATATTGAAATCTAGCAGTCTTAAGTTAGAAGGGGTAGGGCTCTAGGCAACAGTCACATATGGAAAACTTCCTGAAATAAGGAGCATCTTTCTTGTCTCGAACCTGCCAGACTTTTATTAAATCTTTACTTACTTCCAGCTTGACTCAGGCCTTGTGTTCTGAATCAGTGGTGTGTGTTGCTTTCTGGGTTGTCCCAGAAAAGGAAAGGACAGAACATTCTGACCAGAGAGTAACTTCTCTTTCTTTCCTATATATTCCAGTAGGGATAGTGGATAGCTTTGTTTTCAGTCAGTCTCAGAATCCTGGTCAAAAGTGTCATAAAGGATTTGTGAAACTAATAAACGCTATCTGTTGCAGATAATACTATTTACAGACCATGTGCCGTGAAGTCTATATGAATGAAAAATAACGAACAGGCAAAAACAGATAGATCCGTGGGATTATAAGGGATTGGCAAAATACACAGCCCAGGCTGTTTAGGCAGCGTCACACTGTCATTTAAAAGACCTTTCCAAACGTGCAAGGAACAGGAGGCTGCGCCGGTGCCAACTTGTTACTCTGTCATCTTGTATTTGGTTTGTTGTTACCCAAAGCCACAGGGATAGGCATATGTCTCCTGTGAGAGGTCCTAGTGAGCAATCATTCCGTGACAGGGTACTTTGGTGCTCATTTGGGACAAGGGACCATTTCATTATCTTGAAACTTTTAAGAAGAATAAAGTACTTACGACATCTTCCAACCACAGTTGGAGATAATCTGTCAACGTTCTATTAAAAAGATGGGTTTGATAAAGATGAGTTTGTTGAATTAATAGATTTAATACGATAAAATCAACATTGTCTTCAGTGAGGAATGTGCCAGATTTTCCAGTCTTGTTCTTACGAGTGATCTTGTTGTTCAAATAAATTTTATCGGAAATGAAGTTATCAAATTACCACCCACCCATGCTATTAGTTGGAATGAGATGTCCCTTTTCGATTTCTTGAAATAACTCTTTGATAATTACCATATCCATTTGGCTTCTTATGCAAAATTTGCATTTTCCCTAAAGAAGTGGTTAAGAAATATGAGGGGGAGAAAATAGCCTTCTAATTGGGTGGTATAAGGTTAAAACTTGAAAGTCCTATTTCTATAAACACAGCTGTCAGTTGTATGTACAAAACATGATTAAAAATGTTCAGTGATAAATTTAGTCTCCACCAAATGTACACTTTCTCTGGGGGAACAGTTTAGAAAGGAATGGTCCCGTTATACTGATGTAAGCCTGTGACAAAAGGCTGACATCCCACCACTATTTGTTCTGTGTTTGAAACATTTCAGGTGGTTGGCATATGTGCACATGGGAGGCAGGGCTGTCCCTGTGTTACAGCCGACTCCCATTTATTACCAGCTTCCGTGTAGAATACCCTCACGCAGGGTGAGGACTTAGGCTCATTTAGTTACAGAGGACCCGAACCTGTGGTAATCCTGTGAAGTCAGAGCATTTTACAGCAAACCCCCAACAGTTGTTAAATTACACAATCCACTAGATTTAAAGGGAATGAAGCTTGGTTATAATTTCCTTGTGCATATTCCCTGTAAATTTATTTATTTTTTTTCTTTCTGATTTTGTGCTCTCGACAGTAACTAATGGCACGAGCCATTCACCCACAGCCTTGAATGGCGCCCCCTCGCCGCCCAATGGCTTTAGCAATGGGCCTTCCTCCTCTTCCTCTTCTTCTCTGGCTAATCAACAGCTGCCCCCAGCCTGTGGCGCCAGGCAGCTCAGTAAGCTGAAACGGTTCCTTACTACCCTGCAGCAGTTTGGCAATGACATTTCTCCAGAGATAGGAGAGAGAGTCCGCACCCTCGTACTAGGACTGGTGGTAAGCAAATGGAAATGAGCCCAATTTTCTGGGGAAAGGGGTAGTGTGTGTGGGAGATTCACAATATGGACTGTTCTCCCAGCTGTTTTGTTCTAATGCACTCCACACCTGGAGATTGCATGTTTAAGTCTGAGAGTTCTGTAGTAACAGGGTTCTCAAGTGTGCATTATGTATGGATCCTCCCACTTTGGTTTCTTGTACTATTTGACTAATAAAGATAAGGTTCTACAAATTTATTATTTTCTTAGTCGTGTGTGTGTGTGTGTGTGTGTGTGTGTGTATAAAATTCCATAGGTATAACCTCTTGGCATGACCAGGGGCTTTCTTCAATGACAAAATGTTTTTAATTACATTAATGATTCACTTAATCTAATTGGCTGCTCATTTTGACATAATTGCTTTGAGAGATTTTTTTTTAAATTATCCGTCCAGATGAGCAAGGATTTACAACCAGGAATACATTGTTCTTCTATGTGTTTTCATTTTTGAGGCTAATAACACTTTTTAAAATTTTGATTGTGGTAAAATATATGTAATATAAAACTGACCTTTTTAACCATTTCTAAGCGGGTGGTTTAGTGGCATTAAGTAACATTCACAATGTCGTGTAACCATCACCACCATCTGCTTCAGAACTTTTTCATCACTTCAAACTGAAACTCTGTACCCATTAAACAATAATACCCCACTTTCCCCTCCCCAACCTCTGCTAACCACTAATTGTTTAAAAAAAAAAAAAAGTTTTTGTTATAGGTAGAATTACTTAAGCCATTAGTTTGAAAACAGAAGTATTGATTTTATTTTTTTTTAAAGGCTTTATTTATTTGTGCAATAGAGAGAGAGCAGGAGAGCACAGGCAGGGGGAGCAGCAGAGGGAGAGGGAGAAGCAGGTCCCCCGCTGTGCAGGGAGCCCAATGTGCGGTTCCATCCCAAGACTCTAACCTGGGATCATGACCTGAGCTGAAGGTAGTTGCTCAACCAACTGAGCCACCCAGGTGCCCAGAAGTACTGCTTTTAGCACAAGTCCATGTTTTATACATTATCACACTGGAAATTAGAACATATATCATTTGGGGGGGGGTGTTCCTAAATCACTTTTATACATGCTGTGATTTTCTGTACAAGTAGAGGATTTTTACTTAGGAAGGCAATTTTCCCGTAGCACATTGAGTCATGGGGAAGCTGTGAGTCACATATTCAGCCCTTATGGCGGAACTCAAATTCAGGTGACGGGCGCCAGTTTCCTTTCTCTTGAAATAGATCATTCATTTTTATGATGTGGATGTATCATGCGCAAACCCATACTGGTTGGTTGGTTGAGGTTTTTTTTTTGTTTGTTTGTTTGTTTGTTTGTTTGTTTTGCAGAAGAAGCCCCAGAATTAAAGCCCAAGTTAGAATCTAGTGCGGTAGACATGCTTCAAATCACAATAACTCATATTTGACAGAGATTTTGCAACTCACCTTTTTAACTCTTACCTCCTTCTACTCTGCGCTCCTAAGAACAAAAAGCTTTTGCATTTCCCACAATCTGCCGGCTCCACCTTGCTCTCCTCCAGGACTGGAAGGTGATTGCCACAGAACTGTGTCAGCACATTGCAGTTAGTTTTGTCAATCACTTACCTTTTCCTTTTATTCATTCTTGAGTTTTACATAATGGGTTTTGCAACTCACAAATAAATTAAACCTAAGAACCACAGAATAAGTCCAAAGCAGTGATTGTGTTAACATAAATGGTGAATATGTTCTATGTAACAAAAAACTGTTTTTTTGAAAACTGCTTTATAAATTTGATGTGGTCTCTAACAGTGGTTTCCATAACTTCACTAACAGAAAAATTTGGTAACTTTAAGTCGATTTCCCACATATTAAAAATGGCATACTTTTGAGTATAATACTTTTTTATAAAGATAGGCATTTATCTAAAAACCTTAGGAAGATAAGTTAGGGGAAGACATTAATCAATATTGCTTTGCATTTAATAGGCAGGCAGTGAAAATTTGTTAAGCAAATGAGTAGAGAATGGGTCTTTTTAAAATTTTGTTATTTGAATATAGTTGACACAATATTACATTGGTTTTAGGTGTACAACATAGTGTTTCAACTTCTCTATATGTTATGCTCTGCTCGCCCCAAGTGTAGCTGACATGTACTACCATATAATACTATTACAGTAATATTGCCTACATTCCCTATGCTGCGCCTTTTATTCCTATGACTTCTTCATTCCATAACTGGAAACCTGTATCTTCCAACCCCCTCTTCACCCAGTTTGCCCATTCCTCCCATAACCCCCCACACCCTTCCTTTTTGGCACAGTTTGTTAATAGAGAACAGATTTTTTTTTTCTTTTTTTTGAGCATTTGACTGAAAACTTCTATGCGTGCCATTTTATTTAATCTTGGGACTTGGGGTAGTGATTTTATACACATTTTACATGTGGGGAAACTGAGGTTTACAGAAGTAAAATATACAGCGCTATACCCAACTTGGTGACAGGCCTGTGACTTGAATTCAGGAATTATTCATAATGAATCACATTCTGCTATTATTTAGATGGAGTTAGGACAACTTAGTAGAAACAGGTTTAATGCACAAAACAACTGGTGTGGCTTTAGGAAATAAGCCATTGAGACAAAATTAAAAAAAAAAAAAAGACTCTCCCTGATCACTATTGTTACACATAGGAAGTTAGTGTTGATTCATAAGTTTCATGTGAAGATGTTTTGAGTTCAGAAGTATAAACTTAGAATCTGGTGTCCCCACACTTTGTCATAAAAAGAAAAGGAACTGCTCAAAAAAGTGGGCGGAGCAATATCTTGAAGGAGTTATGTCACTAGTACCCCAGTGTCCTCAGGTTTGAGGGTGATTGAGGTGTTGAGGAAGCTGAGACACAGTTTACATTTGTGATTCTGCACAGAGACTGGGGAAGATGAACCGAAATATGGTTAATTTACCCAACACTTTTACAGAAAGTTGGTTGTCTATTGAGCAGATGTTTCCCCCCACCAAAAAAAAAAACCATATGCACTGCAGGATAAAAGCCCTGAGTAATTGGGGCTGATCTGGGATAGGTTAGGAGCCGGTTTAGGTCATTTTGTGCAGTCTCATTTAGGTTGAGCAGTACATCTTGCCTGTAGGATAAATGGAATGTTTTTGATAACTGGGGAACATTTTCACCCTCTGTAAGACTCAGGGCCTCAGAGAACTGGCCAGCCTTTTCCTGGGCTTTACTAGTCAGCGCGCCACCCAGCTTAGCTGCTCATCCTGACCCAGGATGCCTTGGTAGACAAAGCCTGCAAGATGAAAAGACAGAAGAGCACTCCTATCAGCAGTAACACAGATGTGACATGTGGGATGAATTGAGATTCGGACACTTGCCTTCGGCCTTTAAGTGATCGGGTGTTGTTCTTTTAAATCTACCCGAGTATGTTTGGTTTCCATAAAGGTCATAGAAGTTTCTTCATAATGGCAGAGACTTCTCTGGCAATTAAACTATGCTACGGTCCCTGCACATTATTCTCCAAGTACCACATTTAATGGGTTGCGTTATCTGATGCGGTTTTTGGAGGTGGGTGATGACTGCATAATATGCGATCTTTTTTACAAGATCAAAAGGTTGTCTGTTGAACGCAGGGCTTCCTGCAAGTGTGTCTGCTGGTTAGTACACTGTGTTGTAACAATATTAGTAATTTATTAGCTTCAGTGTTTTTACTATTTACCAAGA